>NC_066579.1:71203744-71840827 GCF_024323335.1 Lathyrus oleraceus | reverse complement strand
TAACAACACTCATTAAACAGATTTTACCCTAATTCTAACATATATTTAACCACTCCAAACTCGAACGCATCATTATTTTCGGATCCATCTCACAAAATGGTGTTGTGTTGTTTTTGTTGTATTTAGAACCTTGAAAAAGTTCTCTATGATGGATTGCGAGAGCAGGAAAAACATTTTTTCAATGTTGGAATAGATAATTCCTTTAGAAGTTGGATGCATTCAATAGTTGGAACATATAACTCCTAGAAATTGGATGCGTGCAATATTTGGAGCAAATAATTTCTTACATCAAAATTCTCCTTTTGCTGTATTATTATTTTTCAATATTTTGTATAAACAATGTATTTTTTTTAAAATCATGTTCACCTCCATTTTTAACAAAATCGAGGAGATAACTTAGCGTGACAATTTTTGATATTGATCACTGTTCTTAAACAAATCTTTGTCGTTCATTTCATAATTATCAACACTCAAGACACTACCATTAGTGATTCGCGTGAAACTTAAATTTTGTCCATTATAAAGGCCTTATGATATCTATAATAGATAAAGAAACGTCATTAATCACTTGAAACTATCTACATCCTCCACTTTAACTTTGGCCATTAAGAGTTATCTATGATGGGTTGCAATTTTTTTTTTAAAATAACCATTTTTTTTCAAAAATAATACGAAAACACATATGACAACGGTTATAAAATACATATAATGATGTTTGTTTGTTGTTAGGTAGCATGTGATTGTAAGTATGGTGCTTTTCACCATAGACGTGTGGTTGTGATGATAAACTAGATAGCCCTGCTACTTACCATAATGGTTATCTTAAACAACTATTATGATATATATATATATATATATATATATATATATATATATATATATATATATATATATATATATATATATATATATATATATATATATATATATATATATATATATTTCATGGGTTTGAAACCCCATCAGTAGCAATTTAATTAAAATAAAATTAATATTTCACCACAGTTATAAAAGATAATTGTTGTGGTATGTATACATGGGTTTATTATAAAATATGTGGGTTGTTTGTTTTTCCCTACCACTCACTAAATATATACGACCATTCAAATTTATTTAGAAGATAATAATCTAAAAAATTAAATTATTCTTAAAAACCAACTTAAACGATCCATTGTTTTTAGAATTTCACGCACCTCGTAATTCATCTCTCGCTCTATAGAATTTGGTTCAATGACCCAAGTTCTTCAAAGCAACAGTTTCTTCTCTTCTAGTTTATTTTGAAAAGAAACAATTTGTTGACTAATTCAGATTCATCGTCATTACTATCATCACCATTATCTAAAATGATGATGATTATTATGATGGCAATGAATCAAAATTTCTCAACAAATTTGATGCTTTGCAAAATAAACTAGAAGAGAAAAATCATTGTTGTGAAGAACTTGAGGCATTGAACCAAATTGTATATGTTAAAGAGCGAGAGATGAATTATAAGATGCATGTAGTTTGTAAAACATTGATTGATTTAAGTTGGTTTTCAAATATAACTTAATTTTCAGATTATTATTTTCTAAATCAATTTAAATGAATGCATGCTCAGTGAGGGGTTAGTGAAACAAGCAATCTACATACAATATAATAAACTCATACTCTAGGACATTAACAATAATACAAACAACAACATTTATAAAAAAATTCAAAAAGAAAGCATTTTAAAAAACAACAATATATCAACTCATAAAATGTTTAACGGACGTACCTTTTGTTGAAAAAAATTGTGGAGAATGATTACGAAGAAATGATCTACTTGTATTAGAATGGAATCCACAATGAAAGGAGGATGAACCTGAAATGAAAGCTGCAAACTTATGTTAAATTTGAATGAATGCCATTTTTGGTCTTTCACACAAGTTTACAGCTTTTACTTCCGCTTCATCCTCTCCTTGTAATTTTTCTTCATAGCAACACAAACCATTTATAATTTTTCCTCATTCACCTTCCCTACAAGTCAAAATATATTAGCACGACATTATAATTATAATAGATGTAGAAAGTTCACGTCTATAATCCATACACTTCTGTCAATCTACATAAGAAACTAATTCTGCAAGAATCTTAATGACCCGTGAGAGGTTCGATTCAAGTAAATGATGGAATGTTAGTGTATTACAATGAAGATCAGGCTAAATTATCTCGCCATCATTGACCCCACAACCATAAGAGGCGTAAAACATGCCCTCTAACTCCCTAGAGACATTCACCCTCCAGATATGAGTCTCGAGGATACCACCATGGATATTGTCATCATCGTTGTAGACATATATCGCCCTCTTATTCATTTGATGGTACTAAAGAGACAAATATTCTCCTTTGTGAAACTCGTTCTGCTGAAAGATAAACGAGTAAGTTGTTTGCAAAGAGATCTAGAAACAATTACGGATGGAGAAAAACAACAAAACAACGAACCTCATCTAGCATAAAAGAAAAATCAACATCTTAAATACCAACATTGGCTTCCTGAACTAGCTTTTCATCAATATAGGTCAGTCTTGAGGTCTCTATTTCAATTTTTTTTCGTCTCTCTTACCCAATCTTTAGTTGTAGCTCTTCCACCTATTCCGTCCAGCTTTATATGTTTTAATTGCAAAGTGTCACCTGGTTCTTATCCTTTTTAGCATGTGCCTCTAAATCATTAATTAGAATTTAAGATTGAGAAATTGGGGTCCATTGTTGGGACATGGCACCAGTCTATTATTTGAGTCTACTGGAAGACTCTTTCTTCAGTTTGATGTTTTGGGCGGTTTACTCAAGAAACGACTCAAACTCGAGGATACAGCCAATAATAGAATCAGGTGAGTTTGGACTATTAATTTGTTTCAACAAGGTCTTGATTTCATAGACAATAACATGGTTGTCTTCAATGGCCTAGAATAGGTCCATGTTGAAAACATTCACTTTCAATTGTTGAACCAGCACAACATAAAAGTTACTATAAGGCTTATGGCCTGATGAAAATGAAGAGCTTGGATATTTGTCAACGGAAATGCCTTGACTTCTCATGAACATATTCAAAACCTCTACAAGGTTTTTCCCTTTGATAGCCTTCAATTCCTCTCAATTGAGAGGAATGTCATAAATGTTATACGAAGAATCTCGAGTTGGAGGATGAACAATAGTTGTTATAGTCGAGAAAGGATGTTTATTGGCTGCTGGTGAAATTGTTGAAGTCTAAGCCATGTATGGTTGTTCATTCTCGACAATAAGAGATTGAGGTTCTCTTTGATCTTGATCCTCTTGGGTTCGAAAAATATTTTGGTCCTTTTGTAGTTGATCATTGTGTTATAGGCTTTCTGGTGTTGGAATAGTATTTCTTGGACCATTTGATCGAGAATCAGAGTTATGAGCCTCTGCACCAACTGATTGTTGTTCAGAATCTGGGGTTCCTAGAGGTGTTTGACGTTTAAATTTTTTGTTCTTTGGTATGGTATGTTATGAAATATTTTGATCTTCAACCATGTCTTGTAGTTGTTCAACAATTGTTTCCTCGTCTGGATTGTTAGTAGTGGGTTGTTGTGATGGATGTATAACATAAATAGGTTATTCCTATAAAGAAGATAAAAGTTGAATAAAATAATAGAGTTGGGAGATATAGACCGATAGGGATAATTAAATGAAACTTAATTTACCATGGACACCCTGAAGTCAGGACTTGAGTCTGTAATTTCTTAGATTTCTTCAGGTGTGGGTCGCCTTTGGAGCTTTGGCTTTTTTCAAGTTAATTTAGGTTCTCCTTCTAATCCATCTCTTCTTCATCATCATTAATGTTGACAATGAATTCCCTCATTGATTTTTTTGGTGAACTATCCTCAAAAGCTTAGGGTTTTGTTTTCTTCTTTTTAGCTTTTCGAAGTGTTAAAGTTTCAACAACAACTTCTTTCCTTTTTGCTGACATATCAACATCATCTTGCTAGCGAATATGATATTTGGGGGGAATAGGTCTATGAGAAACCTCACTTTCATCAATTTCATCAGTGGCTTCGACTTCTTTATTTTCTTATTGAACTCATTTGTTAGACTAAATCATGTATAATTATTAGTATAATAAATGATGAATGTGAAGAAATAAAAGAGGGTCAGAGAGTAGGTTTGACTTGTGTTCCTTCATTATCAGGAATGAAGGCCCCTTTGTATTTCCTTGCCTTCTTCTGAATCGATGTGGCAGTAGTATAACGAATTCCTCTTTTTTGACTCTGGAAAAATAAGAAGAGTAAGCAAGAGACAAAGCAAGACCTATGGAAAAAGAAAAAAAAAGGTTCAGATTATAGACATATTGTACTTCTTTGGGTTGGCTAGGTTTTTCATTGGTGTCAACTTCTTCAACTTCCTTCCTTTTCTTCGACTCTTTTGGAGCATGAGGTGGAGCTGCAAGATTTCGACACAAGTAAATAAGGTGAAAATATAAAGTGGAGTTAATGAGTTCTACAAGTCCTTTTATTTCACCTTCTTGGATGGTGTCGATGAATTGAACATGATCAAGATCGATTCTTAAAGGTTGTGGGAAATTGTATATATTACACTTAGTTGAAACTAATTTTGGGGTAGGTTTTTTCAACTCGTTATTTAAACCTGGCAAAGACTCGCAAGGAAACCAGTCTGGAATTGATAGTCGAAAAGCTAAGCCAAATTCACAAGTTGGCAATAGTGGGAATTTTGGGAGATGAAATTCTAAAGAAAATTCATATATATTTTATATAAGGAGGAAAATGAAGTTGAGGAGATTTTTCTATAGTTTTCTATTTTAAAGTAGAAGTTGCATCATAGATAGTTCGACCAAGTTGACAAGGGTTATACATAGTTTCGAAGTAACTTTGAAAACCTTGAATCTCTTTGATATGCATACCTTGACTTTTCTTCCTTTTGCACCACAGTCAGGAAAAAATATATGTTATATGTTGAAGAAGGGTTGAAGTGTCCACAATAAGACGATTGTGGAAGTAAGACCACCAATCTTCAAATTCTTTGGTGCAGTGGAAAGAGGTTTAGAATTTAAAGGGTTCAAAGTAATGACTTTATTACCGTGAAAGTCTAAACACTCCTTGTAAAGTGCCTCAATTTGCGTATCAGTAGCCAAGAAAACTTCATATTCTTTGTTAAAAAAGGATTTTGGCAGAAATTGACTGAAGTCAAATTTTCGAGCCACCATATTTGGTTGCTAGGCGATAAGCCTAAAACCAGTTTTTGCAATTGAAATTTTGGTCAACAAGATAGTAGGCTTAAGTAATTCCACCCATATGTTGAGAGTTTCAACTTGGCTTCCAGGTGTAGAGGCTGGAAATGGTCTTCTAAACCACTCCTGCCAATAGCTTCGATTGGCAAAAGGTGCCATAATGGATACAAATTTATTAACAAAATTGAGCATGAAAAAATGTTTTTCAAAAGCCTTTTTAGGCGGAAGATTATTGTCAGCTGGGGTCAGCATATCAAGCCTTATACCTTCGAATCGTCTTTCTAGATTTGACGAAACACTAGTTTTTAGAGAGGGATAAAAAGTGGAGTTAAGCCAAAGTTACAAAAGCCAGATAGGGTCAGAGACGAGGAAGTTTTCCTCAGGATTAGTTTGTGCCTTGAGATCACGAGAAGCAATGCCTAAATATGTATACAGACATCCTAGAGTTGCAAGAGGTATAGATTTCTTGGGAACTTTGAGCGAGCTAGAACAAAAAATGAAATGGGATAACCATAGAATGAGAAAGGCAATGTGCTCATAGAATGAGAAAGACAATGTGCTCATAGTCAGAGACTTCCCCAGTTTTGTCATGTTGGTCTTTGATATAATTGCTAAAGTTGGGATGATTGAAAGTAAAGTTAGGTTTGATTTTGTATTTGAGAGTGGGGTTGAAAGTTTCACCGGTTGGTCGAAGAGTAGTGATAGCCGAAATGTAGAATATAGTGGGAGTGACCATTCCACATGGTAGATGGAAAGTGTTGGTCAAAGACTCCCAAAAATAGATAACACTTATGAACATGTAAGGGTTATACCCGGGTCTAGTCTTAGATAGTTGGATTAAGTCAACAATACACTGGTCTTTCAAGATTTGTGCTTTCTTCTTTTCTAATCTATGCAACCAACTAAGATAAACGCCATTGTTGGTGGCCAGATAAGAACGAAATACACTGTTGGGATGTTCCATGAACCCTAACTCAAAACTTCTATCTTCAAACGCACGAGGTTTGGTCGATGGTGAGTTAGGGAAAATGTTTTTAGTTCGTTTGTTTCATGGATGACCTTGGAAAGTGCCCATAAACACATGAACAATACCTATAAGAGAAAATAGTATGAGTACCTGAGAATCCTAAATAACATATTTCTCTTTCTCCATTGGAGGTTTTGGAACATATGTATGGTTGTTAATAAGGATATGTCCTTGGAGATCAGCATCAAAAGGAACATGAGACTGATTGCTAGCGTCTGAAGTGAATGCCATTGTTTTAGAATGTGAGGAGAAGAAAAAGTAAAGATTGAAGAAAGATGGAAGGCTCTTAGGGTTCAGAGAAGAAGGAGTTGCAAAAAGGAGAAATATGAAAATGAGAGTGTAAATATATTGCAAGAAAAATCTTCTGTTTTCCTCCTTTAATTAGAAGTCCACTAACATTTTAATTTTCTGAATTAAAATCAACTAAACGATTTTATTTAAAGCGGTTAATTATGTGGCCTATGATGGTCTTGGAAGTTGAAATTTGAAATCATGATGGTGAGTGCACGTTTTGCTTCTTCAATGTCAGCGTTGATAACTATCGGCTTCCCTTCTATATCCTGATATGTTATCTTCAAATGGACCAGAGATACTACTGCATCTAGCTTCGCCAAAAAGGATCTCCCTGGGATACCCTTGAAGGAACTTATACATGGAATTACAAGGAAACTGAGAGTAATCTTTCTCCCCACGCACTCTTTCGCCTAACGATAGCAACATATATATCATTCTACCAGGCCAAGTTATCAAATCACTACAATATGGATTTAGATATGGTTGTTGGACACCTAATTTCCTTAGAGTGAGGGTGTAGAAGGTTTTGTAAGATATTTCCTCATCTACGAGGAATCTTGTCAGAGTATGATCCGGGACAGTGGTTACTAAGACTAATGGAAGGTCAAAGTTTAGAGTTCCATTGATCTTTTCTCGATCTAGAAATGATATCTCTAGTCGATCTTTGCTTTGCTATTCTACCAAACTTATGGTTCAGGAAATGCACTATGATGGTGGATCTACACTAAATGTTATTGCACTATGTATCTCATTGACAAATGATAATTGGCATATTATTGAATATGAAAATTTGACAAGTCTCTTTAGTGTGGCGAATGAAGTTACTATTTCCATCTCCAATGCTTACTGTAGAGATCTTATTTTAGATCGAAAATGATATACTTGTTGAATTTAGCGGGAATTAGGGGTCACTTCCCACATACAACCCCACTATTTCATTATGGAACCAGAATCAGGTGCACATTGACAGTTAGGAATCATGAACTGGTGGTACTGGTCTCTGATATGACAGTGTGGGGGTGAACCTATAAGGTTAGCACTCCAACGCCTAAGTCGGTTCAAAATTCAAGATGAGTGTAATAAGAGTGGAGATCAAAGAGTGTACCTTGAATTTTTCGCGAGATAACTTTTATACCTTAAGTCATTTGGAGTGGATTGACATTGATTTGGATCATAACTTCTTGGGCTCGTGGCTGGCCTTAAACAATATTTAAGGAGTAAAGAGACAAAATTTGTGCTTTTTCTTACATTTAGGACTAAAAAATCTTTCAAAAATCTTCATATATAAAGGACCAAGGGGATATAATTTTATGACCCCTGTAGAAAATTCACTCAAGCATGTCCACTTATGATGAGAGTTTCCTTTTATATTTGTTGTATAACATGTTAAATAATGCATCATAATTCAGAATATAAGGATACATTCGTAAATACGTTGGTTTGACAACAATCGTAAAATTAGATTGTGCCTTTTGGTCTCTTTAGCACCACATATTTTGGATCGAGTAGTATAATTAAAAATAAGCAATGTTCAAGTGTCAAAGATTAAAAACAAAATTACATATAATCAAAATGAATTAATCACATTTACATGAAATTAATAAAAGGTACGAGACTCTCTAAAATATAAGCATCTCATTTTCGTGTCGTTGTCATTGTCACACACCGGTTTCTTAATCATCGTCGTCTTTTTCCTCTTTGTTCTTGTACTCGCAAGTCGCCACCGACAATAGTTTCTTTGTCATTGTCTTCGGTGATAGTTTCATTAGGATTGAACTTAAGATTCATGTAGTCGCCAAATGTGCCTTAGAATATATTATTGATAACTTCACTGACGCGGAGCCAGCAAAAGTCAAAAATAATTGAGTGTCTGTGAGTCGTATCAAGAGTGTGCCCTCTTATTCTTGGTGTTTATAGATTTATATATGGTCTTCTTTACGTAGAATCTTTTATGACCAACTTATTATCCATTATGGTGTGTTTCCTTATATGACTGAAAGTAATAAATGGAATTAAGTCTCATGTTTTTTTGTTTAAGATCAACTTTTATGGCCGTTAATATGTTCTTAAAGTTATGTTTGTGTATTGCAGTGTATCAACTATCAATTGGATGTGTCAACTTTGATCTAGACTGGAGATGTCACATATGATGCTTGAAGACCGGAACAAGCTCTCTTGAGTTCGGGTAAAGATTCAACCCAAGTTTCTGAACATATACAATGTCAATACTTGTGTATCCACGCATGTACCTTTCTATTTCATGTGAAATAAAGTTTCAAAATAATATGATAACTTTATATTTTCTTAATTAAGCAAAAGAATACTCGGAAAAAAAGCAAATAAATTACTAATAACTTAAAATCAAATGATTTGGTTAAGGACTATTAGCCTGTGATTTTCGACTCAAGCTATATCTAAACCCACTAAGTCTGATTCGGAAGAATATCATGAACAAATCCACAAGATTATGATCACTCTCTCTTTAAAACATGTTCAGAATCTTGAAAAGGTTTGCATTGATTTGGCGTATTCGACGGGAAAAAGGGATAAAGTAAATACACAGGCTAAACAAAACTAATTGAAGCTTGGTTCACACCAAAATTACAAGATTCGACTAAGGATTCTCGACAAAGGCAGTTGAAGGACTTGAGAATGTTTCTCGACAAAAGTAGCAGTTTTGTAGCATTTCAAAGACAGAAGACACATGGAAGCAATTCATAGGACAAAAAGCCACATAACACTGTACGCGTCAAGCGCTAGAGATTTGACAGTTATCGACGGTCATTAATATATATATATATATATATATATATATATATATATATATATATATATATATATATAGTCTCCGACAAGGATTCATAATTTTTATCATTAGTCTCAATAGAATTCAAACATTTAAGTTATATAGATAGTGAATTTATGAGAAAATGTATGAATCTGCGTCCTATTTTTAACTTAAGCATTTCATTCATTTACTTTTATCATTTCCTTTTTATTTTCTTCATCTTTAAGCAACTATGCACTTTCTTCTTGAAGCTTCTATCTAATTATCTCACATTCAAATGCTTAATTTCAAAGAATGAACACATATTTCTCAAACTCTTTTGCACAATATATCCTAGGATTTTTTCGAAGATTAGGAAGAATCTCAGGAACATATCCACAAGATTAGGATCACTCTATCTTCAAAACATGTTCAAAATCTCGAAAATATTTGTAGTGATTTGATATATTTGACAGGAAAATGGTGTGAAGTAAATACACAGACTAAACACAAATTAATTGAAGCTTGGTTTGACACCAAGATTACAAGATTCGACTAAGGATTCTCGACCGAGACAGATGAAAAACTTGAGAATATTTCTCGACATAAGTGACAGTTTTGTAATAGTGCAAAGACAGAAGACACGTGGAAGCAATGTAGAGGAGAAAAGGTCACATAACACTGCATGTGTCAAGCGTTAGAGATTTGATCGTTGTCGACTGACACTAATGTGTGTGTGCGTGTGTATATATATATATATATATATATATATATATATATATATATATATATATATATATATAAAAGTCGATTTAGTCTTTGTAACAAAGGTTCACCATTTTTATTATTAGTCTCTATAGAATTCAAACATCTAAGTTACAGAGATAATGAATTTCTGAGAAAATGTATGAATCTGCGTCTCATTTTTAACTTAAGCATTTCATTCATTTACTTTTATCTTTTTCCTTTTATTTACTTTATCTTTAAGCAATTCAACACTTTGTTCTTGAAGTTTTCATCCAATTATCTCACATTCAAATGCTTAATTTCCAAGCATGAACACATATTTCTCAAACTCTTTTGCACAATATGTCGTGAGATTTTTTCGAGTTTAAGTTTGTAAGTGAATTAAAACTTATGATTGTTTACCAAAAACAACGGTAAACATGGGCGTTTAAAGCCAAACTGGCCCCAGAGAAAACTACTAACCAAACTAAACCAAATTGAAAATCGTAAAAAAATCGCATTTAGTTCGGGTGTGTTTGGATCATTTTTTAACATAACTGCGCAGTTCAGTTCAATTTGCGGTTTTTATTTTGCAAACCGAATCAAACTAAAACAAACTGCATTACATTACTACCTAAACTTCAGTTAACCCACATCCAACCTAAACTCAAACCTATTATGCCTATGTCTTACGATTTCAAATGATTTTCTTTTCTTCGCATTTAAGGTTTCAAATTCAACCTACTCAAATTTTTCCTAACAGTATCACACATTCTTCTCATCTTTTTTCGTCAGGTATATCTCGCTTTTTCTTCTTTAATCTCTCGTCTCTTATGTTCTTTCTTTTTCATCTTCTCATTTTTATGTTGTTGCTCTCTCTTCCAATTTCGTTTTTATTATACACCTTCTTCTCCAATCTCTTTTCTCTTCTATTATTTTTTTTTCATCTTTTCTAATAACTCATCTCTTATGTTTTTTTATGTTTTATTATAATGTATTTTATTTCACATTTGTCTAAATTGATTTTCGTATATTAAATAAGAAGTTGTTATTCAAATATGATAAATTTTATTATTATTTGATAATATATGAGTGAATTATCTGACTTTTTAATTAAGAGAGGCAGAACCATGCATTTTTTTACTCAACCTGTAGAAATTTGTTCAGAAACATTGTTGTGCTCGTAAAATGACAGGAGTGACATACATGTTTGCTCCTACCTTCTGCTGCTACAAACCCTTCTCTTCTCCATTATCATCCTTCATCACCTCTCACCTTTTTTCTTCATCTTCCATCTACCACACCTTTCCCTCTTTTTCTCTTTCAGCCACTGGTGGCACGTGCACACTCACGTGGGACGATGTTTTTCGCATTTCTGAATCTGAAACTGCCATAGAAGACGACCCTTCTTCTTATCTCCAAGGTTACTTCCACAAAGTCCAACTCTGCAACCGTGGTTCTGTGAGTTCTTACTTTATCACCCCTCTTTTGTTTTGTTTGGTTTTCTTAGAAAACAATGAATGAAACAAAGCAAAGTTGTTACCTTTACTATTACATTGTGCCCTTTTTTCTTTTGACTGAGAATTGTGAGTAATAATCAATTTTAACCACCCAATTGTGCATTTTTGCATCACCCCACTTTTTTTCTATCAATAAAGTTTTAATCTTTATAATTAATACCATAATTTATGAAATTTGGGTTTAGCTAATTTTGAAGTGTAGGAATAGGATCTACTTTTTGTGTTTTCTGTTTATTGTAATTTATTGGGAAGTGATCAGTGATCCCAACAAACTAGAGTTTACTCATAAACTGTGTTATTGAGTTTGGAATTGATTGTAGGACAAACAATCTGAATTCGTTCCGTTTATTGTTGAGGGCCACGATGTTGGATTTATTCACAATCGGTAAATTTTACTCCATTTCTTTATTCCACATGTTTGATGCTTGTGTGATCTTATGTTTAGTTATTCATGAATGTTTCTTTGGTTAAACTTTGATTTGTTAAGGTTTGTTGAACATTTGCGAGGCTTCAACGACGTGTTTGTTTTTCCCAATGGTGGAGGCCCCTTTGGTTATCATGTTACATTGCATCCATTACTGAAGACGGCTGAGGAAAGAACCAGCGCGGTTGGTTATGTAATCAAGCATTTGGGAGAGGAGCACATTCCAGGTATACGAAACGAGGTATTAGTCTTTTTGTAAGTTTAGAATATGTAAGCTTTCATCATTCTTTTCTATTGGATGTTTTTCTATTACTTAAACTACCTAACCTACATTTGCTATCTATCTTTTACCAGCTATATCCGGTTAAATCCTCGTTTAGCGCACATGCTTTCTTCTCATTAGAACGCGCTGCCGCTCCTTATTTTGGCATAAAGGTACAAAAGTCAAGTACTAATTCGTTGTCTAATTAAAAATGATAATCTAAGTTGCATATATTTTGTGGAATCGAATGCCGCCTCTCTGCAATCTTATTGTTGGAATTATTTTGAAGGCGATCACGCCATTTGTTATAATATGTCATCTTTAAACTTTTTACTTATTTTACAATATTAGGTTTATGGAGTCCATATGAATGGCTATGTTGAGCTGAACGGGCAGAAACACCTATGGATAGGGAAGAGAAGTCCCATGAAATCCACATATCCGGGAATGCTTGATCATCTAGTTGCAGGAGGATTGGTTTGTAGTTTTGTTTTATCTGTTTGCATAATAAACTAACTAATATTTCAAACTTGAGCCTTGACATGTTAAGCATTTCTTTCAAAGACTTTGTGGATTGAAACAGTTCACTATGCTGTGTTTGGATGAACAACTCAATTAAATGTTCATAGTATACGCGTTTATCATATAAGTGTTTATGTATGAACTATTTCTATAGTAAAAGGTAATTGAAGTCAAACTATTTTCATACAAGCTGTTTTCATTAAACAATCGCGGAGAGCTTATGAAAATAAGCTGAAAACAACTTACGAACATGTAGAAAATTGTTTCCATAAGAAATTACAAAAAGTCTCACAAGCGTTGATAAGTTCAAATAAGTCAATCAAAACAGACCTAAGTGTTTTCTTTACGTTAATATGTACTATCATTTGGAGTTTCTGAGTTAATTGCTCCTCCTGTCACAGCCGCATGGAATAGGTTGTCTGGAAAATGTTGTAAAGGAATGTGAAGAGGAAGCCGGAATTCCCAGGTCCATCTCTATTAAGTAAGTTTGCAACTGCAACACCTTCATCCTTCTCCTCCTTTACCGCACAAATTTCAATTTTTCTTCTGGAATGGTTCGCAACCTACGTAACATCGACAATTTCAAATTAAAAGTGTGTCTGATGTTCGACATGACACTGACATATATGATTGCATTCAAGTACTTTTATTACAGGTGCGACATGTTGGTGTCCGCGTTTGTGTCAATACTTCATAGGAGCTAATTGAACTTCTTTTTATTTCTTCATTGCTGTTCTTGCAGAGCTAAATCAGTTGGTGTCGTTTCATACAAGGACATCGAAGGATATAGATACAAAAGAGATGTTCTATTCTGCTATGATTTGATACTTCCCGAAAATTTTGAACCAAAAAACATAGGTGTGCCTTTTAAACTCATTCTCCAATTTTATTCTCTTTTCAAGTGGTATCTTGATCACACTTTGGCTAAATAAAACTTCAGATGGAGAAGTTGAAAGCTTCAAGTTAATCCCGGTTGAGCAAGTTGCAGAAGTCATCCGCAAGACACAGTTTTTCAAACCAAATTGCACTATCGTGATCATTGACTTCCTCTTTAGACACGGGTATTTCTTCGAGAAATTTGTCACTCTGTTGTTAATGATTTACGTTTCTATTTACTTTTTTTGTTATTAATTGATGTTCTAACGGATTATATGTTGTTGTAATAAACATTGCAGATACATAAGTCCTGAAAATGATGGATATTTGGATCTCTTAAGAAGCTTAAGAATAGGAGATTTTTCCTGATACACAAAGGATCATCCTATTCATTGAACCAAGCATTCATATGTTGAGTATCTTTGTTGTTATTCTTTTTGTATTTTTCAATAATTGGTTAGATGTGATCTCATTGGAACATCGTTTATTTATGTCAAAATAATTATTCTATGCAAAACTGAAAAGATTTCAACAAGTCAATATTATTGTGTATAGCTCTTTTGAGGGGGCATCAATGGTGATGCAGTTGTGATAGTGATTTGAATGACCATCAACTTCGATATGTTTTGTGCGTTCATGAAAAACAGGATTTGCAACAGTTTGAATGGCACTTGTATTAGCATAAAGTGAAGTTGGCTCTATTTGGGGAAATCCAAGTTCAGCCAAAAGACCACGAAGCCAAAGTATTTCTGAACAAGCAGCAGACATGGCACGATACTCTGATTCAGTAGAAGATTTAGAAACTCTTGCTTGCTTCTTACTTTTCCAAGAGATCAATGAAGAACCAAGAAACATGCACCAACCAGTAACAGATCGACGAGTATCAGGACACCCTGCCCAATCAGCATCACTATAAGCACTCAACTGAAGAGAAATTCCAACGGAAAAGAATAATCCGCGGTGAGAGGTTCCCTTTAAGTAGCGAATTATACAACGAACCGTAGCTAAGTGAAGATGGCGAGGAGAATGCATGAATTGACTTACTTGTTGAACAACAAAAGATATGTCAGGGCGAGTAATAGTCAAGTAGTTGAGGCTACCCACAAGTTGACGATACAATAAGGGATCAGGCAAAAGATCACCATCATCACGATGATATTTAACATTAACCTCAAGAGGAGTATCTACCGGATTAGCCGATTCGAGACCAGCCATAGAAATCAGATCTGTAGCATATTTGTGTTGATGGAGAAAGATGCCCTTGGATGTAGAATGAACCTCAAGACCAAGAAAATAATGTAGATTACCCAAATCTTTCATGTGAAATGAGGCCTGTAACTGTTGCTTAAGTCGCTGAATGGAAGCATGATCAGAACCAGTAATAACCATATCATCAACATACAAAAGAAGCAGAACAATGCCCGCAGATGTACTATGAATAAATAAAGAGGAATCATACTGACTCTGAGTAAAGGAGAATCCAAGTAGAGTGGAGCGGAATTTCTCGTACCATGCTCTAGGTGCCTGTTTCAAACCATATAAGGAGCGTTTGAGTTTGCACACGCCTTTAGATGAAGAGAATAAGCCTTGAGGTGGAGTCATATAAATATCTTTTGTCAGGTCACCATGAAGAAAAGCATTCTTCACATCCATTTGATGAAGAGACCACCCACTAGAAGCAGTTATAGAGATGATCGTGCGAACAGTTGTCATTTTGGCAACCGGTGCAAATGTCTCATCATAATCAATTCCATATTCCTGCTTGTTTCCTAAAGCAGCCAAACGAGCCTTGTAACGGTTAAGGTGTAACGCCCAAAAATAATTATTTGTTATTTTTAATATTTACGTAATTATTGTGGTTAGTCGGAAATTAGTCGAAAGTCGTAGAAATTATTATAAGAAATAATAATATAATTGTGGTGTTATTTGAGTAAGTGGGCTTATCATTGTGTGCTAATTAGTAAAATGAGAGGTGTTATATTAGGCCCATTAGAGATTAAGATATTTAGTTAATTTAATAAAGAGAAAATAAAAGAAGTGATAGAAAAGAGAAAAAAAAAAACAGCAGTGGAGAGAAGTGAGCAGAAGAGGAATTTGAGAACTGTTGTACGAACGAGAGGGAAGGAGAAGAAAACTTCCGGAATCCGATTCTTAGAGCAACCTTCGATCCAAAATAATAAGGTAAGGGGGGTTTATCGTCGTTTAATGGGTATTATGGGTTAACATGTAATGGGTAGTGATGAACCGTTGATTTGACCCTAATTGGGATGTTGAATGCTGAAAAATTGTGTTGGATAAGTTGTGTTAAAACTGAAATTGAATCTGTAATTGGATGGGTAGTGATATTCCGAAAACGTAGCTTCTTACGGAATTGGAATCGGAGGTCCGGAAGTCCTCCAACGGCGGAAAATGCGGGGAATTCTGCATTCTGCTTCGTGTTAGCGCAGGAACAGCTTTCTGTCTTGCGTTAACCGGTTAACCCAGGATGTTAACCGGTTAACACTGTTATGAATTGTGAAAAATTGCTGTTTGTCTTGCGTTAACTGTAACACCCTTCTAAAATACCCCAAATATTTAATTAAAATAACATTACGTAAATCAGAGTAATATGCAATCAAGGGTGTCACACAGTTCAACACAATAACTGTCATGCTCTTTTATTAATCCAAACATAAACATTTGCATAAACCGCAGCGGATAGAAATCTCATCAATCATGTAAAACATGTAACATATTACATGTGAAATTATTCAACAAAATAAAACATCCCATCCCGATGTTACATCTATCAGAGCACGACCCACTAAGGAGACTACACTAGACTCCAAGCATTAGCTTCTACTCAACTCATTGCTCGTTACCTGAAAAATAGTTGTAAGGGTGAGTTCCTCAATCGATATAATAAGCATTATAAAACATCATGTAATGCTAAGTAAATAACACATTTCATCACCCAAATCAGATTACACATTCAGTAACAGCAATGTCAACTCAATCATACTCAACATCAACACCACACACAACACACGTATAATACTGGAATACATCCATTCATATTATACGCCATACATCAATTATGCAATGAGACTCCATGCATGCGGTACCGACTCTTTGTGAACATATAGTTCACCTCACCGTCCAAATCCAGGCACGGCTACCAAGCCCATTAGTCCCACTCATTTGAGACCTAGTGACTCACTCACTAATTCCTCACCATGGGAATTAGCTACCACCCCAAATGGGCCATGCTATGCACGCTAATCACCTAGCATGCAAACATCAACAACAGTCCAAAATGACTAACTCACTAATTCCTCACCATGGGAATTAGCTACCACCCTAAAGGCCACAATATGCATGCTAATCATCTAGCAATGCAACATCAACAACAAAATCCACAATGGACATATGCTCACACTCTAAGCCATACAACAGTCCATTCACAATGCATACATAACATGTACATTCACAACATTATGCATACTATCAACATCATCAAAATATGTATCAAAACATCATATCATGTTAAATAATTAACCACAGTATTAGCACACTCTACTAATACCTATACTGCTCAAAATAGCGGGAATTAATCCCTATCACATCATACGCTACCATAGGCCAAACATCAATTATGTACATAACATTAAAATGTCAATTTTCTCACTTTTCAACAGTGTTAACCGGTTAACGCCCTGGGTTAACCGGTTAACGCAGCATAAACACACTTTCTGGCAAAACGCAACAGTGTTAACCGGTTAACACCCTGGGTTAACCGGTTAACGCAGGCAAAACAACACTAATTTCACAATTCGCAACAATGTTAACCGGTTAACACCCTGGGTTAACCGGTTAACGCAGACAAAACAGCAGTTCCTGCGCTAACACAAAGCATAATGCAGAATTCTTCGCATTTTCCGCCGTTGGAGGACTTCCGGACCTCCGATTCCAATTCCGTAAAAAGCTATACGTTAGGGAAATTACAACACACTCAATTACAGGTTCAATTCCAGTTTTTACACAACATATCCATCACAATTTTCAGCATTCAACAATCCCAATTAGGGTCAATTCAACGGTTTATCACTACCCATTACATGCTAACCTATAATACCCATTAAACGACGATAAACCCCCCTTACCTGAGTTAATCCGGCGAATCTTCAAGCTCCAAGCTCTTCTCTTCTTCAACCCTCTTCCTCTTGCTCTGCCTCTTGCCCTTTTCCTCTTTCAGCCGCTTCTCTGAGTTTCACGTGAAACCCTTATTTTCCAAAATGAAACTCTTTTTCCTTATTCCAACTTATATATTTTCCAAATTATATTATTATTCCAATAATAATAATAATTCAATAATTCCAAAATAATAATAATAATAATCCAATTATCTAATTAAATTAATAAATATATTATTAACTTAATTTAAATAATTACCATATTATTATCGGGGTGTCACAACTCTCCCCCACTAAAAGAGTTTTCGTCCTCGAAAACATACCTCAAGCGAACAACTCTGGGTAAGACTCCTTCATCTTACTCTCCAGTTCCCAAGTCACATTGCCACCTGCTGGTCCTCCCCAAGCTACCTTCACCAAGGCAATCTCTTTACCCCGCAACTGCTTCAACTCTCGATCCTCAATCCTCATAGGTGATGTTTCAACAGTCAGGTTATCTCTCACCTGTATATTCATCTATTTGGACTACATGCGACGGATCATGAATGTACCTCCTCAGCTGAGACACATGAAAAACCTCATGCAAATTCGCAAGCGACGACGGTAAAGCGATACGATAGGCTACCTCTCCTATCCTCTCCAAAATCTGATAAGGACCAATAAATCGAGGTGTCAACTTTTTCGACTTCAAAGCTCGTCCAACACCAGTTATCGGAGTAACACGAAGAAACACATGATCTCCCTCTTGAAACTCAAGTGACTTCCTCCTCTTATCATGATAACTCTTCTGACGACTCTGAGCAATTCTCATCTTCTCCTGAATCATCTTAATCCTTTCCGTAGTCTGTTGAACAATCTCCGGTCCCACCACAGCACTCTCACCGGACTCATACCAACATAAAGGTGTCCGACATCTCCTACCATACAAAGCTTCAAACGGTGCCATACCAATACTCGAATGAAAACTATTGTTGTAGGTAAACTCAATCAAAGGTAAATAACAATCCCAAGCACCTCCCTTTTCCAAAACACACGCCCTCAAAAGATCCTCTAGTGACTGAATCGTCCTCTCAGTCTGACCATCAGTCTGCGGATGATATGCAGAACTCAATCTCAGCTTAGTTCCCAAAGCCCTCTGCAAACCTTCCCAGAACTTCGATGTGAATCTAGGATCTCTGTCCGAAACAATACTCGACGGAATACCATGCAAACTTACAATTTTCTCAATATACAACTCAGCTAATCTCTCTAACGGATAATCCATTCTGATCGGAATGAAATGAGCCGATTTTGTCAATCTGTCAACAATCACCCAAATAGCTTCAAAATTCTTACTTGTCCTCGGTAAACCAGAAACAAAATCCATACTGATACTATCCCACTTCCACTCTGGAATAGCCAACGGTTGCATTAGCCCAGACGGCTTCTGATGCTCAATCTTTGACTTCTGACAAGTCAAACAGGAATAAACAAAACTTGCAATTTCTTTCTTCATTCCCGGCCACCAAAATAACCTCTTCAAATCATGATACATCTTCGTAGCTCCAGGATGAATACTCAAGCCACTACGATGTCCTTCTTCAAGAATACTCTTCTTAAGTTCGGTAACATCCGGAATACACACCCGATTACCAAATTTCAAAACACCATCCTCATCCACTCTGAATTCACCACCTCTTGAAATCACATGACCAAGAAAACTAACCTCTTCCAACCAAAATTCACACTTAGACAGTTTAGCAAATAACTTCTTTTCTCGTAGAACTTCTAAAACCACTCTCAAATGCTCAGCATGCTCTTCTTCAGATTTCGAATACACCAAAATGTCATCAATAAACACCACAACAACTTATCTAGGTACGGATGGAAAATCCTATTCATATACTCCATAAATACTCCAGGCGCATTAGTCACACCAAAAGGCATTACAGAATACTCATAATGTCCATACCTTGTCCTGAAAGCAGTCTTCTGAATATCCTCAGTTTTCACACGTATCTGATGATACCCAGATCTCAAATCTATCTTGCTGAACACACTCGCACCAACCAACTGATCCATCAAATCATCAATCCTCGGCAAAGGATACCGATTCTTGATCGTCACTTTATTCAGTTGCCTGTAGTCCACACACAACCTCATAGTACCTTCTTTCTTCTTAACCAATAACACTGGTGCACCCCACGGTGACACACTCGGACGAATAAATTTCTTATCCAACAGATCTTCCAACTGACTCTTCAATTCAGTTAACTCAACAGCAGACATACGGTACGGAGCCATCGATATCGGCCTAGTACCAGGTACCAAATCAATCGGGAACTCAACTTCACGCTCTGGCGGTAATTCATTCACTTCTTCAGGAAACACATCAGGAAAATCACACACCACGGCTAGATCGCAAATCGCCAGTTTATCTTTAGCCTCCAAAGTCGCTAACAGCATAAACAACTCTGCCCCATCTGCTACTGCCTCATTCACCTGCCTTGCAGATAGAAACAAACTCTTCCCTTCCTCAATCTCAGGAAAGATCACAGTCTTATCAAAACAATTGATAGAAACTCGGTTAAACATCAACCAGTTCATACCCAAGATAACATCAATCTGCACTAATGGAAGACACACGAGGTCCATCCCAAAGTCTCCACCAAAAAAACGATCATCTGCAAAAGTCCTTGCCTCCCGACTGATTCTCTCTCTTTGGCTTAGGACACTGTGGACTAATATGACCCACCTCTCCACAGTTGAAGCAAGTCACAGTCTTCGACCGACACTCTGCAGCCAAATGACCACCCTTGCCACACTTGAAACATTTCTTCTCAGCACTGGTACACTCATGAACACAATGTCTAGCCTGACCACATCTGTAACACTTAGCAGGAGCACTAGAGTCTCCCCCACTGGGCCTCTTCATCCCACTCTGACTCTGGAAACCTCTGCCAGCTGCATACGGTTTCCCACGATCATTCTGATGCTTGCTTTTCCTATCAACCCCTTGCTGATAGCTCTCTGTTCTAGCTTTGGAATCCTGTTCAAAAATCCTGCAACAGTCAACCAAGTCAGAAAACACTCTGATCCGTTGGTATCCAATAGCCTGTTTGATCTCGGGACGCAACCCGTTCTCAAACTTCACACATTTCGAAAATTCCCCAGCAGCCTCATTATAGGGAGTATAATACTTCGACAGCTCTGTGAACTTAGCAGCATACTCCGTAACAGACTTGTTACCCTGTTTCAATTCCAAGAACTCTATCTCTTTCTTCCCTCTAACATCCTCTGGAAAATACTTCCTCAGGAATCTCTCTCTGAACACAGCCCAAGTGATCTCAGCATTTCCAGCAGATTCCAACTCAGTGCGGGTAGCAACCCACCAATCATCAGCTTCCTCTGACAGCATATGCGTACCGAACCTGACCTTCTGGTTATCGGCACACTCAGTTACTCGGAAGATCCTCTCGATCTCCTTCAACCACTTCTGAGCGCCATCTGGATCGTATGCTCCCTTGAACATTGGAGGATTGTTCTTCTGGAACTCACTCAGTTGACGAGCAGCTCCCAATCCCACAACATTCGGATTCCCTCCAAGTACTCCAGCTAGCATACCCAGAGCCTCAGCAATCGCAGCATCATCTCTACCTCTTCCAGCCATCTCTATTCTGAAAACCCAACAAGCTAAAACAATAAGTACTGATAGGGTTACACAACACCTATCCCGTACAGGGGAAACAGAATAATTACGACTCGACTCGACCGACTATGCTCTGATACCACTAATGTAACACCCTTCTAAAATACCCCAAATATTTAATTAAAATAACATTACGTAAATCAGAGTAATATGCAATCAAGGGTGTCACACAGTTCAACACAATAACTGTCATGCTCTTTTATTAATCCAAACATAAACATTTGCATAAACCGCAGCGGATAGAAATCTCATCAATCATGTAAAACATGTAACATATTACATGTGAAATTATTCAACAAAATAAAACATCCCATCCCGATGTTACATCTATCAGAGCACGACCCACTAAGGAGACTACACTAGACTCCAAGCATTAGCTTCTACTCAACTCATTGCTCGTTACCTGAAAAATAGTTGTAAGGGTGAGTTCCTCAATCGATATAATAAGCATTATAAAACATCATGTAATGCTAAGTAAATAACACATTTCATCACCCAAATCAGATTACACATTCAGTAACAGCAATGTCAACTCAATCATACTCAACATCAACACCACACACAACACACGTATAATACTGGAATACATCCATTCATATTATACGCCATACATCAATTATGCAATGAGACTCCATGCATGCGGTACCGACTCTTTGTGAACATATAGTTCACCTCACCGTCCAAATCCAGGCACGGCTACCAAGCCCACTAGTCCCACTCATTTGAGACCTAGTGACTCACTCACTAATTCCTCACCATGGGAATTAGCTACCACCCCAAATGGGCCATGCTATGCACGCTAATCACCTAGCATGCAAACATCAACAACAGTCCAAAATGACTAACTCACTAATTCCTCACCATGGGAATTAGCTACCACCCTAAAGGCCACAATATGCATGCTAATCATCTAGCAATGCAACATCAACAACAAAATCCACAATGGACATATGCTCACACTCTAAGCCATACAACAGTCCATTCACAATGCATACATAACATGTACATTCACAACATTATGCATACTATCAACATCATCAAAATATGTATCAAAACATCATATCATGTTAAATAATTAACCACAGTATTAGCACACTCTACTAATACCTATACTGCTCAAAATAGCGGGAATTAATCCCTATCACATCATACGCTACCATAGGCCAAACATCAATTATGTACACAACATTAAAATATCAATTTTCTCACTTTTCAACAGTGTTAACCGGTTAACGCCCTGGGTTAACCGGTTAACGCAGCATAAACACACTTTCTGGCAAAACGCAACAGTGTTAACCGGTTAACACCCTGGGTTAACCGGTTAACGCAGGCAAAACAACACTAATTTCACAATTCGCAACAGTGTTAACCGGTTAACACCCTGGGTTAACCGGTTAACACAGACAAAACAGCAGTTCCTGCGCTAACACAAAGCAGAATGCAGAATTCTCCGCTTTTTCCGCCGTTGGAGGACTTCCGGACCTCCGATTCCAATTTCGTAAAAAGCTATACGTTAGGGAAATTACAACACACTCAATTACAGGTTCAATTCCAGTTTTTACACAACATATCCATCACAATTTTCAGCATTCAACAATCCCAATTAGGGTCAATTCAACGGTTTATCACTACCCATTACATGCTAACCTATAATACCCATTAAACGACGATAAACCCCCCTTACCTGAGTTAATCCGGCGAATCTTCAAGCTCCAAGCTCTTCTCTTCTTCAACCCTCTTCCTCTTGCTCTGCCTCTTGCCCTTTTCCTCTTTCAGCCGCTTCTCTGAGTTTCACGTAAAAACCTTATTTTCCAAAATGAAACTCTTTTTCCTTATTCCAACTTATATATTTTCCAAATTATATTATTATTCCAATAATAATAATAATTCAATAATTCCAAAATAATAATAATAATAATAATCCAATTATCTAATTAAATTAATAAATATATTATTAACTTAATTTAAATAATTACCATATTATTATCGGGGTGTCACATTAACCGGTTAACCCAGGGCGTTAACCGGTTAACACTGTTAAAATTTGCCAGGAAGTGTATTCTGTCCTGCGTTAACGGGTTAACCCAGGGCGTTAACGGGTTAACGCTGTTGAAAAACTGAAAAATTTGATTCTGTCTTGCGTTAACGGGTTAACCCAGGGCGTTAACGGGTTAACGCTGTTGAAAAACTGAAAAAAATTGCATTCTGTCTTGCGTTAACAGGTTAACCCAGGGCGTTAACCGGTTAACGCTGTTGAAAAACTGAAAAAAATTGCATTCTGTCTTGCGTTAACAGGTTAACCCAGGGCGTTAACCGGTTAACGCTGTTGAAAAGCTGAAAAATTGTATTCTGTCTTGCGTTAACGGATTAACCCAGGGCGTTAACGGGTTAACGCTGTTGGAAAAGTGAAAAATCGAATTGCTCAGAATTTAATGAAGTTCGTCGGGGTGAGTCGGGTAATATTATAGTTAATTTTGATGAGTAATTTTGTTGGGTTTATGTTATGAAGTGTCGATACAAGTATGACTGAGTTGTTAAGTTATTCCGTGTACGGAAAGTTGTTAAAGATACTGAGTTGTAAGCTTGGTGAGCCAAAGTTGATTATAAGTTGATTATGTTGAAAACACTGTTGTGTTGCTATTATTATTATGTTGTCGGAATTTTAAAGTCGTGTATGTCATGTAAATTCATATGCATTAAGTCGGAGCTTTGCTCACACCACGTTGGCCTGGATTGGCAAAAGTTGAAAGTTGAAGGCTTAAGCCTTGATGCCTCGTTAAATCGGCAAATTTTAAGTTGGGAGTTTTACTCCGAATGGTACCACATGCATGACGAGTCGAGTCTCATTAGAGTTGCATTTTTGTTGGTTTGTTGTATGGGTATTTAATTTAATTGAGAAGTGGTGTTTGTGTACGATTCTTAATTACTGTATTGTTTTTCATATACTGATTATAATTATTGTAACTCACCCCTTCTGTTGAATGTTGTCCTTATGTGACAACGTGCAGGTAATCCTGAGAAGTAGCCGGTTACCGTTGGTCGGGTCAGTGGTCAGTCGCTCTGATACGTAGCACTCGGGGGGATTGTCGCGTGTCTGCTTTGTGGATCTTTTAATTGTTACTAAAATTTAAATTGTTTGAAGGATTATAGTTGTTTACTCTTTAAGTTAAGTCGTATTTATGTTGCTTAGAGATGATAAGAATTTTTTTATGAATCCGCTGCGTAAGATTTTATGAAGTTGAATTATTGGAGTGAATGACATTGTTTTGTCGAATTAAGAAAAGTGTTACATATTGTGATGTTTCCTTAAAGTGGAAATTGTTTAAAGTTGAACATGTAATATTCCATTTATAGAAAATTTTACGACTCTGATTTTGTTGTTATAACTCGTGGGTAGAAAATGGGGTGTTACATTAGTGGTATCAGAGCAGGTCGGTCTGTCCGGCCAGTTGTCGTGTCGTTACTGTCTAACAATTGGGTATTGTTACTAATCTAACTTTTAAGTTGTGTTGTAGTGATAAGTTGAAATGGCTGGAAGGAATGACGCTGCAATGGCTGCCGCAATGCAAGCGATGGCACAAGCTGTGCAGAACTTGCCAAATGCTGGTGGAGATGCTGGATCACGTAGCTTGGCGACTTTTCAAAGAGAGAATCCGCCGGTGTTTAAAGGGAAGCATGATCCAGATGCAGCCTTGGGATGGTTGAAAGAGATCGAGAGAATCTTCCGTGTTATGGATTGCACTCCAGCTCAGAAGGTTCGGTATGGTACTCACATGCTAGGAGTCGAAGCTGATGACTGGTGGCTAGAGACTCACGAGAGGTTGACCGTGGCAGGTGAAGTCATTACTTGGGATGTATTCCGTAGGGAATTCATGAGAAAGTATTATCCGGAAGATGTCCGTGGTAAGAAAGAAATTGAGTTCCTTGAGCTGAAGCAAGGAAACATGTCTGTCACTGATTATGCTGCAAAATTTGTGGAGTTGTCCAAATTTTATCCTTATTACACTGGTGCTGGTGCTGAATTTTCAAAGTGCATCAAGTTTGAAAACGGACTGCGCTCTGAAATTAAGAAGGTTGTTGGGTATCAGAAGATACGCATTTTTACTGAATTGGTTGATAGCTGCAGGATATTTGAAGAAGACAATAATGCTCATTACAAGATTGTCAGTGATCGCAGGGGCAAGCAACATCAAAACCGTGGCAAGCCGTATGATGCTCCAGTGGGAAAAGGGAAACAAGGAGCTGCTCCGGCTCAGAGGACTAGTAGGGGAGGTGCTCCTGCTGGTATAGTTTGCTTCAAATGTGGTCAGGCTGGTCATAAGAGTAATGTATGCACTGCTGAAGTTAAGAGGTGTTTTCGCTGTGGTAAGACTGGCCATGCAATAGCTGATTGCAAGCACAAGGAAATGATTTGTTTTAATTGTGGCGAAGAAGGGCATATTGGAAGTCAGTGTCAGAAGCCAAAGAAATCTCAAACTGGAAAGGTGTTCGCATTGACCGGAACTCAAACCTCCAGTGAGGACAGACTTATCCGAGGTACATGTTTCATAAATGGTACTCCTTTAATTACTATTATTGATACCGGTGCTACACACTGTTTTATTTCTGCTAACTGTGCTCGAATACTGGGTTTAAAATTGTCCGCTTTGGATGGTGAATTGATTGTTGAGACCCCAGCTAAGGGATCAATAACTACTTCTTTGGTATGTTTAAAATGTCCTTTGTCGATCTTCGATAAAGATTTCTATGTTGATTTAGTATGTTTGCCGTTGGATGGGATGGATGTAATTCTTGGTATGAACTGGTTAGAGTATAATTATGTTCATATAAATTGTCATCATAAGTCGGTGAGGTTTTCCACTCCTGAAGAGGAAGGAGTTGACTTATTACCTTTCAGAGAATTGCGAAAATTGATGAAAGAGGGAGCTCAGATGTTTTCTTTGATGGCGACGTTGTCGGTTGAGAGTAAAGCTAAGATTGAGGAACTGTTAGTGGTGAAAGAATTCCCTGAAGTTTTTCCTGATGAAATTCCTAGTGTGCCGCCAGAGAGGGAGGTTAAATTTACTATTGATCTGGTACCTGGTACTAGGCCTGTTTCGATGGCACCGTATAGAATGTCGGCATCTGAATTGTATGAATTAAAGAAGCAATTGGAAGACTTACTTGAGAAGAAGTTTATAAGACCAAGTGTGTCACCGTGGGGAGCTCCAGTGTTGCTAGTAAAGAAGAAAGATGGTAGTATGAGGCTTTGTATTGATTATAGACAATTGAATAAAGTAACGATCAAGAATAAGTATCCACTACCGAGAATAGATGATTTGATGGATCAATTAGTGGGTGCCTGTGTGTTCAGTAAAATTGATTTGAGATCGGGCTATCATCAGATCAAAGTGAAAGATGAAGACATCCAGAAGACAGCGTTCAGAACTCGGTATGGACATTATGAGTATTCTGTGATGCCTTTCGGTGTGACTAATGCGCCGGGAGTATTTATGGAATACATGAATCATATTTTCCATACTTATCTGGACCATTTTGTGGTAGTATTTATTGATGATATTTTGATTTACTCTAAGTCCGAAGAAGAGCACAAGGAACATTTGAGATTAGTGTTGGATGTTTTGAAAGATAAGAAATTGTATGCGAAGCTGTCCAAGTGTGAGTTTTGGTTAAGAGAAGTCAGTTTTCTCGGCCATGTAATTTCAGGAAAAGGTATTGCTGTAGATCCTTCCAAGGTAGAAGCTGTATTGCAATGGGAGACTCCTAAGTCGGCTACCGAGATTAGAAGCTTTTTGGGATTAGCTGGATATTATAGAAGGTTTATTGAAGGATTTTCTAAGTTAGCATTTCCGTTAACTAAATTAACTTGTAAAGGTAAAGCTTTCGTGTGGGATGTTCAGTGCGAAGAGAGTTTTAATGAATTAAAAAGGAGATTGACGTCGGCGCCGGTTTTGACTTTGCCAAATCCGGGGGAACCGTTTATAATTTACTGTGATGCTTCATTGATGGGTTTAGGAGGTGTGCTCATGCAAAATAATAGAGTAATTGCTTATGCGTCGCGACAGTTAAGAATTCATGAAAAGAACTATCCTACGCATGATCTTGAACTTGCTGCTGTGGTGTTTGTGCTAAAAATCTGGAGGCATTACCTTTATGGTTCCAGATTTGAAGTTTTCAGCGATCATAAAAGTTTAAAGTATCTATTTGATCAGAAAGAGCTGAACATGAGACAACGTAGGTGGTTAGAATTGCTTAAGGATTATGATTTCGGTTTGAATTATCATCCAGGAAAAGCAAATGTTGTGGCCGATGCTTTAAGTAGAAAGACCTTGCATGTGTCGGCAATGATGATTAAGGAGTTGGAATTAATTGAGCAATTTCGTGATATGAGTTTGGTTTGCGAAGTAACCCCGCAGAGTGTAATGCTAGGAATGCTAAAGATTAATAATGATTTTATGGATAGTATCCGAGAGGCACAGAAATTGGATGTGAAATTAGTAGATATCCTTAATCGTTGTGGTCAATCAGAGAAGAGTGACTTTAAGATTGATGCGAGAGGTGTGTTGAAATTAGGGGAAAGAATTTGTATTCCTGATGACGCGATTTTGAAAAGAAGCATTCTAGAAGAGGGTCATAGAAGCAGTTTGAGTATTCATCCAGGAGCTACTAAAATGTATCAGGATTTAAAGAAAATATTTTGGTGGCCCGGAATGAAAGAAGATGTGGCTCGTTTTGTGTATGCGTGCTTAACTTGTCAGAAGTCGAAGATTGAGCATCAGAAGCCTGCTGGGTTGATGCAACCGTTGGAAGTTCCAGAATGGAAATGGGATAGCATTTCGATGGACTTTGTAACGGGGCTGCCTGCTACTTTAAGAGGGCATGATTCGATTTGGGTGATCGTTGATAGGCTCACGAAGTCGGCTCACTTCATACCTATTAACATCACTTACCCAATTGCGAAGTTGGCAGAGATTTACATCCGAGTAATTGTAAAGTTGCATGGTGTTCCTCTATGTATTGTGTCGGACAGAGATCCGAGGTTTACATCGGGATTTTGGAAAAGTCTGCAAGATTCGTTGGGCTCTAAGTTGAGGTTGAGTTCGGCATATCATCCTCAAACTGATGGCCAAACTGAGAGAACTATTCAGTCATTGGAGGATTTACTGAGAGCTTGTGTTCTTGAACAAGGAGGTTCGTGGGACACTTATCTTCCATTGATCGAGTTCACCTATAATAATAGTTACCATTCTAGTATCGGAATGGCGCCTTTTGAAGCATTGTATGGTCGTAGATGTAGAACTCCGTTGTGTTGGCACGAATCTGGTGAGGGTGTAGTACTTGGACCAGAGTTAGTTCGAGAAACTACCGAGAAAGTGAAGTTTATCCGAGAGAAGATGAAAGCTTCTCAGAGTAGGCAGAAGAGTTACCATGACAAGCGGAAGAAGGATTTAGAATTTCAAGCTGGTGACCATGTGTTTTTGAGAGTCACGCCTGTGATCGGTGTTGGGAGGGCTTTGAAGTCTAAAAAGCTCACTCCTCGCTTCATTGGTCCGTATCAAATCTTAGAACGAGTTGGAAAAGTTGCTTATCGGATGGCATTACCACCTAATCTTTCGAATTTGCATGATGTATTCCATGTGTCGCAGCTTCGGAAGTATGTCTCAGATCCGTCTCATGTGGTTAGTATGGATGATGTGCAAGTGCGGGATAATTTAACAATGGAGACGAAGCCTGTACGAGTTGAAGATCGTGAAACAAAGACTCTTCGAGGAAAAGAGATTGTGTTGGTTAAAGTCGTTTGGTTGGGAGCTGCGGGCGAAAGCATGACATGGGAATTGGAGAGCAAGATGCGAGACTCCTATCCTGAGCTGTTTGGAGCAGGTAAATTTTCGAGGACGAAAATATTCTAAGTGGGGGAGAGTTGTAACGCCCAAAAATAATTATTTGTTATTTTTAATATTTACGTAATTATTGTGGTTAGTCGGAAATTAGTCGAAAGTCGTAGAAATTATTATAAGAAATAATAATATAATTGTGGTGTTATTTGAGTAAGTGGGCTTATCATTGTGTGCTAATTAGTAAAATGAGAGGTGTTATATTAGGCCCATTAGAGATTAGGATATTTAGTTAATTTAATAAAGAGAAAATAAAAGAAGTGATAGAAAAGAGAAAAAAAAAACAGCAGTGGAGAGAAGTGAGCAGAAGAGGAATTTGAGAACTGTTGTACGAACGAGAGGGAAGGAGAAGAAAACTTCCGGAATCTGATTCTTAGAGCAACCTTCGATCCAAAATAATAAGGTAAGGGGGGTTTATCGTCGTTTAATGGGTATTATGGGTTAACATGTAATGGGTAGTGATGAACCGTTGATTTGACCCTAATTGGGATGTTGAATGCTGAAAAATTGTGTTGGATAAGTTGTGTTAAAACTGAAATTGAATCTGTAATTGGATGGGTAGTGATATTCCGAAAACGTAGCTTCTTACGGAATTGGAATCGGAGGTCCGGAAGTCCTCCAACGGCGGAAAATGCGGGGAATTCTGCATTCTGCTTCGTGTTAGCGCAGGAACAGCTTTCTGTCTTGCGTTAACCGGTTAACCCAGGGTGTTAACCGGTTAACACTGTTATGAATTGTGAAAAATTGCTGTTTGTCTTGCGTTAACCGGTTAACCCAGGGCGTTAACCGGTTAACACTGTTAAAATTTTCCAGGAAGTGTATTCTGTCCTGCGTTAACGGGTTAACCCAGGGCGTTAACGGGTTAACGCTGTTGAAAAACTGAAAAATTTGATTCTGTCTTGCGTTAACGGGTTAACCCAGGGCGTTAACGGGTTAACGCTGTTGAAAAACTGAAAAAAATTGCATTCTGTCTTGCGTTAACAGGTTAACCCAGGGCGTTAACCGGTTAACGCTGTTGAAAAACTGAAAAAAATTGCATTCTGTCTTGCGTTAACAGGTTAACCCAGGGCGTTAACCGGTTAACGCTGTTGAAAAGCTGAAAAATTGTATTCTGTCTTGCGTTAACGGATTAACCCAGGGCGTTAACGGGTTAACGCTGTTGGAAAAGTGAAAAATCGAATTGCTCAGAATTTAATGAAGTTCGTCGGGGTGAGTCGGGTAATATTATAGTTAATTTTGATGAGTAATTTTGTTGGGTTTATGTTATGAAGTGTCGATACAAGTATGACTGAGTTGTTAAGTTATTCCGTGTACGGAAAGTTGTTAAAGATACTGAGTTGTAAGCTTGGTGAGCCAAAGTTGATTATAAGTTGATTATGTTGAAAACATTGTTGTGTTGCTATTATTATTATGTTGTCGGAATTTTAAAGTCGTGTATGTCATGTAAATTCATATGCATTAAGTCGGAGCTTTGCTCACACCACGTTGGCCTGGATTGGCAAAAGTTGAAAGTTGAAGGCTTAAGCCTTGATGCCTCGTTAAATCGGCAAATTTTAAGTTGGGAGTTTTACTCCGAATGGTACCACATGCATGACGAGTCGAGTCTCATTAGAGTTGCATTTTTGTTGGTTTGTTGTATGGGTATTTAATTTAATTGAGAAGTGGTGTTTGTGTACGATTCTTAATTACTGTATTGTTTTTCATATACTGATTATAATTATTGTAACTCACCCCTTCTGTTGAATGTTGTCCTTATGTGACAACGTGCAGGTAATCCTGAGAAGTAGCCGGTTACCGTTGGTCGGGTCAGTGGTCAGTCGCTCTGATACGTAGCACTCGGGGGGATTGTCGCGTGTCTGCTTTGTGGATCTTTTAATTGTTACTAAAATTTAAATTGTTTGAAGGATTATAGTTGTTTACTCTTTAAGTTAAGTCGTATTTATGTTGCTTAGAGATGATAAGAATTTTTTTATGAATCCGCTGCGTAAGATTTTATGAAGTTGAATTATTGGAGTGAATGACATTGTTTTGTCGAATTAAGAAAAGTGTTACATATTGTGATGTTTCCTTAAAGTGGAAATTGTTTAAAGTTGAACATGTAATATTCCATTTATAGAAAATTTTACGACTCTGATTTTGTTGTTATAACTCGTGGGTAGAAAATGGGGTGTTACATAAGGGACCCATCAGAATTTAATTTCACAGAATACACCCATTTGCAACCTATAGGTTTGACATCATGAGGACAAGAGACAATATCCCATGTGAAATTCTCTTGAAGAGCTTGAAGCTCTTCATTCATGGCTTTTATCCATCGCACATCTTTAACAGCCTGTTGTAGCACCTCAAATTTGCACCTACTTCTTGTACATACATTCTCATATTAGGTCATAACATAACATGGTCCATTGCATAACATTGCATTGTCCCTTTGCCTCAAGTGCAAGCCAGTCAGAAGAATTAGGTCAAACTGGTCAGGAGGTCAGTCAATCAAGCAAGCAAGTACAATTTCCAAGGAGACAAGGCCCTAGGGTTAGTCCAACATGTTCACATGACTTGGGGATCCATTTGAAGTGTTTTGGTCAAGGATTGGATGTTCAGAAGTCATCAGTCATGGCTCAGTTCACCAGAAACCCTAAAAAGTCAAACTTGGTCAACTGTGTCTGATTTTATGGTTTTGATGGTGGGATTTGGTTTGAGAGAGCTTATTCATGTCCATATAAGCCTCATATATCATGTCAAACATCATCATGGAAGAATTTGAAGCCAGACAAGAAATTTCCAAAAATAGAAACTGGACCTGTAATTGAAACCTGCCAAAAATGGAAATTTCTTGATCCCAAACTTACATCATGATACAAGCTTCAAATGAATTTTTGCCCAACATGAAAGTTGAAGATCTTGTTCTCCCATTTCCAAAAAGTCCAAGAACACTCGATTCCCATGTATGGTTGGCAAATTATGATCGAATCATTTTCAGAAATTTTTTAACTTCAAAAGGCCATATCTCTCAAACCATTTGGCCAATTTGGGTGGGGTTTTTTGCAACAAGTCACATTTGATCCCCTCTTTCCAAATATGCAACCATCATTCACCAAAACATTACCAATCAAAATGGCATTTTTGGACTTGCATGAATTAATTTCAAGTGAGGTTGAAAAATGAGTTTCAAAATTAACCACTTCCAACCAATTCTACCAATCAAATATGTTCAGAAATCATATTTTGGACATGTTCAAGGCCCATTTTTGTGCAGTACATACACCCATTACCAACTTGCTTGAAAATTGGCAATAGGACACTTTTCACCAACTCCATTCCACTTTTTCATGAACCTTGATTAAGTACCATTGAACAGAGTATATATTCATCATTTTCTCTCTGAAGGAAACCCTAGCAGCCATTGTGCACACAGAAAATATCACTCTCTCCAAATTTTCATTTTCTCTCATTCTTGAAAAATCTGCAAAACCTCAAGAGAACTCGAGCCCTCCTTTGTTGCTTCATCATCTAAACCACATGGTGAGCCCATTCCAACTCATGTTCTCCAACTGTAAGCTCGTTTCCATGGACTGTTTTTCCAAAGCATCATCAATGGCAAAGTGTGATTGAAGCCAAACCAAGCTGTTTCAAGCCCAAGCATCTTCACCATTCATCATTTGGAGCATGAGTCTGCATCTGTTCGAGCTCATAACATCAAAACAACCACTGTTCCACTACTTTCTTCAAAAACAAGTAAGAACACGAATCTCTAATTTCTCAAAACCATGATATGTACTTTGTAGATCTCTTGTCCCTGAGTACATTAAGCTTCGAATCACATGATTTGGTTGAGTAGTTTAGGAGATATGTTGTTTTTAAGTTTGAAGATGAAATGTATTTTTGCTCGATTCATGAGTTGTATTGTGTTTTAGTGAAAATCAATGATGGATTCGTGTCAGTTATGCCTTGCTGATCATTTTGGTATGCTCAATTTCATTTTCTGGAAATTTTTTTGGTCGGATCAAATTTGGGAAAGATGAAGTTCATACTGTACACGCATAAACCCTAGAACATTGCCTTGCCCAGAATTTTTTTGTCTCTCACGTGCATGGCGCTGTTCATTCATAAGGGCCAATAGCATTATTTCGTTTCAGTGAGCAAAACGGCTGTGTTTTGATAAGTGGATTCCAGAATTTCAAAAATGCCATTCGTGGCACATGGCTTATTGGAATTAAGTTATTTCTTTTCATTTTAATTTCACTTTTGATCTCTAACTTTCAAAATTCATAACTCATCCATTTTAAATCCAAATTTCATGGGAATTTTTGCATTATGTTCTGCTTGATCTCTACTTTTTTATCATGTTTTTTCCTGATTTTTTGGATAAGTGGATTTTATTTGGTATTAGGGTTTTGTTCATGTGTCCATATTTTGTACCTTTTGCCAAAACAATTGTGAAATGATGATGCTTTATTCAATGACTCCCAAATTTTTTGTGCTTAAACTAGACACATTCATGGTGATTTTGGTTTAGAGTTTGTGAATTTATCTTATCTGGTTGTTGAGTTATGAATTTTTGAATTAGGGTGTGACAATTTGTGTCACACCATTGATGTGCAACTTCATGATTTTTGATACCATGCTTCTTGACCTCAAATTGATGTGAATATTTGCATGAACCTACTCTTGTATGTCTAGTTTACATGTGAATTTTCTTGGAATTATTTGTGGCATTTCCTAATTGTTTGAGATTTTCTCCCCTGTTTAGTCATATGTTGACTTTTTGTGACACATGTTCCCATATCATTTGTGAAATTCTCATACTTTATTAGATGGACATGAAATTTGACATATGATTACTAGAAATCCTAAGCTTTGCCATGGTTTTAGTCCCATTCATTTATCATATGTTATCACTGATTTATGATTTTTTGAAGTTGATACATGTTTGGTTGACTTCTTTGAGCATGTTTAAACTTGCCTTGCCTTTCTGATTTTCATTAACTATCTTCCCATGACCCAAATGAGCTGAAATTTGGTGTGCTTACCATGCTATGGATTATGTTTGATCATGATTTATTTGGTGATTTTTGGAAATGTTTAAGATTGCTTTTGAGCTAAGTCTTGCTGTTGACTTCTATGAGCTTCTGTTTACAATACCTTGACCTAGCTTGTTCATGAAATGATGATGATAATTGATATGAATGTGAAACCAATTGGTATTGTTTCTTGATTGTTTGAACATGATTTTGGATGCTTGCCACTTGCTGTTTTAATGTTTTCATTCCCTTTTGACCCTAGGCTTGTCCTAGTGGTCCTGTTACTCACCTTTGAGCTTATGTTTTCAGGTTGACCAACAAATGACCAATGAGACCATTTCTTTTGATTGAGCTTGCTTGAAAATCATTGATTAACTTGTTTGTTTTGTAGGTGGCTTGGCTCACATGCCTTGAGCCTTGTGCCTTGCACATTCACTTGCTTATGATTAACTGTTGATGTCTGTTTCCTTTTGCTTTGTTTTGAAGTTACATACTAATGTCTGCTTGACTATTTCAGGTGCTTTTAGTTGCTCAGTTCCTTGTGAACTTTTGCTTTGCTTTGCTTGATAAGCAATTTGCATTGAGGTATACTTCTAATCTTCATGTAGTCTGGAAGACCTGGCCTGTTACTTGGCCAGGCAACTGTCTGAAGTCCTCCTTAAGAGGCAATGTTTGTGCATGTTTACAATTTGTCCCTGTACATATGCAAAGTCCTCCTAAGTGAAGAGGCAATTGGCAGAACCCAAGGGATAAGCAATCTATCCCCTGCTAGTCTGTGTGTCACTCACATTGCTCACACACCTGTGTTGATGCATAGTGAGTAAAAGCCCAAGATCTATAGAGTCTAACTTGTGGAAAGAGTTCCCCCTTTCTGAACTCCCACACCTTCTGATATTCAAATGCTCTCCCTGGCCAGGGATAAGAGCAATGAGGTACACCCCTCATCTCCTTTCATATGCTTCACCTTGGCTCTCAATGTCAAGGTTAAGAGCAACATCTACCCAGTTCCAGAGGTTTGTTTGTTGAGGTTGATATGACCCCTCGACCAAAACCTAGCCTTGTTTGAGCCCCTTGCTTGTGTATAGTGTGTGCTACCTGTGCTTGTATGTTTGTTTGACTTGCTTCCTGTGCAAGTTAGGGTTAGTTTAGACTTGCTTCCTGTGCAAGTTAGGTTTTGCTTGGCTTGCTTCCTGTGCAAGTTAAGTGTGTGTGTGGCTTGCTTCCTGTGCAAGTCATGACTAGGATAGGCTGGCTCCCTGTGCCAGTTAGCTAGAAACCTTAACTTAGGGTTGATTTTGCATGATAACATCTAGGCTCGAGTCGTAGTCTCCCTAGTGTTGTGTCTCCCTCTGTTATCTGGTTAGGCTAGTCCTGTATCCCTCTGTAGGGGAACTACGTCGCCCTGATCCTCATACCAGATGAGGTACGTAGGCAGGAGATGAGCAGATCTCTCCGGGCGCCCGTGTCTTTGTTTTGCCTTGTTGTGTGCTTGGAAGCTGATATAAGTCCATCGAGTGGCATTCGGGTTCCAGTGTGGGTTTTTTTGGTTCGGATGCCGATGTAAGCCCAGTGATTGGCAGTCGGGCTCCATGTTTGCCTTTTTGAGTGTGTTTTGGTTCGGATGCTGATGTAAGTCCAGTGATTGGCATTCAGGCTCCACGTTTGCCTCTTTATGTGTGTTTTGGTTCGGATGCTGATGTAAGTCCAGTGATTGGCATTCAGGCTCCACGTTTGCCTTTGCCAGTGTTTGTTTGTGTGTGTGATAGCCGAGCTACGAATGCTCTGATTCTTCTCTCGTCCGAGGAGATACGTATGCATAGGATGCGATATCCTAGCGAGCATGTGTCGTTTCCCCAGTCCGAACTACTTTGACTCTGATGTCTATGCCTGATAGACTAAGTAGGCCCAGGATGCGGTATCCTGCCGAGTCAGTCTTGTCTGTTTTCTTGTGTCTCTTTCAGCCAGTGTGTGTGTGTGAGCAGCGTTTTTAGCAACCATTTTCCTTCCTATTGTGCGTGGATCCCGTCGAGTACGACGGATGCGTAGGGGTGCTAATACCTTCCCTTCGCATAACCGACTCCCGATCCCATTCTCTTTGGTCGCGAGACCATGCTTTTTCCAGGTTTACTCTGAGCGTTTCCTTTCCCTCTTTTGGGATAAATAACGCACGGTGGCGGCTCTGTTGTTCTTGTTTTTCCCGCCGGTTTTTCGCGTAATGCGACAGCTGGCGACTCTGCCGGGGACCCATAGAGAAGTTGACCTGTGCTGGTCCGTCTTCCCTAAGCGAGTCTCTCCTAGCGCTCTCTAGGTTAGGGTTTTGGTTGCTGTTTGCTGTTGTATTTATTGCATTCATTTGTATATATTTGCATTTACTGTTTGCATTTATTGTTTGCATTAATGTTTGCATTCATATTCATCTGTTCACCTGGCTGGTTGTCTGTTTCTCTCTGTTGGGGTGGGAGTTACATGAGGTAAAAGGCCCAATACCCAGGCCATGAGTGAAATCTAGGATACTTAGGAATAGAGTGATTCATGGGAAGCGGGTGGTATTGCACCACTTAGCAGAACATTGATATCACGAGCAGTTCAGACCCTGGTGGGATATTATCGTTACATACTTCGGGTGTGTATATGATGATGTTCTGCGAAAGGTTATTTATGCTGCATTTCTCTCGACCTTACCCTGGCCTAGATGACACCCGTGAGTGGGGAGGGAATGATCATTATTACAGGTACAGTTGGTGACTTGTTGGTGACTTGTTGGTGACTTGTGATCCTGTTGGTGACTATTGGTTCAGAAGTTTGGGGTCTCAGATGACTTTGGGTTTCAGATGAATTTGTGGTTCCGAGTTCAAGCCGAAGCTTTGATCCTGTGTTCCGAGAGACACAGCCAACCAGTCTTGTCTGCATCATTTGCATCATAACATGTTTATTTTCAAAAAAATACGCAATAAAAAAAAAGAGAAAAAAAAAAAGAAAAAAAAGAAAAAAAAACTAATCCCTGCATGCATATCATTTCTCAGGTACATTCCAGAGCTTGTTCACTGATAGAGATGGCAACAGTCCCAGAGTTGAAGCGGAAGACTTGTTCCTACAGCTTTCACCGTGAACCTTTGACGTCTCTGATTGAGTTGAGCAACCTTATGACCAGTGGTAACCAGAAGGGGTTTGTTGACCAGTATGGAGATATTCTGACACTGTTGAAGATGGTAGTCGATCCGGTGCCGTTGCAGACTCTTCTACAGTTCTACGACCCAGAGCTTCATTGTTTCACCTTTCAAGATTATCAGTTGGTGCCTACTCTTGAGGAGTACTCCATTCTGCTGAGTGTCTCGGTCCGGTATCAGGTTCCTTTCTTGGATGTGCCCAAGGAGGTTGATTTCGGAGTTGTTGCCAGAGCTCTCCATTTGGGTATCAAGGAAGTCAGTGATAGTTGGAAGTCCAGTGGGGATGTTGTAGGATTGCCTTTGAAGTTTCTGTTGAGGGTAGCTAGAGAAGAAGCAGAGAAGGGAAGTTGGGAAGCCTTTCATGCTCAGTTGGCCGTCATGATCTATGGGATCGTCCTGTTTCCGAGTATGCCCAATTTTGTTGACTATGCTGCAGTCAGTGTTTTCATTGGAGGAAATCCAGTTCCTACTCTATTAGCTGACACTTACTATGCTATTCACAGTAGGCATGGTAAGGGTGGGGCTATCAGGTGTTGTCTCCCGCTTTTGCTCAGGTGGTTCTTGTCTCTCCTGCCAGTCAGTGGACCTTTTGTGGATGCTCAGAGCACGCATAAGTGGACTCAGAGGGTTATGTCTCTTACCTCCTATGATATCAGGTGGCAATCTTACCGGATGGATGTGCGTAACGTCATTATGAGCTGTGGAGGATTCCGTAATGTGCCACTCGTAGGACTAGGGGTTGCATCAATTACAACCCGGTTCTTTCTCTTCGCCAGTTGGGGTTTGTGATGAAGGGAAGACCACTTGAGGCTGAGGTAGCAGAAAGTGTGTATTTTGAGAAGCAGAGTGACCCGGATAGATTGGAGCAGATAGGAAGAGCTTGGAAGTCTATTGGTATGAAGGATGGATCTGTCTTAGGGAAGAAGTTTGCCGTTGCTATGCCCGATTACACTGATTGGGTCAAGGAGAGAGTAGAAACTTTGTTGTTACCCTACGATAGGATGGAGCCGTTGCAGGAGCAACCACCTTTGATCCTTGCTGAGAGTGTGCCTGCGGAGCACTACAAGCAAGCCCTGATGGAGAATCGCTGGTTGAGAGAGAAGGAGCAAGATACCCAGATGGAGCTGTACAAAGCCAAAGCTGATAGGTTGAACTTGGCTCATCAACTCAGAGGAGTGCGAGAAGAAGATGCTAGCAGACTAAGAAGCAAGAAGAGATCCTACGAGGAGATGGAGAGCATGTTAGATGCAGAACACCGGGAGTGCTTGAGGTTGCAGAGAGTTGAGGCCAGCTATCAGAAGAAGATCAGAGACTTGGAGAAGCAACTCAGAGATAAAGACATCCAGTTGAAGAAGGAAGTAGACTTGAGACAGGCATCAGAGAACCACCTTGGAGGAGAAGTGGTAGAGCTTAGACGACAACTGAAGGAGAAGATCACTCTTTTGCCAGAATGTTCAGAATGTGACCTGTTGATAGACCAGTGTCAGTACTTGAAGACTCTCATTCCGGGAGGCCGTTTGTCTTAGCTTGTATCTTTGATATGTATGTTGAGAATCACCTCCAGGCTTGTTGGATGGGATTCATTGTTGTACTCCGATTGTTTGGATTTTCTTTGTCGACTTTGTTGTATGATCCTGTTACTCATATTGATGAGGTTGTTGGTTTCACCTTGTACTCATCACTCTTGTGTATGTTGTTTCTGTGCTTCTATGTTGTTCTTGCTGCAGGTTGCCATCTTTTGAGGATGACTCAGGCTCTTTGAATGCCTGAGGAATGAACATATCATGTGCATCATACGCATCATTAGCACCATACTCATATCATTTTGCATAACAGGTGTTCTTGGTCGTGACTTCTCACTCTTGGTTCCTGTTCAGGCAGGATAGCTGATCAACGTCCGCACCGCTACTCAACAAGACTGAATCAACAGAGAGGTATGGATCAAGTTCAAGCCGAGTTGGCTGAGATGAAGGCTAACATGGCCCAGTTTATGAATATGATGCAAGGGGTTGCACAAGGTCAAGAAGAACTTCGAGCCATGGTTCAGAGACAAGAGGCTGCAATTCCACCGGTCAACCATGCTCCGCCAGAGGGAGGCCCGGTCAATGATAATAATGTTGCTGCTGCTGTACCCATCAACAACTATGCTGTAGGTGATGAGTTGGGGGGTATTCGAATCAACGGTCAACCTATTGCTCCAGATGCCGCTAATGCCAGAGCGGTCCGTGCCCCGGCCCGTAATCCTGCTCCGATTGTTGACAGACAAGAGGATATGTTCACTCTGCTCAGTGAAGACGAAGACGTTCTAGGAAGGGTTGACGAGAGGGATCGTAAAGTTGATGCCCTTGCTGAGAAGATCCGGGCTATGGAATGTCAAAATTCTCTCGGTTTTGATGTTACCAATATGGGGTTGGTGGAAGGCTTGAGAATTCCTTACAAGTTCAAAGCACCGTCCTTCGATAAATACAACGGTACTTCTTGCCCTCGCACCCATGTGCAGGCTTATTATCGAAAAATCTCTGCGTATACCGATGATGAAAAGATGTGGATGTATTTTTTCCAAGATAGTCTATCTGGGGCTTCTTTGGACTGGTACATGGAATTAAAGAGAGATTCGATCCGATGCTGGAGGGATCTGGGTGAGGCCTTCTTGAGGCAATATAAACATAACATGGACATGGCGCCTAGCCGGACTCAGCTGCAGAGTCTATGTCAGAAATCCGGAGAGAGCTTCAAGGAGTACGCCCAAAGGTGGCGTGAACTGGCTGCTAGAGTTCAACCCCCTATGCTGGAGAGGGAGTTGACAGATATGTTTATCGGTACTCTTCAGGGTGTGTTTATGGACCGGATGGGGAGCTGCCCATTCGGTAGTTTTTCTGATGTCGTCATTTGTGGAGAGAGGACTGAGAGCTTGATTAAAACTGGGAAGATCCAAGATGCTGGTTCCTCTTCTTCTAAGAAGCCGTTTGCTGGGGCACCTCGTCGAAGAGAGGGTGAAACTAATGTTGTTCAATACCGCAGAGATCAGAGCAGAAGTCAACGCTGTCAGGTTGCTGCAGTGACCATTCCGGCACCTCAACCTCGTCAACAACAACAACAAAGAGTTCAACAACTGCAACAACAACAATAGCAACGTCCGTATCAGCCCAGACAAAGGATGCCTGATCGACGTTTTGATTCGCTACCCATGTCGTACGCCGAACTGCTGCCCGAACTACTCAGGTTGGGGTTGGTTGAGTTGCGTACAATGGCTCCGCCTACAGTATTGCCTCCTGGGTACGACGCCAACGTCCGTTGTGACTTTCACTCTGGGGCACCAGGGCATCATACTGAGAAGTGTCGGGCTCTCCAGCACAAGGTCCAAGATTTGATCGATGCCAAGGCGATCAACTTCGCTCCAGTGCCTAACGTCGTAAACAACCCTATGCCTCAGCATGGTGGGCATAGAGTGAACAATATTGAGGGGAAAGAAGCTGAAGATCTGGTTGTTAATGTTGATGATGTTCAGACTTCTCTGCTAGTTGTGAAGGGCCGTCTGCTGAATGGGGGTGTCTACTCGGGCTGTGATGAGGATTGTTTGGGCTGTGCAGAATCTGAGAATGGTTGCGACCGGCTAAGGGCCGGTATCCAGGGTATGATGGATGAGGGTTGTTTGCAATTCAGTAGGGCTGTAAAAGATCGTGGAACAGTGTCAACTATCACCATTTACTTTAAACCAACTGAAGGACGTGGACAAAGGGTCGTTAGTGCACCTGCAACGAATGGTACCCCAGTTACCATTTCCGTGCCTGTAACCATCAGTGCTCCGACTACTATCGTTGCGTCTGGAAGAAGGGCTGTTGAGAATAGTAGAGTCGTGTCGTGGAAGTATGATAATGCTTACCGCAGTAACAGAAGGGCTGAAAGTCAGACGAGACCAGTGAATCAAACTCCAGTGACCATTGGTTTACCGAATAGAGTTCCTGCAACTGTTGGTCCGGCTGTGGATAATGTAGGGGGTCCAGGAGGTTTTACCAGAAGCGGTCGTCTGTTCGCACCGCAGCCTTTGAGGGACAATAATGCTGAGGCTTCTGCCAAGTCAAAGGGCAAACAGGTTGTGGTTGAGGAAGAACCTGTTCAGAAGGAAGCGCCCGAGGGCTCATTTGAGAAAGACGTGGAGGAGTTTATGAAGATAATCAAGAAGAGTGACTACAAGATTGTAGATCAGTTGAATCAAACTCCGTCCAAGATTTCTATACTTTCACTGTTGTTGTGCTCTGAGGCACACCGTAATGCCTTGCTGAAGATGTTAAATCTGGCTTACGTGCCTCAGAAGATTTCTGTCAATCAACTGGAGGGTGTGATGGCCAATGTGAGCACCAGGCATGGTGTAGGATTCACCAACCTGGACTTACCGCCTGAAGGACGGAACCATAACAAAGCCTTGCACATCACCATGGAGTGCAAGGGGGCAGTGTTGTCTCACGTATTGGTAGACACCGGGTCGTCGCTGAATGTGTTGCCTAAGCAGATTCTGAAGAAGATTGATGTGGAAGGGTTTGTGCTTACTCCCAGTGACCTGATCGTTCGTGCTTTCGACGACTCCAAACGTTCTGTGTGTGGGGAAGTTACCTTGCCTATGAAGATAGGTCCTGAGGTATTCGATATCATCTTCTATGTTATGGACATCCAGCCCGCCTATAGTTGTTTATTGGGGCGTCCATGGATTCATGCAGCAGGGGCAGTCTCATCGACTCTCCATCAAAAACTCAAGTATGTCTGGAACGGTCAGATTGTGACCGTGTGCGGTGAAGAAGAGATTCTGGTGAGTCATCTATCCTCGTTCAAATATGTTGAGGTGGATGGCGAGATCCACGAAACTCTATGCCAGGCGTTTGAGACTGTGGCTCTTGAGAAAGTGGCGTACGCTGAGCAGAGGAAGCCAGGTGCTTCAATTACTTCTTACAAGCAGGCTAAGGAGGTTGTTGATTCTGGCAAAGCTGAAGGCTGGGGCAAGATGGTGGATTTTCCTGTCAAAGAAGACAAATTTGGCGTTGGTTACGAGCCTTTCCAAGCAGAGCAGAATGGTCAAGCGGGTCCGAGTACCTTTACCAGCGCTGGGCTGATGAATCATGGCGACGTCTCTGCAACCGGTAGTGAAGACTGTGACAGTGATTGTGATTTGGACAACTGGGTTCGCCCGTGTGCACCAGGGAGGTCTATCAACAACTGGACGGCTGAAGAAGTGGTTCAAGTTACTCTTCTGACAGAGTAATTTTCTGTTGTTTTTTCATTTTGCATGAAAATCCTACGATCTGCCCAAGGCGTAGTGATTCATTGTAGGGCCTCATCATGTTTTAATGATTATCATTAATGAAGGACATTTTTTGCAATCAAACTTTGTGATCCCTGTCTTTCTATTTTTTGTTTTCATCTTTTTTCAAAAACAATAAAAATGGCAATGTTTTTGTTTTTTGTGACTTTATTGAACTCTTTTTCTAAAACAAAGCATTAAACATGCAGAAGCGATCTTATGGCATTCACTATGAACAGTTCTGTTATGGCTCAGTATGATTTCGACAATCCCATCTACCAAGCTGAAGAGGAGAGTGAGGAAGACTGTGAACTTCCAGCAGAATTGGTCAGATTGCTGAAGCAGGAGGAAAGGGTCATCCAACCTCATCAGGAGGAGTTGGAGGTTGTTAATTTGGGTACTGAGGACGCCAAAAGAGAAATCAAGATTGGGGCTGCTTTAGAGGACTCTGTCAAGAGGAGGCTGATTGAGATGCTGAGAGAATATGTGGAGATATTCGCCTGGTCATATCAAGATATGCTTGGGTTAGATACAGACATTGTGGTGCATCAATTACCTCTTAGAGAAGGATGTCCTTCGGTCAAGCAGAAGCTTCGTAGAACGAGTCCTGATATGGCAGCTAAGATCAAGGAAGAGGTTCAGAAGCAGTGGGATGCGGGTTTTTTGGCTGTTACAAGTTATCCCCCATGGGTGGCCAACATCGTTCCTGTGCCGAAGAAGGATGGCAAAGTCAGAATGTGTGTCGATTACCGGGATTTGAATAGAGCGAGTCCGAAAGATGATTTCCCATTACCTCACATTGATGTATTGGTTGATAATACGGCTCAATCCTCGGTATTCTCTTTCATGGATGGTTTCTCTGGATATAATCAGATCAAGATGGCGCCAGAGGACATGGAAAAGACGACATTCATTACACCTTGGGGCACGTTCTGCTATAAGGTGATGCCATTTGGGCTAAAGAATGCTGGTGCTACCTATCAGAGGGCAATGACGACTCTTTTTCATGACATAATGCACAAAGAAATTGAAGTGTACGTAGATGATATGATTGCGAAGGCGCAGACAGAAGAGGAGCACTTGGTTAATTTGCAGAAGCTGTTTGACCGGTTGAGAAAGTTTAAGCTGAGGTTGAATCCGAACAAGTGTACGTTTGGGGTGAGATCAGGGAAGCTTTTAGGCTTCATTGTCAGTGAGAAAGGGATTGAGGTTGATCCAGCGAAAGTCAAAGCTATTCAAGAGATGCCTGAACCAAAAACGGAAAAGCAGGTCCGTGGGTTTTTAGGGAGATTGAACTACATTGCAAGGTTCATATCTCATCTAACAGCCACGTGCGAACCAATTTTCAAACTGCTTAGAAAGAATCAGGCGATCAAGTGGAATGATGATTGTCAGAAGGCTTTTGACAAGATTAAAGAGTATTTACAGAAACCTTCAATCCTTATACCTCCAGTTCCAGGGAGACCTCTGATAATGTACCTGTCAGTGACAGAGAACTCGATGGGGTGTGTATTGGGACAACATGACGAGTCTGGTCGAAAAGAGCATGCCATATACTACCTTAGCAAAAAGTTTACCGACTGTGAAACAAGATATTCACTGCTCGAGAAAACTTGCTGTGCTTTGGCCTGGGCTGCTCGCCGACTGAGGCAGTATATGTTGAACCATACTACCTTATTGATTTCTAAGATGGATCCAGTGAAGTACATCTTTGAGAAACCGGCTCTCACCGGACGCGTTGCTCGTTGGCAGATGATTCTAACAGAATATGATATTCAGTACACGTCACAAAAGGCCATCAAAGGTAGTATTCTGTCAGACTACCTCGCCGAGCAACCGATTGAAGATTATCAGCCTATGATGTTTGAATTCCCTGATGAAGACATCATGTATCTTAAGATGAAAGATTGCGAAGAGCCTCTTGTCGAGGAAGGACCGGATCCAGATGACAAATGGACACTGATGTTTGATGGGGCTGTGAATATGAACGGTAACGGTGTTGGGGCAGTATTGATCAATCCTAAAGGTGCTCATATACCTTTTTCTGCCAGATTGACGTTTGACGTCACCAACAACGAAGCTGAGTATGAGGCTTGTATCATGGGGATAGAAGAAGCCATTGATCTGAGGATCAAAACTCTTGATATATTTGGAGATTCCGCTCTAGTGGTCAATCAAGTCAATGGAGATTGGAATACGCATCAGCCGCATTTGATTCCCTATAGAGATTACACCAGAAGAATATTGACGTTCTTCAAGAAGGTGAAGTTGTATCATGTCCCCCGGGATGAGAATCAAATGGCTGATGCCTTGGCTACTTTGTCGTCTATGATCAAAGTTCATTGGTGGAATCATGTGCCACATGTTGCGGTGAATCGACTCGAGAGGCCTGCGTATGTGTTTGCAGCCGAGTCTGTTGTGATTGATGAGAAGCCGTGGTATTATGACATCAAGAACTTCCTCAAGACTCAGGAGTATCCTGAAGGTGCGTCGAAGAATGACAAGAAAACCCTGAGAAGGCTAGCTGGAAGCTTCTATTTGAATCAGGATGATGTGTTGTATAAGAGAAACTTTGACATGGTCTTGCTCAGATGCGTGGACAGACCCGAGGCGGACATGTTAATGCAGGAAGTTTATGAAGGTTCCTTCGGTACTCATGTCGGCGGACATGCAATGGCTAAGAAATTGTTGAGAGCGGGTTATTACTGGATGACTATGGAATCCGATTGTTTCAAGTATGCTCGGAAGTGCCATAAGTGTCAAATCTATGCTGATAAGGTGCATGTACCACCAAACCCTCTGAATGTCATGAATTCGCCTTGGCCGTTTGCCATGTGGGGCATTGATATGATTGGAAAGATTGAGCCTACTGCTTCGAATGGACATCGCTTCATCTTGGTTGCGATTGACTATTTCACCAAGTGGGTGGAAGCAGCTTCCTATGCTAACGTTACCAAACAAGTGGTTACCCGGTTCATCAAGAAAGAAATCATCTGTCGTTATGGAGTTCCTGAGAGAATCATCACTGACAATGGTTCGAATCTCAATAACAAGATGATGAAAGAGCTTTGTAAAGATTTCAAGATTGAACATCACAATTCTTCTCCTTACAGACCAAAGATGAATGGTGCTGTAGAAGCGGCGAACAAGAATATCAAGAAGATTGTGCAGAAGATGGTCGTTACGTACAAGGATTGGCATGAGATGCTGCCTTTTGCTTTGCATGGGTACCGTACCTCAGTACGTACGTCGACCGGGGCAACCCCTTACTCCCTTGTGTATGGTATGGAAGCTGTCCTACCTGTTGAAATGGAGATTCCTTCTCTGAGAGTTTTATTGGATGTCAAGCTGGACGAAGCCGAGTGGATTCGAACAAGGTTTAACGAGTTGAGCCTTATCGAAGAGAGACGGCTAGCAGCTGTATGCCATGGACAGTTGTATCAGCGAAGGATGAAGCGAGCCTTTGATCAGAAAGTGCGTCCTCGAAGCTATCAGATCGGTGATCTAGTTTTGAAGAGGATCCTCCCTCCCGGTGCAGATAACAGGGGCAAGTGGACTCCTAATTATGAAGGTCCATATGTTGTGAAAAATGTATTCTCCGGTGGAGCCTTGATGCTTACAACTATGGATGGTGAAGATTTTCCGTCTCCTGTTAACTCAGATGTAGTCAAAAAATACTTCGCATAAATTGACCCGCTGGACAAAAAGAAAAAAGAGTCCAGGCAAAAAAAGGGCATCCCGGCGAACCAAAAACAGAAAGGAAAGGTTCGGGCAAAAATTAGGGATAAAATGAAAAGAATTTGTACACCCGGTAAGTCGAAAACCCGCAAGGGCGGCTTAGGCAAAAATGGGTATCCCGGTGGATTGAAAACCCGAAAGGGCGATCCAGCCAAAAGAGGGATTAAAGCGAAGACTACAGTCTGAGTTGTCTGTACTTCATCGAGCTTTGTCGTCTGCCATCTCGAAAGATGTGATCCGTCCAGTCATTCTTCTCAGAAAGCAAGGAGTTGGGAGGAAAACTGATGGTCTGTGAGTTATAACAGAATTGGGAAATAGTGGATGCCGTGTTCACATTGCCATTAGGATAGATTTTTCCTTTTACGCGCAATTACCTCTTTCTAGGAATTGCTTCCCAATGTATTTGCCTTTTCAGGTGCATTTTCAATCAATAAAAGTCGTTATTCAGATAAATGGCTCTTTTGTTTTTATTTTTACTGTTTTGTTTGCAAAAATGTCCGAATTTTTGATAAGCATTGCATATAAGAACATGAAGGCTACACAATAACGTGCAAAAAGATGAAACATTTGAAAATCATTTTGAATGTCGAGGACACTTGAGCGTATCTTGTCCATGTATCCCCTAGGGGCATTTTGTTGTGCTGTTTTTCGGGTTGGCATCTGTGAGGACGTTTCCTCAGCAGATATTTTCCCCAAGCAAGTTTGGAAGCTATCAGAGCTATGTTCCCCTGCGAAGACGTCTGTGGATAGTGCCTTCTAAGGATTGCCTATCCCCAGCAGGCCGGTATTTGCCGATTTCCTCCCCGAGTGAGGCAAGTTCATTGAAATTTATCTCCAGCATTTATCCTATCTATGGACTGAAGGATATCCCCAGCGGAGTTTACCTTTCCCCAGCAGCAGTGCTATTCTCCAACATGAGTGAGAAGTCGTTGCTCTCCCTGCAGAGTCTCCCGCAGAGTTGGAGTACCCGATCAGTTTTGGCTCCCCAGCCGGAGTTTTTCATCATTTTTGCATTGTTGCATGTTAGTAATCATTGCATCCTCAAACTGCGTAGCATTCCCATTCAATATGGAGCATTACGCCATAGAAAAATTCAAACATATGCAATATCCCCGGCAGAGGCGGATCATTTTGTTCAACATCGGTGCAACACGCCTGCTACAGTGGCTCCTGACAGCATTCAGGATTGATATCCCCAGAGAGGTTTATTTCCTCACCCGTCCGAGGACGGAAAGTTTGTTTCTCCCCAGTGAGATCCCCAGCAAGTGGTCAACCTTGCCTTGACATATCTAAGATGACGTTCTTGTGATACCGGTAAGTGTCATGCCAGCACCCACGTGTGTTTCTTTGTTTGGTGTCGGTAAACACCATTGTTTCGGTGTCTGTAAACATCGGGTATTCTCCCTAGTCATCGGTAAATGTCTGGTCATCATTTTTGGTGTCGGTAAACACCATTGTTTCGGTGTCTGTAAACATCAGGTTTTCTCCCCAGTCATCGGTAAATGTCTGGTCATTTTTTGATGTCGGTAAACATCATCTTTCGATGTCGGTAAACATCGAGTCTTTTCTGCAGTCATCGGTAAATGTCTGATAATCCCCAGCTAGAGATCCCCAGTAGAGTCATCGGTAAATGTCCTATCTGGTTTCCAGTTGCAAATATTTGTTTTCTTCCTTAGTGAAGTGTTCCCCGGTCATCGGTAAATGTCTGGTCATTTCTTTTGATGTCGGTAAACATCATCTTTCGATGTCGGTAAACATCGAGTCTCATCCCAGTCATCAGTAAATGTCTGGTCATGCTTGGTTGCCTTGTTAATAAAATCAAGATCCCCAGAAGTCGTCGGTAAACGTCTTGTTTGATTACACCACAAAGATTTTGTTCCTCCTCAAGTGGAGACGCCATCGGTAAATGGCCCCGTTTTCTTCGATATCGGTAAATATCGGATCCCTAGTTGCAGTAGCCATCGGTAAATGGTCGAGTTGAAGTTGATATCGGTAAATGTCAAGTTTCTTTGCAGCAGCCATCGGTAAATGGTCTTGCTGAAGTTGATATCGGTAAATATCAAGTTACCAGTTTTCTAACCATCAGTAAATGGTTTCGCTTTTCTGAAGTTGTCAATGGCAGGCGTCATCGGTAAATGACGTGGTTCTTCCTGTATCATATCCGGCAGAGTGCAAATTTCTACGGTTCTTGGTATTCAATCCCTGTATACCCTGAAAGTCTGACAGCCGTTGCTATCATCCGTTCGGGTTCCCAGCTGATTGAATAGGGGCAGCTGTAGCACCTCAAATTTGCACCTACTTCTTGTACATACATTCTCATATTAGGTCATAACATAACATGGTCCACTGCATAACATTGCATTGTCCCTTTGCCTCAAGTGCAAGCCAGTCAGAAGAATTAGGTCAAACTGGTCAGGAGGTCAGTTAATCAAGCAAGCAAGTACAATTTCCAAGGAGACAAGGCCCTAGGGTTAGTCCAACATGTTCACATGACTTGGGGATCCATTTGAAGTGTTTTGGTCAAGGATTGGATGTTCAGAAGTCATCAGTCATGGCTCAGTTCACCAGAAACCCTAAAAAGTCAAACTTGGTCAACTGTGTCTGATTTTATGGTTTTGATGGTGGGATTTGGTTTGAGAGAGCTTATTCATGTCCATATAAGCCTCATATATCATGTCAAACATCATCATGGAAGAATTTGAAGCCAGACAAGAAATTTCCAAAAATAGAAACTGGACCTGTAATTGAAACCTGCCAAAAATGGAAACTTCTTGATCCCAAACTTACATCATGATACAAGCTTCAAATGAATTTTTGCCCAACATGAAAGTTGAAGATATTGTTCTCCCATTTCCAAAAAGTCCAAGAACACTCGATTCCCATGTATGGTTGGCAAGTTATGATCGAATCATTTTCAGAAATTTTTGAACTTCAAAAGGCCATATCTCTCAAACCATTTGGCCAATTTGGGTGGGGTTTTTTGCAACAAGTCACATTTGATCCCCTCTTTCCAAATATGCAACCATCATTCACCAAAACATTACCAATCAAAATGGCATTTTTGGACTTGCATGAATTAATTTCAAGTGAGGTTGAAAAATGAGTTTCAAAATTAACCACTTCCAACCAATTCTACCAATCAAATATGTTCAGAAATCATATTTTGGACATGTTCAAGGCCCATTTTCGTGCAGTACATACACCCATTACCAACTTGCTTGAAAATTGGCAAAAGGACACTTTTCACCAACTCCATTCCACTTTTTCATGAACCTTGATTAAGTACCATTGAACACAGTATATATTCATCATTTTCTCTCTGAAGGAAACCCTAGCAGCCATTGTGCACACAGAAAATATCACTCTCTCCAAATTTTCATTTTCTCTCATTCTTGAAAAATCTGCAAAACCTCAAGAGAACTCGAGCCCTCCTTTGTTGCTTCATCATCTAAACCACATGGTGAGCCCATTCCAACTCCTGTTCTCCAACTGTAAGCTCGTTTCCATGGACTGTTTTTCCAAAGCATCATCAATGGCAAAGTGTGATTGAAGCCAAACCAAGCTGTTTCAAGCCCAAGCATCTTCACCATTCATCATTTGGAGCATGAGTCTGCATCTGTTCGAGCTCATAACATCAAAACAACCATTGTTCCACTACTTTCTTCAAAAACAAGTAAGAACACGAATCTCTAATTTCTCAAAACCATGATATGTACTTTGTAGATCTCTTGTCCCTGAGTACATTAAGCTTCGAATCACATGATTTGGTTGAGTAGTTTAGGAGATATGTTGTTTTTAAGTTTGAAGATGAAATGTATTTTTGCTCGATTCATGAGTTGTGTTGTGTTTTAGTGAAAATCAATGATGGATTCGTGTCAGTTATGCCTTGCTGATCATTTTGGTATGCTCAATTTCATTTTCTGGAAAAAAATTTGGTCGGATCAAATTTGGGAAAGATGAAGTTCATACTGTACACGCATAAACCCTAGAACATTGCCTTGCCCAGAATTTTTTTGTCTCTCACGTGCATGGCGCTGTTCATTCATAAGGGCCAATAGCATTATTTCGTTTCAGTGAGCAAAACGGCTGTGTTTTGATAAGTGGATTCCAGAATTTCAAAAATGCCATTCGTGGCACATGGCTTATTGGAATTAAGTTATTTCTTTTCATTTTAATTTCACTTTTGATCTCTAACTTTCAAAATTCATAACTCATCCATTTTAAATCCAAATTTCATGGGAATTTTTGCATTATGTTCTGCTTGATCTCTACTTTTTTATCATGTTTTTTCCTGATTTTTTGGATAAGTGGATTTTATTTGGTATTAGGGTTTTGTTCATGTGTCCATATTTTGTACCTTTTGCCAAAACAATTGTGAAATGATGATGCTTTATCCAATGACTCCCAAATTTTTTGTGCTTAAACTAGACACATTCATGGTGATTTTGGTTTAGAGTTTATGAATTTATCTTATCTGGTTGTTGAGTTATGAATTTTTGAATTAGGGTGTGACAATTTGTGTCACACCATTGATGTGCAACTTCATTATTTTTGATACCATGCTTCTTGACCTCAAATTGATGTGAATATTTGCATGAACCTACTCTTGTATGTCTAGTTTACATGTGAATTTTCTTGGAATTATTTGTGGAATTTCCTAATTGTTTGAGATTTTCTCCCCTGTTTAGTCATATGTTGACTTTTTGTGACACATGTTCCCATATCATTTTTGAAATTCTCATACTTTATTAGATGGACATGAAATTTGACATATGATTACTAGACATCCTAATCTTTGCCATGGTTTTAGTCCCATTCATTTATCATATGTTATCACTGATTTATGATTTTTTGAAGTTGATACATGTTTGGTTGACTTCTTTGAGCATGTTTAAACTTGCCTTGCCTTTCTGATTTTCATTAAATATCTTCCCATGACCCAAATGAGCTGAAATTTGGTGTGCTTACCATGCTATGGATTATGTTTGATCATGATTTATTTGGTGATTTTTGGAAATGTTTAAGATTGCTTTTGAGCTAAGTCTTGCTGTTGACTTCTATGAGCTTCTGTTTACAATACCTTGACCTAGCTTGTTCATGAAATGATGATGATAATTGATATGAATGTGAAACCAATTGGTATTGTTTCTTGATTGTTTGAACATGATTTTGGATGCTTGCCACTTGCTGTTTTAATGTTTTCATTCCCTTTTGACCCTAGGCTTGTCCTAGTGGTCCTGTTACTCACCTTTGAGCTTATGTTTTCAGGTTGACCAACAAATGACCAATGAGACCATTTCTTTTTGATTGAGCTTGCTTGAAAATCATTGATTAACTTGTTTGTTTTGTAGGTGGCTTGGCTCACATGCCTTGAGCCTTGTGCCTTGCACATTCACTTGCTTATGATTAACTGTTGATGTCTGTTTCCTTTTGCTTTGTTTTGAAGTTACATACTAATGTCTGCTTGACTATTTCAGGTGCTTTTAGTTGCTCAGTTCCTTGTGAACTTTTGCTTTGCTTTGCTTGATAAGCAATTTGCATTGAGGTATACTTCTAATCTTCATGTAGTCTGGAAGACCTGGCCTGTTACTTGGCCAGGCAACTGTCTGAAGTCCTCCTTAAGAGGCAATGTTTGTGCATGTTTACAATTTGTCCCTGTACATATGCAAAGTCCTCCTAAGTGAAGAGGCAATTGGCAGAACCCAAGGGATAAGCAATCTATCCCCTGCTAGTCTGTGTGTCACTCACATTGCTCACACACCTGTGTTGATGCATAGTGAGTAAAAGCCCAAGATCTATAGAGTCTAACTTGTGGAAAGAGTTCCCCCTTTCTGAACTCCCACACCTTCTGATATTCAAATGCTCTCCCTAGCCAGGGATAAGAGCAATGAGGTACACCCCTCATCTCCTTTCATCTGCTTCACCTTGGCTCTCAATGTCAAGGTTAAGAGCAACATCTACCCAGTTCCAGAGGTTTGTTTGTTGAGGTTGATATGACCCCTCGACCAAAACCTAGCCTTGTTTGAGCCCCTTGCTTGTGTATAGTGTGTGGTACCTGTGCTTGTATGTTTGTTTGACTTGCTTCCTGTGCAAGTTAGGGTTAGTTTAGACTTGCTTCCTGTGCAAGTTAGGTTTTGCTTGGCTTGCTTCCTGTGCAAGTTAAGTGTGTGTGTGGCTTGCTTCCTGTGCAAGCCATGACTAGGATAGGCTGGCTCCCTGTGCCAGTTAGCTAGAAACCTTAACTTAGGGTTGATTTTGCATGATAACATCTAGGCTCGAGTCGTAGTCTCCCTAGTGTTGTGTCTCCCTCTGTTATCTGGTTAGGCTAGTCCTGTATCCCTCTGTAGGGGAACTACGTCGCCCTGATCCTCATACCAGATGAGGTACGTAGGCAGGAGATGAGCAGATCTCTCCGGGCGCCCGTGTCTTTGTTTTGCCTTGTTGTGTGCTTGGAAGCTGATATAAGTCCATCGAGTGGCATTCGGGTTCCAGTGTGGGTTTTTTTGGTTCGAATGCCGATGTAAGCCCAGTGATTGGCAGTCGGGCTCCATGTTTGCCTTTTTGAGTGTGTTTTGGTTCGGATGCTGATGTAAGTCCAGTGATTGGCATTCAGGCTCCACGTTTGCCTCTTTGTGTGTGTTTTGGTTCGGATGCTGATGTAAGTCCAGTGATTGGCATTCAGGCTCCACGTTTGCCTTTGCCAGTGTTTGTTTGTGTGTGTGATAGCCGAGCTACGAATGCTCTGATTCTTCTCTCGTCCGAGGAGATACGTATGCATAGGATGCGATATCCTAGCGAGCATGTGTCGTTTCCCCAGTCCGAACTACTTTGACTCTGATGTCTATGCCTGATAGACTAAGTAGGCCCAGGATGCGGTATCCTGCCGAGTCAGTCTTGTCTGTTTTCTTGTGTCTCTTTCAGCCAGTGTGTGTGTGTGAGCAGCGTTTTTAGCAACCATTTTCCTTCCTATTGTGCGTGGATCCCGTCGAGTACGACGGATGCGTAGGGGTGTTAATACCTTCCCTTCGCATAACCGACTCCCGATCCCATTCTCTTTGGTCGCGAGACCATGCTTTTTCCAGGTTTACTCTGAGCGTTTCCTTTCCCTCTTTTGGGATAAATAACGCACGGTGGCGGCTCTGTTGTTCTTGTTTTTCCCGCCGGTTTTTCGCGTAATGCGACACCTGTGAGTAACAAGTAGGAATATATATGCTAGAGAGTGTGGCAGTCAGAGAAGTATGTGAGGAATCATACCTGTCTGATGAATATCTATCTGGTGCGCGAGATATTCTACCAGAACGTCGTGGTTCAACCGGTACATGATCAGGTGGCGGTTCAGCGTCGGGTAGGGGTGTGGGAACCTGCTGCCTGTTATGTCTAACATATACATGACCTGCTTTATAATGTTCAATAGATTGAGGCATAATAGAAAACTTAGGAAGAGTAACAATATCATTAATGGCAGGAGAAACACAGGGAAACATAAACTGATTATAAAAAAATGTCACATTTCTAGAAATGCGAAAACGATGGTTAGTGACATCATAACACACAAATCCCTTATGAGAGTGACTATATCACATAAATGCACATTGAACGGATTGTGCTCCAAGCTTATGTCTTTCAAAAGGAGGTAAGTGAACAAAACACACACACCCAAAAGTATGTAAAGCACTATAATCAGGATGAATTTTAAAAAGACGAAAGAAAGGAGAATCAAGATCAATAACCATAGAAGGAAGACGATTGATCAAGAAGACAGTTGTGGAAAGAGCCTCCACCCAAAATCGGGATGGTACAGAAGCTTGGAGAAGTAAACTGCATATTACATCAAGCAAATGGCGATTCTTACGTTCTGCCGTACCATTTTGTTGAGGGGTATTGTGACAAGATCGTTGAGACAGGATGCCTTTTTGTTGAAGGTATTCCTGAAACTTATGAGACATGTACTCACCACCAAAGTCAGAGCGAAAAATTTTAACACTTGCTTGAAATTGAGTTTCAACATATCTCAAAAATTTCTGAAACATAGAAAACACTTCAGATTTAGAACGGAGAAAATATATCCAAGTAAAACGACTATAATCATCGATAAATGTGACAAAATATTTATAGTGAGCATGAGAAACTACGGGAGACATTCCCCATACATCACTATGAATTATCTCAAAACAAGTAGAGGCACGGTGAACATTAGACGGAAAAGGAAGTGTTTTACTTTTAGCCAATTTGCAAACAAAACATGAAACCGAGGCATTATAAATAACATTTTTATTTCCCAACAAACCAGTTTTACATAAATGAGACAAAACAGAAGAGTTTGGATGACCTAATTTTCTATGCCAATCCTCATAAGAATTCAAAACGTTATTACACACAAGAGATAAATGATTAGAAATAAATTGTATTGGAAACAATCTTCCCACTTTAGGCCCCTTCGCGATCACCTTCCCCGACACCTGCTCCTGCACAAGACAACCATCTCTGGAAAAGTTAACATCATGATTTTTATCTACCAATTGACCAACAGACAATAAATTGGAAGCAAGTCCGGGTGATACAAGAACATCCCGAAGGTCAGAGTTTATATCGCCAACATTAGTGATAGATAAAGTATTACCATCAGCTATTTGAATTTTCTGATTACCATGATAAGATTGTAAATTGTGCAAATATTCAGAGGAACCCGTCATGTGATTGGATGCACCAGAATCAAGAAACCATGGGCGATAAATATTAGAAGACTTACCCTGAATTCCCAAGGCCGAAAGAGTAGAAAGTACCATTTGTTGAATTAGTTCAGGCTGTAGAGTACCATCATTAGATGCATTAGTAACAGAAGGGCCAGCTGTAGAATTTGTATTTGCATGAAATGCCTGCGCTGAACGTTGTGTTGGTCGTGGAGGACGTGTGGGACAATCAGATATAATATGACCTTGCTGCTTGCAATAATTGCAGAACTTTTTATTGCAACTCCGTGAAATATGGCCAAATTGTTTACAGGAGAAACATTGAACCTGTCTCATATCAAGACCTTTACCTCTACTCTGAGCAGCAAATGCAACCACTGTAGGCTCAGAAATAGCAACTTCATGAGACATGGTTCCTTGAGTAGCAAGACGTTGTTCCTCTCGAAGAAGTTCACCAACACATGTATCTAAAGAAGGAACAGGATTCCTGTTCAGCAAAGCACCTCTGACAACATTAAATTCTGGACGAAGTTTCATAAGAAATTGATCTCGCCGACTAGTGTTGTAGACCTCCTAGACATCCGCAAGAGAACTCTTGGGAACATCCACATGTATAATCGCAGAGTGTTCTGTCCACAAATTCAAAAAACCAGAATAATATTTTTGAACTGACATATTACCTTGTTTGTAATTGGCTATCTCGAGCTCCAACTGGAAACGTTTGGCCGCATTGTCCTGATTGTAAATACGCTTTAAATAGTTCCACATTTCTTGAGCAGTGGAAAAATATCGCAAATTATTAATCATCTGAGGATTAATAGTACCGAGAATCCAAGTGATAATTTGAGCATCTTTGGTTTCCCAAGCATTTAAATCAGTTGTCTCTAATGGTGCCATAGAGATATCATCCAAGTGATTACATAATCCCTTCCCTTTGACATACATTCGAAACTGAAATTCCCAAGCCGAATAATTTTTACCGGTAAAACAAACACAAAAATTATCTTTTTCTTTTTCTGAATTCATGATACAATTTTGTTTTAAGTAAAGCACGTGCAACAGAATTTATTATTATTATTATTATTATTATTTATTCTGCACCCACCGCTTGAAATTACAAAAGAAAAAAAAGGAAAGGAAGACAAAATAACCTATGTTTAGCAAACCTAAATACCCAACACCGTAAAAAAAGGAAACAATCGTCGCGATTGCAGAGTCATAAATGGCAGCAATGAATCAAAATCGTGAGAAGTCATTGATCAAAATCGATCGCAAATACTAAATAACGATGTCAAAGCAAGACCGTCAATCTTGAACAACACCGAGAATCAAGAGACGGCAGAAGAACTCAGAGTCACACACAAGCAACGACAATCCATAACAATATCGAGAATCACGATCTCAACCCTTCAAATCAAGAATCACCGAAACAAAATCAAGATACGGCACGAAATCGCAAACAACAGAACGAATCCGACAATGAACCGGAATGGAAGAGACAATTTCGAGAACGACACAGTGGGTGTCGCCGGACAAGCCCAAGATAACACAATTTCAAAGGTTTGGTTTGATCGAACCTTCTGATACCATGTTAGAAATTCTGGCTTGATGCCTTTCTCATTGTATTTGATACTATATATAATAGTGTCGGTAATTACAACTCATAATGACTAATCATAACTAATTACAACTCTTAATGACTAATTTTCTATTCTATGAATGTAAATTATTTACAATAAATGTGTTTGATTATTTCCTGATTAACATCATTCCTAACTTATCGTTGTGATTTCATTATTACTACAATTTATCTTATTTGCTGAATACTTAGTAGGTGTCTCTAATTCTATATAAATTATTATAGAAATTAGAATATTTGTATCATTAATGCCTTATTTCCTATATATGAAGAGGATCAAATCAATGAAAAGTAACAAAAATAGAAATTTTGACATTGGTATCAACAAGTTCTCATAAACATGTGTCTTCATTGATATTGTGTTTTCTTCATCGACAATGCTTTTTCTAGTTGGTGTTTCTTGCTTTTGGTTTGGTTGAATGGCTTCGGAAAAGGTGAGAAAACTTGTGTTTAATTTATTGGAGAAAACTATCTTTCCCGAGTATTTCAATTTGAAATGTATGTGTAAGGAAAAGGAGTGTTCGGTTCTCTCAACGAGACTTCGACTTCAAAGGCTCTAATCATTTATGAATTCACTAGATACATGTGGGTTCACTTGATGGATAAGAAAAGTGAAGTATTCATTGAGTTCAAGAAATTTCAGTTGTTAGTAGAAAAACAAGCTGAATGTGACGCCTAAAGATTAAGAACGGGTGGTGATGGGGAATATACTTCAATTGAGTTCGCACAATTCTAAGAATTGAGCATGGGATAATAATTCCCTACACATTTCAACATAACGGCGTAGGTGAAAAAAAGAATATAAGCATATTGAACAAGCAAGAAGCATGCTCAAGAAAAGAATATTGTCAAATCATTTACGGGGAGATCCAACATCAACTGCAGTACACATCATCAATAGATACCCAACAAAGAATTTAATGAATAAGACATTATATGAAGCTTGGATGGGTCTGAAGTCAAGTGTTATTTATTTTGGAATTTTTAGCTCACTTTGCTTCAGGCATATGCCTGAACAAGTAAGAAAGATGGATTATAGAAGTCAAGCAATGTCCTCATGGGTTACCCCTCAACAAGTGCATACAAACAATTCTCACTTAATGATAATAAGACAATTATAAGTAAAGATGTGTAGTTTGATAAGAGCAAAGGGTGGAATTGGATGAAAATTTTAAATGATCCAATGTAGAATGATGCAAACTCAAGGAATATTAAAACAATATTGCAAAAAGATCATGTAGAGGAAGTTATGCAAGAACAGGAGGTGAGGAGATCAACTTGGGTCTGAACTCAATTAGTTAGGCTAATTGACTATGAATAGTTTCCTAACCAAGCAATAAATGTAGATGGTGGCCTGATTGAAGAAGTTATGTTGGTTGAATCTGAGCCAACATACTTCAATCATGTCCTGAAAGATGAAAATTGGAAAGAAGGTATAAAAGAATAACTCAAGACAATTGAGAAGAATAAGACATGGGATATAGTTAATCACTCAAGCAAGAAAGTCATAGGTGTAAAATAGGTCTATAAGTTGAAGCTCAGACCAAGGTGAGATAGCCAAGTACAAGGTTATGTTGAAGCTCAGACCAAGGTGAGATAGCCAAGTACAAAGCAAAAGAGTAGTTGACTTTAATGAGATAAATGTGTCAGTTGTTGATCGCGACTTTATGAGTCTATTGAATTAACTAACTGCAAGTGTATAATCTATCGCGTAATTTTAAAAGATATCAATCCCACAAAGACCAATAGTGAATCTATCATTTCTAATTGTCACGGTGTTTATCTAAGGCAATCGAATTAAGAATGGAAAAAGATGAAATAGTAAACTTTAATAAATTTGGACAAATAATACTAGAACATGATTCACATCAATGAACAATTCTCTTATTATTTCTAAATAAGATTACTTTACGGGGCAATATTTTATACTTCAAAAAGAATTTAATTAAACATGAATTGTTGCTTTCGCGTATTCATAATCGAATTTGACTCTCTAATTTATACCTTCCACTGTTACATGTGATCGGTGCTTATCGCGTTAAAGTAGTAAAACCTATTTTAAGGAATTAGACTCTTTACTCAGTTGAAAAGTGATTTTGATTGGTAAGTTTAAATAAAAAGGGTCCCTGGCTTCCGCTCAGCTAACCGGGTCCTAATCATATAGGTGCACGCTCCTTACCTTAAAAGCTAATAATTCTCTATTTTCATAAGTTTCATGGTCCTCTAATTTTCTATTCTTGTGCGGGGCCTTGGATAAGGGCATATTAGTGCAGATAGTTTTTAGAGTCTTTATTCTTTTCTTATCTAAAATTTTCTCAACCTCATTATCTCTCTCCTTAGGATTTTCAATTTGTTTCTCACTACTGATTGCTACTATAGTCGTGTAATTCTCAGGGGAAATGCCTAAAGATGTTTGTGCAAGTAGGGAGATTTTAGCCTTCAATGCTTTGCTTCCTATGACTAGGGACTCAACCAGTGTGTCCAGTTTCTTAAGGTTTTCTTTAGTATTAAAATTTTGGTTCATAAACTCTTTATTCCGCATGACTTGTGTTGCCATAAATTTTCGCACGGTGCATTCTAGTTTGGAGAGAGTTAGCGCCTCAACGTAATTATCCCATATAATTTTAAGATTGGATTTATGAGACTCATGCAGTACTTCATAATATTGAGAGCGGTAATTGTAAGATTTTTTTCTCGATGCATAGTGATAGAGACTAGGGTGCCTTAATCTAGACGGTGTAACAACGACTTTATGAGTCTATCAGATTAACTAACTGCAAGTGTATAGTCTGTTGCGTAGTTTTAAAAGATATTGATCCCACAGAGACCAATAGTCAAATCTATCATTTCATATTGACACGGTGTTTATCTAAGGCAATCGAATTAAGAATGGAAAAAGATGAAATAGTAAACTTTAATAAATTCGAACAAATAATACTAGAACATGATTCACATCAATTAACGGTGCTCTTATTATTTCTAAATATGATTACTTTACGGGGCAATATTTTCTATTTTGAAAAGAATTTAATTAAACAGGAGTTGTCGCTTTCGCATATTCAGAATCGGATTTGACTATCTAACTTATATTGTCCACTGTCACGTGTGACCGACGCTTATCGTGTTAAAGTAGTGAAATCTATTTTAAGGAATTATACTCTTTACTCAGTTGAAAAGTGATTTTGATTGGTAAGTTTAAATAAAAAGGGTCCCCAGCTTCCGCTCAAGTGACCGGGTCCTAATCCTATAGGCGCGCACGTTCGCAAATAGTTTTAAAACCACCTTCTAGAAATATTAAACTTCCTAAGTAATTAATAAAGTGCTTTCGAGGTATTGACTAACCAAAAAGTAAGCCAATTTTAATCTTTAGCGTCAGACGACTTTCGATCTAACCTGGCGTTATCACTATCCTACTTTCATAGTAACATATTAGATTAAGTTCAAAAAAAACTGCGTTAAAACCAAAACAGCCCACAATTGTAATCCTAAATAAATAACGGACAGAGTACCATCAAATGACGGTCTTCACATTCTAGTACAAACAAATTAGCTAGACATAATTATGGTAAACAAATAGGCATTTGGTTTGGATTTAGAATTAAACATAACGACGAATTTAAAAACAGTTTTAAAAACAAAAATGAGGAAATTAATTAGCGAAAATAAATTGCTTTGGAAATAAAATACAAGGAAAGTAAAGCGAGGAAACTAAATAGACAGGGCAATTAAAACGTAAATAAAGCTGAATAAAATAAAAACTTGCTCCAATCGGAGACTTGAATCTGGTACAATGCAAGTAGATGGAAATAAACTTCGACAGAATGTAAATGCAGGAAGATAAATAACTTCAAAATAATATGATCCAAACTTGATACACAAACAAAATGCGATAACCCTTTGATGTAAAGAGTTAAAGCTCTAATCATACTAAACTTGATGACTTATGTTTGTGCTAAGCTTGGATGATTTAAAAAGAAAAATAAAGTCATTATTTATAATGTTTCAAAAGTCTAAAATGCCATGAGAAAGTTTCTTAATTCGTGGGAGGGAATATAGGAAAACATGGGATGAGTGGGAGACCAAGCAAGGCCCATTTTCAACTGCAACGCAAAACAAATGATGGTGAATGTCACCCCCTGTATGGAGAACGCCATCTTCACAAAGTGGGCATGACCGAGTCTTTCGATTGTTGAGGCGTGGGACACGTCATTCTTCTGGTGGCTACCTCCACGGCGAACGCCATGCAGGTCGCCTTGAGTGCAAATTTCCATTTTTTCTTCGTTTTGAATCCGAATTGCTTCATTTCTTCACATGGCTCTTATATGGTCAAATACCTGAAATACAGACAAAGTACCCACATAACATTGGAAATAGAGGTAAAACAATAATAAAACATGTACAAAATGTGTCAAAATAATGGTATAATTTTGTGTTATCAGTTGCTAAACTTGAAGCCATAAGAATAGTTATGAGCATTGCAACATACAAAGGGTGGAAAATGTATCAATTAGATGTAAAATCAGCTTTTCTCAATAGACCACTAGAGGAAGAGGTATATGTCAAGCAACCACCAGGTTTTAAAATAAAAGGACAAGAAGAGAAATTTTACATGCTAAGAAAGGTTCAAGAAAATTTGCATCTCTCTCATCAAGTTAAGATTCAACAAATGCACATCAGTAAATGGAGTGTATGTGAAAGGTTCAAGTGAGCATAACCAAAGTAGTCTATGATTATATGTAGATGATCTATCAGTAACATGATTAAATGAAGCTGCAGTGACAACATTCAAGGCCAACATGAAGAATGAATTTGAGATGTCAAACATAGGAAATTTAGCCTATTTCCTAAGAATGAAATTTGTGAACACAAATTTGGTGTTTTCTTGCACCAAAATAAATATGAAGAAGATATCTCGAAGAAATTCAAGATAAGCAATTTCAAACCTTTAATTACTCCCATGAAAACAAGTACAAATTTGAAGAAGGACATAAATGATGACCTTGTAGATGCAACCTTGTATATGCAGACCATTAACTCACTAAGATACTTATGCAATACCTAGATCTGATATTTGTCATAGTGTTGACTTAGTAAGACGATTCATGGAGAAACTAAGATCATGCCATCTACTTGCAGCTAAAAGAATCATGAAATACAATAAAGGTAGTGCAAATCATAGTATACTCATGCCATATTAGTAAAAAAACTAGAAGGGAGATTAATGTTTATGGCTATTATGACTCTAATTGGGGAGGAGATCAAGATGACGGGAAAAGTATAATAGAGTACTTGTTCATGATTAGAGCAATTATGATTTCATGGAGCTCAAAAAAACAAGCAATTGTCGCTCTATCATCTTGTGAGGCAGAGTTTGTTGGAGCCTCTTATGCAACTTGCCAATCTTTTTGGATGGTCGGAAGATTAGAATTAAGTGAAGCCGTGAAGATCAAGATGTTAGTTGACAATAAATCAGTAATTGATTAGACTAATCATCCAATGAGTCATGGAAGGAGCAAGCATATAGAAAGAAAATATCATTTTTAAGAAACTAAGTTATCAAGGATAGATTGAATATTAAATATTGCAAGACTGAGTTACAACTCGTAGATATTATAACCAAACCATTTAAAATAACAAAGTTAAAAGATCTCAAAGAATCGGTGGAAATGAGAAGGCTAGCCAATGTAAATTAGAAGGAGTATTGACATTGTAATTCAGATTTAGTGGTATTTAATTATGTTACAAGTAAGTGACTTGCAACAAGCAAACAATCACAAACTAACATTATTAAAAATTCAATTATCATTTAATTTTCCCTATATAAAAACTATTGCCTATTGTTATTATTCATCTAGATCATTAATACCAAGCGTCTCCTTTCCTAATTACATGGAGAAGTTGAAAAGTTGAAAGCTTCAAGTTAATCCATGTTATGCAAATTGAAGAAATTGTTTGCAAGACACAATTTTTCAAACCTACTTGCACTGTTATGATGATTGACTTCCTTATTAAAACGGGTGTTCCTTTCTTTTTGAACTAATTTCATACATTTTTCGCCTTATTTAGGAAGCTATATTGCAATATTTTTCAATACAAAGTAACAGAAGTGAATTTTTGTTGCATTTGTTTTTGTTGATTTTGGAGTGTAAAGTGAAACTTTAATGATTATATATTGTGATATTACATATACATAACTCCTAGAAATTATAGGAAATTGTTCATGGTACACAAAGAATCATACATGACTATTGACTAAAAAAAAAAAATCTATTGTCGTCTTTAACTTTCATATATAATTTTAAATTTTCTTTCAAGAATTTGTGGGATATCATATATATTTAGCTTAAACAAAGACAATTTTTTTCTCTTATCCTATGGGGTAAAAAAATACCCTATAAAAAACCCAAAATGCCATTTAAAATTTAGAGACGCATCTTAGAAATATTTTAGCACATATCCCATGTATCCCTATCTGAAAGGTCTATTTTACAGGTTGATTTTTCCTGAGATGCATCTCTGTTTAAGGTTTACGGAGATGCATCTCCATAATCTATCAAAATAATGCATATTATGTTACTTTTATGGTTATTCATATGAAAATTATGATTTATAAATGTTAATGACCATGCTATGTGATGAGCATTAAACCATACAATCGATATGTAAACAATGACATATATAAATTCAAATGATCAAAATAAGTCATCAACTGATACATAATGAAGTCAAAATACACAATAAAGTAGAAATAAGTCAAAATAAAATACAATCGATAATAAATCCAAAGTACAAATACTATATACTACTGTGTATGCACGACTACAGATCATCGGCTTCCTCTACCCCCCCCCCCCCCCCCCGGTCCTCTAACACTGTCTCTGATACATCTATGTCTATCGTAGCTCCTTCATAATGGCATCTACGACATGTCTCTGATACTCCTGTCAATGTTTGTCTGCGTAATCTTCATAATATGACGACATCTAGGCAAGACATCATGAGCATGATATAACTGTGTTTGCTCCTCCTCTAGTATCTGTCGCATCACGAAAAATACGATTCCTCGCGATGGTCGCGAAAAAAGTTATGTTCGAACAGAGTCGCCACCGAACTTTATTTATCCCAATGAAGGAACAGGAAAATATCGATAAAATCTTTGAAAGATGGAATAATGATCATCGCAACCATATTCGGGTTCGGGAGTTGATTACATAAGGGGAATGTATTAGCACCCTTTACGTCCGTTGTACTCAACGGGAACCTTTTAGTTCTAATGTGTGTTTTGAGTGTTAATTTATGTTTGTTTGTTATCTTTGGGTTATAAAATTATTAAAAAATAGAAATGGATGAGAACCTCGGAAAGGGAAAGGGGAGGTTTTTTATTAGTGTGCTCGCGAAGATACACCAATCTCCTGCCTAGGTATCCTTATGGTATAATAAGGAAATCAGAGCATTCATAGTTCAGGGAACTACGGTTGGTTGGTGTTTTTTAATGAACAACTGTTTAGATCGCGTTCTACAGGCTAAATGCTGACTTGTCTACTCTCGGCGGAGGCTTAAGCATTGGTTTTTGTGCGCATTAGAAAGGATTAAACAGTGTTCTTTCTGAAAAGAGTTTTGGTCACACGGGGGTGACAAGTTGACTCAATATGTTGGGTGTTTTGTTTGATTGGTTATGATCGCACGAGGGCGAGAAAAGATAGGTTTGATGTGTTGAGATATTTTTGGTTGGATGATGATTACTCGGATAGTCGAGTAAGACAACTCGTATCCTAATAACCGAGAAAGGGAATAGAAGACTATAAACCACTTTCTGTTTCATCTGAGTATTTACGAAAATAAGGTTGTATATGGTTGATGTATTTTAGAATGAACGACAAGTACTTGAATAGCTGAGTAAGACAACTCATATCCAAGCATTTGAGAAGAGGAGTTGAAAGCTCAAAACCATCTCCCTTTTCGTATAGTTAAGAAAGCGATTTGATTAAGTTGTATGTATGGCAGAAAATGACAATTGTTCGACTGACCGAGTAAGAAAACTCGTATTCTTCCAATTGAGGAGTGAAGTTGAAAACTCAAAGTCAACTCCTTTTTTCATTCAACTTATTGTAAAAAAATGTTTTGATTTAATCGGGGTATTTCAATTGGGTTTGAGAGAAAATACTCGACGTTGGATCGAGGTTTTAGATTGGTGTTTTGAATGAAGTGAATTTATTTAGTGTATTGCTCTTCTACTTGATAAAAATCGAATGGGTCTCATTGTAAGAAAGCCCAAGAGTAAGTTATGTGAGGTTGATGGCGATGCTTTAAAAGCGATCGACTTACAAGGGTGTTTTGAATTGATTTGGAAAAAGCGCACTCGATATCGACCGAGGTTTGTATTTACATGTGCATATGAATTGAATTATGAAAATGGTCTCGAAATGAGTTTGCTTATGAATTTTAGCTTATGCAACGTGAATGCAAAAATAACCAACAAGAAAATAAAGAGTCTCATTGTAAGGTAGCCCAAGAGAAAACCTTTTGTGTGCAAAAGTGACCTATGCTAAACAAAGGATAATGGTCTTACAAACATGTCTCTCTAAGGTGGTGACATGATGCCATTATTACAACATGCATGTAAGTTGCGGATGAAAATCCAAGTGTTTACAAAGTATCACAAAGAGTAAAGGAAGACTTCTAAGCAAAGGTCCTAAGACGAAATCCTCTAAGTCCAAGTTGATTAAGAGTGGAGTGAATATTTTTGGTCTTTATCATTTTATCATGTTTTTGTTATTTTTAATGTATGATGACAATAAAATAAATAACAAGTAAATAAACATGCATGATGAGTTTGTACAATGATGATGATAATGAGTACTTGAATGCAAATTACAAGGTAATGACATAAAAGTAAATCACAAGATAAAGAATGGTAATATCACAATAATAATGGTTAGTGAATGTAAATGAACAATAAAATAAATTGCAAGAAAGTAAAGTGAAATAATGTAAATGTTAGAAGTTAGTAGTTAATGGTTAGTAACAATAAAATAAATTGCAAGGAATTAAAGTGCAATAATATAAATGTTAGTAGTTAGCAGTTAGTAGAATAACAATAAGCAAATGGATTAGCAAGTTAATATAGAGAATATGGTTTCATCTATGCATCAAATGACTCAAATATGGGTGAAATAGAGGCAATCTATCAATGCCTCAAAGTATCATGAATGATCTATTGATCAACCATTAATAGGTTTGAAACATTGAAGATTTAATCAACTCTAAACAACCATGCCATGATCTAATAGAACTCATCAACCAAATAAATGTAACAACAAGCCAACAATAGATATTAAATGATAACAAGAAACAATGTAAAGGAAATGGTTCCATCTATGTATCAAATGACCCAAACATGGTTGAAATAGAGGCAACTTATCAATGCCTCGAAGTATCATGAAGGATCTATTGATCAATCATTAATAGGTTTGAAACATTGAAGGTTTTATCAACTCTAAGTGACCATGGTCATGATCTAATAGAACTCATCAACCACATAAATATAAATGATAACAAGAAAAAAAAAAGTTTGATTGAAAATGGTGGATAAAAAGTAGTAAGAGCAAAAAATCCTCAAAAGGGTGTAAACCCCACAAAAACCACTTGTCTCAAAGTTGACTCAAATCTCTCTCAAAACACAACCCAAGAGTAAAAAGCCATTTTTAAACACAAAGCAAAACCAAAAAAATGTCAAGGAGTTTGAGTCCAAAAAATTACCAAGGTTGTGGTGTCAAAACTAGGTTGTTGTTGTGTTTGGGTTTGAGAATGAAGCAAAAGGCTTGGAAGAGGGTGGCTATGGTTCTTATGGTAGAAAAATGGAAGGGAAGGAAGTTGTATGTTTATATGGTGATGGTAAATGATTATGTAAGTGAAGGTTAGAGGTTTGCTATTGTTGTTGTTGTGTGGAAATGGTGGATTTTTACATGGTGGTTGGGTGGTTCAAAGAAGAAAGGAGGGTTTGGGTGAGTTAGGGTTTAGGTTGAAAAAAGGGAGCTTGAATGTGATTTGGACAGAGGTTTTGTGGCTTTCAAGCTTGAAAAATGAGTGAGGATAGTGCTCTATTTATAGGGGAAGCAAAGGGGTTGAAGTGGGTGAACCAAAGGGTCCTCTGTGTAAAAAACAGAGCTATTTCTGCTGTCTACGCAGGTGTAATCGGTTACCCTGATTAGGGTAATCGGTTACGCAGTCCCAAAATGGCCAAAAAATCAGTTTTTGGTCTGGGTAATCGGTTACCCTGATTAGGGTAACCGGTTACCCAATTTTTATTTTTATTTTGAAATAATGAATGTGTGCATGTGCAGTAGGATCATGGATCAGATGAAAATTGTATCGGGGTAGGGACAAAATTGGGGTATGACAGCTCCCCCTATTTAATTACCTTGAACCAGAAAGTACGAATGACAGCAGTCTTCATACATTCACGGTGGAAGATAATTAAATACTTAAAAGACCCGAATTTTGTCCTTTGAAATTTAAGGAAGAAATGCGGAAACAAAATGCAGTGAGAAATATAGTGAGAAAAGATTATCGGAAGGTAAAATAAAACAATCAAGACTCTCTGGGAATTATCAGAGCAACATCTTGGATGCCATGATCGAGATATTCCGACAATAGAACGATACTTCAATGGTATCTAAGACTTTTTTTGAAAATTAGCATAACATTGTTTCGAACAGAAACACAATATTCTATGGGGATCAACGGAGCAGTTTCTTACATGATATAATCGAGATATTCCAACAAGTGAATGATACCTCAATCGTATCTAAGATTCTCCGAGGATATTAGAGCAGTATCTTGAAAACAAAAATGAGATTCTTCAAATGAATGAAGCAGTATCTCAAATAGACAAATGAGATTCTTCGGATAAATGAAGCAGTATCTCAAACAGTAAAAATGAGATTCTCTGTATCGAGTTGAAGCAGCATCTTATATGATAGAATTAAGATATTCCAACAAGGGAAAGATACCTTAATTGAATCTAAGACTCTCCGAGGATATTTAGAGCAGTATCTCTAAAAAATCTGGAATGAGACTCTTCACATTGATGAAGCAGCGTCTCAAACAGCAAAAATGAGACTCTCTGTATCGAGTCGAAGCAGCATCTTATATGATAGAATTAAGATATTCCAACAAGGGAAAGATACCTTAATTGAATCTAAGACTCTCCGAGGATATTAGAGCAGTATCTCTAAAAGAATCTGAAATGAGACTCTTCATATTGATGAAGCAGCACCTCAAACAGTAAAAATGAGATTCTCTGTATCGAGTCGAAGCAGCATCTTATATGATAGAATTAAGATATTCCAGCAGGGAAAGATACCTTAATTGAATCTAAGACTCTCTGAGGATACTTAGAGCAGTATCTCTAAAAACTCTGAAATGAGACTCTTCATTTTGATTAAGCAGCATCTCAAACAGTAAAAATGAGATTCTCTATATCGAGTCGAAGCAGCATCTTATATGATAGGATTAAGATATTCCGAACAAGGGAATAATACCTTAATTGAATCTAAGACTCTCCGAGGATACTTAGAGCAGTATCTCTAAAAAATCAAATGAGATTCTTCAAATTGATGAAGCAGTATCTCAAACAGAGAAATGAGATTCTTCAGATAAATGAAGCAGTATCTCGAATATTCGTCTGTTGGAGGAATTTTAAGAAAAGACTCCTTTTGAGGGAGACATACTGGAAACGCTCTGCAGGGGAAAAAGCTCATAAGAGACTTTTTAGGGTAACATCTGCTTGGGGAGCAATGATAGCAAAGAAAATGTTGGGAATGTCATTATTAATCATAAAGTTGAAAGAAAATGGCTTACTGGAAAATGACTCCACGAGCACATGCAGGGTAATAACTTTATTCGGAAATGAGAAATGTCCAAGATACACATGAATGACCTTGGATCCTGATATTTTACATTTGATTTTTATATGATGTTCCACTTCAGGTGGGAATGCCATGCATGGGATGATGCATGCAAGTATGCAATTTCTGGGGATATTTGGTTGTGCATGTAGGAATGCGAATGATTTTTTTTATTTTGTATAAGGTTATGCATAAGTATGCTGATGATTAATATGACTGTGTTTTTTTCGAATTTTCTATTTGGTAGGAAAACCATGTATGGATGATTCGTGTGATGCATGTGGGAATGCAACTGGGTAATTGGATGTTTTTGTAGGGTTTAATTCTTGATTGCCAATGAGGTTGGACTTTAAATGGGAACTGCCAGATGAGAAATGGTGAAGGAGATTGAACTGCCAGATGAGGACAACACTTGAAGGAAATGTTACCAGACGCGAACTGGTGAAAATAATTGAAATGTCAGACAGGACTGAATTTGTTTTTATTTATCAGACAGGAACTGATTTTTAAAGTAGGCTACCAGACGAGAACTGGTGGAAATAATTGACTACCAGACGAGAATTGGTATCGAAATAAGTGACCTACCAGACGGGAACTGGTATTAAGAGATAATTTACCAGACGAGGACTGGTATTAAGAGATAATTTACCAGACGAGAACTGGTATTTGGCAAATGATTTTTCGTACAAGAACTGATTTTTGATATAGTTTGCCAGACGGGAACTGGACTTTGGAATAAGTTGCCAGACGAGAACTGAATTTTGAAATAAATTTCCAGACGAGAACTGGTCTTTGAAATAAATTACCAGATGGGAACTAGGCTTTTGAAATAAGTTGCCAGACGGGAACTGGGCTTTGAAATGAATTGCCAGACGAGAACTGGTTTTTAAAGTAAGTTGCCAGACGGGAACTGGACTTTGAAATAAATTGCCAGACGGGAATCGGTTACAGAGCTATTTCTGCTGTCTGCGTAGGTGTAATCGGTTACCCTGATTAGGGTAATTGGTTACACAGTCCCAAAATGGCCAAAAAAATCAGTTTTTGGTCTGGGTAATCGGTTACCCTGATTAGGGTAATCGGTTACCTAATTTATTTATTTTTGAAATAATGAATGTGTGCATGTGCAGTAGGGTCATGGATCAGATGAAAATTGTATCGGGGTAGGGACAAAATTGGGGTATGACAGTATCTCCTAATGAGCTGGCCTCAGTGGATCTTCTAGAGCAGCATGCACCATATACTGATGTGATGTAACATCCTATTTGAATAATCTAATACTATAGAATAATTTAATTTAATTGTATGTGTTTTAAATGGTTGAGGTAGTAGGGGAGCATTGGGTATGGGGCAGTGTCTTTATAATATTCGAATTTTAAGTGAGGAGTGTGGTAGTAATTAACGAGAAATAGGGGGTGTTGGACACAATGAGATTAATAATATTACTATTAAATTTATTTAAATTTATTTAGTAGTAATAATAAATAAGTTAATATTTATTTAAAATAATAATAATATAGAGATAATATTGCTTTTATTATTATTTTATTGAGTAATTGGCCTATAATATATATATATATATATATATATATATATATATATATATATATATATATATATATATATATATATATATATATATATATATATATATATAGAGAGAGAGAGAGAGAGAGAGAGAGAGAGAGAGAGAGAGATTATTATTAGAATTTGATTTTTTTAGTTTGATTTAATATAATAATAATAATAATAATAATAAGATTTAAAAATAAATTAAAAATAAGGGATTTAGTTGGTCTACTTATAAGAAGGTGAAGAGAGAATAGAGAGTTGAGACCGTAGGTGAAAAAAATGGAAAATGGAGAGTTAAGGCAAGAGACAAGGGTAGGAAGAAGAAGAAGACCATCATTGTAAAAGAGTTTGGGGCTTAAAATTCTAAGGTAGGGAGAACTATTCCTATTAGGGTGTTCAATCATGAGAGTGTAGTGAGGGGTCCTTACCCTCTTAAGTTGATTTTATGCCATGTTATGATTGTTATTGATTTAAGATCATGATTGTGAGGAATGAATTGCAATTGTTGTGGCTATAGCAATTGATATTTGTTGATGATGAATTTTGAATTGTTGTTGAATTTTATGTCTGTTGTATGTTAAGGATTTTGGATGACGATTATGATGATGGTAGGTATGAAATTGTGAATTTATTAGTCTGATTATATGAATATAAGTAGTGATTGATATTGATATGTTTATGATTGAGTTTAAAACCATGGAATATTTTTGGGGTTGGAGAAGATGAAAACCGTACTGGAAATTTCATAAAAACAACGACTTTTTGGTAACGCCTTCGTGCACGGTTTTGATCATAACTTTCAACTCGTAATCATTTTGGACGGAGTTTGAAGCATTGGGTAGCTAAAACAGAAGGTTGTAACTTTGTTTCAGGGATAACATATTTTTCGTGATGATTTCATGGACGTTTTTGGGATTGGAGAAGATGAATCATGCTGGAAATTTCAGAAAAACAACAACTTTTTGGTGACGCCTTCATGCATAGTTTTGACCAAAACTTTCAACTTGTAAATTATATTGGGACGGGGTTTGAAGAGTTTGGTAGCTGAAACAGTGGGCTATAGCTTTGTTTCAGAGATAAAAAAATTTGGTGATGATTTCATGGATGTTTTTGGGGTTGGAGAAGATGAAAATTATGCTGGAAATTTTAGAAAAACATCAACTTTTGGTAACGCTTTCGTGTACGGTTTGGATCATAACTTTCAACTCGTAAATCATTTTGGGACTGAGTTTAAAGTGTTGGGTAGTGAAACAAAGGGCTATAACTTTGTTGCATGGATAAAATATTTTAACGATTTTATCAAAGGTCGGTAGCATGTGGGAAAGAAGTGTATGATGTGATGAATATGGATGAGGCATGTATTGAAAAATTATTTGATGTGTTGTGAATGATTAGGATGATGTGTTTGATTATATTTGTGGTAGTCCAGAAGGGTGAATTACATTATGCATGGTTGTAATTGTATGATCGATTGTAGATCACTAAATATTATTATGATTGTTGTGTTAATTACATTATTACCATGTCATGCATTCATAATTGATATGTTGAAGAGATAAGTCATAGATCCGAAAGAGGGAGAAAGACTTATTCAGAACTCAGAAGGGGGAGTTAGGGATTCCGAATGGGGGAATCGGGTTCATATGATGAACCATTGGTGAGAATTAGTATCACGTGCATCGTGTAATGTTGTCGGGTCTTATTTCATTGTAATTATGTTGTGCTTATGCATTTGTTATGGTGTGAATGAATGTGACTTATGTGTATAAATACTACTCTCTTAACTATTATACACCATTTATTATATGAATGAATTTCTCACCCCTTTTGTGTTTGTTGTGTCTGTGCTCCCTCGAAGTACATACAATCAGGTACTTGAGTAGTTGAAGATGTACCTCATGTTGTTATCGATTGAGTCTACTATTGGAGTTTCTCTAATACGTAACATTGGGGGACAAACTATTTTTTTATGTTATTATGTTACATATAGTTTAATTTAAAGTAATTATTGAACCACTTTTGGTGTGGATGATTTGTTGAGGCTATGGATGTCATACTATTGTTTAATTCCTCTATTTGGACTATATTTTTTATTAAATGATGTTATATTCAGACTTCTTGGATAGTGAAGTGACATCCTACTTGGATATAATTATATTTTATTTATTAACTATTGAGTCGGGAAGTATGGTCTTACATGTGACCCCCTAAAGAACAACCTGATGTACCCTTCGACATAGCTTCAGTCGCTTTCAGATATGGTACTTTCTACCTCCTCCGATACCAGATGACTAAGATAATCATCAAACATGGCATCCATATCTCTATGTGTCATAGTAGGAGGAACATATAAAACAAGGTATCTGGGAATAGTCTGAGTGTCGTTGTACTGCCGCTTGACACACTCAGGAAAATAAGGAAATGTCAAATATGAACCATAAGCCAACCATCCCGAGTATAACATTATATCATCAAATGGTCGCGTCTCAAAGTGATCGACATAGTTGTTAACGTGCATATCCTCGACAACCAAACAATCAAGATACATTATGAATGGCTCTAACGCTTGGTTCCCCCTGAGCGGGGAAAATGCATAAGCATGCGACATATCCTCAGTATATTTGGTACACACGACCAGTCGGAGATGCGTGGGAAGTACTGGAGGATCCATGCCTGAAAAATGTTGGAACACACAAATCATCAGTAAGGGCATTGCAAAAATGTAATGAAAATGACACACAAACACTAAAAGACCAATAAATATTTTTGTTAGTAGTGTGATGCTTCTTGTCACTTGCTTCGTTTTCCACCTACAGCCATCTGATAACTTCGAGTATAAGTAGACCAAACAAGCAGTCCCTAGTTGTACTCATGGATCCACTCAAAGTTCTTGAAGTACCGTAGGTAGACGACATCCATATAAGTTTCACTTTTATCCATAAAAACAATAGTGCCAACCAAATATAACAGGTATGCTCTCATAGCATACGCTCTATGGAGCCTCACTTGCTCTTTATCACCTCTAGCCTAATCTGCTCTAAGGAGCTTATCTATATATCCCTTTTTCAGTAATTCAAACCTAGCATGAACCCCTCTGGTTTTTTCTAGATCCCTCATGGAATCCTCTTGGTTAACTCCCAGATAATCTACCATCAACTCGAGTGCCTCATCTTTGCTAATCCTCCCATGATCTAAAAGGTTCCCCCTAATCGAAAGATGCAGTAAACATGACACATTGTTGAGTGTGATAAACATGCCACCAAGTGGTAGATGAAATAATGACATCCTAGTGTGCCATCTCTCCATGAATGCATTAAGAATCACGTGGTTGACCGTAACATATTCGGTCTTGCACAAATCTTTCATCCCAGATAAGGACAAAGTAGCCTAAAACCAAACGTCATTAGGCTGAGGCAAGCCAGTAATCTTTCGCCCATGGTTAATGAATTTCAACGGATTACGGTCTGACAGAAAAATAAGTCTATATCATAAACTTGTAATATAATAAAAACATAATTTAAAAAGAATGAATCCAACTAATTTTACATCTCCGTCCCAGATATGTCGGGTAGTATGGTCCGGGTTCATAAGTAGCAATGACAAATTTATAAGGCCTCCTCCAAATGCATGAGGTGGAACTTGTTCATTAGCCTCAGCATCCTAAGATCTCCCTTGCTCACCAGCCTGATGTGGCACTAGCTCATCAGCATGAGGTCCATTTGGTGTCTGGGTGGCAATGGTGCCTCAAGTACCTCTAGTGACTCGGGTACCTCTAGATCCTAAATAGTTGAAATTTGTTTCCTACGAGAAGATGGAGGTAATAATGTGTCAGTAGGTGACACCCGTCTCCTACAGGAAGAAGAAGATGGAGAAGCATGAGCCCCAGAAGTCGATGTCTCCGCATGAACCGGGCTAGAGTGAACAGGAGTCTCCGAAACCTGACTCTTCTCCCCCCGTACTGATGTATGTTGTGCAATCCTCATGTGTAAAATGTAGAAATGTAACAATCACCAAAGGATTATCCTAGTTCCTCTTATAATTTGAGATTACGTCTAGTCCCCTTACCATGTGTAAGAGATTTCACTATTTGTTAGAACCTTGTACAATCCTAATCCTAGACTCTATACACAAGTATCAATAAGGAACACTCCCTTATGATTTTAAAAATTAGAAAAAGAAAACAATCCTCTCTTTTTCACTCTCTTGTTTCCAACAATCATGGACAACAAGGTATACACACAAATCTGAGTTTGATAGGAAGTTTGAAGTTGTAAGATGCATATCAATTACTTGAATTGATCTTCCCTTTCAAGTATACAATTCACAAGTATGTTATACAAGTGCTCAGAACATAATTGATGAAACTTTTGATTGGTGCAATGAAAATGAATGCATAAAGTTTTACTCAAAAAATTATGACACAAGGCACTTGTTTAAAAATGAAACATTGAGTTTGAATTGTAATGAAAGAGATGTAGCATGAAAATTTGATGTCACATGTATTTATACTTGGATAAAACCTTTCTGAAGCAATATGATTTCATGAAACAATGCCATAATCGATAGATGCATTTTGAAATTTGTTGGAATTAGATTTTCAACGAAAAAGTGGCATTGCTTCAGTGGTAACCAATTAACACATAATCATAATCGGTTATAGCTGAAGCGAGTTATTAAAATTTGAATTTTTCGAAGGTGTAACAAGTTACAGGTATTGGTTAACTGGTTACAAATGATGCAAGTATACTCTATCAAGTCCAAGTGCATTATCAAAGGATGAGAAAAAATTTCATGACTCATGCTATGGTATCAAGACTTGTATCTTAAGCAACATTGTCAAGACATTCTTGAAACTTAGGAGAATGATCACTTCATTAAAGGTACAAGTTACAACTTGATCAATTGTTTTACCATAATGCTCAAAATTATCATAATCATTTCATTTTGATGAATAAAACTCATTTTGATAATTATGTTTGTGCATATTCATATTACTTAAACTATTTTTCAAACTTTCATCAGGTATAACCGGTTACACATTTCTATTAACCGGTTACCAGAACAAAATTTTAATATTTTTCAAAATTGCATCAGGTGTAACCGGTTAACCAATACATGTAACCGGTTACACCTTAACAAATTCAAATTTTAATAACTCGCTTCAGCTATAAGTGGTTTCTATTATGTTTAACCGATTACCACTGAAGCATTGGTACTTTTTGGCTGAAAATCTGATTCCAAGGAATCTCAAAATGCATCTATCAATCATGGCATTATTTCATGAAATCATGTTGTTTCAAAAAAGTTTTATGCAAGTATAAATACCTGTGATATCAGATTTTCATGTTACACGTATTTCATTACAATTCAAACTGAATCTTTCATTTTTAAACAAGTGTCTTGTGTCATAACTTTTTGAGTGAAACTTTCTGCATTCATTTTCATCGCATCAATCAAAAGTTTCATCAATTATGTTTTGAGCACTTGTGTAACACACTTGTGAATTGTATACTTGAAAGGGAAGATCAATTCAAGTAATTTATATGCATCTTACAACTTCAAACTTATTGTCAAACTCAGATTTTGGTGTATACCTTGTTGTCCAGGATTGTTGGAAACAAGAGTGTGAAAAGGAGAGGTTTGTTTTCTCTTTCCACTTTGTAAAATCATAAAGGAGTGTTCATTATTGATTTAGTTAGTAACTTGTGTATGGAGTCTAGGATTGGGCTTGTACAAGGTTCTAACAAATAGTAAAATCTCTTACATGTGATAAGGGGACTAAACGTATTCTCAGATTATGAGAGGAACTAGGATAATCCCTCGATGTTCTTTACATTTCTGCATTTTATAGCTTTCTTAAACACCATTAAACCAGAAGGTTAAAAGTAATATTTTACTAAAAACAAAAAATTGATCAACGTACCTAATCCCCCGTCCCCCCTATTAGGTGCACTTTACGCTTACAATTGGCATGAGAGCAGGTTATAGGTAACCTGCTCCTAAATATCTAGAATGGATTCTGTAAATCCTGTTTTCAAAGACGGTGGCAGCAATAATAAACCTCCATTATTTTCTGGTGAATACTTTGTTTTTTGGAAATTTGCATGAAGGCACACTTTGAAGCACAAGGAGAAGAAATATGGGATACTGTGCAAAATGGTGTGTTTGTTTCTACTAGTGTTGTCAATGTTGTTGGGACAACAAAGATTAAGAGTTCATGGGATGAAGATGATAAGAAAATGGTCCTCTACGACAAGAAAGCAATCAACCTACTTCAAAGTGCACTTAGGATGAACAAACTCTTTCGTGTCTCTCAATGTACAAGGGCAAGCAAATATGGGATACATTGGTAGAAACTCATGAAGGAACCGTTGAAGTAAAGAGATATAGATTGAATACTTTGAGTCAAGAGTATGTGTGATTTACAATGCAACCCGTAGAATCAATCCTTGCATTGAAAAAGAGATTTGCACACTTGTGAATTGTATACTTGAAAGGGAAGATCAATTCAAGACTTTTACCAACGATGAACTTAATCTTAAAGTGCTTAGGTATTTAACCAGGGAATGGCAACCAAAGGTGACAACAATATCGGAAAAGAAAAGTCTTTCTACCATGATGTCTGCATCCTTGTTCGGAAAACTTCAAGAGCATGAAATTGAACTTGGAAGACTAGAAAAGCATGATAATCAAGAGAAGAAATCCAAAGGCATTGCTTTCAAAGTTTACACAAAATAAGAGCAAGATGAAGATGCTTCGGAAGCAGATGAAAACTTCATGCTCCTTGTGAAAAGGCTTGGTAATTTTTTTTTGGCAATAATAAAAATCCTTGAATTATGCAAAAAGAAAGATTTTTTTCAGGAAAATGATGCTTCCACTTCAACACAAAATGTCACGTGCTATAAATGTGGAAAGCAAGGACACATAAAGATGGAATGTCCAAAATTCACCAAGAAGAGCGGCTTCAAAAGTAGAAAAGAGACCAAATCCATAAAGGCCTACATTGCTTGGGATGACAATGAAGTAAGTTTATCATCTGATTCAGAAAGTGAAGAATATGCAAATCTTACTTTAATATCATCACACAATTCTGATGATGACGATGAAGATGTTAATAATGAATTTTCCTCTTATGATAATGATGCTCAAGGTGCAATAAATGAACTACTTAATGAGTGTAAAATTTTGTACAAAACAGTGTCAACACAGAAGAAATAAACTTTATCTCTTGAAAAAAATATTGACATCATGGAAAAAGATTTTGAATTTGAAAAACAAAAGTATGTTGAACAACAAAAACAAAATTTTACATGCAAATAGTGTGAGTCACTTTCTTTCCAAATTGACCAATTGAAAAGAGTTCTTGAAATATATGAAAAGGGACAAAATGGATTAAATGGTGTTCTTAGTCAATAAAGATACTCTAATGAGAAAAATGGACTTGGTTATTGTAAATTTGATAAACCAAGTTCTAGCAAAACTATCTTTGTTAAGGCTAGTGACCAATCCACAAAAGAAAAAGTGAACAAAGTGAAACATGTTCATCATTATCCTAATAAGAGAGTTGTTAATAAAAAATCTTATGTTCCAAGATATATAAGTAATTTTGTTCCTACATGTTTCTATTATGGTATAATTGGTCACACACCTAATGCTTGCTATGTAAGGAACTTTAGTGTTGCTAGTGGGTATTATATGTGGGTCAAGAAAGGAACTAATTATGAAGGGCCGGAGGCACATTGGATACCTAACAAAACTTAATTTGTTTTGTTGGTGTTCTTGAAAACCACTACAAATCTATGATATCTTGATAGTGGTTGTTCTAAGCATATGACGAGAAATATCAACAAATTTTCATCTCTAGATCTAAATGGAAAGGGATATGTTACTTATGGAGACAATAGCAAAGGAAAAATTCTTGGCATATGAAAAGTTGAAGTTCACATCCATTGAATATGTTCTTTATGTTGAAGGACTAAAGCACAATCTTCTAAGTATAAGCCAACTTTGTGACAAAGACTTCAAAATAAAGTTCACCAAGGATGAATACTTAATTGAAGAATAAGACAATATTGAGGTAAAACTCAAAGGTAAAAGAATTAATAGCATTTTCATGATTTCTTTAGATGATTTATCTTTGGAAGTAAAATGTCTCATGGTAAACAACAATGACTCATGGCTTTGGCATAAAAGAGTTGTCCATATTCATATGGAACATTTAAACAAACTAGTCAAACATGATCTTGTCATTGGTTTACCTAAGATAAAGTTTATCAAAGATAAATTATGTGATGCATGTCAAAAGATAAAGCAAAATAAATCAACTTTCAAACCAAAGAATATGGTGTCAACTACAAAGCCACTTCAGTTGTTGCATATGGACTTGTTTTGTCCATTAAGAACAAGAAGGTTTGGAGGTAATGTATATGCTTTAGTTATTTTTAATGTTTTTTATAGATTTTCTCGGACACTCTTTTTAGTGCAGAAAAGTGATGCATTCAAGGAATTCAAGAAGTATGCAAAGCAAGCACATAATGAAAAATCACTAAAAATTGCATCAATTAGAAGTGACTATGGTGGAGAGTTCCAAAATGCATCTTTTGAGGATTTTTGTGAAGAACATGGGATCTTTCACAATTTTGAGCATCAAGGACTCCATAACAAAATGGAGTGGTGAAAAGAAAGAGTTGATCTCTATAAGAACTTGCAAGAACAATGCTTAGTGATTCAAGTCTACCAAAATATTTTTGGGCGGATGCGGTAAGCACGACATGTTAGGTAAGTAATCGGGTTATTATAAGATCAATATTGAATAGGACTCCATATGAACTCTTCAAAGTAAGAAAGTCAAACATTGCTTATTTTCATATCTTTGGATGTAAGTGCTTTGTCCTCAATAATGACAAAGACAATCTTGGTAAGTTTGACGAGAAGTCCGACGAAGGTATATTTTTTGGTTACTCTTTTACTAGTAAAGCTTATAGAATTTATAATAAAAGAATTTTAACTATAGAAGAATCAATGTATGCTTCGTTTGATGAACCTAACCCCTCTAAGAAGGATATATTTGTTTGTGATGATGATGATGATATTTTAGAAGTTCATATCGAATATGCTATCAAAGTCAACAATGATGATCAATCAAAACACAAAAATGAATCTATCCAACAAGAGACAAATCAAAGTGATCTTCCTCAAGAATGGAGAACCCATAGTAATCACCAAATTGAAAAAGTTATTGGTGATATAAGTTAAGGAGTTACAACAAGAATAAATCTCAAGAATTCTTGCTTGAATGTGGCATTTGTTTCTCAAATAGAACTTTCAAAAATTGATGAAGCCTTAGAAGACGGCCAATGGATACTTGTCATGCAAGAAGAATTAAATCGATTCGAAAGGAATCAAGTTTGGGAACTTGTTCCTATGCCAATTGGTAAACACGTCATAGGTAACAAATGGGTGTTTAAGAACAAACTTGACGAGAATGGTATAATTGTTTAAAATAAGGCAAGATTGGTGGCTCAATGTTACAATCAAGAAGGAATCTACTTTGAAGAAACATTCACTCTGGTTGCAAGGTTAGAAACTATTCGTTTATTACTTGCTTATGATTGTTCATTAAATTTTCAATTATTCCAAATGGACGTCAAAAGTGACTTCTTGAATGGATACATCAATGAGGAAGTTTATGTCAAACAACCTCCCGGTTTTGAAGACTTTAAGAATCCTTCACATGTCTTCAAGTTGAAAAATGCTCTTTATGGCTTAAAGCAAGCATCAAGAGCATGGTATGATAGACTTAGCAAATTTATATGTGAAAGAGGATTTTAAAAAGGTAAAGTTGATAATACTTTTTTTATTAAGAAAATTAAAAATCATACTTTATTGGTTCAAGTTTACGTTGACGACATCATATTCGGTTCAACATACAAAGAACTTTGTGAAATATTTTCATTGGTGATGAAAGGAGAGTTTTAGATATCAATGATAGGTAAGATAAACTACTTTCTTGGACTTCAAATTAAGCAATTAAAGAATGGAATATTCATCAACCAATCCAAGTATTACAAAGAGTCGTTGAAAAGATTTGATATGGATAATTGGAAAGCAATGGCTACTCCAATGGGTTCTGGAACTTATGTAGATCAAGATGAGACTGGTGTTTCAATTGATATCACTAAATATCAAGGTATGATTGGTTCATTATTATATTTGATGGAAAGTCATCCTGACATTATGTTTAATGTTTATCTTTATGCACGGTTTCAAGCAAATCCGAAGGAATCGCATCTTGTCTTCGTGAAGAGAATCATGAAGTACCTCAAAGGAAGAACAAACGTCGACCTATGGTATCCTAAAGGTAGTGTATGTGATTTAATTGGTTATTCTGACTTAGATTATGCAGGTTACGAAACTCATCGGAAAAGCATAAGTGGTATATGTCATATCCTATGAACGCTCTCATGTCATGGTCCTGTAAAAAGAAATCATGTGTGGCTCTTAGTACAGCTGAGGCATAATATATTGTAGCATGAAGTTGTTGTGTATAAATACTTTGGTTAAAACAACAACTTTGTGACTACGACATGAAACTTGGATACATTCAGTTGAAATGTGATAATGCAAGTGCAATCGACATAACCAAAAATCCAGTAATGCACTTAAGAACCAAACATATAGACATTCAACATCATTTCTTACGAGATCATGTGCTCAAGGGTGATTTTGAAGTAACGTTTATGAATATTCATAATCAATTGGCAGATATTTTCACAAAATCGCTAGCAAAAGAACTATTCTTCAAGATTCAAAGAGAATTGAGAATATTGATGAACATGATGTTTGATCATCACACAAGGCAGTTCCACCATCATTAGTTGATAACATGCACTCTCTTATCAAAATGTATAAGATACATATTTATGTTTCATTTTGTATAAGTTAATTTTCATGTCATATGTGAATTATCATATGTTCACTGTTTTTATTGATCAAATTTGCTTTGTGAACATGATTATCTTCAATTGTATGAGATGTGTGTTTAAAATGTTGTGTTTCATGCCTTATGCCATTCTATGCAAAAAAAATCAAAATTTTACTGCATGTAACCCGGTTACAGTCTGTCATTAACCGGTTACATGTTCGAAAATTTGCTTTTATTTTGAAAAAACATCTCTTGGGCACATGGTGGTCACCAGTTACAGGGCTTTGTTAACTGATTACACCTGTTAAAACCTCACTTTTCAAAAAATCACTTTTAATGGATTTAAATGCTTGGTCAATATTCTTCCACCCATTTTCTCTTGGAAAACCACATCTTCATTTACCCTTCCATCTCCCAACAACTACCAACCAAATCATTTACTTCCCACTCATAAAATCTCACTATAACATCCCATTTTTCTTACTCTTACCATCTCACTCGCCCAAAATCACTTTTACTCCAAAAAAATCACTTTTACTCCAAATCAATTAAACCCTCAAACAACCTTCATATCAAAATCAATGTCTCCTCCAAGAAGAGTAAAGGGAAAGGGAAAAGATGACGATGATCATCAATCCACCAAGTCTGGCCCATTGAACCTTGGAAGTTTGATTCGATCCTCTAAAGAGAAGAGGTCGCTACTTGCTTTCAGGAACAAAACTCTGACAACCCCTAAGTATGGTAATCTGTTATATTTTACTAGAGATAGTTTTGATTCAATGTTTTCTTTTCAAGGGTTAGAGGTCATGATTTCTGATTTTGGTCCATTTTACCCAGATTTAGTCAAAGCTTTTTACTCGAATTTATCTATTGATCCTGGTTGTGTGGTTAAATCCCTTGTGGAAGGAAAAGAAATTGTGTTATATATGGAGGACTTTGGAATGTGTCTAAGTATTCCTCATGAGGGTGAGAGAATATGTCAAGGTTTTACTTATGATTGACAAGGCTATGAGATTTTTTTTACTACTTTAGCATTATTATGTTGTCTGAGCCTGGGATATTTTCCAAAAGAGCTATAAATTATGGGACAACACCAATCCGATTAATCTTGTACTCATCAAACCTTACAATGAGCGGTTTTATTCTACATTACTTCATTGCATACATCATCATGCCAATGAAGGAGAAGGGCGATCCAAAACGCAGCGGAATTTTAAAATTTTCTCCTTTAGTGATCCTTACGAATGGGCATGATCAATGATAGAATAGTTACCTCTTGTGACGATTGAAACCTTTGATGCAAATCTATGAAGCGATCACGAACATTGAACAATGACAACGCCTCTACTCAGTCCACACGAACGGATTCCTTCAATCTCAGTGCTAGCTGTTACGAATGAAGGCTTTGAGTGAGAGAGAGAGAGAGAGAGAGAGAGAGAGAGAAAACGAAATTGCAACTACACTTAATGCTTCTGCACAAGGGTTCTATTTATAGAACCACTTGTGTGGGCTGCAAGCTAAAAATCCCACTTAAGTGTATGTGGCCCATATTTTATAATATGCTAAAATCACTTAAGCGTGTGGTACCTTACCATATTTCGTATTCTACTTAAGTACACCGTACCTTACGATGTTCTACAATTCACTTAAGTGCACTGTACCTTACGGTGTTCCTTAGTTACTCTATCTCTCATCAATCCGTCCTTTGTGTGTGACCCTGTAGGTTTTCGCGACATTAGCAATTATATTAAATCACGTAGTTAACATAATAAACAGTGAGCGGTATCTAGCAACACATCACTGCTACCCAAGACACGAAAATGTCATTTGATCTGACAAATCCTTTTGTGATAATACTTATGTGTACAATTACCCTTTTGCCCTTATGTCTATATTGAACATAAGGCATAGACCCTGTCATCCTTGTCCAGTTCAATATTGGGCCCATAGACATTTATCCTGTTATGCAGGATGGGCAAATTCCATCTAGGTCACTCATGTCCCTTAGCATGCTTCGTGGAGTACCCATCAACTGCCTTTATGGTCATCCAGTTACGGACAATGTTTGATCAGCAATAAAGCACTCGACTCTACATCTAGGGTCCATAGTGGTTTCAGGTCGAAGGGTGGTATACACCGTTATCACCATGAGAATAACTTATGACGCTTTGCATAACATTCTATATAGTATTCTCATAGCGGGTCAATCCAGTATAAATATTACTCTTAATATTCATACCTATGTTTAAGACTTGATAACTCCTTATCCATGATCCATGAGATGTGATCATCAGTCTATATACATAATAGTCTTAATGCTTTAATGTTATCCTACTTCACAATAAAGCTCGACTATGGATACTTTAAGAATAGTGTCCTTATGTTTAATGTGATCTCATGATTAAGTCATATTTGATACATTAAACGGACTATCTATTCTAGGGACTTTATTAAACAAACATAATAAAGAAAAAGCCTTTTATTATTAATAAATAATTCGATACAAGTACCAAAAGTATTGGCCTCTAGGGCTTACACCAACAGCCAAAGCATTCAAACCGTTCATAAATTAGTGGTACGGAAAGGCAAAACACTTATATTGTGAAGAATACGTTTAAGGTTAATTAGGCTTATGTTATCATGCATCATATGATACATCAAAAGGGTCTCACATGTGATCTACCATATGTTAGACTTATAACTAAAATTCTTGAATTTTGTCAAGTAGATTTGAAAGGAGAGGCTAAGGTAAAAATGACTTCAAGGAAACATGAAATCAATGTTGGGGTTGCCAATAAGAATATAGGAATTTTCAAGGATAAAGACGTAATTTTAAGCATAGGGAAACCACTTCTTCAACGGATCCTATACTTGAAGATGTCATCACTAATGAAGTTCTCTACAACAAGATGTGCAACATTAAGAACCTAGTCACAACCGGCTTTCGTGACATTTTCCTTGAGATAGCCGAATTAAACAATACCAAAATCATGACCAAGAAGAAAGTGACGAAGAATCGGAGGAAGAAAGTGACTAAAGCCTCTAATTGTGTTTTCCTTGTGTATTTTATAATTCCTAGTCATGTCTAAGTAGTATGCTATTGTCATTTCTCTATTCATTTTTGTTATTGTTTAAGTCATGTTCCATGTTATGTTTTACTATGTAACTTTAAGACATTTATCATGTTGTGACCTATATGGTTGAATTTGTTATGCAATTCTGTGTTATTTCAAATTTTGTTTTGATTCAATGTTTTATTGATTATGTTATATTGTTATAATTATGTTTTACATTTTCAATACATTTCTATTCTCTTTTTCCCCTTCCTTTTGATAATGATAAAGTGAGAGAAGATGTGTGTGTGCTTGTATCCTCTAACATATGCAGAAACAAAGTCTTCATATTCGTTATTGATCAAGAGGGAGTTTGATCAAGGAGGTTATCAAATTTAGGGGGCACTTGCTTAAGAGATTTTTAAATGTTCTAAAAGATTCAATCATTTCAAGTTTCAATGGTTGTCATCATCAAAAAGGGAGAGATTGTGAAGTCAAGCTTTTCCAACATTGTGTTTTGATGAAGACAGGTATATTCTCTCAAGTCTATGTGCATTATCAAAGGATGAGAAAAAGCTTCATGACTCAAATTATGGTATCAAGACTTGTATCTCAATCAACATTGTCAATACATTCTTGGAACTTAGGAGAATGATCACTTCATTAAAGGTATAAGTTACAATTTGATCAAGTGTTTTACCATAGTGCTCAAAATTATCATAATCATTTCATCATGATGCATAAAACTCATTTTGATAACTTATGTTTGTGCATAGTCACATTATTTAAAATATTTTTCAAACTTTCATTAGGTGAAACCGATTACACATTTATGTTAACCAGTTACCAGAATGAAATTTTAATATTTTTAAAAGTTGCATCAGGAGTAACCGATTAACCAATACCTGTAACCGGTTACACCTTCAAAAAATTCAATTTTTAATAACTCACTTAAGCTGTAACCAGTTACGATTATGTGTTAATCAGTTACCACTGAAGCAGTGACACTTTTTTGTTGAAATTTGATTCTAACGAAATTCAAAATGCATCTATCAATCATGGCATTTTTTCATGAAATCATGTTGTTTCAAAAAGGTTTTATGCAAGTATAAATACATGTGATACCAGATTTTCATGCTACACTTCTTTCATTACAATTCAAACTCGATCTTTCATTTTTAAACAAATGTCTTGTGTCATAAGTTTTTAAGTGAAACTTTATGCATTCTTTTCATTGCATCAGTTAAAAGTTTCATCAATTATGTTCTGAGCACTTGTGCAACATACTTGTGAATTGTATACTTGAATTCAAGTCATTGATATACATCATACAACTTCAAACTTCTTGTCAAACTCAGATTTGTGTGTATACCTTGTTGTCCAAGATTGTCGGAAACAGGAGAGTGAAAAAGAGATGATTGTTGTCTTTTTCTACTTTGTAAAATCATAAGGGAGTGTTCTTTATTGATTTAGCTAGTAACTTGTGTATAGAAGCTAAGATTAGGCTTGTAAAAGATTCTAATAAATAGTAAAATCTCTTACATGTGGTAAGGGAACTAGACGTACTCTCGGATTGTGAGAGGAACTAGGATAATTCATCGGTGTTCTTTACATTTCTACTTTGTAAAATTATAAGGGTGTGTTCCTTATTGATTTAGCTAGTAACTTGTGTATAGAGGCTAAGATTAGGCTTGTACAAGGTTCTAACAAATAGTAAAATCTCCTACATGGTAAGAGGACTAGACGTACTCTCGGAATTTGAGAGGAACTAGGATAATCCCTCGGTATTCTTTACATTCATGTTTTATAGCTTTCTTAAACACCATCAAACCAGAAAGTTAAAACCAATATTTCACTAAAATGAAAAATCGATCAAAGTACAAAAATCAAACACTTACAAATTGAGAGTATACTTCAGTGTTGAATGATGTTTTTGATGTACTTGATGTTGATAGAAGAAGTTTTAAACTTGGTTGAATGATTTTGAGAGAATGTGGGGTGAGAGAGTTTGAGAAAAATTTCAAAGTATTTTTTTAAAAATGAGGAAGAATAGTTCTAACGCGTTTTAGAACCAATACTGTCCAGAGATGAATCTTCGTAATATTTACGAAGATACATCTCCATAATATTTACGAAGATGCATTTCTGAAATTTTTCAACATTAAATTCTATTTACTCAAGATATGTTCGGAGATGCATCTCCAAAAACTGAAAATATTTTTGTATTTTTATGTGGTGCCCTAATAATACATAGTGTGTATTATGAAATTCACTAAAAAAAATGATGCCCTAGTAATTCATAGTGTGCTATAAAAAATTCCCTAAAACCTAAAAATAAAATGGAGAAATTGTGGTCCAAAATTCATCTGTGTCCAGACTCACCATTTCACCGTCTCATTTAAATGTGATTTTGATAAAGTTAAAAGTGTTTGGACTACCCAAAAAAACAAATGTTTGAATTTGTAACAAACATGATTTTAAATTATATTCATTTCATAAATCAACTTGGTTAAACTTGTGTTCAAAGGACAACCAATTTCACTTTAGAAAATCCAGATTAATATGTTGAATTCACTCTAAAATCCAAACAAACATAAATTAATTCAACTATCTACAAGATAAGATCAAACTCAACCACCAACACAAACATTGTTATACTGATTTTTTTTGTGGCACCAGGTTCAAAACCAGGATCTTCCACACTCTGTAAATTTATAACTGCACTTGTCATTTCATCAACCGATCAAAGGATTTTAAACAAAAGCAATTACACATATTGAACGGTACAACTTAATATACGGTGTTTGTCATGTACAACTCAAAATGAATAATCCTTTAAATCAGATTTTGATTCAAACAAATCGATATCTGCTGTGCACTCTTCTTCAGTGAGTGGAGGGAGTTGCCTCGTTTTACGCTTCATATTGTGCTTGTGCCACTCACTCTTGTGGTGTTCCCTGTACAACTTAACATCTTCAAAAGATGCGTCACATGTGTTGCATTTGTTTTGCTTTGGTTGTTGTACCTCAGTAGGCTTAGTTGCACTAGAAATTGTTTGCTTCTTAAGTTTATCATTCAGCTCAAGCACAGATTCAGGAGTGTTTGTGGGCAGTGGTGCAGGCATGTCATCATGATCATTGTATTGATCCACATGGGTGTCCCCGTCCACATAAAGAGAGTGGGCAAGAACTTCAAATCTCCCATGCATCTTATTCATAACAAAGTCATGACAATCCTTATATAGACCAGGTTCTAATTCAAAAACCTGCAACCCAATTTGAAATCATATCAATTCTCTTAGCATGTTAGCAGAATCCAGATTAACGGTATGCATGTCAATAAGATTATCGCTTTTTGTGTTGGAAAATGAGATAAAAATAAGTAACCATCAACTATAACAATGCTTCTAAAACAGAAGTCCCAGAGTTGCTTCACTTTAAATGAAATGGGACCATGAAATAAACTTGTTTAAAACTGAGTAACACAGGACTTACAACAGATAACTGAGCAGCAGTCCCTTCTTTAGAAATAACGGTTGCCTTCCACTCGCTCAGCTTTTCTAAAAGGACAGGTACTTCCTCCTCAGGGGCAGCAGCGCGTATCCTCAATGGACACCGTCTTATAGGGTAGTGCTTTTGAAGCTCCTGAATCAACTCCAGAGCCTGTAATACAATTTTAATTACTTGAATGATCATCAAAACGTTATAACAGTTACATGAGGCTAGCATTATATACAATTATAAGAATGACTCGACAACAGACCTGCTTCTTGGAGGTGCTGTTTGGATCAACTGCAAAGTGAATATCCTTCATGAGGCGCTCAATCATGCTGATAGTGTAAGGGCGCTTAGTCTCAGGATTAAAAGTTTTGTGCATTACAATGGTGGCAATGTCCCTGAACTGACTAGACAGCATTGATTCCCTCTCTTTGCCAGCAACCTGAAGTTCCCCCTTCTTTAAAATCTGCAACAGCAAACCATTTTATAACAAATTCACACACATGTTCTCAACTAACATTTAAATATCCATTGTTATGCCATAAATAATAGCCCGGTTTTCTAACTTCAACTAACTTACAAATTAGAATAGATTTATGATTCTTCAATAACATTTTTTTTACAAATTATAAGTTTTATAAGAGTATATATTTGGGTAAACAACTTAACTATACACTTACATATATGCCATTCTTATTCTTATGATCATGGAGAGAATGTGGTTAACTTGTTTGCATACAAGTCCTAAGTTATTTACAAAAGCTAGAGTGAAAAACTTCCTGAAAACAACTTACGGAATACAGATATGCCGTAAAGCTATACTTACAAAACTGGTGTTGTAAATATATTTTTATACTGCCTAATAATTTCTATAGATTACATCCGGTTCTTCAATAAAGCTCACTAGGTATAGCATGGTCTATTTAAACAGTTTAGTGATTGTACTTAAATTACTTCTATAATCATATTTAAAATTATTCTCCAATTCTACATCATAACAGAGTCTTGCTCACGCATAAACCCTAACAGTTGTCTTCGTGGTCTCTTTTGTTTTTCTACCTTCATTGCAGCCCTTTGGCACCTTCATTATGCGGCACTGTAAACTTTTGTTTGGCCGCAGTGTTCATTCCAAATGTTTATCATATATGCACTTATGCATAAACTATCAATATAATAAAAAAAAAATAGGATTAAACAATTTTCTTATAAGTTGCACGCAGTTTTCATAAGTTATCCTAAATAGTTTATTAAAAGGTTGAAAAAATGTATGGACATTATAATAAACTATTGTAATAAATCCTCTCAAACAGTATGACTATGCTTATCCATATAAGCTACTCATAAGCCAACCCAAACACAGTTCGGAGTTCTTAAAAGTGCTTATAGAGTAGTTAAATGAGAGAAGTTGAACATCACTCTCAAACCAGAAAAAACCTGTAAATAAGTTCTTCCAAACACACTCACTCACATGTAGTTGGATAAACGAATTAGTTATATATTTATTGAATAAGCACTTATGTATAAATTATTTCTATAAACAAATTGAAATTTTAGCTAAGCAATTTTCATGTAAGTTGTAAATTGTTTTCATAAGTTACCAGGACAAGCTTAGGGACATATCATAAACAATTTATACAATCTCTTTCAAAGTTCACACACTCTGACAAGTGCTTATATCATAAGAGAAACTCTAATAAGGTCTTGTTTGGATTGGCTTATTTGAAACTTATCTATTGCCATAAGTTTTGTGACACTGTTTGGAGACTTTACCAAAACAGCTTATGAAATTTTTTGTATATTTATTGAATTTATTTTTATAAATTCTTCAAGATAGCTAGTGAAAACAACTTATAACATATATAAAAACAATTTAAATGTACTTTATCTTTTGTTATAAAAACAACTTACACAAGCTTATTCATAAGCACTTATTTTGCTAAGCACTTGTGATATAAGCAGCAAATAAGCTGTTTATCCAATCAGATCCTAAACCCTACTAAGCTACTCATAAATCAGCCCTTACACAGTCTAAGCACTTAAGCAGTAAACTAAAACTAATTTAAACTTGGAGTAAACTAAAATCACAATAATAATTTGCATGATTTAGGTTAAAAAATTCATTTCATAAGCTTATCAAAAAGTAAATATGAATCTATAAAATAACAAACTGTTGAATTGATTAAGTAGAAGAAAAATAACCTCTAAGCATATATTGGAGTGATCATCAGTACCAAAAGCAGCGTTTAAATCCTTAGATTTAGCAAGAACGCCTTTAGAAACATTTGTATAAACGGTGCGAGACTGCACCACTTCATCAATATCCTTTTCACTGTTAAATAATCGATTAATTCATTAATTACACAATAATCGATTAATTAGGTTAAAAAACGAAGAAGAAAAAAAGTGATTGAATACATACACGCCGGAACGCCATGAAAGGACGGTGTTAGGGTAACAAGCGATTTCGAATCGCATGCCGTGTTTTTTGAGACGAACAACGGCTACGTTTGTTAATCGCTTTTGACCTACTGGTTGAACCAACGATCTCGACATTGAGAAGTTTTGAATTTCTTTCTCTTTTTCTCTTCTCGTGTTATTCAGATGAATTGCAAACTCTCTAACCTTCGAGATAGGTTTAAGCGCGCCGCACTCTTTATGAATAAAACGAAACCGTTTTATATGAAGTTTAACTATAGCGTTCAAATAACTCTGGGAATGTGATTGGTTTTATGAAAGGTGGAAAGAAAGAAACAGGATCGAAAGAAAGGTTTATAGAATATATACGGTTTTCCTTCCTTTGGTTGCATTCTAAAAAGTAAGGGAAAGAAAGTTTTATATGGGCCACACATAAAAATGTCTTCAGCCCAATAGGTGAAAAATGGGAGGTTTTTGTGAGTTAAAAAAAATACATTAATACCCTTATTTTACTATATATTAAAAAGTAGTGTTCTATTCGGGAATCAACAATGGATGATCTAGAAATAAAGATTGTTGAATAATTGTTAGATCTTGAGCGGTGGTGCGGGGTGTATCTTCATGGTTGGTGATAAGTGATTATTGTAATGTATTTTTAATTTATTTTATTCACGTTTTATTGTGTGTTTTTGTCATTTTGTTTCGCTTTTAATCGCTTTTGTGTGTTTATATTGATTTCAGTTAATAAAAAAGTATCGGGCAAGATTTGAAATGAAAAAGACTGAAAATTGCGCATTCGAGTAAAGTCTCAGTACAAAAGATTTGTGCCCGACACGGGCCATGTTAGCCCTTGAAGTGTCCCAATAGTAATTTCCTGAGAAGAACGTTGGTTAACCGTGTTGTGTCCCCCCCCCCCCCCCCCTCCCCGTGTCAAACAACATTGTCCATGTCAACCCAGTTTTCGTTGCGAACTTTGGTATTCCAACGGTTTTTCGACTTATGGACTTCCAAACTGTCTCTTTTCATCCATAAGGGACCATTATGATTGTTGCGTGAATTTAAGTGGATTAATTGATCAAATCATGTATAAATAATGTCTCACCTGCTTGGAATAGAGAGAGTCACTTTTGAATTATTACTTATTTCAGTTTTAGCTTTTAGATTTAAACTCGCAACTCACTTTTCTACTATTAAGCTGTATTTTCTGGACTTCTTTATTTTATTCAAGCACTTTTCTTCATTTCTGGTCATTTTATCACAATTTCTTTTACTTTTTTTTATGCATGTCATGTCTTTATCTTGTTTATTTTCAGTCAATCTCACTACGAGTGAGTAGTCCTTTTGGGACAAAGGGGTCATGAGATCTATCTCATGTCAAACACCAATTGACTTATTCGTTTACGAATCATGAGAAAAAAGAGAGCTTAAAATATATTTTATAATCCGAAATGAAGATCCTATAAAATAAAATCCCCATATTAGTGAAGCCCTTGGGCAACTAACATTTATGGTCAAGTCCCTCATAACTCAAAGCAAAACATTGGAGACTCGAATCTCCCAATTTGCGTGTATCCCTCCAAGACCTTTTCCTAAGGGACATGTGAACGATGTAACAACCAAAAGGGAAAAATAAGTTGAGAGTTTTGGGGAGAAGGATAAACAGGTAGAGAAAAGTAATGGTAAGGAAAATGTAGGAGTTAAGTAAAATCCACTAACATCACCTGAAAAGGAGGTAGTTGAAGAGGTAGAGGAGGAAACACCATATATTTCTCCTCCTCCATACAAGCCATTAATTCATTTAGCGCAAAGGTTTGTGAAGGATAAGGTAGATGCACGGTTTAAAAGTTTTATGGAGCTTTTGAGAAAAATCCACCTCCATGTGCCTTTTATTGAGGCATTGACTCAGATGCTCACATATGCCAAATTTTTAAAAGAATTTTGGCTAATAAAAGAATATTATAAAGTAATGAAATCGTAGATATTATCGTTGACAATAGCGTGGTAATCCAAAACATGTTGTCTACTAGGCTTAAAGATCTGGGGAGTTTTTTGGTTCCCGATTCTATAGGCAACATGCATTTTGAGATGACACTTTGTGATTTATGGGCCTATGTTATCCTGATGCCCTTGTCGGTATGCAAAAACTTAGATATGGGCGAGATGAAACTCATATGTATCTCACTGCAGCTTATTGACGGGACAGTCAAATACCCTGTTGGTGTATTAGAGGATGTTCCCATTAGGATAAATGGATTTTTCGCAATGATAGTTGAAGATGATTCTCAAGTCCCATAATCTTATGAAGGCCCTTCCTAGATACGAATGGGGCCATAATTGATGTTAAGAGAGTAAAATGACTTTTGAGGTAGGGTAAGAGAAAATTGAGTTCATATTGGCAAAACTCATGAAAAATCCTTCAATAAGAGATTCATGTAGTTTGGTCGATATTATTGACGTTTGTGCATCAAAGCACCTTCCGACTGACGGGTCGGAGGCATGTTTGCTCGATGGTGCTAAAAATGATAAAGAAAACACTAAAGCAAAAGTTTGTGAGGAATTATTGGACAAAAGTCCCATTTCCTCTAACCAAAGCTTTGAAGTTCTTATGACACAAAGCGACAAATCTAAGCAACAAAAACCACAGGTAGAATTGAAATAATTACCCCAGACCCTTAGATATAAATGTTTAGATGAATGGTTAAACCAACCTATAATAGTGAATGTGAGTTTAGGAGAGTCTGGAACTGCACAACTACTTACTATTTTAAAAAAAAATACCCAAAAGTCATAAGATACACCATTGATGATTTGAAAGGAATTAGCCCCTCTATTTGTATGCATAAGATTTTGTTAAAGGATGACTATAAGCCCTTTAGAGAACATCAGAGGAGGCTAAATTCCAACATGAAAGAAGTGGTTAATAAGGAGGTGCTGAAACTCTTAGAGGTCGGGGTAATTTATCATATCTCCCATAGTAAGTGGGTTAGCCCTGTCCATGTGGTACCCAAGAAATGGGGGTAACGATGATTAAGAATGACCAACGAGAGAAAGTAGACACTAGGATAGTCACAAAATGGAGAATGTGGATTGACTATAGAAAGCTTAACAAAACTACCAGAAAAGACTATTTTCCACTCTCATTCATTGACCAGATGCTTGAGTGTCTAGCTAAGCACTCTCATTTTTGCTTCCTAGATGGTTACTTGGGGTTTTTCCAAATCCCTTTTCACCTCGACGATCAAGAGAAAATGATATTTACTTGCCCTTACAATACATTTTCCTACCAGTGAATGTGATTTGGGCTATGCAATGCGCCTGCCACTTTTTAGCACTGTATGATGTCTATTTTCTCTGATTTCCTAAAGGATATTATGGAAGTCTTCATGGATGACTTCTCAGTTTATAGGTCAGACTTTAGTGACTGTTTGGAAAATATAGAAAAATTCTTAGAAAGGAGTGTTAAGTCCAGCCTAATGCTAAATTGGGAAAAATGCCACTTCATGGTGAAGGATAGCATATTCCTCGGACACTTAGAGTCCGGTAAAGGAATTGAGGCTGACAAGGAAAAATTAGGGTGATGGAGAAGTTGGCTCCCCTTACCATTATGAGGGAAGTTAGGAGTTTCCTAGAACATGACAGCTTTTATCGTCAGTTCATTAAAGATTTATCTAAGATTTATAAGCCCATAATCAGGTTATTAATGAAAGATGTTGAATTTGACTTAAATAATAAGTGCCTTGAATCCTTTTGAACCTTGAAAAAATTTATGGTCTCTGTTTCCATAATGCATCTTTCTCATTGGAGTTCTCCCTTTGAGATCATATATGATGCCAAAGACTATGTAGTAGTGTCGCATCGCGCGAAAAACCGGCGGGAAAAGAAAGAAACAACAGAGCCGCCACCGTGCGTTATTTATCCCAAAAGAGGGAAAGGAAACGCTCAGAGTAAACCTAGGAAAAGACATGGTCTCGCGACCAAAGAGTATGGGTTCGGGAGTCGGTTATGCGAAGGGAAGGTATTAGCACCCCTACGCATCCGTAGTACTCTACGGGATCCACGCACAAAAGGAAGGAATATTGGTTGCTAAACACTGCTCAAACTCACACACACTGGCTGAAAGAGACAAAAGAGACTGACTGAAACTGACTCGGCAGGACATCGTATCCTGGGCCTACTTAGTCTATCAGGCATAGACATCAGAGTCGAAGTAGTTCGGACTAGGGAAACGACACATGCTCGCTAGGATGTCGCATCCTATGCATACGTATCTTCTCGGACGAGAGAAGAATCAGAGCATTCGTAGCTCGGCTGACACGCGCACAAACAAACAGACAAAGGCAAACGTGGAGCCCGAATGCCAATCACTGGACTTACATCAGCATCCGAACCAAAACACACACAAGAAGGCAAACATGGAGCCTGAATGCCAATTGCTGGACTTACATCAGCATCCGGACCAAAACGCACGCACACTGGAACCCAAATGCCACTCGATGGACTTACATCAGCTTCCAAGCACACAACAACAAAACAAGTTAGTAGGGAGTCGGGGACTCGAGCCTATAACTGTCAAACACACACTCAAACAGACAGACAACAAATTGCTAAGGAGTCAGGCACTCGAGCCTAGCAACTGTCAAACAACACACACAAAAAAGAAAAGGGCGCCCGGAGAGATCAGCTCAATCTCCTGCCTACATACTTCATCTGGTATGAAGATCAGGGCGATGTAGTTCCCCTACGCAGGGATAAAGGACTAGCCTAACCAGATAACAGAGGGAGACACAACTAGGGAGACTACGACTCGAGCCTAGATGTTATCATGCAAATCATCCCTAAGTTAAGGTTTCTAGCTAAATGGCACAAGGGCCAACCTATCCTAAGTATGGCTCACACAGGAAGCAAGCCACACACACTTAACTTGCACAGGAAGCAAGCCAAGCAAAACCTAACTTGCACAGGAAGCAAGTCTAAACTAATCCTAACTTGCACAGGAAGCAAGTCAAACTATCCTAACTTGCACAGGAAACAAGTCAAACTATCCTAACTTGCACAGGAAGCAAGTCAAACAATCCTACAAGCACAGATAGCACGCGCTATACACAAACAAGTGGCTCAAACAAGGGTTAGGTTTTAGTCAAGGGGTCATATCAACCTCAACAAACAAACCTCTGGAACTGGGTGAATGTTGCTCTTAACCTTGCCATTGAGGGGGCTAAGGTGAAACAGATGAAAGGATGAAGTGAGGATGAGACCTCACAGCTCTTATCCCTGGCCTGGGAGAGCTCAAGACAAGAATGTGTGGGTTCAGAAAGTGGGAACCCTTCTACACATTTAAAACTGACTCAACTGTACAGTTGTACAAGATCTTGGGTTTGTATCTGCAATGCATCAACACAGTGGTGTGAGCAAAGCAGATGACACACTGAATAGTGGGGGATAGATTGCATATCCCTACCTTCCACCAATTGCCTCTTCACTTAGGAGGACTTTGACTCTATGCAAGGACAAAGTTAAACATCCACAAACATTGCCTCTTAAGGAGGGCTTCAGACAGTTGCCTGGCCAAGTAACAGGCCAGGTCTTCCAGACTACATGAAGTAAAAGAGACATACCTCAATGCAAATTGCTTATACAAGCAAAGCAAAGCAAAAAGTTCACAAGGAACTAAGCAACTAAAGCACCTGAAACAGTCAAGCAGATGTTAGTATACAACTTTAAACAAAACAAACAGAAACAGACAACAATAGTCCATTAGGGGCACATGGATGTGCAAGGCATGAGGCTTATGGCATGTGAGCCAGGCCACCTACAAAACAAATAGGTTAGACAATGATACTTGAGTAAGCTCAATCAAAAGAATTGGTCTTAATGGCCATTTGATGGTCAACCTGAAATCACAAACTCAAAGGTGAGTAACAGGACCACTAGGGCAAGCCTAGGGTCAAAAGTGAATGAGAAAGTCAAGACAGCAAGGGTCAAGTATCCAAAATCATGTTCAAACAATTAGGAAACACAACCAATTGAATTCACACTCATAACAATCATCATCATCATTTTATGAACCATTTAGGTCAAAACATGGCAAACAGAAGCTCATAGAAGTCAACAGCAAGACTTATCTTAAAAGCAATCTAAACATTTTCCAAAAAATCACCAAATAAATTATGATCAAACATAACACATAGCATGGTAAGCATGTCAAATTTCATCCCATTTGGACAAGTGGAAGGCAGTCAATAAAAATCAGAAAGTCAAAGCACATTTGAACATGCACAAAGAAAGTCAACAAGCATGGGTCAACTTCAAAAAATCATATCAAATTGAAAACAGATGAGAAATGAATGAGATTAACACCAATGCCAAGCTTGAGATGTCTAGTTATCACATATCAAATTTCATGTCCATCTAATAAAGTATGAGAATTTCACAAATGAAATGGGAACATGTGTCACACAAAGTCAACATTTGACTAGGCAGGGAAGAAAAATCTCAAACAAATGGAAAATTGTTCAAATAAATCCAAAAAAATTCACATGTAAACTAGACATACAAGAGTAGGCTCATGCAAAATTTCAATCCATTTAGAGGCCAAGAAGCATGGTAATGAAAATCATGAAGTTGGACATCAATGGTGTGACACAACTTGTCACACCCTAGTTCAAAAAATCATATCTCGCAAACCACAAATGATAAATGCACAAACTCTATACCAAAATCACCATGAATGTGTCTAGTTTAAGCACAAAAAATTTGGGAGCCATTGGATAAAGTATCATCATTTCACAAATGTTTTGGCAAGATGTACAAAATTTGGTCACATGTCACAAACCCTAGCACCATTTAAAAACCACTCATCCAAAAATTCTGGAAAAATAATGATAAAAAAGTAGAGATCATGATGAACACAACACAAAAAATCCCATTGAATTTGGATCAAAAATGAGCAAGTTATGAATTTTGGAAGGTTGGTTATAAAAATGTGAAATAAATGAAGCAAGAATGGCATTTTTGTAATATTTGAATCCACTTAACAAAACACAGTCGTTTTGGGCAGTAAATGGAATGTTTTGATTGGCTGGAGGGGAATGGCACAGTACACGTGAGGAAAGAAGAAAAACTGGAAAATGGCTTTGGGGTTTACTGTAGCAGCATCATCTCCAAATTCGAATTTCTTAATTTCTCCCCAAAAATGTCAATTGAGCATACCATTGTAATCATCAAACATCATACAACAACAATCCAAACCCTATTTTCATTAATTTGAACTACACAACAAGAAATCACAGGAAACATTTTCAAACATCAAACTTTATCTCATCATATCTTCATGGACAAGCAATCATTTTCAAAAAGGAAAGCATCATGGTACTCAGCATTGAAAAACCTATTCAAAACATGTAATAATTTGAAGAATAATGGAGCTCGAAAATTTACCAAACTGAACAGGGCAATGTTGAATGTGATGCTGGAGATGCTTTCAATGCTTGACAGGTATCCAAATAGCTTCAAAGGGTCCAAGGCAAGCTGTTTGACACTTTACTTGAACTTGAATCGAGCTGGAAATGAAGATGGCCACTGAACTGGTTTTTGTTTGATTTTGAGAAAGGTGATGTTTTTGATTTTCAAATAGTGAGCAATGGAGGTTTGAGACAGCTTCAATATACCCTATGGATCATGACAAACTAATTTGCTAAGCTTGGAATGGCCTGAGAGTGAAAGTGGCTTTGAAAATGCAAATTTGATACAATGTGACAAGTTGAAAAGTGATTTTGAGTTCTTGATGTTTTCTGCAGGTTTTGAGGCTTTGGACACTTGCTATATGATATTTGAGATGTGTTTGCAATGCTCTTTTGATCAACAAGTGCTTAGAACAAGAGCTATCATGTTTTGGCTATTTGGTGGTTTTTTGGATGAAATGTGAAAATGAGATTGGGAACACCCTGGTTTATGCTGGCTTGTGGTTGCCCCTAGTGGTTCAAAAGGCTGCTTGGATGGTGGAGAGGCAATGCAAGGTTTGGTCTTCTTTTGAAGTTTGGACAAATTTTTTTAGAAAATGCACAAAGGAGAAGTTTGAGGGAATGAGTGAAGAATGGTTTTCCACTGTGTGTTTTGGCTGTGGCTGTTAGCTTCATGACAGATAGTGAGGCCTTTTCATTTTTTGTTTTTGTACTGTTGGTGGCATGGCAGGGTTTTGGTTATTTTGAAGCTATGTGTTTGGACAACAAAATGGCCTTGGCCAACAAGTGAAGTGTGTGTAAAGAGATTGTATGAAGTTGGTTAGGTTTCAAAGTGGCAAATGGAGGGTGGAAATGGTGAGCAAGGCTGCTGTTTGCAGTTGCTTTTTGTTTTTGTAGTGTTTGGTTCTATTGTGTTTTTGTGACAGGAAAACCAGAAGTGCAAAGCCAGGATCAGGTTTTGGAGGGTGTGACCAATGGCCTTTGGCTGCTGTTTGGCAATGATGGTGAACAAAATGCTATGGTTGGCAAGGCAAGATTGGTTTGTTATGTTTGGACAGAAAAATGGGGAATCAAATGGTAAGGTGTGATTTGGGGAGGGTGTATGGTTTGAGCAATGGCCAAGGGTTGTTTGTTGTATTTGTAAGGTTTTGAAGATGCAGTGCCAAAAGCCAGGTCAAGTTTGAGAGTGTATGCTGCTAGCTGTTGGTTGATGTTGGTAAGGTTTTTTGGAAGAAAGGCCAAGCCAGTTTAGTTTGTTGGTTTTGGACAGAAGGAATTGGAATGCAAATGGCAAGGTGGGACTTTTGAGTGAATGTGACTCAATGAAGTGCTTGTTGTGTTGGTCTGCTACTGTAGGAAATGTTGGTAGCAGATTTTTTGATCCTCCAAGGCCAAAAGCTAGGTCCAGTTTTAGAGAGTGTATGGAGTTGGCTAGGTTTTGTTGTTAGGTTGGTTGCTGTTGCTATTGCTGCAGTTGGACAGAAAATGTGTTTTTGATAGAGAACATCAAATGCCAACAACAGGGTTCCTCCTCTTTTGATCTCAGCAGAACCAACTTTAACATGCCAAAGTGAGTGAGTTTTTCTGAATGAACCTTTTCTTATCCATTTGCCTTGGCCAAGAATCTTGTGATGCTGCTACTGCTACTGGTTGTGATGACAGGAAAAGTGCAAAGTGGCCAAGTGATTTCTTTTTCCCGCTGCTAGGTTGTTGGGACAGGTTATTAGAGGAATGGCCAGGTGAGATCTTTTTGGGAAATGAGTGGAAAGTGTTTTTTGTCTGCTAATTGTTTTGGATAGAAGAAAATAATCAGATGCAAAATGTTAGTTCAGTTCTTTTGTTGCAAAGTCTTTTTTTTTTTGAATCAGCATGCCTTCCTCTCATTTGCCTTGGCCAAGTGGTTTTGTGGTTTGTGCTGCCAATGCTGTTACCAGTCATAGCAAATTAAGGCCTTGGTCTGCTATGAGCAGTACCAGGCATGGCAAGGCCCATGCTTTTGGATGCTTTTGACAGCTCTTTTCAAAATGGCCAAAGATCATCTCCACAAAATGAAGTTTTTTCTTGTGTTATGCAGCCAAATCCTCAAGATGACAGGAATTTTTCCATAAAATCTGCTATGTCATATGGTACAAGTATGGTTCATGGACTTGGTTGTTGAAACAATGTCCTTTTTGCCAATGTTCAAATAAGCTAGTATGGCCATATGTACTATTGGAGTATGGCTGCACAATGAGGCTCACCATGACAGAAAAAATGATCAAGAATGCTGCATAATGATGCTGGTACAAGGCATGGTTGTGGAAAGCAAGGACAAGCATGGTGCATTTGTACCTTTCTTATAATTCAAGCAACCAAGTATAGATTCACATGTGCTGCATAATTTGACTTTGCAAACACATTTAAAATGATATTTATGAGCTGTCCCAATTGGCCAAATGCTGAAAAAATGTTTAAATCAAAAAGTCAACTCTTGGTCAAACTTTCATTTAAATGAAAAAGGTCAAAATATGCCATTTTGATTGGTGAAGTTTTGGCATATGAAATTTATATTTTTGGAAAGAGGGGATCAAATGTGACTTGTAGGAAAAAACCCCACCAAAATTGGCCAAACGGTTTGGGAGATATGGCCCTTTGAAGTTCAAGCTTTTCTGAAATCGATTCGATCATAACTTGCCAACCACACATGGGAATTGAGAGTTCTAGGACTTTTTGGAAATGGGAGAACAAGATCTTCAACTTTCATGTTGGGCAAAAATTCATTTGAGGCTTGTATCATGATGTAAGTTTGAGGATCAAAACTTTCCATTTATGGCAGGTTTCAGTTACAGGCCCAGTTTCCATTTTGGGAAATTTATGATCTGGCTTCAAATTCTTCCATGATGGTGTTTGGCATGATGTATGATGACTATTTGGACATGAATGAACTCTCACAAACCAATTCCAATCAATCAATCACTGATTAAATGGACAGTTGACCAACAGTTGACTTTTAGGGTTTCTGACTGATTATGCATTGACTGATGACTTCCAAACCCTAATTCCTTGAGGACTTGACTTCAAATGGTGTCCCAAGTTGTATGAACTCTTGATTATTGATCATGGTGCCCAAATTCCACAAGAATGACCATCATCCACTGCTTTGACTGACAGTTGACTTTTTTAGGGTTTTTGACTGTCTGTGTATGAACTGATAATCTCTGAGCCTTCAACCCTTGACCAAAATACTTCAAATAGACCTCCAAGCCATGTGAACTTGTTGGACAAACCCCAAGGCCTTGGTTCAATGAGAAATTCCTTTGCTTGCTTGGTTGACTGATCAGGAGATTAGTTTGACCTAATTCTTGATTGCTTGCTCTTGAGGCAACTGAGGGACAATGCAATGCTATGTAATGGACCATGATATGCTATGACCTAATATGAAAATGTATGTACAATGATAGGTGCAAATTTGAGGTGCTACAGCTGCCCCTATTCAATCAGCTGGGAACCCGAATGGATGAGAGCAATGGCTGTCAGACTTTCAGGGTAAACAGGGATTGAATACCAAGAACCGTAGAATTTGCACAAACTGAGATCCACCAATGGAAACGTCCACTGGGGTTTGATATTTATTACTGGGTATTTTTGTTTTGTTTTTTTTTTGTTTCAAAGGGTATGGCCACATCCAGACATCGCAACGACGATGAATGGGGATAGAAATCACAACTAGATGCCAACGGACAACTAGGAAAAACTCGACGTTTATCAAGACCAACGGAGAGGTAACCAGACATTAATGAATGACCGGAAGGGATACAACCATACGTCAACGGACGAAATGGGAAAAACTCAACGTTTACCAAGACCAACGGAGAGGTAACCAAACATTAATGAATGAATGGAAGGGATACAACCATACGTCAACGGACGAAATGGGAAAAACTCAACGTTTACCAAGACCAACGGAGAGGTAACCAACTGGGGACGACCAGGAAAAACTCGACGTTTATCGAAACCAACGGAGAGGTAACCAGACATTAATGAATGACTGGGGAGACTCGACCAGACATCAACGGATGAATGGGAGAAAACTCGACGTTTACAGACATCGGAAGATGATGTTTACAGACACCAAAAGGATCGACCAGACATTTACAGATGAATGGGAATACTCGACGTTTACAGACATCGAAAGATGATGTTTACAGACACCAAAAAGATCGACCAGACATTTACTGATGAATGGGAAGACTCGACGTTTACAGACATCGAAAGATGATGTTTACAGACACCAAAAAGATCGACCAGACATTTACAGATGAATGGGAATGAGAGAAACACAACCAGACGTCAACGGACGACTGGGAAAAACTCGTCGTTTATCGAAACCAACGGAGAGGTAACTCTGCATGGAGAGGGGTACAACTAGACATCATCGGATAACTAGGAAAAACTCGACGTTTATCGACACCAACGGAGAGGAGGAATACTTCACTAGGGAAGAAGGACACAAACAAATCATCAACGGATGATCGGGAAAAACTCGACGTTTATCGACACCAACGGAAAGGAGGAAACTCTACTGGGGAGAGTGAACACAACCAAATCATCAACGGATGATCGGGAAAAACTCGACGTTTATCGACACCAACGGAGAGGAGGATACTCTACTTGGGAAGGAGGACACAACCAAATCATCAACGGATGATCGGGAAAAACTCGACGTTTATCGACACCAACGGAAAGGAGGAAACTCTACTGGGGAGAGTGAACACAACCAAATCATCAACGGATGATCGGGAAAAACTCGACGTTTATCGACACCAACGGAGAGGAGGATACTCTACTTGGGAAGGAGGACACAACCAAATCATCAACGGATGATCGGGAAAAACTCGACGTTTATCGACACCAACGGAGAGGAGGAAACTTCTTCGGTCTGAATACCGGAAAATTGGCCTTGTGCCATGAGTACATCGACCTGATCGTCGGAAACTCCTTCGGTCTGAATACCGGAAAATTGGCCTTGTGCCATGAGTACATCGACCTGATCGTCGGAAACTCCTTCGGTCTGAATACCGGAAAATCGGCCTTGTGCCATGAGTACATCGACCTGATCGTCGGAAACTCCTTCGGTCTGAATACCGGAAAATTGGCCTTCTGCCATGAGTACATCGACCTGATCGTCGGAAACTCCTTCGGTCTGAATACCGGAAAATTGGCCTTCTGCCATGAGTACATCGACCTGATCGTCGGAAACTCCTTCGGTCTGAATACCGGAAAATTGGCCTTGTGCCATGAGTACATCGACCTGATCGTCGGAAACTCCTTCGGTCTGAATACCGGGAAATCATAAGTACATATTATCTATAGCCGTCAAAACGTAGATAATACACTCGCATGGAAGATTATACATAACCGGGTTGTAGGTTGTTAAATGAATAATCGACCGAAAAGAAAGGCATCTGGGTACCAGACTAGGTATGCAAAAGATGACCAATCAACAGGGGATAAAGCTGCTAACTCGGAGCAAGTATCCAAAAAAGAAGGGGAAGACCCAATGGGGACAATACTGCTTGATCAAGGCGAGTATCCAGAGGGAAAGAATATCAATATTACAAACCGGATACTGATAACAGCAAAAAGAGGGGGTTACATCTACCGGTTTGTAGGCAGAAAACCACGGAAAAGTAGCCAGTCATCGATAGGATGAGCACAAAGGGTTAACTCCAACAAGGGGATGAAAGTGGGATTTTACAACTACCAGCTAGTAGGTAGAAAACCACAAAGATAGGACTTACAACTACCGGGTTGTAGGTAGAGGCCAACAAAATCCGTTGAGGATGAAATGAATGAGTGCCGGTTAGTGATCCACTATTCATTCATGCCCCAGGGCAGCACAAGAGACAGTCAACAAGAAACCAATTTAGGATCGATCCAAAAAGGCAGACTGAATCAAGACTCATCCTAATGAGGAAAGAACTCAATAGGGAAAACCCATCCCATTAGGGAGGGAACGGAAGCAACCGTCATCCACGAGGATGTATCTCAGTGGGGAAATGGCAGGAAAAGATTGACACTTTCTGCTTAAGGGGTAGACTCTACATGGAGAGATCAGACACACCCATATCTGCTTAAGGAAAAAAGACCCAAGCTGGCAAGACGCTAACAATTGGGGAGTAACACTGCTGGGGATACCCACTCGACTGAGGAATCACTTGTTGGGAAAACACCAACCTCTTCCATCATGCTGATGAACCCAATTCTGAAACCGATCCAATGGCGCGATGCTAAACTCTTTCCAACAACCCAACCTCGGCTGGTCGCCACGGCCTAGGGCTAATGGATATGCTTGCAATGTTGATGCATGAGTTTTTTCTTGCTTTACACGATGCCCCATGATTATGGAAATGCTATGCACTAATGATGCAATATGCTATGCTTATCTAAATGATGAATGTATAAACACACGTCTCCTTCAGAGACGACACCGGGGAACTCCAGGAACTGTGCTGGGGATCTATAACCATGTCAACTTCCATTCTGCTGGGGAAAGACAAACCTTGCTGGGGAAAAACCATCAACACAACCTCTGCTGGGAAGACAGCTTCAGACTTGGAAAACAGTCACAACTCCGCCGGGGATACAGATATCAGTCTACTACAGAAACCCGTCCAATCCACCGGTAGGATGAACTCTGCTGGAGAAATAAGTACTACTCCACTAGGGACGACCCAACCAATCCATATGTAGGAGAATCACTGCTGGAGAAGTATTTTATGAGACCCGCTCCACTCGGGGAACTTGCTGAGGAAAAACCACACCATTCTGCCGAGGAGAACGATCCTAGTGGAGAGAACAACCATAGTGGTGAGAGTAACAACTCTGTTGAGGATGATAGCACGCCATATCATACAAACCTGCTTGGGATAAGCACTCACGGCCATACTGGAGATGATAGCATCACAAAACCAATTGTTGGGGAACACACCTACAGTCTACTGATAAACTCCAACAGGGGACTCCCGGGGAAAATAGTTGCCAGGCGCTCAGCGGGGATTCTCAACTGGGGAAATTTGCAAGCATAAGCCTGCCGGGGATAAACAATCCTCAGATCTGCTGGGGAAAGAAGGTACTGTCTACAGGCATCTCTGCAGGGGAAATAACTCTGATAGCTTCAGTACTGGCTTGGGCTGGGGGCGTGACAACCTTCAGGCTTGCTGAGGAGACAACGATCTCGAATCTGCCAGGGAGATCACACTCTCAATCCTCTGGGGAGATACAGCCTGCTGGACAGGGATGTCGGTCGACTCGCCGAACACTGGTATCCATCATCCACCCATAGTGTTAGCTTTCCACTTTTAAGAACTCCCAGACTCTTCTGGACTTTTCTGCTCCATCATCTTGTATTCCAAATCTCGTCCGTACTCCTCGGGGATCGAACTCCTGGTATTCATACAAACCTTCCAATCATCAGACTTTGAAGAGTCTTCTTGATTAATTTTCCAGGACCGTCGTCGTAATCCTTCACTGTCTTTTCACGATTCATCTATCCCTTGCCCCTGGTTGGACTCTGAGGGGATCTCTTGTCAAAAAGGTTCATATTACAACTGGCAAGTGAATGAAGATGTCCAACAGCACCTGCACAAGAGTTCGTCAGATAAAAACGTGCCCCAGGTATGCCCCAGGTGTTCTGATATTTCAACACTTAGGTCACTCAGACTTCCAAGTAAGATTTCCAGATTTCAATCTCACAAGCATGCATCAGAAGGGACCTCTATGTTTCAAAAGGCAAATATTCTTATCAAAATGAATAGATGTTTTCGTAATCAAAACAGTAATGACACAAAAACAAAATTTACTTGACCGAACACACGCTTTATTTGACTGAAAAAGAAAAAAGGGCTCGAAACCGAACAACACACAGGAAGCAAACCCTGGAAAGAGGTGATTGCACATAAAAGAAAAAGTCTATCCTAATGGCAACGTGAAACTGTGATCTCATCGGGTTCCAACTCAGTTACACCTCACATGTCCTCAGGACTCTCCGCCTTCTGTCTTCTGAACAAAAACGCTTCCGATTGGTCTCTGTCGGAGATTATCCAAGTCATCATGCACACAAATGATCATGCTAGACGCAGTTGTTCGTTTCATTCCCTCTTTTGCCTGGACTGCCCTTTCGGGTTTCAGTCCACCGGGATACCCTTTTTTGCCCAAGTCGCCCTTGCGGGTTTTCAACTTGCCGGGTGTACAGATTCTTTCCATTTATTATCCCTAACTTTTGCCCGAACCTTTCTCTTTTTCTTGGTTCGCCGGGATGCCCATTTTTTGCCTGGACTCTTTATTCTTTTTTCTTTTGTCCAGCGGGTTTCTTTCACGAAGTATTTTCTAACTGCGTCCGCACTCATAGTGGATGGAAAATCGTCGTCATCCGTGGTCGTAGACACCAAGGCTCTGGTCTGAGAAAACCTTCTTGACCACGGATGAGACACTCATAATTGTTTATCCTTTTGCCCCATAAATGTCTTGAGGAGGAAAGATCCTTTTCAACCAACTTTTCCAGGTGATACGCCCAAGGTCACACTTCTCAGTCAACAATAAGCTTCGCTCACCGAGTACAACTGCCCCCATGACAAGTAACTGTCAGCCCTCTTTCCTTAGTTGGATTCAACGTGTCATTCTGAGTCCTTATCCATTTAGTCTTCTCTGATTTCTCATATTTCTGTGAGGAAGACACTGCCCCAGGTAGATGCACGTCCCTAGGTTCAATATCCAAGATACAGACTTTATGTTTAGCCACCATTGTTGGTGCAACCAACTGTGATCCGGGAAGCACTAACTTATTCACCTCATCTCCTTCCCCCTCAGACATCGGAATCCGTTCGGATTCGGGGTCAGACCCCTCCTCCGGGATCAGTCACTCTCAATCTTTCGATTTGAGTACCTCGAGATGTCCTCATCAGGGACCTCAAACTTCCTCGGTTGACAACCTTTCCATAGGTTGTTACTAGCTTCTCAAACACATATCTGATCAGATCCATTTTGGACATCCACAAAGTGGTATGAATCAGCATACACCGTCTCAGTCGGCGAGCAGCCTATGCCGAAGTACATCAAGTTTTTTCGAACAGTGAGTGTATTGTTTCACAGTCGATAAACTTTTTGCTTAGGTAAATTGCATACTCTTTTCGACAAGACTAGTCATGCTGACTCAGTACGCACCTCATAGACCCCTCGAGGGCTGCCGAGTACCAGATTAACAATCATCCCCCTGGGAAGCATCGGAATCAGAAGTTCCTGCAATTTATCCTCTCTTTTTTTTTTTTTTTTTTTTTTTCTTTTTTTCTTTTCTGCAGGATCAATCTTGATTCTTCTGATTCGCTCACCACAAGCCTCGGTAGCTTGATGGATAACATTCCATAAGTGCACTGATTCAGACTCAAAAGTATGAGTTATCTCAACTGGTCAAACAGCTTGCCCCAAGTCTACCGGATGCCCCTGTTCTGTTTGGGACTTTGCCATCATGTCCTCAACATGGCATTTGCTTTCATGATGAATCATATCACGAAACAAAGTCACCGTAGACCTCTGATACGTGGCACCGGCCTCATGTGACGGAACGACATCAGCTTAGAACAAGAAGGTGCCCTTTGTGTGATGGACCTGGTTTACTCCATATCATCTGGCAACAATTCAATCTGGTCTTGGCCAAGAAGCCATCCATGAAGATAAACACTGAGACCTGAGCCATATAATCACCCACTACCTCATTGTGATGTACCGGGAATGCATCCTTCTGATTAGCTCTGCTCGCATCTTGATAGTCTATTCACACCTTCTCTCTTTCTCATCCTTTGTCGGCCTCAGTTTTTGCTTTCTAATCTCGGCGGAGCTTGGAGTAACAATCTTGAATCGCTCCTCGTGCGGTCGAATCACCTTCTCCTCTTGTTTCAATGACCTGGCTAATTCCAGCAAATCACAATCTTCTTCGCCCTTTTCCTTTGGCATGATAGGTCGAATTGTCGAAGTCATACAGAGGTGTAACCGAATCGTTATCGGTGAGATCAGGAGAGTAATCATTTTGGAACGAAACAGAACTAAAAGGAAAGAGGATGAAAAAAAACGTTGCCATTTTTGTCTGTTTTTTTTTTTCTTTTTTTTTTTTAAATTGCAAAATTAAATGAAAAACAGGGAACACCGCTTTTAACTACAAAAACATCCATTCATTACTGATGCAAAATGTTGCATAATGAAACACATGAGATGGCCCTTACAATGGACCATTACGTGTCGGGCAACACGTATGGCTTTCATGCAAACAAAATTAAAACACAGAAATACTACTCTTCAGAATGAGTGACAGTGACGCTTTTGGAGGCCTTCCAATCGCCTGGCACGCACGACTCTATCCACAACTCGAGTTCGCGGTCGCTGTCAACATCTTCAACCACTGAACGGGCATGACCAGGATCCAACATTCCTGCACTGACGAAGGCGTACAGTGGATGACATCCTCTGTCTGGTCTAGACGACTCTAAATCCGGATGATAACCGACTCCAAACATGTCTGCTTTTGCCACGATGTCAATGATACTCCCCCAGCCTTGGGCCTCTTTGTTCTTTACCACTTCCAGAGCTTGTTTATAAGAAGAAATGGACAGCTTCTTCTTTTTCTTAGCGACAAAAGCATTCTCGACCTGGATGGTTTCAACCGCCAGACTGGGCACTTTACATCTTTCACTGCCCATTTCTGCTTTCTTCATCTTCTGTATCGTGTCCTTCATCAACACACACTCTTCTGTAGTGACAGTCGCACAAGCATTATCAGCAGCAGGTAAGGCTCCATCCTGTAGCAGAAGCTTTGGAAACATAGCCTTTGGACCTTTTAGCTGACCCTCTTCAATCATTTCTACTCCTTTCTTGGCCTTCTTCACCATCTTGACTTTTGCTGGTCTCTGCCTGAGTGCGGGGTTGACATCCTCATTCATTATCTGGGCCAAACTGATAGCCTTGGAGTCCACCAGGTCTTGGACAATATGCTTAAAAGCTCTGCAACCTTCAATGTTGTGTCCGGGTGCCCTAGAGTGAAACTCGCACTTGGCATCCTCATCATAGTTCGGTGGCCTCTTCTGCTGTTCCGTGGGAATCAATATCCTCGGCCGAACTAATCCCAGATCCCTCAACCTTTGGAAAAGAAAGGCATAAGTCACCGGTGGTTCCTCAAATTGACGATCCTCATTCTTCTTCTTCACCTGGCTCTTAGCTCCCAGTGTCTTCTGTTGAGGTGGCAGTTGTTGCTGTTGAGCAGGCGGATTGTTGACAGGAATGGTTATAGTGGCAGCATAAGGATGATAACGATCTTTGCTACGTTCTTTCTTTGCGGGCACACCAACTGGCTCAACCTTCTTCTTGAATGGACCACTGTCGGAGGGTTTCTCTGCTACAGTACCAGAAGGTTTGTTCACTTCGGAGGACGGAGCCTTCCCCTGAACTTTCTCCACTATCAGCCATTTCTCGATCCTTTCCAATCTCTCAGACATGGCTTTCTGTCCCAGGGCAAGCCCTTGCACAACACTGAACAACTCCCTCATCATCCCTTTCAGTTCAAGGATATCGGCGTTGGGAAGATCCATCAGCTTGGATTTGTTGACCCCCAGCAGGTTATCTGAACAGACGAGCTATGCGCACCGGTTGAATACTGAAACCTACAAAACAGCAAATGGGTTAGTATGACTCACGCATGCAATGTTTGTCCGTACCAGGAATATTCAGTCTCTCTTTTTTTTTTTTGGTTTCATTGAGACAGATAAAATTTTATTAACAAAATTTTTCAACATCCGGATGTCTCTCAACCTGAGTCTTAGTTAAAAAATAATGGACCCTGAGTACGGACAGATATGAGTTGAATACAGATGAATGCGAGATGATATGATGCAAATGCATGAATGCAGGCCTTTGCCACCAAGTCGACTGTAGACCCTCTGCTTTTCTGAACCAGTCAATTTGCGGGACCAAATCACCATAAATCCAACTTGGGGGGTTCCGAAATAAACGGAACCGGAGATTATATCACTATCTTCACAGGAACAACCACTGAACGGGTGACAAACGGATCCTCTGAACAAGTACTCTCAACTCAGCCCGGGGATCCGAAATAAACGGAACCCGCTGATAAACCACGGACAGAACTCTGGCGTCCCAGAAATAAATGCCCATAATCCATAGTCACCGTCAGTACCAAGAGTCACCAACAAGTCACCAACAATCAGCAACTGTACCTGTAATGATCAAACCCTCCCCACTCACGGGTGTCGTCTAGGCCAGGGTAAGGTCGAGAGAAACGCAGCATAAATAACCTTTCGCAGAATATCATCCTGTGCAAACCCGATGTATGCACCGATAATATCCCACCAGGGTCTGAACTGCTCGTGATATCAATGTTCCGCTAAGTGGCGTACACCACCCGCTTCCCATGAATCACTCTATTCCTAGGTTTCCTAGATTTCACTCATAGCCTGGGTATTGGGCCTTTTACCTCAAGTAACTCCCACCCCCAAACAGAGAAACACAGCACAGCCAGCAAATGAATATGAATGAATGCAAACATTAATGCAAACCATAAATGCAAACAATAGATGCACATATATACAATGAATGCAATAAATAACAGCACAAAGCAACCAAAACCCTAACCTAGAGAGCGCTAGGAGAGACTCGCTCAGGGAAGATGGACCAGCATAGGTCAACTTCTCAATTTCCCCAGCAGAGTCGCCAGCTGTCGCATCGCGCGAAAAACCGGCGGGAAAGAATGAACAACAGAGCCGCCACCGTGCGTTATTTATCCCAAAAGAGGGAAAGGAAACGCTCGAAGTAAACCTGGGAAAGAACATGGTCTCGCGACCAAAGAGAATGGGTTCGGGAGTCGGTTATGCAAAGGGAAGGTATTAGCACCCCTACGCATCCGTAGTACTCTACGGGATCCACGCACAAAAGGAAGGAATATTGGTTGCTAAACACTGCTCAAACTCACACACACTGGCTGAAAGAGACAAAAGAGACTGACTGAAACTGACTCGGCAGGACATCGTATCCTGGGCCTACTTAGTCTATCAGGCATAGACATCAGAGTCGAAGTAGTTCGGACTAGGGAAACGACACATGCTCGCTAGGATGTCGCATCCTATGCATACGTATCTTCTCGGACGAGAGAAGAATCAGAGCATTCGTAGCTCGGCTGACACGCGCACAAACAAACAGACAAAGGCAAACGTGGAGCCCGAATGCCAATCACTGGACTTACATCAGCATCCGAACCAAAAAACACACAAGAAGGCAAACATGGAGCCTGAATGCCAATTGCTGGACTTACATCAGCATCCGGACCAAAACGCACGCACACTGGAACCCAAATGCCACTCGATGGACTTACATCAGCTTCCAAGCACACAACAACAAAACAAGTTAGTAGGGAGTCGGGGACTCGAGCCTATAACTGTCAAACACACACTCAAACAGACAGACAACAAATTGCTAAGGAGTCAGGCACTCGAGCCTAGCAACTGTCAAACAACACACACAAAAAAGAAAAGGGCGCCCGGAGAGATCAGCTCAATCTCCTGCCTACATACTTCATCTGGTATGAAGATCAGGGCGATGTAGTTCCCCTACGCAGGGATAAAGGACTAGCCTAACCAGATAACAGAGGGAGACACAACTAGGGAGACTACGACTCGAGCCTAGATGTTATCATGCAAATCATCCCTAAGTTAAGGTTTCTAGCTAAATGGCACAAGGGCCAACCTATCCTAAGTATGGCTCACACAGGAAGCAAGCCACACACACTTAACTTGCACAGGAAGCAAGCCAAGCAAAACCTAACTTGCACAGGAAGCAAGTCTAAACTAATCCTAACTTGCACAGGAAGCAAGTCAAACTATCCTAACTTGCACAGGAAACAAGTCAAACTATCCTAACTTGCACAGGAAGCAAGTCAAACAATCCTACAAGCACAGATAGCACGCGCTATACACAAACAAGTGGCTCAAACAAGGGTTAGGTTTTAGTCAAGGGGTCATATCAACCTCAACAAACAAACCTCTGGAACTGGGTGAATGTTGCTCTTAACCTTGCCATTGAGGGGGCTAAGGTGAAACAGATGAAAGGATGAAGTGAGGATGAGACCTCACAGCTCTTATCCCTGGCCTGGGAGAGCTCAAGACAAGAATGTGTGGGTTCAGAAAGTGGGAACCCTTCTACACATTTAAAACTGACTCAACTGTACAGTTGTACAAGATCTTGGGTTTGTATCTGCAATGCATCAACACAGTGGTGTGAGCAAAGCAGATGACACACTGAATAGTGGGGGATAGATTGCATATCCCTACCTTCCACCAATTGCCTCTTCACTTAGGAGGACTTTGACTCTATGCAAGGACAAAGTTAAACATCCACAAACATTGCCTCTTAAGGAGGGCTTCAGACAGTTGCCTGGCCAAGTAACAGGCCAGGTCTTCCAGACTACATGAAGTAAAAGAGACATACCTCAATGCAAATTGCTTATACAAGCAAAGCAAAGCAAAAAGTTCACAAGGAACTAAGCAACTAAAGCACCTGAAACAGTCAAGCAGATGTTAGTATACAACTTTAAACAAAACAAACAGAAACAGACAACAATAGTCCATTAGGGGCACATGGATGTGCAAGGCATGAGGCTTATGGCATGTGAGCCAGGCCACCTACAAAACAAATAGGTTAGACAATGATACTTGAGTAAGCTCAATCAAAAGAATTGGTCTTAATGGCCATTTGATGGTCAACCTGAAATCACAAACTCAAAGGTGAGTAACAGGACCACTAGGGCAAGCCTAGGGTCAAAAGTGAATGAGAAAGTCAAGACAGCAAGGGTCAAGTATCCAAAATCATGTTCAAACAATTAGGAAACACAACCAATTGAATTCACACTCATAACAATCATCATCATCATTTTATGAACCATTTAGGTCAAAACATGGCAAACAGAAGCTCATAGAAGTCAACAGCAAGACTTATCTTAAAAGCAATCTAAACATTTTCCAAAAAATCACCAAATAAATTATGATCAAACATAACACATAGCATGGTAAGCATGTCAAATTTCATCCCATTTGGACAAGTGGAAGGCAGTCAATAAAAATCAGAAAGTCAAAGCACATTTGAACATGCACAAAGAAAGTCAACAAGCATGGGTCAACTTCAAAAAATCATATCAAATTGAAAACAGATGAGAAATGAATGAGATTAACACCAATGCCAAGCTTGAGATGTCTAGTTATCACATATCAAATTTCATGTCCATCTAATAAAGTATGAGAATTTCACAAATGAAATGGGAACATGTGTCACACAAAGTCAACATTTGACTAGGCAGGGAAGAAAAATCTCAAACAAATGGAAAATTGTTCAAATAAATCCAAAAAAATTCACATGTAAACTAGACATACAAGAGTAGGCTCATGCAAAATTTCAATCCATTTAGAGGCCAAGAAGCATGGTAATGAAAATCATGAAGTTGGACATCAATGGTGTGACACAACTTGTCACACCCTAGTTCAAAAAATCATATCTCGCAAACCACAAATGATAAATGCACAAACTCTATACCAAAATCACCATGAATGTGTCTAGTTTAAGCACAAAAAATTTGGGAGCCATTGGATAAAGTATCATCATTTCACAAATGTTTTGGCAAGATGTACAAAATTTGGTCACATGTCACAAACCCTAGCACCATTTAAAAACCACTCATCCAAAAATTCTGGAAAAATAATGATAAAAAAGTAGAGATCATGATGAACACAACACAAAAAATCCCATTGAATTTGGATCAAAAATGAGCAAGTTATGAATTTTGGAAGGTTGGTTATAAAAATGTGAAATAAATGAAGCAAGAATGGCATTTTTGTAATATTTGAATCCACTTAACAAAACACAGTCGTTTTGGGCAGTAAATGGAATGTTTTGATTGGCTGGAGGGGAATGGCACAGTACACGTGAGGAAAGAAGAAAAAACTGGAAAATGGCTTTGGGGTTTACTGTAGCAGCATCATCTCCAAATTCGAATTTCTTAATTTCTCCCCAAAAATGTCAATTGAGCATACCATTGTAATCATCAAACATCATACAACAACAATCCAAACCCTATTTTCATTAATTTGAACTACACAACAAGAAATCACAGGAAACATTTTCAAACATCAAACTTTATCTCATCATATCTTCATGGACAAGCAATCATTTTCAAAAAGGAAAGCATCATGGTACTCAGCATTGAAAAACCTATTCAAAACATGTAATAATTTGAAGAATAATGGAGCTCGAAAATTTACCAAACTGAACAGGGCAATGTTGAATGTGATGCTGGAGATGCTTTCAATGCTTGACAGGTATCCAAATAGCTTCAAAGGGTCCAAGGCAAGCTGTTTGACACTTTACTTGAACTTGAATCGAGCTGGAAATGAAGATGGCCACTGAACTGGTTTTTGTTTGATTTTGAGAAAGGTGATGTTTTTGATTTTCAAATAGTGAGCAATGGAGGTTTGAGACAGCTTCAATATACCCTATGGATCATGACAAACTAATTTGCTAAGCTTGGAATGGCCTGAGAGTGAAAGTGGCTTTGAAAATGCAAATTTGATACAATGTGACAAGTTGAAAAGTGATTTTGAGTTCTTGATGTTTTCTGCAGGTTTTGAGGCTTTGGACACTTGCTATATGATATTTGAGATGTGTTTGCAATGCTCTTTTGATCAACAAGTGCTTAGAACAAGAGCTATCATGTTTTGGCTATTTGGTGGTTTTTTGGATGAAATGTGAAAATGAGATTGGGAACACCCTGGTTTATGCTGGCTTGTGGCTGCCCCTAGTGGTTCAAAAGGCTGCTTGGATGGTGGAGAGGCAATGCAAGGTTTGGTCTTCTTTTGAAGTTTGGACAATTTTTTTTAGAAAATGCACAAAGGAGAAGTTTGAGGGAATGAGTGAAGAATGGTTTTCCACTGTGTGTTTTGGCTGTGGCTGTTAGCTTCATGACAGATAGTGAGGCCTTTTCATTTTTTGTTTTTGTACTGTTGGTGGCATGGCAGGGTTTTGGTTATTTTGAAGCTATGTGTTTGGACAGCAAAATGGCCTTGGCCAACAAGTGAAGTGTGTGTAAAGAGATTGTATGAAGTTGGTTAGGTTTCAAAGTGGCAAATGGAGGGTGGAAATGGTGAGCAAGGCTGCTGTTTGCAGTTGCTTTTTGTTTTTGTAGTGTTTGGTTCTATTGTGTTTTTGTGACAGGAAAACCAGAAGTGCAAAGCCAGGATCAGGTTTTGGAGGGTGTGACCAATGGCCTTTGGCTGCTGTTTGGCAATGATGGTGAACAAAATGCTATGGTTGGCAAGGCAAGATTGGTTTGTTATGTTTGGACAGAAAAATGGGGAATCAAATGGTAAGGTGTGATTTGGGGAGGGTGTATGGTTTGAGCAATGGCCAAGGGTTGTTTGTTGTATTTGTAAGGTTTTGAAGATGCAGTGCCAAAAGCCAGGTCAAGTTTGAGAGTGTATGCTGCTAGCTGTTGGTTGATGTTGGTAAGGTTTTTTGGAAGAAAGGCCAAGCCAGTTTAGTTTGTTGGTTTTGGACAGAAGGAATTGGAATGCAAATGGCAAGGTGGGACTTTTGAGTGAATGTGACTCAATGAAGTGCTTGTTGTGTTGGTCTGCTACTGTAGGAAATGTTGGTAGCAGATTTTTTGATCCTCCAAGGCCAAAAGCTAGGTCCAGTTTTAGAGAGTGTATGGAGTTGGCTAGGTTTTGTTGTTAGGTTGGTTGCTGTTGCTATTGCTGCAGTTGGACAGAAAATGTGTTTTTGATAGAGAACATCAAATGCCAACAACAGGGTTCCTCCTCTTTTGATCTCAGCAGAACCAACTTTAACATGCCAAAGTGAGTGAGTTTTTCTGAATGAACCTTTTCTTATCCATTTGCCTTGGCCAAGAATCTTGTGATGCTGCTACTGCTACTGGTTGTGATGACAGGAAAAGTGCAAAGTGGCCAAGTGATTTCTTTTTCCCGCTGCTAGGTTGTTGGGACAGGTTATTAGAGGAATGGCCAGGTGAGATCTTTTTGGGAAATGAGTGGAAAGTGTTTTTTGTCTGCTAATTGTTTTGGATAGAAGAAAATAATCAGATGCAAAATGTTAGTTCAGTTCTTTTGTTGCAAAGTCTTTTTTTTTTGAATCAGCATGCCTTCCTCTCATTTGCCTTGGCCAAGTGGTTTTGTGGTTTGTGCTGCCAATGCTGTTACCAGTCACAGCAAATTAAGGCCTTGGTCTGCTATGAGCAGTACCAGGCATGGCAAGGCCCATGCTTTTGGATGCTTTTGACAGCTCTTTTCAAAATGGCCAAAGATCATCTCCACAAAATGAAGTTTTTTCTTGTGTTATGCAGCCAAATCCTCAAGATGACAGGAATTTTTCCATAAAATCTGCTATGTCATATGGTACAAGTATGGTTCATGGACTTGGTTGTTGAAACAATGTCCTTTTTGCCAATGTTCAAATAAGCTAGTATGGCCATATGTACTATTGGAGTATGGCTGCACAATGAGGCTCACCATGACAGAAAAAATGATCAAGAATGCTGCATAATGATGCTGGTACAAGGCATGGTTGTGGAAAGCAAGGACAAGCATGGTGCATTTGTACCTTTCTTATAATTCAAGCAACCAAGTATAGATTCACATGTGCTGCATAATTTGACTTTGCAAACACATTTAAAATGATATTTATGAGCTGTCCCAATTGGCCAAATGCTGAAAAAATGTTTAAATCAAAAAGTCAACTCTTGGTCAAACTTTCATTTAAATGAAAAAGGTCAAAATATGCCATTTTGATTGGTGAAGTTTTGGCATATGAAATTTATATTTTTGGAAAGAGGGGATCAAATGTGACTTGTAGGAAAAAACCCCACCAAAATTGGCCAAACGGTTTGGGAGATATGGCCCTTTGAAGTTCAAGCTTTTCTGAAATCGATTCGATCATAACTTGCCAACCACACATGGGAATTGAGAGTTCTAGGACTTTTTGGAAATGGGAGAACAAGATCTTCAACTTTCATGTTGGGCAAAAATTCATTTGAGGCTTGTATCATGATGTAAGTTTGAGGATCAAAACTTTCCATTTATGGCAGGTTTCAGTTACAGGCCCAGTTTCCATTTTGGGAAATTTATGATCTGGCTTCAAATTCTTCCATGATGGTGTTTGGCATGATGTATGATGACTATTTGGACATGAATGAACTCTCACAAACCAATTCCAATCAATCAATCACTGATTAAATGGACAGTTGACCAACAGTTGACTTTTAGGGTTTCTGACTGATTATGCATTGACTGATGACTTCCAAACCCTAATTCCTTGAGGACTTGACTTCAAATGGTGTCCCAAGTTGTATGAACTCTTGATTATTGATCATGGTGCCCAAATTCCACAAGAATGACCATCATCCACTGCTTTGACTGACAGTTGACTTTTTTAGGGTTTTTGACTGTCTGTGTATGAACTGATAATCTCTGAGCCTTCAACCCTTGACCAAAATACTTCAAATAGACCTCCAAGCCATGTGAACTTGTTGGACAAACCCCAAGGCCTTGGTTCAATGAGAAATTCCTTTGCTTGCTTGGTTGACTGATCAGGAGATTAGTTTGACCTAATTCTTGATTGCTTGCTCTTGAGGCAACTGAGGGACAATGCAATGCTATGTAATGGACCATGATATGCTATGACCTAATATGAAAATGTATGTACAATGATAGGTGCAAATTTGAGGTGCTACAAGTAGGCGCGATGTTAGGTCAGAAAAAGGATAGGAAAATGCATGTCATTTACTATGCTCATAGGACTCTAGATGATACGCAAATTAATCATGTGACCATGTAGAAAGAACTATTGGCCGTGGTCTTTTCTATCAACAATTTTTGTTCCTATCTAGTGGATTTGAAGATAACTCTTTATACAAACTATGCGGCCATTAGATATCTCCTAATAATAAAAGATGTTAAACCAAGACTTATCAGATGGATCTGACTGCTTCAAGAATTTGATATTGAGATAAGAAGAATAAAAGATTCTCTGGAATAAGCAGTGGCTTTAGAGGATCTAGTTCCAGAGAAAAGAATGATGATTAGAAAGGATGCTTCAAGTGCAAGAAGCTTGGTCACTTCATTATTGATTATCCGAAAGTGCAAAATGATAAGTTAAAGAAGGGGAACTTTTAGAAAGATAGCTTCAGAAACAAGTTCAAGAAGATTCTCATGGCAACATGGATGAACTTGACAATGAAGAAGACTCTGAAAAGGATGAAGAGCAAGCAAGGCCAAGGTCTATTCAAGAAAATAAACTTTTAAATCAAAAGTCTTGAATGATCCTAAGTGTAAGACCCCAATTTTGGCCCTAAGATCCCTCATGGCCCATATCATCTCATTTCATGGCCTCAAGGATCACTGCATGCCCTAGCTTCCCTCTTAGTGGGTAGGTTGCCTTGTGGGTTGTTTCTTGATCACCAAGCATACTTTGCATTTGTATATTTTTGCCTTTCATATGTTTATCATTCCAAAGTACAAAAATATTGTCAGTCTAACCTTGTTGCTTGCAGTTGAAGCAATCATCAGCAATTAGGTCAAGATCAGTCAACAGTCAGTCAAAGTAGTGGATGGTGGCCATTCTTGCAGAATTTGGGCACCATGATCAATAATCAAGAGCTCATATATCTTGGGACATCATTTGAAGTCAAGTTCTCAAGGAATTAGGGTTTGGAATTCATCAGAAGAGGTTCAGTCACCCAAAACCCTAGAAAAGTCAAACTTGGTCAATAGTGGATTTAATCAATGATTTGATGGATAGAATTGGTTTGAAGGAGCTCATTCATGCTTGTACAAGCCTCATCTATCATGTCAAACCTCATCATGGAAGAAAATCAAGTCAAATCAGAAATTTCCCAAAATAGAAAGTGGACCTGTAATTTCAACTGCCAAAAATGGAAACTTCTTGATCCTCAACTTACATCATGATACAAGCTCCAAATGAATTTTTGCCCAACATGAAAGTTGAAGATCTTGTTCTCCCATTTTCAAAAAGTCCAAGAACTCTCAAATCCCATGTGTGGTTGTCAAGATATGATCAATTCAATTTCAGAAATTTGTGAACTTCAAAGAGCCATAACTCATGAACCATAAGGCCAAATTTGGTGGGGTTTTTTCCTACAAACCACATTTTTCCTCCTCTTTCCAAAAATATAAATTTCCTTCACCAAAACCTTGCCAATCAAAATGGCATTTTTGGACCTATTTCATTTAAAAATCAAGTTTGACCAACCATTGACTTTTTGATTTATTGACTTTTTCTCACTTTGGCCAATTGGGATTTGTTTCATATGGTATTTGCAATTTGCTCCAAGCCTAAAATCATGCTCATGCTATCATCATACTACTATTTGGACCAAGGTGCATAACTTGAAATTTTGGCAAATGGATTCATAAGTGAAAGCAAAGGCTAGCAATTCATTAAGCAACATAAAACAGCATTTGTATAAGTCATTGGCAGCTGGTTTCAGGCCCAATTCGACCAGGACTTTGCACCTCCATGTTCATTTGTACAAGTTTAGCAAAAATGCAAAATGCTTCATTTAAACAAAACCAGTTTAGCACTTGTTAAGCTAATGCTAAACAGACAATATAAAGCAATTTTTCTGCTCATTTGAACCCTAGCTAGCTGCAGCCACCCGACCAAATTCTCTTTTTCTCTCAAGTTGCATTTTCACCAAAAGGGAATTTTCTGCTCAAACACTCAAAACCCTTGAACAACCTCCATTGTTTATTCACTTGGACCTCATTTGGGAGGGTTTTCGAACACCTAATCTCAACTGTAGTGCATTTCCTCATTCTGTTTTTCTTCAATGCACAACAATGGCAGATCGTGATTTATTCATCTCCAAGCATTCTTGAGCTTAAAGAACTTCATCATCCATCAACATAAAGCACAAGGGCCATCTGTTTCGAGCTGCATCCATCAGAACACCACTGCATCTCATTTTTCTTCAAAAACAAGTACTTTAGTTGCTTAAGTTCTTTGAACTTGCTTGCTTTGCTATTTAGCAATTGCTTTTGAGGTATAATTACTTCTTCTTCATGTAGTCTGGAGACCCGGTCTGTTATTTGACCGGGCAAACTGTCTGAAGTCCTCCTTAAGAGGCAATGCTTGTGTGTGTTTAAAATTGTCCCAAGCAGGAAAAGTCCTTCAAGTAAGGCAATTGGTAGATCAAAGGGATAAGTAGCCTACCCCCTACTATTCAGTGTGTCCTCTCCTTGCTCCCATTACATGGTTGAAGCATTGAGATAAAAACCCAAGATCTAATAGAGTCAATAATGTGGAAAGAGCTCCATCTTTCTGAGCTCCCACACTTTCTTTGATGCTCTCCCTGATTTGGGATAGAAGCAATGAGGCACACCCCTCATCTCCTTTTCATCTGCTTCACCTTAGCCTCTCAATGGCAAGGTTAAGAGCGACCTTTACCTATCACAGTGGACTTTCATAGTCAAACCCTCTCGTGTGAGCCCCCTTGTTTGGCTATAGAGTGTGCTGTTTGATATTCATTGATTGATTGATTGTTTCATATGCACATGTTTGCTTGTATGTTATGCATTTATCATCATCAATTGCTCATCAATGCATAATCATCTCATTTGTCTTTGTGACATTATCATTGCTGTTTACCCATTGAGGACAATTGTAAGACCATCCATTGGCCATTGCTCCTATGATATGGAAGTGAGTATAAGACCATCACCTTGGCCACTCATCTTATCTTTGCCTGATGCATTTATTTGATTGTATGTGAGGAAGCAACTGTAAGTCCCTGCAAGTTGGCATTTGCTCTCCTATGATCACATGTTGTTTGTTTGTATGTGAGGATACAACTGTAAGTCCCTGCAAGTTGGCATTTGTATTCCTAGGACCATACTGTGGAGGTTAGAGTAAGCCCAGACAGATTGGCATCTGACATCCATGTCTTGCTTTTGTTTGTTTATGTGAGGTTGCAACTGTAAGTCCCTGCTAGTTGGCATTTGCTTTCCTATGATCATATGTTGGATATTGGTGTAAGCCCAGACAGATTGGCATCCGGTATCCAAGTTTCTTTTTGTTTTAGGAGATTAGTGTAAGACCATTGAGTGGCATCTGATATCCAGTTTTATTTTAGGAGACTGGTGTAAATCCATCTATTGGTATCCGGTATCCGCCTTTTATTTCTTTGTTTGAGGAGATTAGTGTAAGACCATTGAGTGGCTTCTGACATCCCATTTTGTTTTAGGAGATTGGTATAAGACCAGTGATTGGCATCCGGTATCCGCTTTTCTTCTTTGTTTGTTTATTATTATTAATTGCCATTCCAAAGGACACACTTGAATCATCCTCCTATATGATTTCAAGAAGTGAACCCTCTAAGAAGTTTTACGATCCATATTCATCCATTCATCATTCATTATGTCTTAAACCTTTTCACACTTTGATTTCAAACTTGACATAGATGTTGTGCAAACATTTTCATGTTTTCAAACTAAAAACCTGGACTCAAGTCCTTGACTTTTTTTCAAACTCCATTTCATAATACTTCTTTTGAATCAATCTTAATCATACTCTGACTTCACTTTCATAATCACAATCAATTAACTTCACTCATTCACTTGTTTTGGCTTTGTCCATTGTTAATCTTTTCATGCATTAGCCATAGGTTTCAATTATCATTGTGGTTGATGTAAATCTTGCCTATCCTTAGTGAGTCGACAGTAAGACTTCCGTACTGAAAACAGGGCTAATCCCTCTAGTACGTCGAAGCTATCCTCGCATGGTGGATGTTGTTTTTGGTCGAGTGTTCTCCCATTGATAATGAAAAGCCTCAGTGCTTGTGTTTAAAACTGAATCCACCAACTTTTGGAAATCTTTTAGCCGAACTACGGCGTTTTGATCCTTACCTTTGATGGAAGGTACGTAGGCAGCGGGTTCATCCGTTCGAACACAAAAATAAATAAAACCCAATAAAAAAAATGTATATTCTTTTCTCATCATCCCAATCATGTTTGCACAATCTTTATGTCATAACAAATAACAATCTTTTACAACAAGTGTGAAAAGGGCTCCCTATGAGTACCTAGGACGTAGTGGGTGCCTAACACCTTCCCATTGCGTAATTTACCCCTTACCCAAAATCTCTGATCTTTTTATTAGTTTTCTACGTGTAAAACTTCTTAGGCTTTTGTTCGCTTTTTAGCCAGTCCTTTGGATAAATAAAAGTGCGGTGGCGACTCGAAATTTCAATGTATCTCTTGCTTATGATTTAATCGATAGATCATATAGCGACGAATACACCGCTACACTAAGCCTTATCATATGAGAGCAAAGGTACAAAACAAGAAGAAATCTATCAGAACTAACCATAAAAGACCCATAAAACTATGGGTACCTAAATCTCAAATTATTTTTGCTACAAATATGGTTTAAGGGAGAAGCAAAGCAGTAGTCATGGTACCTGCACAATGGCTTCTCACAACATATGATAGGAGAAAGGCATATGTTCCAAACCCTAACTCTGAAAGAGGGAGGAACTGTCATATTTGGAGGAAAACAAAGAGGAAAGATCATTGGTATGGGTTTTATTAGTAACTATCCTATCTCAATTAATAATGTTTGGCTTATAGGTGGACTTAAACATAACCTATTGAGCATTATTAAATTTTGTGGCAGTGGTTATGAAGTTGTGTTTAATAAGAACAATTGCACAGTCATGAATGAATCTGACAAGTCTATAGTGTTCAAAGATAGGAGGAAAGGAAATGTTTATAAAATTAATTTTTCTAAATCGGTTGATCAGAAGGTACTTTTCCTTCTATAAGTGAGTGATGAGAAGTGGCTCTGGCATAGAAGGTTAAGTCATGCTAACTGGATATTAGTCTCTACACTTAGCAAGTTGAAACTTGTTAAAGGATTGCCATAACTTAATTATCACTCAAGTGCACTTTGTGGAGCATGCCAAGTAGGGAAAATTATTAAAACTTCTTTAAAAACTAAACCATTGTCTCTACCTCTAGACCCTTAGAGTTGCTTCACATTAATTTGTTTGGTCTTATTATTGGGATGAAATATGGACTATTCATTATTGAATACTATAGAAGATGGAATTGAGTTAAATTCCTTAGAACCAAGGATGAATCATATGATGTGTTCATCATCGTCTGTATCCAAGTACAAACTGAAAAGAAATAAAAAAATTTAAAGGTAAGAAGTGATCATGGTGGTGAATTTGAAAATGAGCAATTTGAACTTTTTTGTGATAAACATAGCATTGTCCATGAGTTCTCTTCTCCTAGAACTCCACTGTAAAATGGAGTTGTAGAGAGAAATAACAGTTCTTTATAAGAAATGGCTAGAACCATGATCCATGAAAACAACTACCTAAGTACTTGTGGGCAGAAGCTGTGAATACAACATGTTATATTCATAATATAATTTATATTTGACTTATTCTGAACAAGACTTCATCTGTGATGTTCAGGGGAAGAAATCCAAGCATTTGTTATTTTCATCAGTTTGGATGTGCATGTTACATCTTAAACAATCAAGTCTATCTAAAGAAATTTGATGCCAAAGCTCAGAAGGGTATATTTTGGGGATACTCTAAATGCTATAATGTTGGTGTAAGCCCTAGAGGCCAATACATTTTGGTACTTGTATCGAATAATAAAAGGCATTCTCTTTATTATGGTTGATTAATAAAGTCCCTGGAATAGATAGTCCGTTTAATGTATTAAGTGTGACTTAATCATGAGAACACATTAAACATAAGGACATTATTCCTAAAGTATCCGTAGTCGAGCTTTAGTGTGAAGTGGGATAACATTAAAGCATTAAGACTATTATGTTTGTAGACTGATGATCACATCTCATGGATCATGGATAAAGAGTTATCAAGTCTTAAACATAGGTATGAATATTAGGAGTAATATTTATACTGGATTGACCCGCTATGAGAATACTATATAGAAAGTTATGCAAGGTGTCATAAGTTATTCTCATGGTGATAATAGTGTATTCCACTCTTCGACCTGAAACCACTATGGATCCTAGATGTAGAGTCGAGTGCTTTATTGCTGATCCAACGTTATCCGTAACTGGATAACCATAAAGGCAGTTGATGGGTACTCCACAAAGCATGCTGAGGGACATGAGTGACCTAGATGGAATTTGCCCATCCTGCTGTAGCGGTGTATTCGTCGCTATATGATCTATCGATTAAATCATAAGCAAGGGATACAATGAAATTTCGAGTCGCCACCGCACTTTTATTTATCCAAAGGACTGGCTAAAAAGCGAACAAAAGCCTAAGAAGTTTTACACGTAGAAAACTAATAAAAAGATCAGAGAGTCTGGGTAAGGGGTAAATTACGCAATGGGAAGGTGTTAGGCACCCACTACGTCCTAGGTACTCCTAGGGAGCCCTTTTCACACTTGTTGTATTAAATTGTTATTTATTATGACATAAGTATTGTGCAAACATGATTGGGATGATGAGAAAAGAATATACAATTTTATTATTGGGTTCGAACGGATGAACCCGCTGCCTACGTACCTTCCATCAAAGGTAAGGATCAAAACGCCGTAGTTCGGCTAAAAGATTTCCAAAAGTTGGTGGATTCAGTTTTAGACACAAGCACTGAGGCTTTTCATTATCAATGGGAGAACACTCGACCAAGAACAACATCCACCATGTGAGGATAACTTCGACGCACTAGAGGGGTTAACCCTGTTTTCAGTACGGAAGTCTTATAGTCGACTCACTAAGGATAGGCAAGATTTACATCAACCACAATGATAATTGAAACCTATGGCTAATGTGAAAAGATTAACAATGGACAAAGCCAAAACAAGTGAATGAGTGAAGTTAATTGATTGTGATTATGAAAGTGGATTCAAAGTATGATTAAGATTGATTCAAAAGAAGTGTTATGAAATGGAGTTTGAAAAAAGTCAAGGACTTGGGTCCAGGTTTTTAGTTTGAAAACATGAAGAAATTTGCACAATATCTATGTCAAGTTTGAAAGTAAATGTGTGAAAAGGTTTAGGACATAACGAGGATGAATGGATGAAGATGGAAAGTAAAACTTCTTAGAAGGTTCACTTCTTGAAATCATATAGCAGATAATTCAAGTGTGTCCTTTGGAATGGCAATTAATAATAATAAACAAACAAAGCAAAGAAAAGCGGACACCGGATGCCAATCACTGGTCTTATACCAATCTCCTAAAACAAAATGGGATGTCAGAAGCCACTCAATGGTCTTACACTAATCTCCTCAAACAAAGAAATAAAAGGCGGATACCGGATACCAATAGATGGATTTACACCAGTCTCCTAAAACCAGAAATGGATATCAGAGGCCACTCAATGGTCTTACACTAATCTCCTCGAAAGAAAACAAAGATGAAACATGGAAGTCAACTGCCAATCTGTCTGGACTTAGGTTAACTCCACAAATATGCTCATAGGAATACCAATGCCACATTGCAGGGACTTACAATGGATCCTCACATACAAACAGATAGAACAAACTATGATCACAGGAAAGCAGATGCCAACTTACAGGGACTTATAACTGCAACCTCTCATACAAATCAAACAGATCAAATTATGATCACAGGACAACAGATGCCAACTTACAGGGACTTATAACTGCAACCTCACATACAAATCAAACAGATCAAATTATGATCACAGGACAACAGATGCCAACTTACAGGGACTTATAATTGTATCCTCACATACAAACAGATAAAACAAAAGATATGAGTGACCAATGAGGTCTTACACTCTATCCTTCCATATCATAGGAGCAAATGCCAAAGCAATGGACTTACAATTGTCCTCAATGGGCAAACAACAATGATAGCATCACAAAGACAAATGAGATGATCATGCATTAATGGCGATTGATGATGATAAATGCATAACATACAAGCAAACATGTGCATGAAGCAATCAATCAATCGATGAATATCAAACAGCACACTCTATAGCCAAACAAGGGGGCTCACACAAGAGGGTTTGACTATGAAAGTCCACTGTAATAGGTAAATGTCGCTCTTAACCTTGCCATTGAGAGGCTAAGGTGAAGCAGATGAAAAGGAGATGAGGGGTGTGCCTCATTGCTTCTATCCCTAATCAGGGAGAGCATTAGAAAGTGTGGGAGCTCAGAAAGATGGAGCTCTTTCCACATTATTGACTCGATAGATCTTGGGTTTTTATCTCAATGCTTCAACCATGTAATGGGAGCAAGGAGAGGACACACTGAATAGTAGGGGATAGGCTACTTATCCCTTTGATCTACCAATTGCCTTACTTGAAGGACTTTCCTGCTTGGGACAAATATAAACACACACAAGCATTGCCTCTTAAGGAGGACTTCAGACAGTTTGCCCGGTCAAATAACAGACCGGGTCTCCAGACTACATGAAGAAGAAGTAATTATACCTCAAAGCAAATTGCTAAATAGCAAAGCAAAGCAAGTTCAAAGAACTTAAGCAACTAAAGTACCTGAAAAAGTCAAACCAATTAGTAAACAGTTCAACAGTTTAAAACAAAAGGAATGGATAAACAACAGTCAACCACAGAGGGACCAATGTGCAAAGCACAAGACTCAACTATATGAGTCACACCTACAAAACAAAGGTTAGCACATAATATATAACCAAAGCTCAAACAAATTGGCATGGTTTCTTTGAAGCATTGATGCTTAACCTGAAACAATGAACTCAACATAAGTCCCAAAAGACCACTAGGACAAGCCTAGGGTCAAAAACAAAAGGGAAAGTCAAAACAGCAAACAAAGAGTCAACCAAAGTCAAGTTCAAGCATTTAGAAGCATGCACAATTGGATTCAAACTCATATCATGCATCATTGTCATTTCATAGACCAAAGAAGTCAAAACATGGCAAATAAGAGCACACAAAAGGTCAACAGCAAGACCAAGCTCAAAAGCAAACATAATCAATCCCAAAAAATATGAAATAATTCATACTCAATCACAATCCATAACATAGCATGCATATGAAATTTCAGCTCAATTGGATCATGGGAAGATGGTCAATTAAAATCAGAAAGTTCAATCAATTTCAAGTGTGCACAAAAAAGTCAAACATACATGTGTCAACTTCAAAAAATCATAACAAAATGAAAACAGATGAGAAATGAATGGGATCAACACCAATGCAAAGCTCAAGATGTCTAGTATGCACATGTGAAATTTCATGATCATATAATAAGATATGAGGATTTCCCAAAGGATTTGGCAACATGTATCACATAAAGTCAACAATTGACTAGGCAGGGAAGGAAATTCACAAACAAATAGGAAATAGCATCATTAAATTCCAGAAAATTCATACACAAACTAGACATGTAAGAGATCATTCATGCAAAATTTCACATTATTTGGAAGTCATGAAGCATGTGAACAAAAATCATGAATTTGCATAACATTGGTGTGACACAAATTGTCACACCCTACTTCAAAAATTCATATCTAGCAAACCACAAATGATAAATGCACAAACTCTACATCAAAACAAAGATGAATGAGTCTAGTTTCACCACAAAAAATTTCAGAAGCAATGGATACATCATCATCATTTCACAAAAGGAATGGCCAAAGGTGTCAAATAAGCATACATGTTAAGAACCCTAGAGCCATTTAAAATCCAGCCAATCAAAAATTCAGCAAAAATCATGATTAAATAATAGACATTCATGTGAAGATGATGCAAAAATTTTCATGATTTTTGGAGTTAAATTGAGTGAAATATGAATTTGGTAAGTTGATGCACAAATTGGAACAAACATGAACCACATAACATGAACTAATGAGTCAAACCATTGACCGAGTGGCATTTAAGTAAATAAGCGCCTCATTAAGCAAAACGCTGCGTTTTGGCATGGGGAATGAAATGTTCTCATTGGCTGTTGCCAATGGAACAGTAAACAAGCCAATGGATGTCCAAGTTTTCTGGGTTCAAAACCCTTAGGGTTTTAGCAGCAGGGCATCAAATTCATGTTCATCATCGATCGAAAATTCAACAGAGTTCCAACAAACAGCATGGCAACATGACAGTAGTATTCAATCAACAACACACCAAACATGAACAAACACAATTCCTCATGAATTTCTGGACAGGTTCATAGGGTTTAAACACAACAGCAAAGCTTCATCACTAACATCCAAACATGAAAATCAAAATGCCCAGAACAAGAAATCGAGCATGGCAATCAACATATCCAACATCCAGCATCATGAATCCAGCAAGCATAATCATTAAAACACACCAACATCCAAGAATCGAGCAAAAACAAGTTTATGCACAAAAAATGTAAATCCGGATTTCTCAGCCATAGCACAACCATTTTGAATGAAACAAGTTGCAGTGGAATGAGCATACAAAGACCTATCCTAAGCATAGTATAGTTTGGCAAATGATGAGATTCGAACTGTTACCAAAATTGAAGCACAGTTGAGTAGCAGTGATTATTTGGCCTTCAAAGCTCGAAACAGATGTGCTTTAGGCTTTGGAATGATGGATGATGAAGCTCTTTCAGCTCAAGAATGCTTGGAAACTTCCAAATCTTGATTTGCCATTGGAGATGCTTGGAGAAGACAGACCACGATGCTGCACTGTATTGATTGTAATGTGTGAATTGCTTGATATACATTTGCTGTTTGCTTTGGTGATCTGTGAGATGAGTTCTATACCCGAACTCGAGTGCACTCTAGGATAGGAGAATGGCATAGTCTTGTTGACTGGTGTGGAGTAGTCCTTAGCCAGTTGACTTGCGAGCCCATTCACTTGGTGGAGGTCATGTTGAACTAATAATGTCACACAAGTTATTTGTGGATAGGCATTATTCTTTCAATCATGTTCCGCAGAAGCCAAGGACCTTAGTTTACCGAACCCATCTTGGCCTATTTTTAGGACCGTAGTGCGGAGGTCGTTCAGATGTCAGTTCTGATACGATTGTTACGCGATACTACACTCATAAGAGTTTCTCTTGAGAATATTCTTGGAATACGAGTATTCGTTCCTCCGATAATATTCGAAAGATGGAACGATGACTATGGGAACCTCTGATAGAACATGTCTGGCAGGTTTAAACCCTAGTACACTCCCTTTGGGTGGTTCTCAACCGAGACTCCATGCTCGTGACTCTCAACAAACCCGTGATTCGTGGTTGAGTCGTTCAAACATTGTTAATATCAATGGATCCCGGATCAGGTGTAAAACCTAAAATCCATCAAAGCGGCTGGTTGATATTAAGAATGTTTGAACCGGTTCATGTACCGTTAATATCAATGGAACTTGGGTGTCGATAAGGTGAAAACCTAAATCCACCAAAATGGATGATTGATATTAAGGATATATAGAGCTTTCCCACGACCTTTGTTTGGTGTGCTTTGCTTGATCCTTGAGTGTGTTTGTTGCATTCATGCATTCACGCATTCATCCGCATTCATGTCATCAAAAGAAGAAAATTTTCAAGGAATTTAAGGGGTTATTTGCAAAATTTTCAGACATGGAAAGACCAAAGAGGTATACAAAGAAGTATAGCTTCAAACAGCCTGATGTAAAAGAGTTAAGGAATCTGACATCATATGTATTAGATCCCTTGGGTTTCAAAGCTCGCTATGGAAAGCTTCTACCTCTGCTCACCACTCAGGTTGATGAAGGATTGATGAGTACTCTGGCTCAGTTCTACGATCCTTTGCATCATTGCTTCTTATTTCCGGACTTCCAGTTGTTGCCGACTTTGGAAGAATACTCTCATCTTATTGGGATTCCGATTCTGGATCAAGTGCCGTTCAGTGGCTTAGAGAGTATTCCATCTGCTCGAGAGATTTCCAGCTTGTTGCATATAGATGAAGATCTGATTAGAGCTAATCTGACTACCAAAGGCGGAATTCAGGGTTTTCCTTCCGAGTTCCTCATTGCCCAAGCTACCTTTTATGGGAAGGCCATGAGTGAGGATGCCTTTGAGGCTCTATTTGTGTTGCTCATCTATGGATTGGTGCTGTTTCCCAACTTCGACAAGTTCGTTGACATGAACGCCATTAGGATCTTTTCAGTCCTTAATCCAGTTCCGACCTTGTTAGGTGATGCATATGTCTCCATGCATCTGAGGAATATGAAGAATGGAGGAGTTATTGTCTGCTGTCTACCTCTGCTGTACAAGTGGTTTATTTCGCACTTGCCTCAGACAGTCGCTTTCAAGGAGAACAAGGGATGTCTACGGTGGTCTCAGAGACTCATGTCTCTCACCAATGATGATATCACCTGGTATGATCGCGTGTATGATACCGTTCAGATCATTGACTATTGTGGGGAATTCCCTAATGTGCCTCTTCTTGGTACATGTGGTGGGATTACCTACAATCCTATTCTTGCACGTCGTCAGCTTGGGTTCCCCCTGAAGGATAAACCTAATAGCATTCTGTTAGAAGGTGTGTTCTTCCAGGAGGGTAAAGATCCCCAAGGCCTGAAAGCCAGATTTGTCCGTGCATGGCGCAGTATTCACAAGAAGAGTAGGAACGAGTTGGGTCCGAAGAACTGCATTGCTTTGGAGCCATACACCTCTTGGGTCAGACAGAGAGCTGCCACCTACCTGATGCCGTATGATCATCCAAGACCTACACTGTTGGATGTGGCTGGGCCTTCAACCCTCCCTACCCAACGTGTAGAAGAGTTGAGAGAAGAAGACCTTTCGCGTGCCTGGATCCGTGAAAGAGAGGAATTGCTGCAGCAGCTCAAGGAGAAGGATGCTATGATTGAATTTCTCGAGCACCGAGTGATCGACGATCCGAACGACACTTGGACTTCTCTGCTTCCTCAGTCATCCAAATTCTGGAAGAGGAGGTATGATCGACTTGCTAAAGAGAAAGCTGATATGGAGGCTGCCTATGAGAGAGAGATCAAGAAGTTGTGCACTTCTCGTCTTCCAGCATCCCGAGCTAATAGGGATCCATAGGATGTCATTTACCTTTTCTCTTTGTAATAATTAAATTAAAAGAATGCTGTATTTCTTTGTTTTTAATATTTTGAATGAAATATTTTCCATGAGCAATTAAATTGTTTAAATATTCAAAATATTGCAAATAAATACCCTAAGGGTTCCTTGAAAACAAAGCATTTGCACAAGCATTTCATGCATCATTCTTGCATAAACAGGTACTCCTTTGTTTTCTGGTCTTCTGGTTCTAACCTTTGCTCTTCATTTATTTTGAAGACAAGCTGACTCACCGGTATTATACAAGAGTCAACTCTGCCAGAATCATGGAGCAGTTGGAGCAAGAGAACCAGAGTCTGAGAGAAGAGGTCGCCAGACTTGGCGCTCTGATGGAGCAACTTCTCGCTGCCCAGAATCAGCCTGCTCCACAGCCAGCAACTCCCGTTCAGCGGACGGTTATTTCCGAAGTGGCTACCTCAACGGTGCCTGTCAGTGCCCATCAGCCAAATGCCATGCCTCCCGGTTTTCCTTGGGGGATGCCTCCAGGCTTCATGCCTGATCTGCCAGCTCCTACCTTTGTTCAAATGCCGGCATCTAGCCCGGTCCCTATTCCTGTTCCTCCTGTCGTGCATACCATGCCTAGGGTAGACGACACCATCTATCACTCTGAAGCTTCTGAGGGCTCAGATGTTCACGAGAAGATGGACGCAATGAACGATCAATTCCTCGAGCTGAGAAAGGAATTGAGGACTCTCCGTGGCAAAGATCTCTTCGGCAAGTCTGCAGCCGAACTTTGTTTAGTTCCCGGTGTGAAAATACCGATCAAATTCAAGGTCCCGGACTTTGAAAAATATAAGGGGAACACCTGTCCATTAGCTCACCTGGTCATGTACGCCAGGAAGATGTCAACACAAACTGATAATGATCAACTCTTGATCCATTATTTTCAAGACAGTTTGTCTGGTGCCGCGCTCAGATGGTACATGAGCCTAGACAGCGTCAACATCCGGTCTTTCAATGATCTTGGCGAAGCTTTCGTCAAGCAATATAAGTATAATGTCGATATGGCGCCTGACCGAGATCAACTCAGGTCCATGTCGCAGAAAGACAAGGAATCGTTCAAGGAGTACGCCCAGAGATGGCGTGAGCTGGCAGCTCAAATCACTCCACCATTGGAAGAGAAGGAGATGACCAAGATTTTTCTGAAAACTCTTGGTTCATTTTATTATGAACGAATGATGGCGAGCGCTCCCTCTGATTTCACCGAGATGGTGAACATGGGGATGCGTCTTGAAGAAGGTGTCCGCGAAGGACGGTTAGCCAAAGATGATGGTTCTTCCTCTAAACGATATGGAGCGTTTAAGAGGAAAGAAGGTGAAGCGCATGCCGTGCAATCTCAGCCGAAACATAGAAGACCCTCTGTTCAGAGGAAGCCTGCACGACATTCCAGTCATCAGCACCAGGTGGCTCACGTAGCACCTGTTTTCAAGGACAACACTCCGCAACGTCAGCAATATCAACCTCAACAATATCAGCATCAGCAACAATATCAACAACCGCAATACCAACAACAACAATCTCGTCCGCAGCAACAGGCTTATCAGCCTCGTGGGAGTACGAGTAATCAAGCAAACATGGGTTATGAAAGGAAGAAGATCAACTTTGATCCGATCCCTATGTCGTATGCGGAGTTGTATCCCTCTCTGATAGAGCGGAAGTTGGTTTCTCCGAGAGATCCTCCAGCTATACCTGTCAACCCTCAGTGGTGGTATAAGCCTGACCTACACTGTGTCTATCACTCTGGCGCTCCGGGCCATGACATTGAAAATTGTTTCCAGCTGAAGACTAAGGTGCAAGACCTTATGAGAAGCGGAATTCTGAGTTTTGAAGACTCTAACCCGAACGTCACCAGGAACCCATTGCCTTCGCATGGGAAATCTGTGAACATGATTCAGGAGGACCTTGGGAAGTACAAGGTTAAGTATGTCAGTCATATCCGGCAATCGTTGGTTGATTTACATAAGATGCTGTGTCAGCACAGTTATTTGGAGCATAACCACGATAAGTGCCGCGTCTGTTCTGTTAACCGTTTGGGTTGCGACCAGGTCCGCCGTGAGCTTCAGAAGTTGTTGAATGAGGGTACCATTGAGATTCTCCAGAATCGCAATGTTGATACAGTTGAACCCGAAGTAAATGTCATCTCGCCAGTGTTCAAGCTGCCTGAGCCTGTTGTTATTCGCTACAATAGCAACAAGCCGAAGGCTTCCCCTGCTTTGATCATCAAACCAGCCGGCCCTGTGCCGTATTCATCTGATAAAGCCGTACCTTTCCGGTACAATCCTGTTGCTGTCCAGGATGGGGTTGAGGTACCTCTACCGTCTACTTCCGTGACCACTATCGCTGATGTTAGTGGGTTGACCCGCAGTGGTCGTGTCTTTTCTGCACCGGCAAAGGCTACCGCTTCTGACACTGTTGTGCACCCTGTAGGGAATGCTGTGAATGTTCAGAATCCGGCACTTGCTGTTGCCCAGCCTTCCTCCTCCGTACCAAAGACTCCCATTTCTTCAGTTGTTGGCCCGAGTGGCATTATTGATGAAGAATCTGATGAGATGCTGAGGCTCATCAGAAAGAGCGAGTACAATATTGTAGACCAGCTTCTACACACGCCCTCCAAAATTTCCATTCTTTCTCTGTTGCTGAATTCAGAACCCCATCGGGAATCTCTGCAGAAAGTTTTGGACCTGGCGTACGTTGATCACGACGTCACCCTGGAATAATTTGATAGCATTGTTGCAAACATCACTGCTTGCAACACTTTGAGCTTTTGTAACGCTGATCTCCCTGAGGAGGGAAGAGACCACAACATGGCTTTACATATCTCTATGAATTGCAAATCTGATGCAATGTCCAATGTGTTGGTGGACACTGGATCTTCTCTTAATGTATTGCCAAAATCCACACTCTCTCGTCTGTCATATCAAGGTCCTCCTATGAGGCAGAGTGGGGTTGTTGTAAAAGCTTTTGATGGGTCGCGCAAGACCGTGATTGGGGAAGTTGATCTCCCAATCAAGATAGGACCAAGTGATTTCCAAGTTACTTTCCAAGTAATGGATATCCACCCATCATACAGCTGTCTCTTAGGCAGACCATGGATTCACGAGGCTGGCGCCGTGACATCCACCCTACACCAGAAGCTGAAGTTTGTCAAAAACAAGAAATTGGTCGTAGTAGGGGGAGAAAAGGCTCTCTTGGTTAGCCATTTATCTTCTTTCTCGTACATTGATGCTGAGGATGAAGTTGGAACTCAATTCCAAGCTTTATCTATTGATGAACCAATCGAGAAGAAGTCTCCTTCATTCACTTCCTACCGAGATGCTAAGCTGGCCATTGAATGTGGTGCAGTTGCTGGATTAGGGAAAGTGCTTGAACTTGAAGATAATCGGTCCCGGGCTGGCATTGGCTATGGTTCTGGGGCATGCAACGAGCAAGGTCTGTTCACAAGTGGAGGATTCATCCATGCTGATCAACCTGCAGAAGAGGAAGCTGCTGCTATCATTGAAGAAGAAGATGCAGAAGACTTGAACAATTTTGTTATTCCTGGTGGTGTCTGCCACAATTGGGTCGCTGTGGATGTTCCTACAGTTATCCATAGATCAGAGTAATTGTTCACTTTTGTTTAAGACCCTTCTCCCATGCCAAAAGGAGAAGTGATGACATTGTTGGCAAAGCATATATACAATGATATTTTCATTCAATTTTTGCATTGTTAAACATTTGTTTTTCCTTTGTTTTCACTTTTTGCTTTTCTTTATGAAATCAGTGATCACAAAAAAACCATAAAAACAAAAACAAAAAGCAATAAAAGCAACATTTTTCATCTGCATAATGATTTGCTTGTTTAAATTCTGAAGTTTTTCTTAACCAAAATCATTATGCAGGTTAATCCTAAAACCCATTGAACATAATGATCCAACGCCATCTCCCAATTTTGAATTCCCTGTATTTGAGGCAGAAGAAGATGACGTTGAAGAGATTCCTGATGAGATCACCCGTCTCCTTGAGCACGAAGAGAAGATCATTCAGCCGCATCTCGAAGACTTGGAAACAGTCAACTTGGGGTCTGAAGATTGTGTTCGCCTGGTGAAGATTGGGGCACTTCTTGAAGGGTCTGTTAAGGAAGATTTGATCAGCTTGCTACGAGAATATTCAGATATCTTTGCTTGGTCCTATGAAGACATGCCGGGTTTAGATACAAATATTGTGCAACATTTCCTGCCTTTGAAGCCTGAGTGTGTGCCTGTGAAGCAGAAGCTCAGAAGAACTCATCCAGATATGGCAGTGAAGATCAAAGAGGAAGTTCAGAAGCAAATTGATGCGGGGTTTCTGGTGACTTCGACATATCCTCAATGGGTGGCCAATATTGTGCCTGTTCCTAAGAAGGACGGAAAAGTCCGCATGTGCGTTGACTACAGAGATTTGAATAAAGCTAGCCCAAAAGACGATTTTCCTCTACCACACATTGACATGTTGGTAGACAATACAGCCAAATTCAAAGTCTTTTCCTTTATGGACGGATTTTCCGGATATAATCAAATCAAGATGGCACCAGAGGATATGGAGAAGACAACATTCATCACACCTTGGGGAACATTCTGTTATCGAGTGATGCCCTTCGGTTTGAAGAACGCCGGAGCCACGTATCAACGAGCTATGACTACCTTGTTTCATGACATGATGCACAAGGAGATAGAAGTCTATGTTGATGATATGATTGCTAAGTCCCGAACGGAAGTTGAGCATATTGAGCATTTGTTGAAGCTTTTTCAGCGTCTGAGGAAGTTCAAACTTCGCCTGAATCCAAACAAATGTACCTTTGGAGTCCGTTCCGGCAAGTTGTTGGGTTTTGTGGTAAGCGAAAGAGGTATTGAGGTTGATCCTGCAAAGGTCAAACCAATACAAGAGATGCCCGCACCCAAAACTGAGAAGCAAGTCCGAGGTTTTCTTGGCCGCTTGAACTACATTTCCAGATTTATATCCCACATGACTGCCACATGTGCGCCGATATTCAAGCTCCTCCGGAAAGATCAGTCTCATGATTGGACCGAGGATTGCCAGAAAGCTTTCGACAGTATCAAAGATTATCTGTCCGAACCTCCGATTTTGTCTCCGCCTGTGGAAGGAAGACCTCTGATTATGTATCTGAAAGTTCTTGAAGACTCAATGGGTTGTGTACTCGGTCAACAAGATGAATAAGGGAAGAAGGAGTTTGCTATATACTACCTCAGTAAGAAGTTTACTGATTGTGAGTCTCGGTACTCTATGCTTGAGAAGACGTGTTGTGCTTTAGCTTGGGCAGCTAAGCGTTTGCGCCAGTACATGATTAATCATACAACTTGGTTGATATCCAGAATGGATCCAATTAAGTATATTTTCGAGAAGCCTGCTTCAACTGGGAGAATTGCCCGTTGGCAGATGTTGTTGTCTGAGTATGATATTGAGTATCGAGCTCAGAAAGCTATCAAAGGTAGTATCTTGGCTGACCATCTAGCGCACCAGCCGATTGAAGATCATCAGTCTGTTCAGTTTGACTTCCCTGACGAGGAAATTCTGTATTTGAAGATGAAAGATTGCGATGAGCCTACACTTGATGAAGGTCCAGAACCTGGTTCCAGATGGACGATGGTGTTTGATGGCGCTGTTAATCAATATGGAAATGGAATTGGGGCAGTAATCATTAATCCCCAGGGATCGCACATTCCGTTTACAGCAAGGCTAACCTTCAAATGCACGAATAATATGGCGGAGTACGAAGCCTGTATTATGGGACTTGAAGAATGCATTGACTTGAGGATCAAGTATCTTGATGTCTACGGTGATTCAGCTTTGGTTGTCAATCAGATCAAGGGTGAATGGGAGACAAATCAACCTGGTCTCATCCCATACAGAGATTATGCAAGGAGAATTTCAACATTCTTTACAGAAGTTGAATTTTATCACATTCCTCGAGAGGATAATCGGATGGCAGATGCCCTTGCTACGCTTGCTTCTATGATAGTAGTCAGATGGTGGAATGATGTTCCCAACATTACTGTGATGCGCTTGGACAGACCAACTCACATATTTGCAATCGAAGACGTGAAAGATGACAAGCCTTGGTATTTTGATATCAAGAATTTCCTCCAGGACCAGGTCTACCCGCCTGGGGCATCTGTGAAAGATAGGAAAACTTTGAGAAGGTTGTCAGGCAGTTTCTACCTCAGTGGAGAAGTGTTGTACAAGAGAAATTTTGATATGGTTTTGCTCAGATGCGTGGATAGACACGAAGCAAACCTATTGATGACTGAGGTCCATGAGGGTTCATTTGGTACTCATTCCAATGGACATGCCATGGCTAAGAAAATGTTGAGAGCAGGCTACTATTGGCTGACAATGGAGTCTGACTGTTGCAAGTATGTGAAGAAATGTCACAAGTGTCAAATTTATGCGGATAAGATTCATATTCCTCCGACACTCCTGAATGTGATTTCATCACCATGGCCTTTCTCTATGTGGGGAATCGACATGATTGGCATGATTGAGCCGAAAGCGTCCAACGGACATCGATTTATTCTCGTAGCAATTGATTACTTCACCAAATGGGTTGAAGCCGCGTCGTACGCAAATGTAACTAGGCAGGTGGTTGTGAAGTTTATCAAGAACCAGCTGATTTGCCGTTATGGTGTGCCAGAGAGGATCATTACTGATAATGGATCCAATCTGAACAACAAGATGATGGATGAGTTGTGCGCTGAATTCAAGATTGCACACCATAATTCCTCTCCTTACAGACCTAAGATGAATGGGGCTGTTGAAGCTGCTAACAAGAATATCAAGAGAATTATCCAGAAGATGACTGTTACGTACAAAGATTGGCATGAGATGCTGCCATTTGCTTTGCATGGATATCGTACGTCTGTACGCACTTCAACAGGGGCAACCCCTTTCTCTCTTGTTTATGGCATGGAAGCCGTTCTCCCAGTAGAGGTGGAGATCCCATCAATGCGAGTCCTGATGGAAGCCAAGTTGACTGATGCTGAATGGATTCAGAGTCGTTATGACCAACTGAATTTAATTGAAGAGAAGCGTTTAACTGCCATGTGTCATGGTCAGTTATATCAGCAGAGAATGAAGAAAGCATTCGACAAGAAGGTCAAGCCTCGTGTGTTCCGAGAAGGAGACCTCGTGCTCAAGAAAGTTTTGTCTTTCACGCCCGATTCCAGGGGCAAGTGGACTCCAAACTACGAGGGTCCATATGTTGTTAAGAGAGCCTTTTCAGGCGGTGCTTTGATGCTTACAACAATGGATGGGGAGGATTTCACTCGTCCTGTGAATTCAGATGCAGTTAAGAGATACTTTGCCTAAAAAAAAGTATATGCAAATGAAAAAAGAATGAAAAAAAACAGAATAGCTCGCTAAGTTGAAAACCCGAAAGGGCGGCTTAGGCAAAAATGAGCGTCTCGGTGGAGAACCCGCAAGGGTAATCCAGGCAAAAATTAGAGACTTGAAAAAAGAGAATATTTGCATCCCGCTAGATTGAGTACCTCACTCTGGGGCAATCTAGGCAAAAATTAGGAATTTGGCAAGTAACTGCATCCTGACAAGACTTTCTGGTTCACCAGTCGTCATTTTCGTCAGAAGATTCTCGATTCGTCGTCAACTGAAACTTCGGATACATCGAGATTCAAATTGGTAGAGAAAGGATCATTATGTTCAATGTAGCCCTCTTCCAATATACATCACTGATTTCAAATTTGTACAAATATATGGAGTCTTGCCATTTGCAGACTACCATTCCATCAAATCAATTTGAGCTTTTTATCCATTTATTTGCACTCTTATTTGTTTCAATTCAACAAATGTTTTGCATGTTTTAAATTGATAAAATATCATTGTTTTAAACAAATCAAATCTTTCAAATTTTTTGTTTTAAACAAAGTGAACATTCACAAGATTGAAAGGATACTCAAGAATATCTCAGTGCTCTCCCGAGGGTGGCATGATTTCCAACAGGTAAGACATTTGTTCATACTCCTGGTTTGGTGATATTTTCTTTCTTCAGATCTTTGTTGAGGTTGTTCCTCAGACAGAGTTGTTGTTGGGGTTGTTCCCCAGTATAATCGCAAGCAGAGTGTTGTTGAAGACTTCGTTTTTCTCCAGCAGCAGTTTTCCCCTAGCATGGGTGTTTTCTTGAGAAGTTTCGGCGGTTGATGGTTTGTCATCCTGGTGCCCTGTCACTTTCTCTAGTGGGTCGTATGCCCCAGACTTTATTTGTCCCCTCAGCACAGTCATAAATATAACTGATTGATTGATACTCCCCTCGGAGTCGCGAGTAGAGCTGTTATTAACATCCCCACCAGGGTCGCGAGTAGAGATGTTTGTCGATATTCCCCCTCAGAGTTGCAAGTGGAGTTGTTACCGCTTTTCCCCATGCAGTGTTGCCAGCGGAACTGTCTGTTTCCTCAGCATGATCGCTTTCTTTTTGAAGACCCGGTAAGTCAGTGGTTTGATACCCGGTACTTTACCTTCTCCCCGGCGAAGTCGTCTGTGGATTTGTTGCTATCTCTCCATCAGAGTTTTTCTCTTCAGCAGAGCAGGATTTATTTTCCTACTCAGTGGTTGATTTGGGTTGACATCCCAGTTTTGCAACCATCTTTTCCTCAGCATAGTCTGCAGAGTGTTTGTTGTGGCAGTTTCGCCTGTTGAATACTCCTTCAACCCCCGATATGGTCGGATGATGGCTCTAGCCTCCAGTGAACGGATTGATTTCCTGACTGTTTGTGATCCCCAGTAGAGTGGCTTGTATTGCAGAATCTACTTGTTGTGATCAGTTTGCTGTGTATTCTCCCCAAGTGGAGTGGTTCGTTGCAGAATCTACTTGTTTGATCTGTCCTCCCTCAGTGGTTTGTTCCCCAAGAGAGTAGCCGACAGTTTTCCCCAGTAGAGTTGCTTATGCAGTTAGATTCTATTTGGATGATATTATTCTCCCTCAGTGGGTTGTTCCCCAGCGGAATTTTGTGGAGTTGCTTCTACAGCCGTTTGTGCCTGTGCAACGCACCCTTTGTTTCTCAGTTAGCACTGGGATCCCCTGCAGATACCTTTGGGACTTCTCTTGTTCCCCTACAGATTCGTCTTGGTGGTTGTTTTGCCCATTGTGACTTTCTGTACCCTGATTGGGTTGTTTCCTGATATCTCTGACCCTCTGCTTCTCCGGCAGTACCCGCAGATCTTTGCTTTACAGCATGTAGATCTCCGCAGATTGGCTCTCCAGCTGGTTTTTCCCCTGGAAGTATAATACCGGGCGTTTGGTTCCTGGACCTTTTGTGTTAGAATTGTCTGTTTTGTCAGCATTTCATCAAACGTAAATCACGCATATTCATGCATATTCATTAAACATTCAGATATTCATGTTGCATTTCTTGCCATATATCTTTTGTTTGTCGTGTCTCCTGCTATGGCGATATAGATCTCTTTACAGATCTCCCCAAGCAGATGTAGGGTGTTATAAAATCTCTCCATATAGAGTCAACCCCATAAGCAGAAAATGTTGTCTTTCCTTCTGCAGTTCCCCACTGAGATATATCCTCGTGGATGACGGTTTCTTCCGTTTCCTCCCAACACATATATTGGGATGGATTTTCCTATTTGAGTTACATCCTCATTAGGACGTGTCTTTATTCAGTCTGTCTTTTCGGATTATTCCCGAATTGGCTATTTGTCAGATATCTTGTGTTTCCCAGTGGGTTGTTCCCCAGTGGAATGTTTTTTGGGCCTCTACCCTCATAACCGGTAGTTATAAGTCCTATTTTCCTGGCTTTCTTGACAGAATTTGTGGTTATACGCCTTTTTTTCTCCAGCCAGAGTTTTGGTTTTCTACCTCATCCCGGTAGTTGTAAATCCTATTTTCCTGCTCTTCAGCAGTTTGTGGTTTGTTATAAACCCTATTTTGGTTTCCCGTGCGGATTTGTGATTTGTTCTATCCCCACGCGGAGTTTTTGGTCTTCTAACCCGTATTCGGTAGATGTAAACCCTAATTTTGTGGTTATCTCCATTCAGTATTTGATGTTGATTTTCCTTTGCTTGTATAAGTTGCTCAGATCAGCACTTATATCCCTAGCAAGTCTTTTGTGGATAATTGCCGTATGCTAGCAATTTTATCCCCAGTGGGTCCTTTCACCGTATGCTAGTGATTGTGTTCCCCGGATCATTGGTTGTACACCAATGCATCCCCAGCTAGTCTTCTGTCGATAATTGCCGGATGCTTGCAATTTACCCTCAGCAGATCGCCTTTCATTTACCCTTTTGTCGGTAATGTCTGTTGCTCCTTTTGATTGGTCATCATTATATACCTAGTTTGGTATCTCGATGTCTTTCTGTTCGGTTGATTTATCCTTTATTAACCCAGTAACCGGTTGTGGATAATCTTCCATGCGAGTATATTATTCACGGTCTTCCGGTAATGAATAATATGTCTCATGCACTCTTCAGTCGAAGCCTTTTGCGTTTCCCCGGTCGAGTAAGATTCGTTATTTCCCTTTGTGGAGTCGAATATTCTTGTTGTTGGATAATTGCCGGATGCTTGCAATTTATCCCTTTGAGTTGTCTTTCGTTTACCCGGATGCTTGGTATCGATTGTCCCTCTCTTTTTGGTTAGTCACCTATTATATACCCAGTAACCGGTATCTCTGGTGTCTTTTCCTTTCGAGTGTATTATTCACGGTCTGCCGGTAATGAATAATATGTCTCATGCGCTCTTTAGTTGGAATCCTTTGTTGATTTTCCCCAACTGAGCAAGATTCGTATTCTTTGTAGAATCGAATGTCCATCCTTTAACCAGTTTGTGTTTCGGATGATGAGTGTTTTGGAAGTGAAAACCAATTCACGCTTCGGTAGATCACCTATTATATGCCCAGTAACCGGTATCTCTGGTGTTTCTTACCATGCGAGTTTATTATCTACGTTCTGACGGTAATAGATAATATATCTCATGCGAGTTCCTTATCCACTGTCTGCCGGTAATGGATATTGTATCTCATGCACTCTTTGGGTTTGTGTCCCCAGTTGAGTAAGATTCGTTTTCCCGTTGTGGATTCGAATGCCCATCCTGTAAGTCGATTTGCTTTTTCAAGCCCTCCTTTCGGATGATGAGTGTTTTGGAAGTGAAAACCAATTCACGTTTTCGGATTTTATCCTATAAACAACCCAGTAACCGGTTCAGGATAATTTTCCTTTCGAGTATATTATTCACGGTCTGCCGGTAATGAATAATATGTCTCATCTGAGTATTCTATCCACGTTCTGACGGTAATGGATATTATATCTCGTGCGCTCTTGAGTCAATCTTTTGATTGTTTTCCCCTCAGAGTAAGATTCATTTTCCTTGTGGAATTGAATATCCATCCTATAAACAAGTTTGCTTTTCTAGCTCTCTTCAGGATGATGAGTGTTTTGGAAGTGAAATCCAATTCACGCTTTGGTCGGTCACCTATTATATACCCAGTAACCGGTATCCTTGGTGTTCCCTCCTGTCTGCTCCCTATTATGACCTCGGTCCCCCTTGTGGAGTCAGATTTTCCTGAGTTTGTTATCCGTATGCCTGGTAACATCTCATTTTCTTTGGTGCTTCCCCAGTGGAACTTCTTTTTGCTTCTCCCCAGGAGTCAGCTTGTGTCTCTCCAATCGATTTATTTTCCTTTGGAATTCTTTTCCCCAGTGTGAGTCCTTCACTCCCCAGTGAGTTCTCCTGTCTGTTTTCTGTTCTTCTAATCAGAGTCATGTCTTGTTCACACATTTCTTTTACTTTTATTTTGTTTATCCCCAACTAGAGTCTTGTTAGAGTCTCTGTTCCTGGTGAGTGTACTACTCCGATGGATCGTCTTTTCTTCTGTGTGAATCATATTCCCCACAGAATTTGTGTCTTTTGCATACATACATTTGCATCATGAGGTCTCTTAGGGACCAAAATTTGTCTCATTACTGTTATTTAAGCCCATTCTACCGCGTCGAGATGAAGATTTCTAAACTTCACTTCTCCGGCTAGAATGACCTTAAATAGGGGCATCTGTAAGACCCCAATTTTGGCCCTAAGATCCCTCATGGCCCATATCATCTCATTTCATGGCCTCAAGGATCACTGCATGCCCTAGCTTCCCTCTTAGTGGGTAGGTTGCCTTGTGGGTTGTTTCTTGATCACCAAGCATACTTTGCATTTGTATATTTTTGCCTTTCATATGTTTATCATTCCAAAGTACAAAAATATTGTCAGTCTAACCTTGTTGCTTGCAGTTGAAGCAATCATCAGCAATTAGGTCAAGATCAGTCAACAGTCAGTCAAAGCAGTGGATGGTGGCCATTCTTGCAAAATTTGGGCACCATGATCAATAATCAAGAGCTCATATATCTTGGGACATCATTTGAAGTCAAGTTCTCAAGGAATTAGGGTTTGGAATTCATCAGAAGAGGTTCAGTCACCCAAAACCCTAGAAAAGTCAAACTTGGTCAACAGTGGATTTAATCAATGATTTGATGGATAGAATTGGTTTGAAGGAGCTCATTCATGCTTGTACAAGCCTCATCTATCATGTCAAACCTCATCATGGAAGAAAATCAAGTCAAATCAGAAATTTCCCAAAATAGAAAGTGGACCTGTAATTTCAACTGCCAAAAATGGAAACTTCTTGATCCTCAACTTACATCATGATACAAGCTCCAAATGAATTTTTGCCCAACATGAATGTTGAAGATCTTGTTCTCCCATTTTCAAAAAGTCCAAGAACTCTCAAATCCCATGTGTGGTTGTCAAGATATGATCAATTCAATTTCAGAAATTTGTGAACTTCAAAGAGCCATAACTCATGAACCATAAGGCCAAATTTGGTGGGGTTTTTTCCTACAAACCACATTTTTCCTCCTCTTTCCAAAAATATAAATTTCCTTCACCAAAACCTTGCCAATCAAAATGGCATTTTTGGACCTATTTCATTTAAAAATCAAGTTTGACCAACCATTGACTTTTTGATTTATTGACTTTTTCTCACTTTGGCCAATTGGGATTTGTTTCATATGGTATTTGCAATTTGCTCCAAGCCTAAAATCATGCTCATGCTATCATCATACTACTATTTGGACCAAGGTGCATAACTTGAAATTTTGGCAAATGGATTCATAAGTGAAAGCAAAGGCTAGCAATTCATTAAGCAACATAAAACAGCATTTGTATAAGTCATTGGCAGCTGGTTTCAGGCCCAATTCGACCAGGACTTTGCACCTCCATGTTCATTTGTACAAGTTTAGCAAAAATGCAAAATGCTTCATTTAAACAAAACCAGTTTAGCACTTGTTAAGCTAATGCTAAACAGACAATATAAAGCAATTTTTCTGCTCATTTGAACCCTAGCTAGCTGCAGCCACCCGACCAAATTCTCTTTTTCTCTCAAGTTGCATTTTCACCAAAAGGGAATTTTCTGCTCAAACACTCAAAACCCTTGAACAACCTCCATTGTTTATTCACTTGGACCTCATTTGGGAGGGTTTTCGAACACCTAATCTCAACTGTAGTGCATTTCCTCATTCTGTTTTTCTTCAATGCACAACAATGGCAGATCGTGATTTATTCATCTCCAAGCATTCTTGAGCTTAAAGAACTTCATCATCCATCAACATAAAGCACAAGGGCCATCTGTTTCGAGCTGCATCCATCAGAACACCACTGCATCTCATTTTTCTTCAAAAACAAGTACTTTAGTTGCTTAAGTTCTTTGAACTTGCTTGCTTTGCTATTTAGCAATTGCTTTTGAGGTATAATTACTTCTTCTTCATGTAGTCTGGAGACCCGGTCTGTTATTTGACCGGGCAAACTGTCTGAAGTCCTCCTTAAGAGGCAATGCTTGTGTGTGTTTAAAATTGTCCCAAGCAGGAAAAGTCCTTCAAGTAAGGCAATTGGTAGATCAAAGGGATAAGTAGCCTACCCCCTACTATTCAGTGTGTCCTCTCCTTGCTCCCATTACATGGTTGAAGCATTGAGATAAAAACCCAAGATCTAATAGAGTCAATAATGTGGAAAGAGCTCCATCTTTCTGAGCTCCCACACTTTCTTTGATGCTCTCCCTGATTTGGGATAGAAGCAATGAGGCACACCCCTCATCTCCTTTTCATCTGCTTCACCTTAGCCTCTCAATGGCAAGGTTAAGAGCGACCTTTACCTATCACAGTGGACTTTCATAGTCAAACCCTCTCGTGTGAGCCCCCTTGTTTGGCTATAGAGTGTGCTGTTTGATATTCATTGATTGATTGATTGTTTCATATGCACATGTTTGCTTGTATGTTATGCATTTATCATCATCAATTGCTCATCAATGCATAATCATCTCATTTGTCTTTGTGACATTATCATTGCTGTTTACCCATTGAGGACAATTGTAAGACCATCCATTGGCCATTGCTCCTATGATATGGAAGTGAGTATAAGACCATCACCTTGGCCACTCATCTTATCTTTGCCTGATGCATTTATTTGATTGTATGTGAGGAAGCAACTGTAAGTCCCTGCAAGTTGGCATTTGCTCTCCTATGATCACATGTTGTTTGTTTGTATGTGAGGATACAACTGTAAGTCCCTGCAAGTTGGCATTTGTATTCCTAGGACCATACTGTGGAGGTTAGAGTAAGCCCAGACAGATTGGCATCTGACATCCATGTCTTGCTTTTGTTTGTTTATGTGAGGTTGCAACTGTAAGTCCCTGCTAGTTGGCATTTGCTTTCCTATGATCATATGTTGGATATTGGTGTAAGCCCAGACAGATTGGCATCCGGTATCCAAGTTTCTTTTTGTTTTAGGAGATTAGTGTAAGACCATTGAGTGGCATCTGATATCCAGTTTTATTTTAGGAGACTGGTGTAAATCCATCTATTGGTATCCGGTATCCGCCTTTTATTTCTTTGTTTGAGGAGATTAGTGTAAGACCATTGAGTGGCTTCTGACATCCCATTTTGTTTTAGGAGATTGGTATAAGACCAGTGATTGGCATCCGGTATCCGCTTTTCTTCTTTGTTTGTTTATTATTATTAATTGCCATTCCAAAGGACACACTTGAATCATCCTCCTATATGATTTCAAGAAGTGAACCCTCTAAGAAGTTTTACGATCCATATTCATCCATTCATCATTCATTATGTCTTAAACCTTTTCACACTTTGATTTCAAACTTGACATAGATGTTGTGCAAACATTTTCATGTTTTCAAACTAAAAACCTGGACTCAAGTCCTTGACTTTTTTTCAAACTCCATTTCATAATACTTCTTTTGAATCAATCTTAATCATACTCTGACTTCACTTTCATAATCACAATCAATTAACTTCACTCATTCACTTGTTTTGGCTTTGTCCATTGTTAATCTTTTCATGCATTAGCCATAGGTTTCAATTATCATTGTGGTTGATGTAAATCTTGCCTATCCTTAGTGAGTCGACAGTAAGACTTCCGTACTGAAAACAGGGCTAATCCCTCTAGTACGTCGAAGCTATCCTCGCATGGTGGATGTTGTTTTTGGTCGAGTGTTCTCCCATTGATAATGAAAAGCCTCAGTGCTTGTGTTTAAAACTGAATCCACCAACTTTTGGAAATCTTTTAGCCGAACTACGGCGTTTTGATCCTTACCTTTGATGGAAGGTACGTAGGCAGCGGGTTCATCCGTTCGAACACAAAAATAAATAAAACCCAATAAAAAAAATGTATATTCTTTTCTCATCATCCCAATCATGTTTGCACAATCTTTATGTCATAACAAATAACAATCTTTTACAACAAGTGTGAAAAGGGCTCCCTAGGAGTACCTAGGACGTAGTGGGTGCCTAACACCTTCCCATTGCGTAATTTACCCCTTACCCAAAATCTCTGATCTTTTTATTAGTTTTCTACGTGTAAAACTTCTTAGGCTTTTGTTCGCTTTTTAGCCAGTCCTTTGGATAAATAAAAGTGCGGTGGCGACTCGAAATTTCAATGTATCTCTTGCTTATGATTTAATCGATAGATCATATAGCGACGAATACACCGCTACACTAAGCCTTATCATATGAGAGCAAAGGTACAAAACAAGAAGAAATCTATCAGAACTAACCATAAAAGACCCATAAAACTATGGGTACCTAAATCTCAAATTATTTTTGCTACAAATATGGTTTAAGGGAGAAGCAAAGCAGTAGTCATGGTACCTGCACAATGGCTTCTCACAACATATGATAGGAGAAAGGCATATGTTCCAAACCCTAACTCTGAAAGAGGGAGGAACTGTCATATTTGGAGGAAAACAAAGAGGAAAGATCATTGGTATGGGTTTTATTAGTAACTATCCTATCTCAATTAATAATGTTTGGCTTATAGGTGGACTTAAACATAACCTATTGAGCATTATTAAATTTTGTGGCAGTGGTTATGAAGTTGTGTTTAATAAGAACAATTGCACAGTCATGAATGAATCTGACAAGTCTATAGTGTTCAAAGATAGGAGGAAAGGAAATGTTTATAAAATTAATTTTTCTAAATCGGTTGATCAGAAGGTACTTTTCCTTCTATAAGTGAGTGATGAGAAGTGGCTTTGGCATAGAAGGTTAAGTCATGCTAACTGGATATTAGTCTCTACACTTAGCAAGTTGAAACTTGTTAAAGGATTGCCATAACTTAATTATCACTCAAGTGCACTTTGTGGAGCATGCCAAGTAGGGAAAATTATTAAAACTTCTTTAAAAACTAAACCATTGTCTCTACCTCTAGACCCTTAGAGTTGCTTCACATTAATTTGTTTGGTCTTATTATTGGGATGAAATATGGACTATTCATTATTGAATACTATAGAAGATGGAATTGAGTTAAATTCCTTAGAACCAAGGATGAATCATATGATGTGTTCATCATCGTCTGTATCCAAGTACAAACTGAAAAGAAATAAAAAAATTTAAAGGTAAGAAGTGATCATGGTGGTGAATTTGAAAATGAGCAATTTGAACTTTTTTGTGATAAACATAGCATTGTCCATGAGTTCTCTTCTCCTAGAACTCCACTGTAAAATGGAGTTGTAGAGAGAAATAACAGTTCTTTATAAGAAATGGCTAGAACCATGATCCATGAAAACAACTACCTAAGTACTTGTGGGCAGAAGCTGTGAATACAACATGTTATATTCATAATATAATTTATATTTGACTTATTCTGAACAAGACTTCATCTGTGATGTTCAGGGGAAGAAATCCAAGCATTTGTTATTTTCATCAGTTTGGATGTGCATGTTACATCTTAAACAATCAAGTCTATCTAAAGAAATTTGATGCCAAAGCTCAGAAGGGTATATTTTGGGGATACTCTAAATGCTATAATGTTGGTGTAAGCCCTAGAGGCCAATACATTTTGGTACTTGTATCGAATAATAAAAGGCATTCTCTTTATTATGGTTGATTAATAAAGTCCCTGGAATAGATAGTCCGTTTAATGTATTAAGTGTGACTTAATCATGAGAACACATTAAACATAAGGACATTATTCCTAAAGTATCCGTAGTCGAGCTTTAGTGTGAAGTGGGATAACATTAAAGCATTAAGACTATTATGTTTGTAGACTGATGATCACATCTCATGGATCATGGATAAAGAGTTATCAAGTCTTAAACATAGGTATGAATATTAGGAGTAATATTTATACTGGATTGACCCGCTATGAGAATACTATATAGAAAGTTGCAAGGTGTCATAAGTTATTCTCATGGTGATAATAGTGTATTCCACTCTTCGACCTGAAACCACTATGGATCCTAGATGTAGAGCCGAGTGCTTTATTGCTGATCCAACGTTATCCGTAACTGGATAACCATAAAGGCAGTTGATGGGTACTCCACAAAGCATGCTGAGGGACATGAGTGACCTAGATGGAATTTGCCCATCCTGCTGTAGCGGTGTATTCGTCGCTATATGATCTATCGATTAAATCATAAGCAAGGGATACAATGAAATTTCGAGTCGCCACCGCACTTTTATTTATCCAAAGGACTGGCTAAAAAGCGAACAAAAGCCTAAGAAGTTTTACACGTAGAAAACTAATAAAAAGATCAGAGAGTCTGGGTAAGGGGTAAATTACGCAATGGGAAGGTGTTAGGCACCCACTACGTCCTAGGTACTCCTAGGGAGCCCTTTTCACACTTGTTGTATTAAATTGTTATTTATTATGACATAAGTATTGTGCAAACATGATTGGGATGATGAGAAAAGAATATACAATTTTATTATTGGGTTCGAACGGATGAACCCGCTGCCTACGTACCTTCCATCAAAGGTAAGGATCAAAACGCCGTAGTTCGGCTAAAAGATTTCCAAAAGTTGGTGGATTCAGTTTTAGACACAAGCACTGAGGCTTTTCATTATCAATGGGAGAACACTCGACCAAGAACAACATCCACCATGTGAGGATAGCTTCGACGCACTAGAGGGGTTAACCCTGTTTTCAGTACGGAAGTCTTATAGTCGACTCACTAAGGATAGGCAAGATTTACATCAACCACAATGATAATTGAAACCTATGGCTAATGTGAAAAGATTAACAATGGACAAAGCCAAAACAAGTGAATGAGTGAAGTTAATTGATTGTGATTATGAAAGTGGATTCAAAGTATGATTAAGATTGATTCAAAAGAAGTGTTATGAAATGGAGTTTGAAAAAAGTCAAGGACTTGGGTCCAGGTTTTTAGTTTGAAAACATGAAGAAATTTGCACAATATCTATGTCAAGTTTGAAAGTAAATGTGTGAAAAGGTTTAGGACATAACGAGGATGAATGGATGAAGATGGAAAGTAAAACTTCTTAGAAGGTTCACTTCTTGAAATCATATAGCAGATGATTCAAGTGTGTCCTTTGGAATGGCAATTAATAATAATAAACAAACAAAGCAAAGAAAAGCGGATACCGGATGCCAATCACTGGTCTTATACCAATCTCCTAAAACAAAATGGGATGTCAGAAGCCACTCAATGGTCTTACACTAATCTCCTCAAACAAAAAATAAAAGGCGGATACCGGATACCAATAGATGGATTTACACCAGTCTCCTAAAACCAGAAATGGATATCAGAGGCCACTCAATGGTCTTACACTAATCTCCTCGAAAGAAAACAAAGATGAAACATGGAAGTCAACTGCCAATCTGTCTGGACTTAGGTTAACTCCACAAATATGCTCATAGGAATACCAATGCCACATTGCAGGGACTTACAATGGATCCTCACATACAAACAGATAGAACAAACTATGATCACAGGAAAGCAGATGCCAACTTACAGGGACTTATAACTGCAACCTCTCATACAAATCAAACAGATCAAATTATGATCACAGGACAACAGATGCCAACTTACAGGGACTTATAACTGCAACCTCACATACAAATCAAACAGATCAAATTATGATCACAGGACAACAGATGCCAACTTACAGGGACTTATAATTGTATCCTCACATACAAACAGATAAAACAAAAGATATGAGTGACCAATGAGGTCTTACACTCTATCCTTCCATATCATAGGAGCAAATGCCAAAGCAATGGACTTACAATTGTCCTCAATGGGCAAACAACAATGATAGCATCACAAAGACAAATGAGATGATCATGCATTAATGGCGATTGATGATGATAAATGCATAACATACAAGCAAACATGTGCATGAAGCAATCAATCAATCGATGAATATCAAACAGCACACTCTATAGCCAAACAAGGGGGCTCACACAAGAGGGTTTGACTATGAAAGTCCACTGTAATAGGTAAATGTCGCTCTTAACCTTGCCATTGAGAGGCTAAGGTGAAGCAGATGAAAAGGAGATGAGGGGTGTGCCTCATTGCTTCTATCCCTAATCAGGGAGAGCATTAGAAAGTGTGGGAGCTCAGAAAGATGGAGCTCTTTCCACATTATTGACTCGATAGATCTTGGGTTTTTATCTCAATGCTTCAACCATGTAATGGGAGCAAGGAGAGGACACACTGAATAGTAGGGGATAGGCTACTTATCCCTTTGATCTACCAATTGCCTTACTTGAAGGACTTTCCTGCTTGGGACAAATATAAACACACACAAGCATTGCCTCTTAAGGAGGACTTCAGACAGTTTGCCCGGTCAAATAACAGACCGGGTCTCCAGACTACATGAAGAAGAAGTAATTATACCTCAAAGCAAATTGCTAAATAGCAAAGCAAAGCAAGTTCAAAGAACTTAAGCAACTAAAGTACCTGAAAAAGTCAAACCAATTAGTAAACAGTTCAACAGTTTAAAACAAAAGGAATGGATAAACAACAGTCAACCACAGAGGGACCAATGTGCAAAGCACAAGACTCAACTATATGAGTCACACCTACAAAACAAAGGTTAGCACATAATATATAACCAAAGCTCAAACAAATTGGCATGGTTTCTTTGAAGCATTGATGCTTAACCTGAAACAATGAACTCAACATAAGTCCCAAAAGACCACTAGGACAAGCCTAGGGTCAAAAACAAAAGGGAAAGTCAAAACAGCAAACAAAGAGTCAACCAAAGTCAAGTTCAAGCATTTAGAAGCATGCACAATTGGATTCAAACTCATATCATGCATCATTGTCATTTCATAGACCAAAGAAGTCAAAACATGGCAAATAAGAGCACACAAAAGGTCAACAGCAAGACCAAGCTCAAAAGCAAACATAATCAATCCCAAAAAATATGAAATAATTCATACTCAATCACAATCCATAACATAGCATGCATATGAAATTTCAGCTCAATTGGATCATGGGAAGATGGTCAATTAAAATCAGAAAGTTCAATCAATTTCAAGTGTGCACAAAAAAGTCAAACATACATGTGTCAACTTCAAAAAATCATAACAAAATGAAAACAGATGAGAAATGAATGGGATCAACACCAATGCAAAGCTCAAGATGTCTAGTATGCACATGTGAAATTTCATGATCATATAATAAGATATGAGGATTTCCCAAAGGATTTGGCAACATGTATCACATAAAGTCAACAATTGACTAGGCAGGGAAGGAAATTCACAAACAAATAGGAAATAGCATCATTAAATTCCAGAAAATTCATACACAAACTAGACATGTAAGAGATCATTCATGCAAAATTTCACATTATTTGGAAGTCATGAAGCATGTGAACAAAAATCATGAATTTGCATAACATTGGTGTGACACAAATTGTCACACCCTACTTCAAAAATTCATATCTAGCAAACCACAAATGATAAATGCACAAACTCTACATCAAAACAAAGATGAATGAGTCTAGTTTCACCACAAAAAATTTCAGAAGCAATGGATACATCATCATCATTTCACAAAAGGAATGGCCAAAGGTGTCAAATAAGCATACATGTTAAGAACCCTAGAGCCATTTAAAATCCAGCCAATCAAAAATTCAGCAAAAATCATGATTAAATAATAGACATTCATGTGAAGATGATGCAAAAATTTTCATGATTTTTGGAGTTAAATTGAGTGAAATATGAATTTGGTAAGTTGATGCACAAATTGGAACAAACATGAACCACATAACATGAACTAATGAGTCAAACCATTGACCGAGTGGCATTTAAGTAAATAAGCGCCTCATTAAGCAAAACGCTGCGTTTTGGCATGGGGAATGAAATGTTCTCATTGGCTGTTGCCAATGGAACAGTAAACAAGCCAATGGATGTCCAAGTTTTCTGGGTTCAAAACCCTTAGGGTTTTAGCAGCAGGGCATCAAATTCATGTTCATCATCGATCGAAAATTCAACAGAGTTCCAACAAACAGCATGGCAACATGACAGTAGTATTCAATCAACAACACACCAAACATGAACAAACACAATTCCTCATGAATTTCTGGACAGGTTCATAGGGTTTAAACACAACAGCAAAGCTTCATCACTAACATCCAAACATGAAAATCAAAATGCCCAGAACAAGAAATCGAGCATGGCAATCAACATATCCAACATCCAGCATCATGAATCCAGCAAGCATAATCATTAAAACACACCAACATCCAAGAATCGAGCAAAAACAAGTTTATGCACAAAAAATGTAAATCCGGATTTCTCAGCCATAGCACAACCATTTTGAATGAAACAAGTTGCAGTGGAATGAGCATACAAAGACCTATCCTAAGCATAGTATAGTTTGGCAAATGATGAGATTCGAACTGTTACCAAAATTGAAGCACAGTTGAGTAGCAGTGATTATTTGGCCTTCAAAGCTCGAAACAGATGTGCTTTAGGCTTTGGAATGATGGATGATGAAGCTCTTTCAGCTCAAGAATGCTTGGAAACTTCCAAATCTTGATTTGCCATTGGAGATGCTTGGAGAAGACAAACCACGATGCTGCACTACAGATGAGATTTCATGCTGAAAATGAACTTACAATGATGGCTAGGTGATGAAAAATACAAAGAGTGCTCGAGGGTTTTGAAGATTTTGGCAGAAAATGCAATATGTGCAAAAATGCAAAAGTGAGAGAATGAATGTTTTTTCTGCGTGTGGCTGCTGCTGCTAGGGTTCAGAATCCCAGAAAAATGACTTATATATGTCTGTTTATCCTTGCTAAATGAAATGGTAAACTTGTTTAACTCAAATCAACTCAAAATGCCACATTGCTAATTTTGCACAAGTGGATATGGAGGTGTGGTGTTGTACACGAATTGGGCCTTTGAGCATGCTTCAAATATCAATTAAAACCAATCCCAAATGGCCAAATATGCTGAAAAGCCTTAAATCAAAAAGTCAAACTTTGGTCATACTTGAAATGAATAAAGTCAAGGCCAAAAATGCCATTTTGATTGGCAAGGTTTTAGCACATGAAATTTATATTTTTGGAAAGAGGAGATGAAATGTGGTTTGTAGGAAAAAACCCCACCAAATTTGGCTTTATGGTTCATGAGATATGGCTTGTTGAAGTTCACAAATTCTTGAAATTGAATTGATCATATCTTGCAAACCATACATGGGATTTGGGAGTTCTTGAACTTTTTGAAAATGGGAGAACAAGATCTTCAACTTTCATGTTGGGCACAAATTCATTTGAAGCTTGTATCATGATGTAAGTTTAAGATCAAGAAGTTTCCATTTTTGGCAGTTGAAATTACAGGTCCACTTTCTATTTCTGGAAAATTTTCTGTTTGACTTGATTTTCTTCCATGATGAGGTTTGACATGATAGATGAGACTTATATGGACATGAATGAGCTCCTTCAAATCAATTCTATCCATCAAATCACTGATTAAATCCACAGTTGACCAAGTTTGACTTTCTGTTGACTTTTCTAGGGTTTTGGATGATTGAAGCATTTCTGATGAATTCCAAACCCTAATTCCTTGAGAACTTGATTTCAAATGATGTCCCAAGTTGTATGAACTCTTGATTATTGATCATGGTGCCCAAATTCTGCAAGAATGGCCACCATCCACTGCTTTGACTGACTGTGACTGATTTGGACCTAATTGCTTCATCTGCAAGCAACAAGGTTAGACTGACAATATTTTTGTACTTTTTGGTTAATAAACATATGAAAAGCAAAGATATACAAATGCAAAACATGCTTGGTGATCAAGAAACAACCCACAAGGCAACCTACCCACTAGGAGGGAAACCAGGGCATGCAGTGATCCTTGAGGCCATGATATGATATGATATGGGCCATGAGGGATCTTAGGGCCAAAATTGGGGTCTTACACCTGCATAACAGGATAAATGTCTATGGGCCCAATATTGAACTGGACAAGGATGACACGGTCTATGCCTTGTGTTCAATATAGACATAAGGGCAAAAGGGTAATTATACACATGAGTATTATCACAGAAGGAATTGTCAGATCACATGACATTTTCGTGTCTTGGGTAGCAGTGATGTGTTGCTAGATACCGCTCACTGTTTATTATGTTAAATGTGTGATTTAATATAATTGCCAACGTCACGAAAACCTACAGGGTCACACACAAAGGACGGATTGATGAGAGATAGAGTAACTAAGGAATACCGTAAGGTACGGTGCCCTTAAGTGAATTATAGAACATCGTAAGGTACGGTGTACTTGAGTAGAATACGAAATATGGTAAGGTACCATGGGGCTTAAGTGATTTTGGGCATATTATAAGATATGGGCCAAAATACACTTAAGTGGGCTTTTAGCTTGAAGCCCACACAAGTGGTTCTATAAATAGAACCCTTGTGCAGAAGTAAAAATTTGCGGTTGCATTATTTTTGTTTTCTCTCTCACTCTCTCTCTCTCACTCAAAGCCTTCATTCGTACCAGCTAGCACTGAGATTGAAGGAACCCGTTCGTGTGGACTGAGTAGAGACGTTGTCATCGTTCAACGTTCGTGATCGCTTCGTGGATTTGCATCAAAGGTTTTGATTGTCACAAGAGATCTGCACCAAAGGTTTCAACCGTCGCAAGAGGTAAATATTCTATCACTGATCATGACCATTCGTAAGGATCTCTAAAGGAGAACTTTTAATTTCCGCTGCGCTTTGGGTCGCAATTCTCCTTCAGTGGTATCAGAGCCACTTACGAAACCATGACTCGGATAGCTGTTTATTTTCTGTATTAATATGATTAAAATACAGAATGAATCAATTAATTAAACGAGAAATTAAATTTGGCATCATGAGTGTACGAGTTGGATGATTGATGTTGACTATGCTTCAGAATCCGACATTAGTATGGTGAAGCAGCGATACATCGATCGTCCATAGGTTACACAATTGAGACCGATCAACTTATATATGATATAAGTAATCCTAATGCAAAGTACGGTATATGTGAAATACTGTTTCTGTTTCATTCATTCGAACACTAAATGATTGTTTTCCTTTGAGCGATCAATGGTCATTTGCTTCGGAATCCGACATTAGTATGGTGAAGCAATGACCTGTTGATCAATCATACTGAATCAACAATTGAGGTGTGTTTGACGGTCTGAAATTGGCGCATTAGGGTTGGTGACGGCGCAAGGGTTGTGCCGTCGAGGAGTTGTCAATTTAGGGTTTTTTGGAACACGTGTGTTGACTGTTTCAAAGTTTGTTATTTGGCCGCGTGAAGCTCGTGTGACGAGCGTAACAAGCGTAACAAACTGGATGCGTGACGGTCGTAACGTACCCTGTGACGGTCGTCACACTCACATGACCTGTGACGGTCGTAACAATGCATGTGACGGTCGTCACACTCACGGGGTTTTGTTTTGTGACCACGCAAGGGTTGTGTTGATTCAAAAACATTGTCCATTACAAATGAATTGTTCATTAAAATTTTGGACAGGGGCGCTGCCCCTTGACCCTGTCCGCTGATCGGTCAGCGGAACCCCCGGCTAACTCTGCGTAGTGTGATCGGTCGCCGAAATTTAATTTGGTTTTAATTAATTAAAGGAATTAAAATTAATAATAATAATGTGTTAGTTATTATTGCCTTGTTGTGATCAGTTATGGCCTTAGTCTTTCTTTATTTTATTTTGGGTTTTTAAATACGACCTGCGTGTCGTGCCTCTCCTTTTGATCTCTTAATGTAACTTCTTTTCTCATCTCAAACCCTCGTATGTAAAACGAGTTTCTTCTGTAATGTAATGATATGAAGAAAGAGAAGAATTCAAGATCAAAGGAGGACAACCTTGAAGATCAAAGAAGGACAACCTTGAAGATCTTGCTTGGAGAAGCTTAGAGAAGAATTCAATATTAAAGGAGGACAACCTTGAAGATCTTGCTTGGAGAAGCTTAGATCGTTATTAGGTTAGCTTAGGTTCTCTCATTGACTTGGGAGAACAATTGCGCTAGGGGCCATAACTGTTTCATTGTGTATGTATGTTGATGCATGTGAATGTATGTGAATGTATGTTGATGCATGTGAGAGACGATTTATATGATAAACAAGCCGGTGAGATCAGTATAATTGCAATTCCCTCAAAAATTAAATATTAAGTTTATGCTTTCCAAGTTTTAACACTCATCAAGACTAGTAATGGATAATGTAGGTTTCGCCTACGCGAGGTGCATGATCTATATATTAGTAAGGTGCGATGGGATAATTGTAATATCCAACTGTTAAAACAATGGGTCAAACTTAACTAAACAAATTATAATAATATTATATGTGTTTGCTTTCCAAGTCTTAGCACTCATCAAGACTGGTATCGGATATGTAGGTTTCGCCTACGCGAGGTGCATGTTTTGTATTAGTTAAGGTGCGATGGGATAATTGTAATATCCAACTGCTAAAACGATGAGTCAAACTTGATTATAATTTTCTTATATATGTTTAAAAGCAAGAGTTGGGAATAATCCATATGATGGATTGGAATAAGGAGTTATTCACCCAATTGAAATTTTCGAGAGTTGTATGAGATACAATTGGAAGGAGTTCCTACCTAAATAACCTAGTTTTGTGTAATCCGCCTACGCGGACTTAGAACGAAGTGAAATATGGATCTCGACCCACTAGAAAATCTTCCAACGGGATTTTCCGAAACAAATGATGAGGGTCATTTGTTTTGAGTAAAATAGTGGGAGCATATTTAATTAAAGGCCTGATTAAATATGTCAATGATACTTATATTTTCATTAATCCTTATGTAGATTACCATGGCATCAAACACCTCTAACAACATCTTGAGATCAATCCTTGATAAGGAAAAATTGTCTGGGACAAATTTTCTGGATTGACACCGAAACCTGAGGATTATCCTCAAACATAATAGAAAGCTGTATGTCTTGGAGACACCTGTTCCTGAAGAGGAACCTCCTAGTTCTGCACCTAAGGCAGAAAGAGATGCTTATAAGAAGCATGTCGATGATGCCAATGAAACTGCTTGTCTCATGCTGGATGTCATGAACTCAGAGTTGCAAAAGCAACATGAGAACATGACAGCGTTCGATATGATCGAACACATGAAGATGCTCTATCAAGAGCAAGCAAGGCATGAGAGGTTTGAAGTTTCAAAAACCCTTTTTCAAGGCAAGTTAGCTGAGGGAGCCCCTATAAGTCCCCATGTGCTCAAGATGATTGGGTATATGGAAAAGCCTGAAAGGTTGGGTTTTCCCCTCGGAAAGGAACTTGCGACTGATTTGGTCTTGCAATCGTTGCCAGATAGTTTCAGTCAATTTGTCCTAAATTTCAATATGATTGATATGGACAAATCTCTTCCTGAACTGCTCGCCATGTTAAGAACTGCCGAGCAGAATCTGAAGACAAAAGGGAAGTCCATTCTGATGATCGGAAATGGAAAGAGACAGAACAAAAGGCCCACCAGGCAGGGTGATAAAGGGAAGGGCAAGGAAGTTGCCAAACCCGAACCCCCTGTTACTGTTCTGAGGCCTAGTGGAGGCATAACAAAGGCAGGCACCTGCTTCCATTGCGGTAAGACCGGACAATGGAAGAGAAACTGCCCAAAGTACTTGGAAGATGACAAAATCTCCATTCACAGGAAAAGGTGAAAGAGCTAATGATCTTTTGGCCCTCATACATACTGATGTATGTGGACCACTGAACATTCCAGCCAGAGGAGGTTTTCAGTACTTCATTTATCGATGATTTCAGTAGATACGGTTGTATGTATTTAATGAAACACAAATCAAAGTCCTTTGAAAAGTTCAAGGAATTCAAGAATGAAGTACAAAACCAACTAGGTAAGAATATTAAAACTCTTCGATCAGATCGAGGCGGTGAGTATTTAAGCCTAAAGTTTGATGACCATCTGAAAGAGTGTGGGATCCTATCCCAACTTACTCCTCTTGGAACACCACAATGGAATGGTGTATCTGAGAGAAGAAATCGAACCCTATTAGACATGGTCCGATCCATGATGAGTCACGCCGATCTTCCAAACTCCATTTGGGGACATGCACCATTGACAACAGCTTACACACTTAACCGTGTTCCATCCAAAAAGGTTGAGAAGACACCATATGAGATATGGAGTGGTAAGAAACCACATATGCCTTACATGAAGATTTGGGGTTGCGAAGTTTATGTGAAATGACAAGTTTCAACTAAGTTTGAGCCCAAATCTGACAAATGCTTATTTGTGGGGTATCCTAAAGAAACAAGAGGGTATTACTTCTACAATCCTTCTGAGGGCAAAGTGTTTGTCGCTCGAACTGGAGTTTTCCTAGAAAATAATTTTATTTCCAAAGGAACCAGTGGGAGGAAAGTAGAGCTTGAAGAAATTCAAGAATCACAAAGCATCGACACACCTATGGAGGAATTGGAGCAGGAAACACAAGTAGTTGTGTAAGAGCAACCTGCTCAAGTAGAACAAGACCAGCGTAGGTCAGGCAGGATACGTCACCTACCTGAGATATATGGATATCTGATCAAGGTGATGTATTACTCATGGATCAAGATGAGCCTGTGACCTACTCATGGAATCTTCGCCTTGATGAAATAGTAAAACTGTATGGATTCATCAAGAACGAAGATGAGCCTTGTGTCTACAAGAAGGTTAGTGGGAGCATGATCGTATTCCTGGTATTATACGTAGATGACATATTACTTATTGGAAACGATATCCCTACTCTGCAACAAGCAAAGTCTTGGGTGGAGAAATGCTTATCTATGAAGGACCTAGGTGAAGCAGCCTATATATTAGGAATCAGAATCTATAGAGATAGATCATAAAATGCTTGGCCTAAGTCAGAGTACATAGACAAGGTGCTGAGACGCTTTAATATGAATGATTCCAATGGTTATGTGTTTTGCTGAAATGGTGGCGCTGTGAGCTTGAAAAGTTCAAAGCAAGATACAGTTGCTGAATCTACAACCGAGGCCGAGTATATTGCTGCCTCAAGTGCAGCAAAGGAAGTTGTTTGGATCAAAAAGTTCATTAGTGAACTTGGCATAGTCCCTAGCATTGTGGATCCCATTGGTCTCTATTATGATAACAATGATGCTATCGCATAAGCTAAGGAGCCTAGATCTCACCGACGATCCAAACACATACTTAGACATTGTGTGAGAATATGTAGAGTACCTACACTTGACAATATAGCTGACCCACTGACAAAGCCTCTTGCGCAGCAAAAGCATGATGGCCATACTAGATCAATGGGCATAAGGGGTATACCTGATTGGCTCTAGTGCTAGTGGGAGATTGTTGGTGTAAGCCCTAGAGGCCAATACATTTTGGTACTTGTATCGAATAATAAAAGGCATTCTCTTTATTATGGTTGATTAATAAAGTCCCTGGAATAGATAGTCCGTTTAATGTATTAAGTGTGACTTAATCATGAGAACACATTAAACATAAGGACATTATTCCTAAAGTATCCGTAGTCGAGCTTTAGTGTGAAGTGGGATAACATTAAAGCATTAAGACTATTATGTTTGTAGACTGATGATCACATCTCATGGATCATGGATAAAGAGTTATCAAGTCTTAAACATAGGTATGAATATTAGGAGTAATATTTATACCGGATTGACCCGCTATGAGAATACTATATAGAAAGTTATGCAAGGTGTCATAAGTTATTCTCATGGTGATAATAATGTATTCCACTCTTCGACCTGAAACCACTATGGATCCTAGATGTAGAGTCGAGTGCTTTATTGCTGATCCAACGTTATCCGTAACTGGATAACCATAAAGGCAGTTGATGGGTACTCCACAAAGCATGCTGAGGGACATGAGTGACCTAGATGGAATTTGCCCATCCTGCATAACAGGATAAATGTCTATGGGCCCAATATTGAACTGGACAAGGATGACACGGTCTATGCCTTGTGTTCAATATAGACATAAGGGCAAAAGGGTAATTATACACATGAGTATTATCACAGAAGGAATTGTCAGATCACATGACATTTTCGTGTCTTGGGTAGCAGTGATGTGTTACTAGATACCGCTCACTGTTTATTATGTTAAATGTGTGATTTAATATAATTGCCAACGTCACGAAAACCTACAGGGTCACACACAAAGGACGGATTGATGAGAGATAGAGTAACTAAGGAATACCGTAAGGTACGGTGCCCTTAAGTGAATTATAGAACATCGTAAGGTACGGTGTACTTGAGTAGAATACGAAATATGGTAAGGTACCATGGGGCTTAAGTGATTTTGGGCATATTATAAGATATGGGCCAAAATACACTTAAGTGGGCTTTTAGCTTGAAGCCCACACAAGTGGTTCTATAAATAGAACCCTTGTGCAGAAGTAAAAATTTGCGGTTGCATTATTTTCGTTTTCTCTCACTCTCTCTCTCTCTCACTCAAAGCCTTCATTCGTACCAGCTAGCACTGAGATTGAAGGAACCCGTTCGTGTGGACTGAGTAGAGACGTTGTCATCGTTCAACGTTCGTGATCGCTTCGTGGATTTGCATCAAAGGTTTTGATTGTCACAAGAGATCTGCACCAAAGGTTTCAACCGTCGCAAGAGGTAAATATTCTATCACTGATCATGACCATTCGTAAGGATCTCTAAAGGAGAAATTTTAATTTCCGCTGCGCTTTGGGTCGCAATTCTCCTTCATATAAGGCATACAAGGTATATAACTCTGAAACCAATATGGTTGAAGAGTCAATACACATCAAATTTGATGACAAAGAGCCTGACAGTAAAGTGTTAGAGCTAGTTCAATTTTTTTTCAGAAATCTATGTATTTGAAGACACATCAAGAGCTAAAGGCCCAAAAGCTTGGAGTTTAGAAGTTAAGAATCCATCAGAAGCTGAATGCTTAGAAGCTATAAGAACTTCATAAGTTAGTGATCCAGAAGTTGATCCATCCTTAGAAACTCATCCAGATCTTGAAGAATCTGAACATGCTCAAGCTGGATCCTGAAATTCATAACAATCCAAGAATACCTTCAAGTACAAGTCTTCTTGTCTATAAGATTTAATTCTTACAAACAAAGATAACCCTAGAAAGACAAGGTCAACCTTCAGAGAAGAACATTCAAAGTTAGGACTACTCTCTATGATTGAACCCCATTTTGTTGATGAAGCACTTTCTGATGATGGTTAGATTGTGGCTATGCAAGAAATGTTGAATCAGTTTAGAAGAAATGATGTCTGGGATATGGTATCCAAACCTTTGTAGAAAAACATTATTGAAACAAAATGGGTATTCATAAACAAGTTCAATGAGCAAGGAGAAATGGTAATAAATAAGGCTAGAAGTGTAGCTCAAGGCTACAGTCAGCAAAAACATATAGATTTCTCTGAAACCTTTGCATTTCTTGCAAGTTTAGAGGCAATCGGGTTACTTCTCTCTGATGTTATTAATTATGATATTACTTTATACCAAATGGATGTTAAGAGTGAATTCTTAAAATAAGTCATTTATGAAGAAGTGTATGTCAAACAACCACTTAGGTTTGAGGAATCATTCCACCTAGATTATGTTTTCAAACTTAAGAAATCACTTTATGGACTCAAACAAGCTCACATAGTTTGGTATGAGAGAATGAGTAATTTTCTGTTAGAAAATGACTTTCAGAAAGGGCAAATGGACACTACACTCTTCAAAAAGACACTTAAGAATTATATCTTAACTGTCCAAGTTTATGTTGATGATATTATATTTGGTTCAACTAATGCTTTCCTTTTCCAAGATTTTTCAAAGATAATGTTGGCTGAGTTTGCGATGAGTATGATGGGAGAGTTAAAGTTCTTCCTTAGTATCCAAACAAATCAATGCAAAGAGGGAGTCCATGTTCATCAGAATAAATACAAAGGAGCTTTTAAAGAAGTTCAAGCTTGATGATGACTAGATCATGAGCACTCTTATGCATCCACCCTGCAAGCTAAGCAAAGAGGAAAGCAACATCAAGGTCTGTCAGAAGATGTATAGATGTATGATTGGCTCTCTACTTTATTTAATAGCTACTAGACCAAATATTTTATTCAGTTTCTGTCTGTGTGCAACATTTTAGTCAGATCCTAGAGAGACTCACTTAACAGTTGTTAAGAGCATCTTTATGTATTTGAAGGTAACAACCAATCTAGGGCCACGTTATAAAAAAAATACATAGATTATAAGCTAGTTGGATGTAATGTTGACTATGATGGGGATATAATTAATAGAAAACCCAATTGTGGAAGTTGTCAATTCGTAGGTGAAAACCTAATATCTTGGGCTAGTAAAAGACAAACAACTATTGCTTTGGCTACAACAGAAGCAGAATACATCTCAGCTGCAAGTTGTTGCACACAACTACTCTGGATGAAATGTCAGTTAGAAGATGATCAGATAAGTGGAACCAATATTCCAATTTTTTATGATAATATTGTTTCTATTTGCTTGACAAAGAATTCCATTCAACATTCTAGAACCAGGAATATAGAAATAAAACAACCTTTTATTAGAGACTATGTTCAGAAGGGTGTGATAGATATACATTTCATTGTTACTAATGTTGGTGTAAGCCCTAGAGGCCAATACTTTTGGTACTTGTATCGAATTATTTATTAATAATAAAAGGCTTTTTCTTTATTATGTTTGTTTAATAAAGTCCCTAGAATATATAGTCCGTTTAATGTATCAAGTATGACTTAATCATGAGATCACATTAAACATAAGGACACTATTCTTAAAGTATCCGTAGTCGAGCTTTATTGTGAAGTGGGATAACATTAAAGAATTAAGACTATTATGTATATAGACTGATGATCACATCTCATGGATCATGGATAAGGAGTTATCAAGTCTCAAACATAGGTATGAATATTAAGAGTAATATTTATACTGGATTGACCCGCTATGAGAATACTATATAGAATGTTATACAAAGTGTCATAAGTTATTCTCATGGTGATAATGGTGTATACCACCCTTCGACCTGAAACTACTATGGACCCTAGATGTAGAGTCGAGTACCTTATTGCTGATCAAACGTTGTCCGTAATTGGATGACCATAAAGACAGTTGATGGGTACTCCACGAAGCATGCTAAGGGACATGAGTGACCTAGATGGAATTTTCCCATCCTGCGTAACAGGATAAATGTCTATGGGCCCAATATTGAACTGGGCAAGGATGACACGGTCTATGCTTTGTGTTCAATATAGACATAAGGGCAAAAGGGTAATTATACATAGAATTATTATCACATAAGGATTTGTCAAATCACATGATATTTTCGTGTCTTGGGTAGCAGTGATGTGTTGCTAGATACCGCTCACTGTTTATTATGTTAAATACGTGATTTAATATAATTGTCAATGCCGCGAAAACCTATAGGGTCACACACAAAGGACGGATTGATGAGAGATAGAGTAACTAAGGAATACCGTAATGTACGGTGCCCTTGAGTGAATTATATAATATCATAAGGTACGGTGTACTTAAGTAGAATACGAAATATGGTAAGGTACCACGCGCTTAAGTGATTTTGGCATATTATAAGATATGGGCCATATACACTTGAGTGGGCTTTTTAGATTGCAGCCCACACAAGTGGTTCTATAAATAGAACCCTTGTTTAGAAGCATTAGTGCAGTTGTAATTTTGTTTCTCTCTCTCTCTCTCTCTCTCTCTCTCTCTCTCACTTAAAGCCTTCATTCGTAGCAGCTAGCACTGAGATTGAAGGAATCCGTTCGTGTGGATTGAGTAGAGGCGTTGTCATTGTTCAACGTTCGTGATCGCTCTGTAGATCTGCATCAAAGGTTACAATCGCCACAAGAGGTAACGATTCTATCACTGATCATGCCCATTCGTAAGGATCATTAAAGGAGAAATTTTAAATTTTGCTGCGTTTTGGATCGCCCTTCTCCTTCAACTGATCATCAATAGGATGATATATTTACCAAACCTATAACTATTGGAAGATTTTATTTTATCAAAAATAATCTGAACATGCATTTTGTTAAAGATTAGTGTTTGCTTCTAAATGGAGGATCAGAGTCTGATGATCATAAGTTATTGTGGTCAGAAGCTTTGAACTAGCTTCTGATGAATAGTAGCATCTGATGTAACTCAACCTCTGATGCTCAGAACTTGATTAGGTTCCTCTGATAGCATATAAGTGAAAAAAAATTATTTTTTAACACATGTCCACTTATGTGTCATGAATCAGAAAGGTTTTCTGACACTTGGTTTCTTAGCTGTTGGATAGTAACTGGTGGTTAATGATGTAAGTGTTTTGTATACTATGTTTCACCTCCATTTGTCATTATCATATGTTTTACTTCCATCTAATTCCTTTGTGTCTCTAATTGTTTTCTCCGTGCTTCTAAGTTATTAGACTCTAAACCAGATAGTTCTCTGAATAAGAATATTTTTTGGTTCGGAAGGTCCTAAACCAAAATTCTTTTGAGAAATTTTTGTCTTCTGATCTCTGAGTTATATTAATGGACTTAACCAATCATGTTTGTTTAAGAAAAGGAGTGTGGCATTTGTCATACATATTCCTTCCCATGACAAAAATATTTGTGTTACCTTTGAGAATCATTTTCTTGGATAAAATTAAATCAAGTTTAATTCCCCCTAAATCATTTCTTTTATGGGTGTGTGATTTAAAATTCTTTTTAAACTCACTATATTGTTTAATAGAGACATCACAAAATTGGTTGAAATCGTTAAAAACTTCTCTAAATATTCTTCTTTATGGCTAAACAAATGGATGTTAGTGGCAAAAGAATCTTAAACTCAAAGGGAAAGGATTTGTTATTATTATTATTATTATTAATCAAGAAGATGGTACAATTCTGCATTGTTCTTATAAGCAAACAAATTCATTACAAAGACTACAACTCTCAAACTACATCTGGATGAAAATCACAGCTTCTGAGGTAGTTCATTCAGTCCTCATCAGTATTTGGTCCATAGTCATTATCTAGATCCTTATTCTTCTTGAGTTTCTTCATCTTGGAAACGGATGTCCTCCCCACGAAAGAAGCTCCTATAAACCAGTTTGTAACTTTGAACCTTCTGCCTTATTGAGCTTATTGTTAGACTATGGCACAGATCTAGAAGGGGGGGTTGAATAGATCCCAATTAAAATTTGAGTCGGTGCTACCAATTAAAAATTTGTTTTGAAAATTTGTTTTAAGTGCGGAAGCGGCCGAGGAGAATATAGTCTAAAACGAACGGTTATTGGAAAATCGGATATGCGTCTAGCCTATGGATTAGTGATAATGTAGAATAAGAATCACTACACTAGTCACACTATCAATGATTTATTTCACTTGCTAGGATTCCTAGTTCCAATGATTCAAAGAGCAAACCAAACTAGATACACAACTAAGATAATTTTAGTTTAGGAAAATTATCAAACACTTGGTGTGTAAAAATACTCCAAGTGATATTTATGTTGAGTAAGTGATTCCAATTAGTCTAGCACAATATCTTATTGTACTTTGAATTCAAAAACTGAGTTTTAACTTCTTACTCAATTAATATCAAGGTTTGATAAAAGTGCTTATACAAAAATCACTTATTTTTAAGCCAAAACAAATATGCTGAAAAATAGAGAAGACAAAGGTTTGATGAGGCAGTTCCCCCGTCGTCCTCGCTTCGGGGTACGTCTGCCCTCAATTCTAAAACTAGAATTGAGATTGCTTTAATAGATATCACTTGTTGAGTATAACAGTTTATACAAGGATTGACAAGCAAATATACAACAGAATTCTCAAGACGTTGAATGTTGCTTCCACTCCTTGTTCCTTGATTCAAGGTGAATCAAGTCCTTCGATTGTTGTTGATAGACCTCCGATTCCAGCCCCTTTGTTGAATAACTCTCAGTTCTTCAAACCCTCGGCCCGACTAATCTCAACTACAACAAATCGAACCCGAAATCTTCCCTTCAATATCACTGAATCCGCTACTAGATTGATGAAGACTTCCTCTTCTCAATCACCTTCGCTCAGCTGAAAATTGATGAAGAATTCATCCAAAAACCCCCCAAAATCAAACCAATCTTGGAGGACAAAACCCTAAAGGTTTTATTCAAGAAAAAACCTGTCGCAAGCTTCAACCCGAACCGGATTCCCCAATCTCGGCTTCAAACGTTATCACCTTTAACCAATCACAAAGCACTTCAAAAATGGTTGTGTGTAATTGATGTGTTGTGAGATGTTGAAGATGAAGATGAATAATCTTGGACACCTATTTCACTTTTTCTTGTTCTTTGTACACTTGAATCAATTTGTCAAATGTTGCTTTGATACAAGTAGCTGAACTTCTATTTATAGTAACAAACCAACCAACCCACTTAACAGCTTTTCAAACAAGGTGGAAATTGCTTAAAAACAGTATTTGCGCGCGAACGGTCGACCATAGCAGGTCTATGCGTCGACGCATAGCCTGCAGTTTTGGATAAACTGAAAAATACATCAGTATGCGTCGACCATAGATCGGCGTTCGCCGACCCGTGGGAAATTGAAAACTTCATGCGCTGACCCTGTGGTCGACTCAAGCCTCCGTGCGCTGACCCGTGACAAACTGCACTATGTTATGCGTCGACCCTGAGGTCGACTCAAACCCTGCAAATCTGCAAAAATTCAGATTTTTGTGGTTTTCATGCATTTTGTCATGACCACATTTTATCCACATATGTTGTATGAAATATAACAGTTTAGATGAACATAGAAAGGATATGATAGGTAATATGTTGCATTTGTTTTATAGAGGTGGATTCGACAATGCCGATTCATCCATGGTGGTAATTTGTCATCATCGAAACCTATGATCGTATGTTGTATGACAGTTTGCCCTTACATACTCCCCCTTTTTGATGATGACAACCTCTGTGAAACCAAAGAAAAACAACATGCAATATTTACACGCACTCCCCCTTTCTTTTGTAATCTAAGACTGGCTGCAAAACAACAAACTGTTAATTATTGTGAATATTTTGGCTTGGCTTTGGTACATGCTCTTTCTTGGCTTTGGTACATGCTCTTCTCCCCCTTTGACAACATCAAAAAGAGAAATAGAACTATAATTCAACATAACATGATACTAACAGGAGATAGTAAATCATATAACAATACCACACCAAATATTATTACTGAACAAATTGAAAAGGAGATAGCATTAAACTAGATTAACAAACAAGCATAACAGATAATAAGTTCAGTCAAACAACAAAAGGACAGATGCACATGCAGTTTTATGCCCTAATAGCCTCGTCCTCGACCAAAACAAACATCCGTTATTTGGTCAGCAACACTACTTAGATACTTGAGGCCCACATCGACGGACCGCTCCTGTCGTGCAAATGTTTCGGTGAATGCTGCATACCGTTCATTCATGCTGATTGAGAGGCTATCGATCCTCTTATTTTGTGCTTGAAGTTGGCTACTTATATTAGCATAGCGCTCATCCTGAGTTTGTAAGAATGATTGTTGAGCCAGCTGCATATCGCGCATCATATCTAAAAGTTCAGAAGAATTTTCTTGCTGCGGAGGAGACAATGGAGATTCTTCAGCACCATATTGATACGGCTGATAGAATTGGCGTTGTGTTGACCAGCCCATATGTTGCTATTCACCCCAGCCACCATGGTTGGGGGCATCTTCTTCAGTCGAACAGGTATTCTGAACCCAAGCGGTGTTTGTGTAGTCGTGTGTGTCTGCTTGTGGAGGACTATCATGCTGCTCAAATGCTTGTCCTGCTCCTTCTTCTTCGTTTTCCTCTTGGTCTTCTTCTTCACTTTCATCATATTCTTCAACAGTCATAGGAATATACCCCCTGCGAACAAATCTGTATGCTTTCCACTCATCAGACCAAAAGTATCCCATCATAGAGAGAGTTTTTGGGCTGAATTCTTTATATGAGGAAATGGAGGTATAAGGAAAGGACGGATAATCAACATCGGCTGCAGTAAGAACCTTTCGAATAAGAGATCCATAGGCAAGAGCAGTGCCTTGTCCGGAGTCTCGTAAACTGAACATCCTACTAGCAATGTAGTAGGGCTAGTTTATTTTGCGTTGATTTTTCAGGATATATATGAGATGAACCTCAGCCTGTTCAACTCGGGAAAGGCCACCCTTCTTAGGTCGCAGGATGCGCGCCACAATCCACTGAAGAATGCGCTCACTTGTTTTCAGCTTACCGGCAGTGACAGTTCATAGGAACGCATCACTGTTCACAATGTGGTATGGGTAGGGTCGTTTCAGCATAGCGTTCAAAGCGCTCTTAAACTCATATCCTTCTATTGTGTGAGAATCAGTTACCTCAGCAAGAGGATTTTCATCAGCAGCCAATGTCAGATCAAAATATTTATTCCAAACATCAGACTTGAACGATACCTTTCTTGTGCCGATCCTGGAGTGAAACTTTTGACCACGAAATTTGTCATGAAGGCAAGTGTAGAACACACGGACTAGGTCTTCTCTATATTTGGCATTGCATTCCAGGAATTTAACAATACCGTGATACTGTAGCAGAGACACGATGTCTACGAGATGCATGCGTTCTGCTGTGAGTTTGTAGAAGGCATGTTGCCTCACAACTCCTCTTTGACCAATGTCGTTGTTGAAGGTGTCGACAAGAGCCGGTGGAACTAATGAGACAGCGGTAATGGGTAGGGAGGCAGAGGATGATCCCCTTGATCTGTTACCGGTAGGTTTGCGGGATGAGGAAGCCATTGGTAATGATTTTGAAGCTTTTTGTAAAGGTAGAGAGTGAAGCTTGGTGTAAGATTTTGAGAATGATTTGCAAGAAGGAGGTTTGCCCTTTTTATAGATGAAGATTTAGGGTTTTGGGAAGAGGAGAGGCCAAGAGACAATAGGCACTAGGTAGATGCAACTCACAATGTAGTGGGTTAAATGCACACTTAATGAGAATTTGAAATGCAAATGCATGGGAAGTTTGAACATTTTATGCAGAAAAACTGATTTTTCGTGCGATGCGTCGACCATACCCTCTGCATGCGTCGACGCATACTGTTTGAATTTTTTGAAAAAAGAAAATTTTTAAGGTGTGCGTCGACCATTGCCCTGTTATGGTCGACTCATACAGGAAAATTTTGCAGATTTTCACTGTTATGCACATATGCTCACATGTTTGATGCATAAATAGAATGCCACACAACATTAAACATCCAAACAGATATGGTATAAGAAACACGTCATATATACACAATATTATCATGTAATACAACTATTTAACCATGAAGGTTGGGAGAGAGAGAGAGAAGGGTAAAGGAACAATATCACCTCGATGCCGGAATAACTTGATGAACAATATACTTGTGCTTGCAACAACATTAACTTGTTAGAAGTACAAGATTATAGTTTTAAATGAAATAAGATAAAGTAAGCAATTTATAACGCCCGTTCCGAAATGTCGAGAATACCAAGTTCTCGGAGAATATGAAAGAAAGGCTCAGTAGCTAGCGGCTTTGTGAAAATGTCCTCCAGTTGATTTTTAGTGTTAACATGTTCAAATACAATATCACCTTTCTCTACATGATCCCGAAGAAAATGGTGTCGAATTTCGATATGTTTGGTGCGAGAATGCAACACAGGATTTTTGGTAAGATTAATGGCACTTGTATTGTCACAGAAAATGGGAATACGTTCGAGTTTGAGATTAAAATCCAATAATTGTTGCTTAACCCATAGGATTTGAGCACAACAACTATCGGCAACAATGTATTCCGCTTCGGCGGTCGACAAAGCAACTGAAACTTGTTTCTTGCTATGCCAACTGACCAAGGAATTTGAAAATAACTGACAAGTACCACTAGTGCTTTTCCTATCCGATTTGGAACCGGAAAAATCGGAATCGGAGAAACCTACCAATGAGCAATCATTACCTTTGGAATACCATAGTCCATACTTCGGAGTACCGGATAGGTATCGAAGTTTTCGTTTGATAACTTTTAGATGGGATTCCTTGGGACATGATTGGTATCTTACGCACATACACACGCTAAACATAATGTCGGGACGAGAATCCGTAAGATAGAGAAGTGATCCAATCATACCTCTATACCTTTTTACCTCTACGTCCTTACCGTTTTCATCTTTGTTCAAGTTTGCACATGTTGGCATGGGGGTGTCAATGGCCTTGGCTTTTGCCATGTCAAATCTCTTGATAAGGTCCAAACAATACTTTGTTTGACTCACGAATGTTCCTTCATTGAGTTGTTTAATTTGCAAACCGAGAAAGTATGTGAGCTCCCCCATCATACTCATCTCGAATTCACCCTGCATAAGATCCGAAAACTCTCTCACGAGATTCATGTTAGTAGACCCAAATATAATATCGTCAACATAAATTTGTACTAATATCAAGTGTTTTCCTTGATGTTTAATAAAGAGAGTTGTGTCAACCTTTCCTCTTGAGTAACCTTGATCAAGTAAAAATTTACTTAGTCGCTCATACCAAGCTCTAGGAGCTTGTTTGAGACCATATAAAGCCCTTTTTAGTTTGTAAACATGATCGGGATACTCATGAGATTCAAAACCCGGAGGTTGTGCGACGTAGACCTCTTCATTTATGTAACCGTTAAGGAACGCACTCTTAACATCCATTTGGAATAGTTTAAAGTCTTTCGCACAAGCGAAGGCAAGGAGAAGACGTATAGCCTCGAGTCGGGCAACCGGCGCATAAGTTTCCTCATAGTCGATGCCTTCCTCTTGGTTATACCCTTGCGCGACTAAACGCGCCTTGTTACGAGTTATTACCCCGTTTTCGTCCAACTTGTTCCTAAACACCCATCGGGTGCCGATTACTCGATGACCTCGCAGAGAAGGGACAAGATCCCAAACCTCATTTCTAGTGAACTGATTTAGTTCCTCCTGCATTGACAAAAACCAGTGTTCATCGAGTAGGGCTTCTTTAGGGTTTTTAGGTTCCATTTGTGAAACGAAAGCGAAGTGATAACAGAAATTACTTAGCTTCGATCGAGTTGTAACACCCTTTGAGATATCTCCGAGAATGTTGTCAATTGGATGGTCTTTGGGAGACTTCCAAGCTTGAGGGAGATCATCGTTTGAAGGCGGATGAGCTACCTCGGTTTCCTCATGATGTACATCTTTATCCTCCTCAACTTTGACTTTGTCGGGTTGATCAATCCCCGACTCGCCACCCTTGAGTATGTCTTCCGTAGATGTACCTGCACCATGAACAACACTACCCTTTCCGACGTTTCTCGGATAGGATTCGTCAAAAGTGACATGTACAGACTCTTCCACAGCAAGTAATCATTTATTATATATTCTATATGCTTTACTCGATTGAGAGTATCCGAGGAAGATACCTTCGTTGGCCTTGGAATCGAATTTGCCCAAGTTTTCCTTTCCATTATTTAATACAAAACATTTGCAACCGAAAACATGTAAGTGAGAAACATTTGGCTTTCGCCCTTTTAAAAGCTCATACGGTGTTTTATTTAGAATGGGGCGAATGAGCACCCTATTCAAAACATAACACGCCGTACTAATGGCGTCGGCCCAAAAATATTTCGGTAAACCACTTTCGTTAATCATTGTTCTTCCCAATTCTTCCAAAATTTGATTTTTACGCTCCACAACCCCATTTTGTTGAGGAGTACGTGGAGCGGAGAAGTTATGATCGATACCATGGTTACCGCAATATTCTTCAAATAAATGGTTTTCGAACTCACCCCCATGGTTGCTTCTAATTGAAACAATGTTTGTATTTAATTTATTTTGGGAAATCTTAGCAAACCTTTCAAAGGCGGCGAACGTATCGCTCTTGCTTACTAAAAAGATAGTCCAATAAAATCTAGAAAAATCGTCCACTATTACGAAACCGTAATAATTTCCTTCTAGACTTTTAATCCTAGACGCCCCAAATAAGTCCATATGAAGAAGTTCGAGAGGTCTCGTTGTTGAAACAATATTTTTGGATTTAAATGAGATCCTCGTTTGCTTCCCTTTTTGACAAGCATCACAAAGGTGATCCTTGGTGAACTTTATTTTGGGGAGACCTAAGACTAGATCTTTTGAGACTACTTTATTTAGTAAGTCAAAGTTAACATGTGCTAAACGCCTATGCCATAACCATGAATCTTCACTCATTGTTACAAGGCATTTGTCACTTGTTAACGATACTTCGTTCAAGTCTAACATATAGACATTATTCACTCGCAGGACATTAAACATACTCTTCTTATCATCATTATGTACAATTTTGCAACAATCTTTTGAAAAAGATATATTGTATCCTTTGTCACATAATTGACTGATGCTAAGTAGATTGTGTTTAAGACCTTCGACAAGCAATACATCAGAAATAGTAGTGGAAGAAGGGTTACCTACACTACCTTTACCTAGTATTGCTCCACGGTTGTTGTCACCATAGGTTACATATCCTTTCTTCTTAGCCACGAAGTCAATGAAGAGTGATATGTCTCCTGACATGTGCCTTGAGCATCCACTGTCGAGAACCCATCTTCTCTCGGTGGTCTCGAGGCATTGTACCTATGGAAATGCAATTAACACGAGAAGGTACCCAATGGCTTATTGGGTCCTGAATAGTTAGTAACGAGATGGTTGCATTTGGGCAGCCATTGATAAATGCCTTTAGGAACTAAGAATCTCTTAAACCTGCATTTAACAATGGAGTGGCCTTTCTTGCAACAATAAAGACAAGAGAAATTGACATTATGATTGCCTTTGCTATCTTCATCCTTTATAACATATTTATATTTTTGATATGGATTAACCATACTTTTTCGAAAGTTTGATTTATCGATTGCAAAGGTAATCTTAGGCTCAAAAGCCTTGTCAAGTTTGGTCTTTAGGTTTCTTACTTCACCTTGCCAAATATAACAAGTATCACACCCATAGTTAATTATCGTATTTCTAAGGTCCTCACAACCTGCTTTTGTGCTTTCTACCATAGAAGCTTTGAGTGCCTCAAGTTTCCTTTCGGATTCTCGAATTTTTTGTTCCAAATGGATAAAAATTTGGTTATTTGAGGCAAGCCTTTTAAAGGCCTCTTTAGCTTCACAGTGTAAAGTATCAAATGCAGCTTGTAATTCATGATGAGACATACTAGAGGATTTTTCATATTTAGCATGTCGTACCTGTTTCTTTTTGTTCTTTTGATGAGCAGAGAGGCATAGGTTTACAGCTTCTTCTTCATCACTAGAACATTCATCACCGGAGGAGTCGCTATCGCTTTCCCAAGCTATGTATGCTCTCCTTGGCTTTGATGATTTCTTGTGTGATTTGGATGATTCCTTTTCCTTTGTCTTCTTGTTCATCGGACAATCCAGTTTGTAATGACCGAGCTTCTCACAAGTGTAGCACGACCCTCTAGTCTTTTTACCTTTTGAGTCATCATTTTTAGAGTACCTCGATTGTTTCCGGAAGTTTACCAAGTTCTTCTCGGAATGTTGGATGCCGTTCTTTCTCACGTAACGATTGTAACGTTTAACGAACAACCCCATATCTTCGCTCTTGTCCTCTTCTTCTTCGTCGCTCGAGGAATAATCACTTTGCTATTTTGCTTGAGACTTCGAGGAGGAAGTCTTAAGAGCTATAGATTTCTTTTCACTCACCTTTATTTTGTCCTTCTTTTCTTTCTTTTCGTGTTGTTCTAGGCTCAAGAGTACTTGTTCGTGCTCTTGTAGTTTGCCAAATAATGTTGTCAAGTCTAATACGGTGAGATCATTTGCTTCTTTGATGGCGGTCACTTTCGGCTGCCATTCCCTGTTAAGACATCTCAAGATCTTATTAGTAGCAACATCATTGGAAACCAGCCTACCTAATGAATGTAATCGATTAATGAGATGAGTAAATATCTTTTGTATGTCAGCAATGGTTTCCCCTTGCTCCATAAAAAAAGATCAAACTCTTGTGTTAGTGTGTTGATTCTTGCCAACTTAACATCGTTCGTCCCCTCATGGGCGATTTGTAGTGAATCCCACATGGCCTTAGCAGTAGGATAATGGGATACACGATAGTATTCATCTACACCTAATGAGGAGATTAGGATATTTTTGGCTTTCCAATCATAATTGTATTTTCTTTCATCATCATCGGTCCATTGTGCTTTGGGCTTTGGCACTAATTCATTATTCTCATTGGTCATGGTTATTTCAATTGGACCATTGAGAATAACGTTCCATATTTTTCTATCTATGGAATTTATGTGCACCCGCATACAGTCTTTCTAATAACTATAATTTTCACCATTGAAAACGGGAGCTCTATTATAAGCCCCTTTAGGTTCGTTAGCCATTTTCTATCAAAGTTATATTTTGAAGCACAGAGTAAACCGGTGCTCCTGATACCACTTGTTAGACTATGGCACGGATCTAGAAGGGGGGGGGGGGGGTTGAATAGATCCCAATTAAAATTTGAGTTGGCGCTACCAATTAAAAATTGGTTTTGAAAATTTATTTTAAGTGCGGAAGCGGCCGAGGAAAATATAGTCTAAAACGAACGATTATTGGAAAACCGGATATGCGTCTAGCCTATGGATTAGTGATAATGTAGAATAAGAATCACTACAATAGTCACACTATCAATGATTTATTTCACTTGCTAGGATTCCTAGTTCCAATGATTCAAAGAGCAAACCAAACTAGATACACAACTAAGATAATTTTGGTTTAGGCAAATTATCAAACACTTGGTGTGTAAAAATACTCCAAGTGATATTTATGTTGAGTAAGTGATTCCAATTAGTCTAGTACAATATCTTATTGTACTTGGAATTCAAAAACTGAGTTTTAACTTCTTACTCAATTAATATCAAGGTTTGATAAAAGTGCTTATACAAAAATCACTTATTTTAAAGCCAAAACAAATATGCTGAAAAATAGAGAAGACAGAGGTTTGATGAGGCAGTTCCCCCGTCGTCCTTGCTTCGGGGTACGTCTGCCCTCAATTCTAAAACTAGAATTGAGATTGCTTTAATAGATATCACCTGTTGAGTATAACAGTTTATACAAGGATTGACAAGCAAATATACAACAGAATTCTCAAGACGTTGAATGTTGCTTCCACTCCTTGTTCCTTGATTCAAGGTGAATCAAGTCCTTCGATTGTTGTTGATAGACCTCCGATTCCAGCCCCTTTGTTGAATAACTCTCAGTTCTTCAAACCCTCGGCCCGACTGATCTCAACTACAACAAATCGAACCCGAAATCTTCCCTTTAATATCACTGAATCCACTACTAGATTGATGAAGACTTCCTCTTCTCAATCACCTTCGCTCAGCTGAAAATTGATGAAGAATTCGTCCAAAAACCCCCCAAAATCAAACCAATCTTGGAGGACAAAACCCTAAAGGTTTTATTCAAGAAAAAACCTGTCGCAAGCTTAAACCCGAACCGGATTCCCCAATCTCGGCTTCGAACGTTATCACCTTGAACCAATCACAAAGCACTTCAAAAATGATTGTGTGTAATTGATGTGTTGTGAGATGTTGAAGATGAAGATGAAGAATCTTGGACACCTATTTCACTTTTTCTTGTTCTTTGTACACTTGAATCAATTTGTCAAATGTTGCTTTGATACAAGTAGCTGAACTTCTATTTATAGTAACAAACCAACCAACCCACTTAACAACTTTTCAAACAAGGTGGGAATTGCTTAAAAACAGTATTTGCGCGCGAACGGTCGACCATAGCAGGTCTATGCGTCGACGCATAGCCTGCAGTTTTGGACAAACTGAAAAACACATCAGTATGCGTCGACCATAGGTCGGCGTGCGTTGACCCGTGGGAAATTGAAAACTTCATGCGCCGACCCTGTGGTCGACTCAAGCCTCCGTGCGCTGACCCGTGACAAACTGCACTATGTTATGCGCCGACCCTGCGGTCGACTCAAACCCTGCAAATCTGCAAAAATTCAGATTTTTGTGGTTTTCATGCATTTTGTCATGACCATATTTTATCCACATATGTTGTATGAAATATAACAGTTTAGATGAACATGGAAAAGGATATGATAGGTGATATGTTGCATTTGTTTTGTAGAGGTGGATTCGATAATGCCGATTCATCCATGGTGGTAATTTGTCATCATCAAAACCTATGATCGTATGTTGTATGATAGTTTGCCCTTACACTTATCATTCTTGTGTTTCCTTTTTTTGCATCCATGACAGCCTTGCCAAACTATTTGGAAAAGTTCTCCTTGGAAATCTTGGATGACTTGCTCATATTATTAGTCATGAGAAGAGATAGATGAAAATGAATGCGACTTTGTTGGTAACGGAAGACAGTTTTTATAGAGAGTTTGGGATAAAGCAGAATCAATGTTGATTATTATGCACTAATGGACATTGGAGAGAGATATTTTCTTGGTCTTCAAGCACATTTCTCCAGCCTTGATTGCTTTAATTCTATCAAATGCTCAGTTATCAAAACCTACCTTGACCATCTCGAAAATTGAAAAGTTGTTTCCCAACCATTCTAATATGTTTTCAATTACTTTCTCATTTTTTTAAAAATAATTTTTGAAAAAGGGGTAAATCAAATACGATTTTAAATTATTTTTATCTAGATTTGATAAAATCACAAACATTTTACATTTGTGCATTTTTTTATCAAATTTTTTTTTGCCTATGAAAACTTCTTTGATTGGTTGAAATTTTTCTTCAGTACCTTTTATATTTCCTTTATTTGTTTTTGTTGATGACAAATATATAATTATTTAAGCACTTGAGATCTTATAATTATTATTATTGATTAAATTCTGAAGAATTATCATTGTACTTTAAATGATTAAATTTAATTAACCTGGATATGATTTAGGGGGAGCTTACAAACCTCACCTTATGGATTGTTAAACTCAATGGGAGCTTACGAACCTCAGACCCTGAAGTCAACTGGTTAATTAAATTAACAATCATTTTTCTTAAATACTTATGTTTGTCATTCTAAAAAAGAGGGAGATTGTTGGAACAAAATTGGTTTGTCTCATATTCCTTAGGTTTTCATGATAATAAAGCATTTAAAGAACAATTGAATATACTAATATATGTCCAAGTGTGCATGACCATAGACTAAAATTTCATATAGAATCTAAGTATTTGTTCTGACTATGAACATCTAAAGAGAAGCTTAAAGACCAAAATGTGATGGATCAGAAGCTGAAGATCAGACTCTGAAGAAGTCAACTTCTGAAGAGATCAACATCTGAAGGTCAGAGCCTAAAGGAGTCAGCCTTTGAAGACTAAACTTTGAATAAGTCTGCTTCTGATGATCAAAACCTGGGTCAGTCAAAGCACAAGGACCAACGTGACTTTGATAGGTCACTATCAACCTTTAAGCCTACTTTGTCACGTGAAGACGTAAGCTTTATTTTCTTCATATATTATGTTGGGATGCAACTACTAATTCCTTTTACAGCAAAAGGATTTCAAACTAGACTTCAACAACCTTGACTATTTGAAGAAACATCCAACATCTATTTTGATGTTTCTCAAGGACTCTCTTGTGTTGATTCTCCAACGACTCTTTTCCTTCTCTACTTAAGGAGCTGAAGACTTGAAGAAAAACTACTAATTCCATTAACATTAAAAAAAGAAGTTACTCTATAAAAAATATAGCACAAGTGGAATATAGGATTTCTTATCCTTGTATATTCTAGAAATCCCTAAGTCTTAAAGAGTTCTTTTTTAGTTGTATTTTGTTTATACCTCTGATTGTATATCAAATGTATTACCCCAAAAATATCATTTATCTATTAGGTAAATTGTTAGAAGTCTGTTACTAAGTGTTTTAGAATTTGAAGTCTCTTACTTATGTGTTTGAGCATATAAGTTTCTTGCATGTATGCTTGAGCATTCAAAGTCTCTTGCTTATGTGCTTGAGCATAGAAGTCTCATTCTTTATGTTTGATCATTGGAAGTATCTTGCTCGTGGGCTTGAGCAAATTGTATTCTTGTGCGATTATAGTGAAAATCTCTTGTAAGCACAAGGGGACTGGATCACTCTCAAGTTGTGAGAGAAACCAGGATAACTCTATGTGTCACTCTTCTTTCTTGCATTTCATATCCACTGTCTACCTCTGATTGAATCAAATTTTATACCTTAAGTTTAGAATCTAACCAAACAGTTTAAAAAGCAAGAAAAGTCAACATAATTCAAACCCCTTTTAATGTTTTTCTCACCTTTATATACTTCTCCCCCTTTTTCATAATAAAAAAGCGTAAGATAATCAAAGCATATACGTCCCATGTAAAGGGAACAAGTTACCTTGTAGTTATGGACATGAGAAGTCCAGAGTAAGAAGTAAGAAATATGATCTAAGATTTTACTTCTCCCCACAGAAGGTACCGTCCAACTTTGAAATTAACCGGTAGGTAAGCTTCGGAGAAATTCCTCCCCTTGATTATTTCTCGAACATAACTCAAAAGTCCTTAAAGCTTTCTAAACCGAGAGGGAAATATGTTGTTCTACTTCATTCTTTCTCAGATTCTTTCCAATAGGTAATCATTTCGTCTTAGAAAATATTTTGGACAACTTGTTTTTATCCTCCTTGAGCCTTAGATCAATATTGGACTCTAGGCATGCTGTATTTGGCATCCTTTTGCTCAAAGAACTTGAAACTCAACCATAGGTTATTACGAAATAAATTTAATTAAATAAGCAATTAACAAATCACTTACTAGAAAATCAATCAGAGTTTTCTGATTTTTCAATCTTTATAAAATATACTACCTCAAAATCTCAAGGTAACGTGAGAAACTTCACGTGTCGAGGAAACAACAAGTCACCGTCCATTTTTCTTCTCTATGAATCATTTGATACGGGAGTTGGTTCAACCATAGGAATGATAAATGCATTACAAATTTATTATCTTAACCTTTTAATAGGTTCTGTGATTGCAACTATTCAATGATGCCATCAACGTTAACACCTTGATCACATATGTTGAAAGATATCATCAACATAAAGAGCATTTGGAGAAACGACATTAGGTAACTACTTCTTCTTGTACAACTAAGATATTTCAAGAAGCTCTCCTATCTTGTGATATCAGAAACATCCATTCTAATTGTTCTTCAAACCTAGTTGTATTTGGTTGTTAGGAATTTGTTGCTTGAGAACATAATTTTTTTCTCGTGCTTGAGAATAATTCTCAATTTTTGTATCAACTAAGAAACCCATTTCTGATCCTTACGTCCTTCAAAAGACATTTCACATTAAAATATAAAATAAAATGGAAAAGAAATTCTAGCTAAAACCTGTCAAAATATTGTATTAAGTTAAATCATTTTAATAAGTACTTTTATTAAAATGCTTCCACTATTTTTATTCAAATCAAATGACTTTCAACATTTGATTCGAAAAATCCCGTTGAAAGATTTTCTATCGTATCGAGATCCATATTTTACTTTGTTTTGAGTTTGCGTAGGAGGATTATACAAAACTTCGTTATTTAGGTAGAAACTCTTTATAATTGTATCTAATACAACTCTCAAATTTTGTCTGTTTAATGAATAACTCTTTATTCTAATCCATCATATGGATTATTCTCAACTCTTTTTTTTAAACATATATAATCTTATTATACTTAGTTTAGTTAAGTTAAATTAAAAAATGTAACAATTGGATATTACATTTATCCAATCGCACCTTATGAATATAAAACATGCACATAACATTGGAGAAAACTTACATTATTCGATACTAGTCTTGATGAATGCTAAAATTTGAAAAATAATTAATTTAATATTTAATTAAGGATTTTTCTTAAGTTTGATCTCACCAATTTGTGTATCTCATACACGCGCATACGAACATACATTTCGTGCATCACATAAATAAACAATATAAAATTTAGTAAAACGATTATGATTAGATAAAACGCAATAATTAATAAACAATTTATTACAATTCTTTGACCTGCGAGTAAGCTTATCAAACTTCTTCACCGACGCCATCGTTTGATATTGTATTCTCCCCATTCTTGAACTTGAACATTAATAATATTTAAATAAATAAAACAAGTAAATGACATGACACATGTCATATTTAAATAAAATAAATCACGACATATACGTCGTATTTAAATAAAATAAATCACGACATGTAACCCTTATTTAAACTAAACAAATGGAAAAATTTAATGTCATAACCATATACCAAATTGTTTAATAATAAATAATAATAAATGATCAATTTATAAATATTAACGCGTCAACCCTTAATATGTTTAACTCTAAAGGCACAACACATGCGCTCTCATAAATCATAATGCAACACATTCATATCATAATAAAAATTATTAAATATTCAATATGACTGATCGAATGTCATTGTTTCACTATACAAATGTTAGATTCTGAAATAGAATGAACATTGATAATTCAAATATATAATAATCATTACACTAATAGAATAGATGAAATAAAACAACATATCAAATACACTATCATCACACCATAAATATTTATATTCTTATATAAATCGATTATTAATATTTATATCAATTATAGATTATTGAAGTGTCACTACTTTGCAATACAAACTTCAGATTCTAAAGCATAATTAAAACAAATATATGAATTATATAATATGATATCAAGATTTAATATTAAATAATAAATATTTTATTATTATTTTATCATCATCATTATTTATTATTATTATTATTATTATTATTATTATTATTATTATTATTATTATTATTATTATTATTATTATTATTATTATTATTATTATTATTTGAATATTATTATTTTTTTTTTTTTTGTGTGTGAGACTAAAATCCAGTTTAATTTGAATAATAGAGCTATTCGTTTGCAAGACATCGAGAAGAGGCTTCAATATCAGTGTTATGAGATTTACTAAAATATTATAAGTTGGGCTATATGTAACTATCTTAATTGTATTGCAATTCATAAAATATATGAATCAAATTGAATTAAACACATTTTAACCACACAGATACATATGAAAATATTATCATATAATTATAATTATATATAAAAATATATTTGAATTTAATAATTTAATCAAAACCGAGCTTGATACCACTGTAAGGATTTAAAATGAGTTTTTTCTAAAATTTGGATCCTCTTAATCGAATAATTTTGATGAATGAATATTAATTAAATCATTTAGCACAAATCAAATATAATTAAAATTATCTTAAAAAAATCTTTTGAAGTGTTTTAATTTTGATCACGAACGAACGAGTGCAAAGTGAATGTCGTGTGATCTAATATAACATTTCTATGATAATGATCATGTGTACAATTATCCATATGCCCTTATATTATATATATATATATATATATATATATATATATATATATATATATATATATATATATATATATATATATATATATATATATATATATATATATATATATATATATATATATGGAACATGATCAAGCTTCATAGGAGAGAAAACATTCACAACCAATTTAGAATTTGATCAACCAAAAGATTACTCCAACCCCTATCTTTGGCCAACTCGATATCACGAAGGACACCACAACACTTCGCAAATAAAGAGTTTCTCCAAATGAGTGGTTCCACAAACACCAAGGATAGCCCACCCGTGCTCCTACGAAATAGACCATCACAATCGGAAAAGTTAGGGGCTTCAACAAAAGAACCGTCAACATTGCACTTCATCCAACCTAGAGGCGGCGAGTGCCAAATAATATCCTTAAGTAGAGGGCCCCTCAGAGGATTGATCTGAATTTGAAACGCTTTAAGCACTTCAAAATCGAGCAAGCCATGCCTAAAGGGGGGGGGGATTGGAATTATTGTTGTAGAGATTAACTTGAGCCAAAATGGAAGTCCGACTGGATATGATGTTGGGAGCTTTGTTGTAAAATATGATCGCATTTCTAGCATTCCGGATTTCATTTATAACATAAATACAAGCCACTTTAATTGTGAAACAACCTTGTGGAGAAGAGGCTTTCGAAAAAAGATGTCAAAAGTTGTTGACAGTAACCTGAACCGACACATTAATGATTCTACAAAGACAAGACCAAATCATGGAGGCAAAGGAGCAAGTGAAGAAAATGTGCTCAGTGTTTTCCATATGACAGTTACAGAGGGAGCACTTAGAAACCACAGAAAAAACCGTTTGACACAGCTAATCATCGGTCGAGATTTTTTGGTACAACAGTCTCTAGATCAGTAAAGATTTGGATGGAGGAATATGGAGACTCCAGATATCAGTAGCCCAAGGAGGAGTAAAGGGAGGCCGATCCTTGAACTTGAAAGCTTCTTTTAAGGAAAGATGACCACTAGTTATAGTAGTCCAACAAAGTTGATCAGGAGACTCATTTGCAATAAAACAACAACAATTCTTTCTTCTTAGAATGGAAAATAGTCATGCCAAGCAGAAGGAAAATACCAAGTTTTGTCTCTAATAAAATCAAAAACTTTGGCATCAAAATTAATGCTCAAATCAGAAATGGAGTTTAATTTGATATTGGTTATAAACGGTAAGCCCGACCAAGAGTCTTTCCAGAATCTAATATGTGTTCCATTACCTAAGGACCAGAAAGATTTATCCAGAACAATAGAATGATCTTCCTTGATTCAATCCAGATAGAAGAGTGGATATGATGACGAATTCTTCCAAAAGATCTTATAATTCTACCTCTAAGCAAGCAAGCCCAATCTTCATTTGAGTTAAGGAATTCCTAACAAAGCTTTAGATTTGAGGTGTCGTTTAGACAGATCAAAGATCTAATATTGAGACCTTCATTCTCTTTGGGTTGACAAACTTTTTTCCATGAAACGATTATAATTTTCCTTTGAGAAATGTTACCACTCCAAATGAAATTTCTAGAAGCTCTTTCTATGTTCTTGAGAAGAAAAATAGACCATGAGTAAACTCCAATGGTGTGAGTTATCATAGATTGAACCACAGATTGCACAAGAATAACCCTACCTACATGGAAATAAGGGAGCCTTTCCAAGCAGAGAGCTTCTCCAAAATTGTGTCAGCAATAGGTTGAAAAAATTGGGACTTTAGATGACCTTTAAAAATGGGAGCACCCAAATAAACGAAGAGGAGAGCACCTTTACAAAAACAAGTCTGAGCTAGCAAATTGTTGAATCTAGCTTCACCCGTTCCACCTGTAATATTGACGATAATATTAAATTATTTATTTAATATTAAAAATAGTGAGTCGTATTTAGTAACACATTACTGCTATCCAAGTAATGAGAATGTCGTGTGATCTAATATAACATTTCTATGATAATGATCATGTGTACAATTACCCTTATATATATATATATATATATATATATATATATATATATATATATATATATATATATATATATATATATATATATATATATATATATATATATATATATATATATATATATATATATATATATATATATATATATATTGAACACAAGACATTGAATGTGTCACCCTTGTATAGTTCAATATTATATTCCTTGATCTCCGAGTATACTTGATAACAACAAATAAGTTCAATATTTCATATTGACTTATTTGAGTATGGTCATGCATTTTACGGTCATACTCGATCAAGGGTCTCATAGATATTACTTCTGTATATGTAGAAGGGACAAATCCCGTTTAGGTCACTCATGTCCCTCTGCATGATTTGTGGCGTATCCTTCAACCATTTTTATGGTCATCTTGTTATGGACAACATTTGATTGACAATAAAGCACCCGACTCCACCATCTAGGGTTCATACTGGTTTCACGTCGAAAAGTAGTATATACCACTATCAGTATGAGAATAACTTATGACAATTATGTACATATTATCTAGTATTCTCATGGTGGATCAATCTAGTATAAATATTATTCATAATATTTATACATATATGAAAATTTGATATCTCATACTCATAATCCGTGAGATATGGTAATTAGTCTACCCACATAATAGTCTATATGCATCACTGTTGTCCTATGTGACAATAAAACTTGACTTAGGATACTTTAAAAATAGTATCCTTATATTTACTGATGTATCACAACTAAGTCACACTTAATGAATCATTATACATATTAATTATTCTAAATTTTTTATTATGTCATATACAAATAACATAATAAATACAATGTCTAATTATAAGGATATATATTAACAAATAAAATATATTGAAGTCTTGATATAAAAGCAAACACACCAAAATTGATTGACTATTATGGCTTACTCTATTAGTATCCTCTTGTTGGTGTTGTTGGATGTTGTGAATATTGTCCTTAAGACTTTAATTTTGACGGTGTAGTTCGTCCAAGCGGCGCACATTTCTGCTATGGAGTTAGGGTCACTACTACCTACGGTATCCTCCTGTGTGGAGGATTGTGCCCTCCTGACAACCATGATTGAAGTCAGTTGAGGATAAAAGTTGATACTTTAGTGAACTAGGAATGATGATGATAATGGAATATGTAACACATGTAAGTTTTATCCATGTCCTACGGTGGACGCCATTATACTTGTCAAAAAATATAAAAATCATGGAACTTCGATGATGATAGGGGTGGCTAGAGGCCTTAGTGATTTTCCGTGGTTTAGGGTTTGTTCACCGTGGAGAGAAATCATGTTCTATGGTGTTTTGGTTATGGAGATAGTAAATTCATGTGAGGTGAGAATATCTATATCTTTGGAATATTTCATGTACGTTAGTTATCCGTTGTCATGTCTTCATGCTAGGGGCAAAGTGTTTATAAAGGCTTATGAGCTTAGATTTAGAATCCTATGAAGTGGTAACTATGAAGTGGTAACTGCTTCACTTTGATTAGGAGAATTATCGACGATCAACATCTTAGGTAAACATAATTAATTTTTTTTGATCTCATAAAAATCTCATAGAAAAGATAAGGGCATTCTCAAAAATCTAAAACCTTATAGATTCGAGATAATAGGTAAGGTATACTATTATGTTTGAAATTAAAAAATATCATTTTGGATATTAGATTGGAGATCCGATAATACCATATAAAATAATTTTATAGCAGGAGTAGCAAAATCTAAGAATACCACTTGAAGATGTAGAATTGATAATACTTATTAGAGCAAATTAAGGACGAAGAGTTTGTTCATAATGGGTATCTTTACATACAGCCACAATGGCTTAGATAAAGGCAAGTTGGTTACAAATTAACTAATCATTGCAAAGAAAATAGACACGTCATCATTCTAGAAGTAAAATGACAAAATGACAACTTATTTGCTAGAAGGAAATCCTATCACAGAAGGTAGTACCTGAATAAGATAATCATCCTAAAAAGCTTTCCTTTCTAGAAATGGTAATAAATATTTACTATGATAGTCTACATGTTCATAATCAAAAGAGTTCCTATGAACATTAAATATATATAAAACCATCCTCTTTTTTATTGCATACTACATAGTAATACATGTAGTCAGAGAGTCCCTTTTCCTGATTAAGCAGGTTCTATGAACAATGTTTCCTGTCATTTATTGAATAATTAGATTATAAGTAATGAAAATTCAAGAGAAAATCTCAATGAAAAGCTTTAAGGTTAGATACCATACTCACCCCAGGAAAAACAGTTCCAACAAAGAAGTTTTCTCTTTCAGTTGGTGACAGAATTATGGATTGGCATTGTAGATCAATTTTAGCACACTGCATGGACACATCAAATATTTAAGACAGGTTACAAAAAGTAATTTCAACTCTTGTGTATAAAACTGTGTGTCACTCACCATGTATCTGCTTTTCAAGTGCTTGTACAAATCAACATTGCTGTACTTAAGCACATGGAAGATGACATTATCTATGGGATGTGAAAAACTGAAAATTTAACATTATTAGAATATGTAAGCAACCATAATAGATTAAACACGTGTTTGATTCTGCGATGAAAAAAATTGATTATGACTGAAAGTATCACGTTTAGACTCAAAAGCTAAAGACTTTGACTTCAAGTAGAATCAATTCTGGAAAGCAAAATCAATTCTATATATTCATAATCAATTCTAAGTATTTCATTGTGTTTGAATAAAAATTACTTCTTGGTATGGTTAACAGCCTTGAGAGGTATCAAGTGGCTTATCTCCAACCTATTACTCCACCTAAGAGTAAGCCTGCAAAATGCAGCAAGAAGTTAACAATTCTGAGTTTACAAAAAATTTATGATTATACAAAACAGAATTCACTTACGTGAGTGGTGTTGTTGTTTTTCTGAAGGCCTGTTACATGGAAACAAACAAGGAAAATTTTAAGCTATAATACATTTTCATGTCAAATATTTCCATAAAAAGTAGATTCTATCATACCCTTGCTTTAATGACAGTTACTCGGCTCGAGTTAATTTTCCCGGTTAAATTTCCCTGGATCATGATTCATAGATTATTATCAGCAACCTTGTAAATGTGGAGAATCTAAATCTATAGAAAGAATGATAAATGGTTTTTCCTGTTTAGCTTACCTCCCAAGTATGAACATAGTCTTGCAACTCGTCGAGGGACGGGAGGACATACAAATTTGAGTTCAAGTTTTGATAAGATGGAGATATTCTTTGTGCTGAATGAATCCAAGTATTCGCTCCAAACGCTTGCGAAGGAAAATTGAACGGAGCCATATTATTCCTCAGATACTGGTTGTAGGGCTGAAAATGTTGTCCCGTAGGTTGCGCGGAAAAGTTTCCGATTGATTCTCTAGCAAAAGTAGGAAACATTGGAAGCTGACTTGTTGATGATGAGTATGGTTGAGGTTGCATCTGTGAGTTACTTGTTACATAAGGAAATGCGAAATTCCCATTGGAAACACTAGTTTGGAATTGAGAAGAAGAAACCAATGTTGATGTGTTCGTCGAGAAACTTATCGCGCTTGGATCATACCATGATTGCAAAGCGTTTTCGTAAAACAGGCCTGTTGATGATCCTTCTCCTGTATTTGGAGCAGGAGCTTGCACTTCGAATGGCGTAAAGTCTACTACCTTCGATGAACTTGCTGTCAATTCAGCATTTGATGTTTGATTATCTGGTGTATTCTGTGAAGCAACATTCAGAGCTTTTTCCAGTTCATTTTCAACTTCTAGTAACTGTTTTTCGAAAGACACTCCTTGATCGTGTCCAAGAGAATGGTTGATATCATCCAAAGGGTTCTCCCCGAGTTCGAAAAGGTTTGTCAGATCATTGTCTTCCAATGGTGTAAATGTTCTCGACCTTTTCATCGGTGGTAAAATATCGGTATCGCTATTAAGCTCGGCCATGATATCTTCGTATAGATTTACTTGAATCTGAGAGTTAGTCAATGCCACATTCGCCTGGTCCGTGCCATTCGAAAAAATCATTTCCTGATAATCGAGAGGTTGCGAGGCGCTTACACTCTCCTAAACAAGAAACCATTGTATGTCAATATAAAGCATAAATTGCCTGTGTTAAATAAATCATTCTAACAAATACATTACCGGTGTTAAATCATTGCAAGCTTCGCTTATTTTCGCTCCTATCGTCGCCTGAGACGCCGCAGATTCTTCTGAAAATATCACAAAATGAAATGAAGAATAAGAAAATGTTAAAAAATCAATGAAAATAGCTATAACTTATGCAGAAAGAAGAATGAAATTGATATTACATTTTTTTTTTTATATATATAGGAAGTGAAATAAATAACCTTGGAAATTAAGAACACTGAAAAGTGTTGAATCAAGTGCTGTATTAATGGATCCAACACTTGTTGAAGGAAATTCCACTATTCTTTTTTCTTTGAGTGCTTTGTGTGCTTCTCTAAAGTTTTTTGACAGTAAAATTGTCAATTGTCCAGTGCTGTAACTAGAGATTGGAGCATTTGATAATGTTAACACATTATTTCCCTACAAGTCCAAAAAAACAAAAATCATCAGCATATACTAACCAAAACATCGCACTCAACCTATGCAAGAACGACACTTCATATTAAAATCGTCTCAGTGTTGGACACTAACACAATTAACGCGACACTGACACATAGAGTTTCTTATGAGAGAGTAATTCTTACCAAATTAAATATGGCTCCGAAAATCGGAACTGGATTAGGAGTTATCACTGAGAGTGACACAGCTAGCTGTGTGAAGCAACATGAGCATATTAGAAAGATAAATAAATCACAATTTTTCTGCAATCTTTTCTAGCAACGACTACAGAGACATCTAAACGTCTCTGCAATCGCCGCATAAAGAATCAAAATATGTGATGTTGGAGTATATTACCGGAACACATTTTTTGGCGACCTCGAGAAAATCGATCTGACAAGCTTGTAATCTTTGACCAATAACTTGAGCTCTTTGAATCATTGGCACACAGACAGGCATTGTCTTAGGAACAGGATCACCTGGAGCAACAAGAATACAATGTCTTTCTGCATTGTAGTATTCTCTTTCCGTCATTGTATCACATGGCTTTGGATACATCTGAACAATTCAACCAATTTTCAAAATTTTTAATTTTTTTCCATTTCTTACATATATAAAATAGTTAAATTTAATAATTGAATAATGAGAATTAAAATACCACAAGAGCTTCTGCTAAACCTTCTGCCATGCTAGATTGATTAAGATCATTTCCATTGAAAGATAAATGTGACAAATTTTCCATGTATCTATTCACATCTTTTGTCCAGTTCATGAATTGCATGTCATAGCCTGTTTCCACTGAATACAAGTTAAAATTTTCAGATATTTATGCGTTCAATAAATTTTATAGAAAAAAATAAAATAAAAAGTATTACCTAGTTCAGAGTTTGCATTATAGAATACTAGTCCAAGATAATTTTCCTGTAGACAAAAAATATACACTGTAAGAGAAGATATATTATTCACTAGTAGAGAACTTAAAAATTGGATTATATTTGGATAATTTGAAGGAAAAAATTATTAAAATTACATGGTCTTGTCTTTCACCAATGAAGCACCTGCATAACCAACAAAGGAAGAAGTGATACACAAGTTTATTATTGATTGTAACTATAGTTTTGCAAGCAAATAAATTTTAATGCATTTAAAAATCATGATTAAATTGCCTCTTTATATTATGTCACTGATTTTATATTATGTCAACGGGTAGTCGTGCATAGATATCTGATTTTATTGGTTTGAATTCGAACTCGCGATATTCTACTTATTAATTTTTATTATTAATTTTTAAGAGATAAAATTCTAACAACTAGATTATTTGATAAAAAAATAAAATTCATGATTATATTAAACATTAACTATTGGTTGTGATTATAATATTCCAGGATCAAATTAAATATTCTCTATGGTTAATTTTGATGAAAGTTAATGCCTAACTAAATTTTTTTGTTTGAGATTGAGTAGATCTATGATTGAATTTATTACTAATAGTAAGATCTAGATTTTGTTACTTGGCTTACCTAACATTTGATTATCAAGTTTTTTTTGGACAGGTTTTGGACACATAAATATTATTTCTATATTAGATAAATTTTGTATAATAAACAATTCGTCAGCCAACTTTTTTTTTAAAGTGGTCGGTGGATTAATTTTCCTTAATTGTCGTATTTTTTAAAGATGGACGGTGTAACTATATTTGTTTGTTTTTTTATCATTTATTTTTGGATTTTCTCTCTTTATTTTTTATTTTTTATGATTTTTTTGTGAGTCAATTTTGTATTTATTTATATGGAAAAATGAATTACATTCTAGTTATGAGATTTGAAAAATATAAGGAAAAGAAAGGTAAAGATAAAACGTATGTTTTTTTCTGTCTTTAAAGTTAATATCTTCACATTATAATAAAGATGATGGAGAAATTTTGAATAAAGAAATATAAAAAGAAAACACGTGTTTTTCAATTCTTAAAAATAGAGTATATTTTTTAATATTTGAAAGAACGATGTCATGTTTTTCAACTACCAACCTATGATCTTACAAATGAAGCAATGAAGAAAAAAAAGGATGACATAAGTTAGTTTTGCTTTTTCTTTCTTGACTACAAAGAAATTTGTTTATATTATATATTTTGAATTTCAACCTCAACAATTTTGTTGATTTGTGAGACATTTATATGTTCTAACAGAAATTCATTGTTTATTGAAAAAATAATAACTAATTTATGGTTAGAAGTTAGAATGAACAATAAACTATATAAAACATCATATATCTTATAAAGTCGACATCTTAGTAGGTAGTTCAAAAATAATATTTATTATTATTTTCAAATTTTATTCAAAACAAATTGTTTTAATTTTTTTACAACAAAATCCAACTTTATTTTAAAATAATTTACTTATAATTATAAAAACAGATTTTTTTCTTGTAATCTTTTGACTAAAAAGAATTAAATCAAAATTAAAAGTTAAAAAAAATCCAAGTATATTAAGAAAATGCTCAGATCTATATAATTTAACTTTTTATTTATATGAAAAGTGTTACCACTATGTCACTTAAAAGTTTTTTTTTCTTTTTTACTGTCTAAATACTTTTATTAAAATAATAATAATAATAAATAATAATAATAATAATAATAATAATAATAATAATAATAATTCATACAATTCTTATAAAATCGAGATTGATGACATACAAAAATGATTATAATAAATTTTAAACAAAGGCAAATAACAAATTAATATTTAAGAAAATCAGTCAAAAAAAATATTAAGAATTTTTTTTTCGGTATATTTGACAACTTTTTTTTATTAGAGATTTGATTTTTTTTTATTGGAAATTTTGACCATATTTAACTCTATATTATACTCAATTAAAATATATTAAAATATTTCCTCTTTTACATAGGCATAAAATATTTTCTAATTCAATTATGTTCTTTTAGGTCAAATTCAATGATCTTATTCAATTAACCTAATCATATTAGTATTTACCTGGGTTCAAAGAATTTCATTACTTGAGTAAAAAAAAGCATTACCCATTCAATGAGTATTCATCATGTTAAACAATGCCACAATAACTAAGTGTTAAGTTAATGAATTATAAATCTTTTGATTAGACTTTAATTATCTCTTTTCCAATGATCGAGTTCTTCTTTTCTGAAAAATATTTTTTTTTTACATAAGAAAAAATATACAATTGAGTTTGAACCCGATCTAAAAAATATTTTAAGAATAGAAAATATTTTCGATTATAAAAAAAATCCACTAATGAGTGAAAGTATAACATGTGTAGTAAATAAAAGAGAATTATTATACAAGAATTATAAATATTCAAACCTGACAATTTTTTCAAGATAGTTTGAAACAATATCAGTCCAATACTGCTCCATAGCTTTGTTGCCATCAACTACTATGTTCAACCATCTCTTATTCTCCATTGATATATATGTGATCAAATAACTGGAACAATCTACAAGCAGAAAAGAAAAAAAAAGTAATTAAAAAGACAAATATAAAAAAAAATTGAGGATGTAACAAATGGGAATTGAAACTATGAAGAAAATATTCAATAATGTATTGTTCATGAATTTTACCTCCTCTTAGATGTCACAAGTTATAGTAAATCTTTCACACCACCTAGAACATTGAAATACATATAAGAAAATGATTTATAGGAAATATAGCTCACACACATCCATAATTTACAAAGGGAAAATAATATAAACATTGCATTCGCCCCCAATATTAAAATAAATAATTAAATAGTATTAAAAAAGAATTTTTTAATTTTTTTTCCTAAATTAAAATTTTGACCAACTTTCATTATTTTATAAATACTCAATAAATAATTTAAAATTAAAAAAGAAAAATACAGTACAAATTCGTCACCCCTATCTTTATACAAATTATTTATAAAAGAATACAACTATTTATATTAAAATAAACATACAAAACTAAATTGTAAAATAATAACAATAAAACTAAAGAAAATAAAATCATAGAAGATTTTTTTCTCTCCCTTTTTTATTATGTCATTTTTCTCCTTGTGATTTTGCCTCTATTAATGTATTGTGATCTCATAAAAAGCTTATAAGTCTTTTTGTCAAAAAAAAATTGTTACAAAATAGTTTAAATAGATCTCATAAAGCTTTAATCCTTTTTCTTTTAATAAATATGGTTTTAAAAATTAGTATAACTAGAGTTAAGATCTTTTACATTAATTGAGAGTTCTATTGAAGAGAAAAATATATGAAATTTGTCTATTATATATATATATATATATATATATATATATATATATATATATATATATATATATATATATATATATATATATATATATATATATATATATATATATATATATATATAATATATATATATATATATATATATATATATATATATATATATATATATATATATATATATATATATATATATATATATATATATATATATATTCTCTCTTCAATTGAAATTTCGCTATAAGATCTAAATTCCAATACATTAAGAAATTTAACAATAAATTTTTAATATAACTGTAAATCATAACTTTATTGATAATAAATATTTAAAAAATAATAAAACCCATTAAATTAAATATCAATAGATATCTCAAATTATAAAATTTGTACTCCAACAAACACGAAAAGCAAGTTTAAGAATGTACCATAAAATTTCTCTATTTTTAGTGGAGAATACTGCCTCTGGACTATTTAAAAGCCCCAATAATATGATAGTTTGTCATAATTTTTTTTATCAAAAACGTAAAATGAAAGTTTTTTTTTGCAGAATACTAAAAAAATAAATAAAAATATTAGGATAGAGTCGCAATCGATATAATGACTTTTATTTTTAAAAAAGAGAAAATATGAGAAAGAATAATGAGTGTTTAAAAGTAATATATATATATATATATATATATATATATATATATATATATATATATATATATATATAATTTTTGTATTTTGTAAGTTATAAGTCTTATATTTTATTTAGTTATACGTAGTTATGAACACTTTCTCAAGCAAATTTAACAAATATCACTTCCAAAACTTTCTCATACGTTACAATGGAAAATAAATTTAAAGAAACTTCAACACAGAAAATCAAAAGTAAAAAAAACACACCAAACAAAATCTCTTATTGATGCATGCGCAAAAACAATAAAACAAAATAAAATAAATTACAAATTGAGAGACAGAAGGAAAAAAAACAGCAACACCCCAATTAAAAAGTGTATAAAGAAATCTTGACAACAAAAATCAAAAATCAAAGAAAACATACTAAATAGCCTCCAAAATAAGATTACGACCATAAAAAATTAGGATATCCTATTTATGAATACAAACATTGATCCAATACTTATCATGCCATCTTCAATTCTATTTGGCATTTATGTTACAATATAGTTATATATGAATTTTTTTTATCTATTTTTTTTATAAAGGTAATATGAATTAAAAAAAAAAGATTGATTCACAAAAATGATGGAAGGTTAAAGCCAAAACTCACTCAAAAGTATCTAAATCTAAAAAAGATAAATCTAGCCTTTTTTTTTTACATAATCACCTATAATCTCTAGGGATAAAGAATAAAAAAGAGTGAAGACATTAGATGTACGACCTAAATTAGCAAAAAAAATACGCAAAACTATTTCCTTCCCTGCAAATGTGAGTAATGGTAAAATTCATATCCAAAATTATCTTAAGGCAATTCAACCATTTGTTCCTTAATTGCCAAGGAACATGATCAAGCTTCATAGGAGAGAAAACATTCACAACCAATTTAGAATATGATCAACCCAAAGATTACTCCAACCCTATCTTTGGCCAACTCGATATCACGAAGGACACCACAACACTTCGCAAATAAAGAGTTTCTCCAAATGAGTGGTTCCACAAACACCAAGGATAGCCCGCCCGTGCTCCTACGAAACAGACCATCACAACCGGAAGAGTTAATGGCTTAACAAAAGAACCGTCAACATTGCACTTCATCCAACCTAGAGGCGGCGAGTGCCAAATAATATCCTTAAGTAGAGGGCCCCTCGGAGGATTGATCTGAATTTGAAACGCTTTAAGCACTTCAAAATCGAGCAAGCCATGCCTAAAAGGGGAGGGGGGATTGGAATTATTGTTGTAGAGATTAACTTGAGCCAAAATGGAAGTCCGACTGAATATGATGTTGGGAGCTTTGTTGTAAAATATGATCGCATTTCTAGCATTCATGATTTCATTTATAACATAAATACAAGCCACTTTAATTGTGAAACAACCTTGTGGAGAAGAGGCTTTCGAAAAAAGATGCCAAAAGTTGTTGACAATAACCTGAACCGACACATTAATGATTCTACAAAGCCAAGACCAAATCATGGAGGCAAAGGAGCAAGTGAAGAAAATGTGCTCAGTGTTTTCCATATGACAGTTACAGAGGGAGCACTTAGAAACCACAGAAAAAACCCTTTGACACAGCTAATCATCGGTCGAGATTTTTTGGTACAACAGTCTCTAGATCAGTAAAGATTTGGATGGAGGAATATGGAGACTCCAGATATCAGTAGCCCAGGGAGGAGTAAAGGGAGGCCGATCCTTGAACTTGAAAGCTTCTTTTAAGGAAAGATGACCATTAGTTATAGTAGCCAACAAAGTTGATCAGGAGACTCATTTGCAATAAAACAACAACAATTCTTTCTTCTTAGAATGGAAAATAGTCATGCCAAGCAGAAGGAAAATACCAAGTTTTGTCTCTAATAAAATCAAAAACTTTGGCATCAAAATTAATGCTCAAATCAGAAATGGAGTTTAATTTGATATTGGTTATAAACGGTAAGCCCGACCAAGAGTCTTTCAGAATCTAATATGTGTTCCATTACCTAAGGACCAGAAACATTTATCCAGAACAATAGAATGATCTTCCTTGATTCCAATCTAGATAGAAGAGTGGATATGATGACGAATTCTTCCAAAAGATCTTATAACTCTACCTCTAAGCAAGCAAGCCCAATCTTCATTTGAGTTAAGTAATTCCTAACAAAGCTTTAGATTTGAGGTGTCGTTTAGAAAGATCAAAGATCTAATATTGAGACCTTCATTCTCTTTGGGTTGACAAACTTTTTTCCATGAAACGATTATAATTTTCCTTTGAGAAATGTTACCACTCCAAATGAAATTTCTAGAAGCTCTTTCTATGTTCTTGAGAAGCAAAATAGACCATGAGTAAACTCAAATGGTGTGAGTTATCATAGATTGAACCACAGATTGCACAAGAATAACCCTACCTACAATGGAAATAAGGGAGCCTTTCCAAGCAGAGAGCTTCGCCAAAATTGTGTCAGCAATAGGTTGAAAAAATTAGGACTTTAGACGACCTTTAAAAATGGGAGCACCCAAATAAACGAAGAGGAGGGCACCTTTACAAAAACAAGTCTGAGCTAGCAAATTGTTGAATCTAGCTTCACCCGTTCCACCTGTAAATAGGGAGGATTTAAAGAAACTAAACACTTGCCCAGAGGCCCATGCATAAGAAGAAAATATAGAGAAGAGAGCCTTGAAATTTTCTTTGGTTCCTTTGCAAAAATTTAGGATATCATCGGCATATAAAGTGTGGGAAGGAAAGCATAAGTTTGTGACACCCCTTATAGGTTTGAGAGCTCCAGTGTGGACCAAATGAGATATCCTGTGAGTGCATTCTTCCGTTTAGATATGTTTTGCATGATGTCAAAACTAGGAAATAGCATTTATGTATATTGGACGGTATCATCTGAGTCTAGCTGTGCATTTTAGCGTTCTTGCATTAGGAAACATGTCAACATTGTTGGAAATGGTCTTGAAAATATTAATGCATCAAAATAGTGTATTGATCATGAAAAATTTGTTTTGAAGTGAAAAATCCTCATTATAGGTTGACACATACGACTACAGGTCGACACATAGATGGTACAGGTTGACACGTACACTGCAGTATTAAAGCCTTGTGTCGAGTCTTTAGGTCGACCTATGGGCAACACATAACCTTACAGGTCGACACATGTTTCCAATAGGTCGACACATGACTTGAATAGGTCGACACATGATTCGTATAGGTCGACCTATTGGTTAAATATTTTGAAATTTTGCTTTTGTTTTCATTCCTTTTGCATTCCTTTTGCTTCTTATGAGTCTCACATATATAAATACATGATACATGCATCATTCTCTAGTAAGGTTTCTAGACCGAGTAAAACCTACTTGAATCCAGAATTTCAATAAATCTCATCATCTTCAATTCAATCTATGCATACACACAGTCAAACTACGCATAATCATTTTTTGATTAGGTGCCATCTAGATTAGGATTGATAACGTCCAATTAGGTTTGTTGTACCGAGAATATTGGGTTATGATCTTTAAGGGATTCAAATAAGAAAACCGATTTGTGGTTTTCCTTCAAGATCTTTAGGGTTTGAAGGTTTTTGTCAAGATTTTTCAATTCGATTCCGATCGAGTGAAAGCCTTGAGACTAGGTGTGTCGGCAAGGCAGTGGCGTGAAACGGTGGATCGCGTTGATAAATCTTGAGTTCAACAAGTGTGCGTTTGGGATTAATTCATCCGAGTGAAAGCCTTGAGACAGGGAGGTCGTGCAAGGAAGTAGCAACAACAGGTGAATTGAAGCGGCATTGTTGGTGACTCGATCAATCTTTGATCAAGGTTTTTGGAGGTGCTAGAGTCAAGAACAAACTTAGGGTTTGTGGGATTTGATTTCTCATCTCTTGTATTGATACTTTTGCAAGTAAGATTTATTATATTAATATCTCAATTCAAATTCTAAGAGATGGCATACCTCAATTCAAATTTCTCATCTCTTGTGTTGACATATCTCAATTCAAAGAGATGGCATACGTACCTATAGCTAGGATTTATTATTTTAATATAATAAACTTCCTAAAAAAAATTCCAATTTAAGGTGCCAAAGGCTTTAGTAACATCAACTTAAATTGCAATATTTCCTCCCAAACTTTTTCTATCCAAGATGTTAAAAGTATGTGAAGCTAAACAGATACAATCATGAATGTTCCTCCCTTTAATGAAACCTTTTTGCTCTTTGGATATGAGATGAGGCATTATACAACCATCATATCTGCCAAGATTTTTATGATAATCTTGAACTTGAAATTAGTGAGTGTTATGGGCCCGAACCTATCCAAAGTGACGACATCTTTATATTTAGGGATTAAGACAATAAAACTAACATTGTAATCATGCATAGTCCAACCTTGATTATAAGATTGAAGAACAACATTGATAACATCATTTTTCACAATTTCCCAATTTTTTTGAAAGAAGAATCCTCCAAATCCGCCAGGGCCTAGGGAGCTGCCAGAACTAAGGTTGAAAACACCTATTTTGATCTCTTCCATAGAAGGACAAGCAATGATCATATTGTTCTGCAGTTGAGAGTGCAATGGTTGACTGTCTTTTGCTAGCCCATGATATGAGGTTTCCTCCCAAAAACTGACAGTTCCCAGATGTGCTTTTACGTTCCAATCTGTCTCCAGCGTAATCTGCATCACAATACCCAGAAATCCTATACTCTGATGTTTTCTTATACATCAGGCCCATGTTAGGTGTTCCTTTCAGATACCTTAGGATTCTCTTAACAACAGTTAAGTGAGATTCCCTTGGATCTGACTGGAATCTGGCATAAAGACAAACACTGGATAATATATCTAGACGTGTAGCAGTCAGATAGAGAAGAGACCCTATCATACCATGATAGAGTTTCTGACAAACCTATTGACTTACCTCTTCTTTCTCCAGAATGCAAGTGAGGTGCATATGAGTCTTTGCTGGTTTTCTTTCTAACATTTCAAACTTCTTCAGAATGTCTTTTATGTATTTGCTTTGATATACATAAGTAGCATCTGATGTTTGATTGATTTGAATTCCCATAAAGAACTTTAGTTCTTGCATCAGACTCATTTCGAATTCAACCTGCATTAGCTCAAAAAATTCTTAACAGACATAGGGGTTAGCAGAACCAAAAATTATGTCATCAACATATATTTGACAAATTATAAGGTCATTTATGATGTTTTTACAGAAGAGAGTGGAATCGACTTTGCCTCTTATAAAATCATTTTCCAGAAGAAAAGAACTTAGTCTTTCATACCAAGCTCTGGGAGCTTGTTTCAGACCATAAAGAGATTTTTTCAGTTTAAAAACATGTTCTTGACATTTTGAGTTTTCAAAACCAGGAGGCTGATGAACATACACCTCTACAGAAATATATCCATTCAAAAACTCACTTTTGACATCCATCTAATATAGTTTGATGGAGTAATTTACAACAAAAGATACAAGTAGACAGATAGATTCTAACCTGACGACTGGAGAAAATGTTTCATTGTAGTCAATACCTTCTTGTTGATTGTAACCTTGTGCCACCAGTCGTGCTTTGTTTCTGACCACTTCACTCTTTTCATCGAGTTTGTTTCTGTACGCCCATTTGGCTCCAATTACGTAGGTTCCCTTGGATTTTGGTACAAGATCCCAAACATCGTTCTTTGCAAATTGATCAAATTCTTATTCCATTGCCAGAATCCATTCTTTGTCTTGAAGTGCTTCTTCACATTATGTTGGCTCTATCAGAGATACTAGTCCCATAAGTGTTTCTTCAAAACCTTTGAATGTTGATCTTGTTCTGACAAGTTTGTTTTTGTTCCCCAAAATCAATTATTCAGAAATGGTTTGTCTATTTCTTGATCTTTTCTGATTGACTGTGACTTCAGGTGCTTCTTACATTCCCTTTTCTGCTTCTTCAGATTCTTTAGTCTTTTCATCAGAACCTGCAAGTGTTATCTCTAATTCTGCAAAATTCTCAACTATCTTTGGCTTTTCAGAGTCAAGCTTATCATCAAATCTAACATGTATTGATTCTTCCACAGTTAGTGTTTCTGTATTGTATACTCTATAGCCTTTAGAGCGTTCAGAGTATCCCAACATAATACATTTTTGTGCTTTACAGTCAAACTTGTTCAGATTATCTTTGGTATTTAAGATAAAACAAGAACATCGAAAAGGATGAAAATACAAAATGTTGGGTTTTCTACCCTTACACAGTTCATAAGGAGTCTTCTCCAGAATAGGTATAGTAGAGATTCTATTCTGAATATAACATGTTGTATTCACAGCTTCAACTCAGAAGTGTTTAGCTACATTTGTTTCATTGATCATGGTTCTGGCCATTTCTTGGAGAGTCCTATTCTTCCTTTATACAACTCCATTTTTTGTGGATTTCTAGGTCAAGAGAAATCATGGGATATTCCATTAGAGTCAAAAAGTTCTTCTAAAAGTTTGTTTTCAAATTCGCCACCATGGTCACTTCTGACTCTGATAATTTTAGAGTCAAATTCATTTTTCACTTTTGAGCAGAAACTAATGAACACATAATGTGAATCATTCTTGTGTCTTAGGAATTTTATCCATGTCTAACGACTATAATCATCAACAATGACAAGTCCATACTTCTTACCATTGACTGACATTGTCTTCACAGGTCCAAACAAGTCAATGTGTAGAAGTTCCAAAGGCTTAGAGGTAGAAACAACATTTTTATTCTTGAAAGTTGTTTTAGAAAATTATCCCTTCTGACATGCCTCGCAAAGAGCATCTGAAGAAAACTTCAGCTTAGGTAGGCCCCTGACTAACTGAAGTTTATTTAGCTGAGAAATCCTCCTCATGCTAATGTGACCCAAGCGTCTATGCCACACCCATTGCTCTTCATTACAGATATTAAACATTTTATATTTTGATCTTTAAGATCTGAAATCTTAATTTTGTAAATGTTGTTCTTCCTCTTACCAGTGAAAATGATTGTGCCATTTTTCTGATTAATAACTTTGCACGTTTTTTGATTGAAGATTATATCATAACTATTATCACTTAATTAACTTATGGATAACAAGTTATGCATTAATCCTTCTATGTAAAGAACATCATAGATAGAGAGAAGAGATCCATTACCAACCATTCTAGATCCTATGATTCTTCCTTTCCGATTTCCTCCAAAACCTATGAAGCCATCGTCTTTAAGTTCCAGCCTTTGGAACATATGCTTTCTTCCCGTCATGTGTCGGGAGCATCTAGAGTCCAGGTGCCATGATTGGTGTTTTAACTCTGTTGCACAAGATATCTATAACATATACTATTTTATCTTTTGGTACCCATAATCTTTTGTGTCCTTTATGATTAGTTCTCCCAGAGTTTCTGGAAGCTTTGGATTTTCTGGCATTATTAAATATTTGTGTTTGTGCATGTGTGTAATGATAAGAAAAAAGAGATTTAGGTTTGTCTTCTGCAGAAGGTATTTGCTCATCTTCATCAGAGTCATATATAATTTCTCTTTTCTTATTATGACTAACACCATAAATCATAGAAGCCATTTTGCTTCTTTCAAGCCCATTTTTCTGAAATTTTTGAAAAGCTTTTTCATATTTATATATTATGGTGTCATAAGTTGGTGGAACTTTGGAAAGAGTTTCTTCAAGTTTAAAACATTTTTTGGTTGAAAATTCATTTTCTTTTTCAAGGACAAAAATGTTTCCTTTAAGTTCAGAAACTTCTTTCTCAAGCTTATCACACTCTTCAACAATTTCTTCATGGACCCTTTTTAGGACCTTGAATTTCTGTCGAATCTTCTGATAAGAGCTTGGAGATTATGATAAACAGGCTTCTAGATCAGAATCAGATTCTTTTTCGGATGAACTTCTGGATGTGGTAGCCATGAATGCAACATTTTTCCTGTTCTTCTTTAGAGTCAGATTCTGAAGTGCCAGATTCAGAACCATCCCAGGTTTCCATGAGCCCCTTCTTAGTTTTGGAGGATTTTTTCTTGAATCCTTCGCTTCTGGAACTATCTTTATTGAGCTTTAGACATTCATTTATGTAGTGTCCTGGTTCTTTACATTCATAGAAGGTTACCTCTTTGTTTGTTCTGCCTCTAGAAGTTAACTTAGAACGATCTGCCTTCTGTTTGGGTCTTTTGAAGTTGTTATTACTTTTTCTCCAAAGTTGTTTGACTCTTCTGGATAAAAGAGATAACTATTCTTCATCATGGGAATCTTTCTTTTAAGAGTCATCGTCGTCCTCTTCTTCAGCTTGAAAGGCTTTGTTCCTTTCTGGCTTTCTTCTTTCTGTTCTGGATCAGGGCCACTGATTTGCTTTTCTTTTGAGGTTCGTCTTCCTCTAGCTCTATCTCATGACTCCTGAGGGAGATAATGAGTTCTTCCAGACTTATGTTGTTCAGATCCTTGGATAACTTTAAAGCTGTAACCATAGGTATCCATTTCTTTGACAAACTTCTGATTATTTTTTTGACATGATCTGCAATTGTGTATCCTTTGTCCAGAACCTTGAGTCCTGCAATTAGAGTTTGGAATCTAGAAAACATTACCTCAACAACTTCATCATCCTCCATTCTGAAGGCTTCATATTTTTAGATTAAGGACAGAGCCTTAGTCTCTTTGACTTAATTATTACCTTCGTGAGTCATCTTTAGGGAATCAAAGATTTCTTTAGTTGTTTCCATGTTGGTGACCTTTTCGTACTCATTGTAGGATATAACATTCAACATAATAGTTCCGGCTTTGTGGTGATTCTTGAAGTCACGCTTCTGATTATCACCCATTTTGTTTCTTACAATGACAATACCAGAAGCAGATACAAGTGGTTCATAACCATTTGTAACAATGTCCCATAGGTCAACGTCATAGCCTAGGAAGAAGCTTTCAATTATGTCCTTCCAATAATCAAATTTCTCTCCATCGAATACTGGTGGTTTAACACTGTAGCTATCTCTTTCATTGGTGTTAGCCATGATGTTTTTCTCACACTGGATCTCTCTACACTGTTAAGTGTTTGATTCAAAAATCAATAATAGAGTCGAAGCTCTGATACCAATTGAAGGTAGAGAAAAACAAGAAGGGGGGGGGGGGCGTTGAATTGTTTTCACGGACAATAAAAACTTTTAGCAACGCTACACACACAAAGATAATAACAAACAACACATAAGTTTATCATGGATCACTTGAAAATCAAAGCTACTCCAGTCCACCCGGCCAAGGTGATTTTGCCTTTAATAAGGACTTAATCCAATAATCTAGAAATATTACAATAACATCTAAGAGTACAATGATCTCTTAGCCCTCTCAAGTCTACAGACTTCACAAGTCACTTGAGGAAATATACAACAACTATTTTTAGAATTACAAGAATGTGTTTGGTGCTTCTAGATAAGCAATATGAACACAATAAGAATAATGATCAATTATCACACTTAGAGCAATGACTCCTATGTAATAACTTAAAATAAGAATTTAGTATATGGCTTAATTTTGATGTGCAGAATTCTTGTGTGATAGCTTCGCATTTTGGTATGATGATACTTGGGCCTTTTTATAGTGCTTGGAGATGATATCGTTGAATGAAGCATTGATGATGATATCTTGCCAATTATGGGACTTAATGACATTAATTTTATTGTTTTTTTCCATAGAAGTTTTGGAGAGTATTCAATATTGTCCATATAGAGATTCATACCATATTTGGAATAATTTTTGTTAAGTTCTTGATTTTGATATGTTGGGCGTGATTAAGAGTGCACGAAATTCAGATTCTTTTCTCAGATCTTATATTCTTCAGATAGTTGTCTATTATATCTTCTTCAGAAGTTCTTGATTGATCTTCAATTAGACAGTCTTATGATGTAAGGATCTTTAGAGTTTTCATATGTGGGATCTTCAGAAGTCTTCAGATATAGAGTTTCCAGAGTCTTCAGATGGCAGTTTCTGTGAGTGATTCTTTTGGCCATGCTTGTCTTCAGCGCCAGATAAGGTAGTCAACTCTTCTAGACTTGGTGTGATGTCAGATGTTGTTTCATCAGATTCATTTTTTGTTAGAGTCCTGCACACTTATAATATTTTATTAGGGTACCAAAATGTTTCACACTTTGTTATCAACAAAACTTAGAGATAAATTACAGAACCAAAATCTTGTTCTAACATCTTCTTCAAACTCATTTTCATGTTTAGATAGACTATTTTCATAATTTATCTCGACTAAATCTTTTTCAATAATAACGGAAGAAAAAAAATACATGGGTGTAATGTCCAGTCATAGCCCCGAGTGTTAGACCCAAACTGTAATAGCTTGCAAGTCATAAGTGCTCGTCTTCCGCCCAAAATTCAAGTTTGTCTTCCTTTAGCAATAAATTGGATGAAAAGGGCTACCTGGGTGTAATGTCCAGTCATAGTCCCAAATACTAAGCACAATCTGTAATAGCTTGTAAGCCCAAGTGTTCTTATTCCACTCAAAACAAATACTCAAACCTTTTCACAACAGAATGGATTAAAATGACTATTTGGGTGTAATATCCAATCATATTCCCGAGTATTAGAACCAAGCCATAATAGCTTGCAAGTCATGAATACTCGTATTCCAACCCTAGAACATACTCAACACATCAAACCTTTCCTCATTCGAGTGCGGATATTTTAAAATTCATTTCTTTCCCAAGTGTGAATCCTTTCAAACAAGACTTTCTTCACCCAAGAACAAGCCTTTCTCAACCATGGAGTCTTTTTTTGCCCAAGAGCGACTAAACTCATTTTCGAAATTAAAATAAACTCATGAACAAAGTTCTTTCAACAAATAACTACATAGCCTTGAGTTCTCCATCACACCTAGAGATACGTATGAGCGAGATTCAAACGTCTCGTCAGACACTATTTTGAAAAAATCCAAAAACAATTCATTTCTTGCCCAAGTTCGAATCTCATCAATTCATTCCTCACCCAAGTGTGAAACCCATCAATTTATTCCTCTCCAAAGTATGGATCTCATCAATTCATTCCTCGCCCAAGTGCGAATCATTTCAATTTCATTTCTCATCCAAGTGCGAACCTTTTTACATAAATAATTTTCTACCAAGAACTATGTATCCTTGAGTTCTCCATCACACCTAGAGATACGTAGGAGCAGAATTTTAAAATCTTGTCAGATACATTAACAAAAAACCTTAAAAAAAATTCCTTTATTTCTTTAATAAACTCACAATAAATAAAAGAAAACAATAACATAAGTTAACACTCAATCTCAAATTTAACTAAATGGTTACTGTTAAGTACAATGGACGTGAGGGGTGCTAATACCATTCCCTTGCTTAATCGACTCTCAAACCTGAATTTGGTTGCGACGACCATCTTCTTTTTATTTAGAGGGTTTTATCCATATTTTCTATTTCCTTCTTTTGGATTATATAAAGTTTGGTGGTGACTCTGTTCAACCATTTCCCCGGCCGTGCAAACACTTTTCGAGGTCGTATTTTACAAGATGCGATAGCTGGCGACTTTGTTGTGGACTTATGCTCATGCAAGAGAATGTCAAGCCTAATTTGGTTAAAGTTTGTGATTAAAATGTTAACTTTTTAAAATTGTTTTCTTCTATTTGCCTTACTTTATTATGTGTTATCTGCTTCTTGTTCATATGGTACTATGGGGCTCTCTGATTATTGGAACTTTGTAAGATTGACTCTCCACCAGAGTCTAGAGGAAAAACATAAGATATGGCGATGGTTGCATAGTGCGGGTTTGTGAGATGTATTTCTCGTTAGGGTCGGCATAAGAACCTCACTTAGAATAGATTCTTTTGAGAGTATTTTTGCCCGACAAGTAATTTGCCGTAACCTTCAATATTTTCATTAGGATCTGTGACTCTAAGGACCTTTGTAGAACATTGAAACTTTTGGCCTACTAGGAATGATGGTTGCGTAGTATGGGTTTACGAGATGTATTTCTCGTGCGGTCAATACGAAAACCTCACTCATAATAGATTCCCTCAAAGGAATCGACACCCAATAACTAATTTTCCATAAGCGGCGATCATTCTTGGTGAATCCATGACTCTGGGAACCTAATCTAGAAACTTGGAGTCGATGGTTGTGTAGTATTGGCCCGCGAGGTTTCTTCCTCATTAGGGATGACACGAAGACCTCACCTAGAATAAATCAACTTAAGGGTATTTATGTTCGATGAGTCTTCTTGATGATGACTATATTTTCAAGGAGGGTTCATGACTATAGTAACCTACAACCCTCTAGTCGCATTGATCAAAATATGGAAAGCAATCCGAAGAAACTATATGTAGTTTGCTTGAAACTATATCATGCCTTTCTGCATTCATTCATAGCATGACATATCATTTCATAAAAAAATGCATCAACATACATAACCATTTTACTAAATCAAGAAACTCATTCCATTCCTTCCATCCTTAGAAATCTAACAAGGCAAGTTGTTTCCCTGACATCCTTATGGAACTCGCGCTAATTCAAAGAAAAGGACGGAAAACTTGGAAAGAGGTCAGGAAGTCATGAGAGAAGAGATTGACTCGCTTAAAGGCATAATGGGTAAAATCCTAGAGACTATACATGCGCTAATGAACAAATAAAATAAGCCACAGCAGAATGTGCACACTGATGATGGTACCTCATCAAGTTTCTTTATAGGTCCCCAACTAGTGCAAGGAGTGAACATTTAGTTCCTAGTTTATGGTTTACCTTAGGGTTATATTCCTCTGTTTGCAAATTCCACCAACGAATAGCCATATGTTTAGCAACCCATACCAGTCCCTGTAGCCACTGAAGTGCACCCCGCTAGATTTTAAACACACCCAGACCCCTTTGCAGATCCTCATCTTGTATTCCACGCATCGGGTCCTCAAGATACCCATCCTAAAGTGATAGTCAAGAATAATGAAGCTGAAGGGAAATATCAGATCTTGGAAAAGAGATTGAAATCTATTTAAGGGCATAACATATTCAGTATGGATGCGATAGATATATGCTTGGTCCCTGATGTGACCCTTCCTCCAAAATTTAAAGTCCTAGACTTTGAAAAGTATAAAGGACTCAAATTTCCAAAGGGTCACCTAATAATGTATTACAGGAAGATGGCATCACACTCTCGTAATGATAAGCTAATGATCCACTATTTCTAAGATAGCTTGACTGAGGCATATCTTAAATGGTACATGATTCTAGAGAGAGGTCAGATCTAATCATGGAGGGAACTAGCAGAAGCCTTCATGAAGCAGTACAAGTATAACACAAATATGGCTCCAGACAGAAGACAACTTCAGAAAATGACCAAGAAAGATAGTGAATCTTTCAAGGAGTATGCTCAACACTCTAGAGAGCTAACTGCTTAAGTTGAGTCACCTCTAGCTGAATGAGAGCTTGTTGATCTATTTATTGATACCTTACAGCCTCTTTTCTTCGAGGAAATGATTGGCAACATATAATATGGATTCGCTGGCCAGGTAACTATTAGAGAAATAATTGAGTAAGGGCTGAAAAGTGGAAAGATCCCTGATGTCGTTGGGGCAACGAGTGGAGTGAGGAAGTTTTGGGAACTTCCAGAAGAAGAAAGAAGGGGAAACAACCGTTGTTATGATAGAAGGAGAAAGACCCCTCTATGCAGGAACAACACATGTTTTCCAACCCCAACCAGTACATACTAATCCCCAATATTAACGTCAAAATCAGTAACATAATCACTATAGACCTCTGAGAAACCAGCATAAGAAGACTCGCTGTATTGACCCGATTCCATTGACGTACACTCAACCGTGGCCTCATATGGTTAGAAACTTGCTACTAGCTCCCAGGCCAACCCAACCTATGAAATTTTCATTCTTTTCTTGGTACAACCTAGATGTCAAATGCAACTTTCATAGTAGAATAGTGGGACACTCCACCAAGGATTGTAGAGTTCTTAAAGAAAAGGTCCATGACATGATTAACAACAAGCTGCTGACATTCAATGTGGTAAATAATCCCATGTCCTAATTAGTTTCAAGACTCCAGGAAACACTCTTAAAGCTAGCGGATAAGATGGGAAAGATCATCCTTGTTGTTGATAGTCAATAGGCCCTTTTATCATTTCATTTTGAAATTTCTTTGTTTGTAAAAGTGCTATTTTGCATTTGAACTTGTTATTCTTGAATGGTAATCTTAATGAAATGAGCATTGCATCTTTTGATTCAATTATATCATCACTCGTTTTTGCTTTCCTTTTTTTTCTCATAAAAAAACAACAACAACAATATCAATACTTCTCTACCGCACTTTCCTTTATCAACTTTTTGTTTAAGCAAATATTGGAGGGAGAATGACGAAAAATAAAATACCCAAATTTGATGACGATATACTTTTGAATAAAACTTTGTGATGATGTAAGACATTGTTTCAATTCCTAAAACAATGAATATATTAGGAGTTAATCCCTAGTAAACCCCTTTGAGCCTAGAAGTTGACGTTTCTTTCTGTACGAAAAAACCCTTTAATCTTAACCTGGGGCAGGGTAGTCTTCAATTAATTTGACGGTGCATGAAAATTTCAAGATAATCATTCCATATGTACACCTTCCAATAAGAGGTTCAACCACATGCTTCTCTTTGCATACATCAATAAGTGTCGAAGAAATCATGAAAAATCCAAAAGTTATAGTGGTTGTTCCTCAATAACCAATAACATGGCAGTCACAAAATCAAACCAAAAGAAAAAATTCCATTGAAATTGTCACAAAAAAAAACAAAAAAGCTTGCAAAGTCGAACACTATAAAAGGTGACTTAGGCAAAAATTAGGGCATCCCGGTGGACTGAAAGCATCAAAGAAGCCGTCCAGGAAAAAATTAGGGATAAAAAGAAAAAAAGAGGTCGTTTAAATCCTCAGCAAAATAAAATCAAGTGACCACCCTATCAAAAATCAAAGGTTCACCAACATCCATGAAAAAAAAACAAGGTGATTTCCACCTCGAGCAAAGAAAAAACCTTATTGGTTCTCAAGCCATCACATTTACACCTTCAAAATTCTTGTGGAAGTTGAAAGCATGTGTCAGATTAACTGAACGTAGGATTGGAGATTATCAAGGAGAATGGGTTGGGTTTAAACCAAATTTTGAGCCTTATATCCTTTTGTTTCAAAAACCGTGAACTAGAGCATGTTACAACATTCAAAAGACCTAATTAAAGCAAAGTTTATTTTAAAAGCATACTACAGCAAGGTTGCGTTAACCTGACTTCTAGAGATTTGCTAATCATCTATATTGGTATCATATTCTCGCATCATTTTTTCACACTTTGAGTAAATCTGTGATCCATTCTCTATATATCATAACATCATCTCAGTAATAATTTTGATTTCAAAATTTGCATTAGCATTGCATTAAAACTACCATTTTAAAAGAACAATTTTATCTACAAGTCAACACTTATCACCAAGGAAGTTCCAACAATGTGCAATCAGTGGAGGAGCTTAATCTTTTGTAAGTGATCCCATTATGGGCGAACAATTCCTAATAAGTAATCAGACTCAGGGGGAAATTACCTAAAGACTCTATTGAGCAAGGGACAAGCCACCTCAAGAACTGGTCAATATGGGGAAAATCTCTTTAGGACTTTGTAGACAGTTCCAAAGATCAGTTAATCAGAGGCAATAAGTTTCAATGTTCCAAACATTGGGGCACGCCATCTCTAAATCATCAATTTGCTTCCAACTTCCCGTCAATTCAGAATTGTTTAAAGACCCAACAGGCTGGGGCAAGATAAGTGGCATGACGAAGGCTAAGTCCTTTCCGTACCTTCAAGCTGCTCAAACAAACCTTATTTTACATCTGCAACTACTGAGTTTGAAACGGGTGTCGGGAAATCATGCTTGCAAAATATCCTACCAAAGAACCTTTTCCCTTGACAAAAAAAACTTCATTATGGAAGAAACCTTCTTGGTTTTAACTGTCTGTTGCATACCACATAACATTGGTTAAAACATCCAAATCATTATCTTCAATCACATTTTACTCATCATTTGCATCAACTATGTTTACATTATCTTAACATCAAATCATGAATATCATCTCATTCATGGTGTGTATTCCCATAACATCTATAAAAAAAATCCCAACTTTGCTCGACCATTTTCCAAAGAAAACTAAGCCTTGCCTAACATATTTACCCCAAAGTTCAATATCCATCGGCACACATCTAATAAATCATTACATGCATTGATCAATAATTACATTTCATGTATTAGTACATACGTATCGCATCCACAAAGGTGGTGTACTACGTTTAAAAGTAAAAGCACACATACATGTCATTAGCGGGGACTCGATGACCACTCATGAAAGTCTGTTACAATCTCCAACAAAGAAATTTGCAATCTTGAACTTCATGTCAATCTTCGTGAACCCTTTCGTTGAAGTCAGTTGTTTATGTTAACCTTTATCGGCCCATTGGTTAAAGTTGGTCGTTTACCATCTTGTTAACATTCATCAACCCATTGGTTGAAGTTGGTCATTTATCATCTTGTTGACCTTCATCGACCCATTGGTTGAAGTTGTCGTTTATCATCTTGTTAACCTTCATCGGCCCATTGGTTGAAGTTGGTCATTTATCATCTTGTTGACCTTCGTCGACCCATTGGTTGAAGTTTATTCTCTTGATCTAAATCAACCCATTGGTTGAGGATGGTCTTTTTGTTCATTGACCTTCGTCAACCCATTGGTTGAAGCTGGTTCTATTGTGTTAATCTGAATCAATCCATTTGTTAAGGATGATTTTTTTGTTGACCTTCATCAATCCACTGGTTGAAGGTTGTTATTTCGTGTTTTATTGATCCAAATCAACCCATTGGTTGAGGATGATCTTTCATTGACCTTCGTCAACCCATTGGTTGAAGTTGGTTATTTTTCATCTGAATCAATACATTGATTGAGGAGGACAATTTGTTCATTGACCTTCATCAATCCTTTGGTTGAAGTTGGTTGTTTTTTCATTTGAATCAATCCATTGGTTGAGGATGATTTGTTCATTGACCTTCGTCAATCCATTGGTAGAAGTTAATTATTTTTCATCTGAAATAATCAATTGGTTGAGGAAGATTTGTTCATTGACCTTCATCAATCTATTGATTGAAGTTGGTTATTTTTCTTTAGACACTATGGTGGGAGAAACCATTATCTCTTTTTTTCCTGGGAATACAAAAGAAAAAAAAGAAATCACTACCTCACAATCACTACTAAAACCACCAGAGCCCTCAATCTCACGAGATTAAAAGCTCTATGCTAGTCTAAGGTCTTACGAAATTGCTTATTTTTTCTAAATCCTTAACCACTGTTATTATAAAAGGGAAAGAGAGAGGGAATCAATACCTCAAAGGGGTTTGGATAGAAGGAAGATGGAAAGAGCTTGCAGAAGGTTGTCCAAGAAAAATAAGTAAAGAAAATGAAAAAGGGAATAAATGAGTCTTTTTATAGAAGAGTTAGAGCTATGATAAAAAGTCTTTTAGGATTCCCTTAAAAAGGCTAAGAATTCCCCTAACACGTCCAATGACCAGGTATATTTAACGTCTCAAGGGTAAATCATCATTGCTTACATTAAATAAAATTGAGTGCTTCAATCACTTATGATGTTTGATATCCTTCCATTTTCACATAAGCTACACATGAGACATATGGCAGAGAGTTGATGACTCTCTCTTAACTAAGGGATTTCCCCCTAAATAAGGGAGTCACCCCTAATTCAGAGACTCTCCCCTAATAGAGATACTCACCCCTAACCAAGAGACTCACCCCTAACTCAGGGACTTGTCCATAACTATGTGATTTTCCTGAAAAGAATGAAGGGCTTAAAACTATGTGGAGAAGAAGCTTAATTACTCCACCCTTTGCAAATCCTCATGTTTGAGGGACTGTATTGTAATATATTTGTAAAAGCCCACAATAGGGAGATACAAGACCAACCCTCATTAGGCACCCACCCTAAAACATGTCACCTAGGCATGATCCTCACTCAGTAGGTCGCTTGCCCTGAGGGGGGACGTGGATGGTGACATGTACCTAGTCCATAACCATGTGTGGAAGAAGTCATTACCGTAATTCCCTAAGAAGTAGGAAGTCAACGGGTCCCCGAGTCCAGGTGGAACGGTTACTACTTCTCAAGATTCCCTAAATCCAGACCTATAGGCTTATATAAATATCTTAACCTTAGGGTAGAGATGGACATTCTGAATTCACCACGAAACACCCCTAAATACAAAGCTTCTTACCCTTGTGAGATTGATCTCATCTCATAGAGAACACCTCAAAATAAGCTTCTCACCACCGTGAGCTTTCTCTAACACCCCAAAACTCTAAAGTCTCTGACCCCCTACCAGCATAGGGGTGCCATGCATCTCACCTTTTTTTAGCAAGTAAACCATATATCTCAAATATTGTTGAGACATCTTGGCTTAGTTTTCCTTTGGTGTGATTTTTGGAAAGATTTATCATCGCTTCATTTGATTCCATATTTAATTCAGAAATATTTGATTTGGTTCATATTTATTTCTAAGTTGTTTTGCAAAGATTTCGATTGACAAAGAGTTATTAAAAAAATACGCTTGAAATGATTTAATTGGATTTTCTTTAATCAAAATATTGAATTTAGTTGAAGATTGGATATGCCTTGATTAAAATATTGAGATTGAAGATTGGATTTACTTTGATTAAAAGATTGAGTTTTTCCTAAGATTGGATTTGGTTTGTTTTTATTGTTGAGCTTTTTAGCCGGATTAATATGTTTATATAAAGATATCAATCTCCTTCTAGTAGATATACCTTAGAGAGAATACTCGCTCCATTGGAGAATTTTGTTGCATGGAGTTTTTTATTGTGTTGCTTGTGTAAAACTCTATCATTGTCATTCATTTCTACTTTATAAATATAGAATTTTTGGTATGTATTTGTGAAGTTTATCACCTCTTAAATAATTGTTTCTGGCAAACACTTGGGAGAGCGTTTGAGTGAAAGTGGTGGAATCTTGGATTTAGGGGGGAACCTAAGTTGAAATTCACTGATAGTATTGGAAATATGGTAGTAAACTATGAGAGTTCATATGAGACATTCGCGTAGTATGACTACTTATAATTAGTGAATTTCCTTTCCATTTGGTTGTAACTCTCAATACGTAGGTGACAATTGTACTGAACTAAATTATTAATTTCTTGTGTATTTTATTTATTATACTTTTAATTGTTCATCACTTAATTCATATAATCTTATCTCACACATTGTTTCAACATTATGTGTGACAATTTTTTACTGATCAAACAAAATAACATCTTTGATCTTCCATCTTCAACGAACCTCAAAACTTCTTTGACCTGAATCAAAACCCTAATCACAACTACTAAAATAACATGTTTAACACTTTTTTCATGCACCCATGTCTATTAAAGTATCTCTTCACTCTAAATTTTTTTATCTAGGTGTAACCATATAAACTCAACTTTCCACTTAAGGCTGAGTGGCTCACCATTTACTTTGAAGTTGTTTAAGCAAATGATAAGTCGCTCAATCGTAAATGGAAAAATGTTGAAAATAGGAATGTTCATAGGAGCATATTGTGTTAATAATTAAAGTTGTGTTTTCTTTGATGTTTTTTTATAGTTGTTGAATCTTGTTAAGTTGACATGAATGAGGTTTGTTGTCTTAATAACGAAATTTGAGTTTTCTTTACTATTTTTTTATATTATTTGTTGAGTTGACATGGTTAAATTTGTTGTCTTAATAATGAAATTTGAATTTTCTTTAGTGTTGAATCTTGTTGAGTTGACATGGTTAAGTTTGTTGTCTTAATAATGAAATTTCAGTTTTCTTTAGTGTTGAATTTTCTTTTGATGTTGTTGAGTCTTTTTACGTTGACATGTCTCAACCAATAAATAATTTTTTTAATTAATTTATTTTCTAAACAAATTTTAGAACGAGCAAATTGTACAAACTCGTGTTGCAACAAATTCAAGAATAAAAAAGATGTTAAACTAATTAATCTCTTTTAATTTTTTTTAATAAAAAAATTAAAACAAATTAAAATAATACAATAAACATTTATAGGAAAAAAACTAAATTAGAAAGTCAAATATCATATTTGTAAATTGAGGAATGTAAAATAATTTAAATTAAAATAGAAAGATTAAAATACGTGTATATGAAGCACATTAAAGTTAATTTTTTAATATTAATAAATAATAAACACTCAATATGTTTAATCCACCACCACAAATTTTTTTATGTCTTTTAATAATAGTTTCCTCTATTTTTTTAATTTTTTTATTGAAATATAATTTTTATTTGTTTTATATCCTCGTGACATCTAACATTGCAAAGCATGACGTGTTATTAGATTATTTATTTTGATTTAATTTTTTATTTAAAATAAATTTCAATTAAATATTAAAATTTGAGATTTTCCTCCATAACTCCGGTGTTTTTTAAAGGATGAACGGTCTACTTGTAGTTATATTTATATTGTTCAATTATTTGTTTGTTATGGGCATCATTATTGTGTTTTGTTTATTTGCTTTTAGATTTTCTCTTTTCTATTATTATTATTATTATTATTATTATTATTATTATTATTATTATTATTATTATTATTATTATTATTATTTTGTGATTTTTTTAGTTATTTTTCTATTTATATGAATTTTTATGGAAAAATGAAATATATTCTAGATATGAGATTTGGATCGTTGTCAATTGAGTGACGAAAATAAAATTCATGAATTTAGTGAAGGTAAGAAATTATATTTTTAAGAGTGAAGAGAAAAAAGAGGGGTGTGAATACAATAGGCAGATCATATAGATCGAGAAATACAAAAAATAAAATAAAATAAAATTAAAAAAAGTATGTTTTTCCATCTTTTAAGTTAGAAAATATTTTTTTATTATTTGAGATAACGATGTCATAATTTTCAAGAATAAATTTATGGTGAGAACAAATAAAGTGGAGTTCACTATTTTTTCATGTGTATTCGATGAATTTAACTATACAACAATTTTTTTATGACAAGGATTATTTTTACTTTATCTTTCTTGACTATAATTTTTCTTCTTCTTACCACTATGTATTTTAAATTCCAACAACATTGAATGACAATTTTGTTGATTTGTAGTACATTTATATGCATTAATAAAATTCATTGTTCCTTGAAAAAATAATAATTAAATTATGGTTAGAAGTTAGAATTAACAATCAATGATGCAAAGTAGTTTTTTTTCCACGATTTATTTTACCAAAGTTTTTTTAAAAGGCAATGGAATTAACAAATGCGAATACAAGAGGTATTCAAACCCTTACAAGAACGATAACAGAGAATTACAATCTCTTTAAATAGTTAGAGGGAAAATTGAATAAAAAAAATTACATGTTTTTGGTAATTTAGAGTCATCCTCCAGCCAACTCCAAGACATAATCTTGATCGAATAAATAGTATCCTCAACCTAATAATATGAACCTCTAAAGATTACATTATTTCTACCTAACAAAAATCTGCCAAGCAGTAGCTGCCAAATAACATACCCAACTTTGTTCTCTACTACCTTCCTTAAATTTCTTTCGAAATCAATAAATGAAACAACACAATTATAATCAATCTTCAAATCTAAACCCAACTACCTCTCGACTCCCCTCCCCACATTCAAAGAGAAGACACAACTAAGGAATAAGTGACTCGAACATTCATCAAAACTACTACAAAATACACACACTGGATCAAAAACTCCGACAGTCATACCTCTATTTTGCAGTTGGTCCTTCGCTGCTAGACAGTTCAAGAACAACTTCCACACAAAAATCTAAACCTTCGATGGGAGCTTAGCACTGCACAAGTAAGATAAAGCCACTTTGAGATCATTATCGACCTCACGAATCTGGGAATCTTGCATCAGCAAATTAAAACAGGAGCTAAAGGAAAAACAGTTAGACATAGAAGAATCCTAAAGAAAACAGTCATCCTTGTCTGCATCAGGAACCTGATTCTGCAGCAGAAGAAACACCTCCTCTTTCTCCTTGATGGGCGCGGAATCTGAAGCGAAAGCAAGAAAATTATATCCCACTTCCACCCAAACTCACTCTAATATCCCGCTTCAGCCACACTCATCTTCGAACAAGAGGAATACGCATACAAACAAGGAAAAACCTCCTTCAAAGGCTGCTTGACCAACCACTTACAGTTCCAAAACTAAGTGTCCCTTCCATTACCCAAGCAACAATCAAGGTTTGCAATGAAAGGATCCAAAGAAGAATGAAAATCAAAACACAAGGACGTTAAATCTCTCCACCATATTGTAACACCTCAAATTTGCACCTCCCATTTGTATATACATTTTCATTTTAGGTCATTAACATTGCATTGTCATTGCATAGTTCATCACATGTCATCAGGCAAGACTGGTCAGGAGATTCAACTGTGCAAGGCAACAAGTGCATTTTTCCATGAGATCAAAGCCCTAGGGTGGTTTCCATGAGTTCACATGATTCAAAGAGCATTTTGAAGTGGTTTGGCCAAGTGTTGAAGGCTCAGAATTCATCAGTCCATGTACAAATCATCTGAGACCCACAAAAGTCAACAAAAGTCAACTGCCAATTCAACTATGGATTTGGAGGTGGGAAGTGGTTAGAGATGCTTCATTCATGTTCAAACAAGTCTCATTTGACATTGCAAACATCAACATTGAAGAATTTGAGGTCAGATCAAGACTTTCCAAAAATAGCAAGTGGCCTGTAATTTGAACTTTCCAAATGATATCCAATTGCCCTGATTTTTTGTGTGATGCATGTTATAGATGTTGTGATTGCTCATGAATTTTGTTGGAATTATTTGAATCATTTCTGATTTAATTGAGATTTTTCATTCTGGTTGGTCACATTTGAGTTTTAAAATTGCCTTGAACTTCAATTGATCATGAAATGCTTTTGGTTAATGATATGGATATGAGACCTTTTGGAATGTGTCAAGATGTGATTGAAGTTGATTCATGTTAAATTTCAAGTTCTGTTTTGAATGTTTGACCTACTTTTGACCCTAGGCTTTGACCTAGTGGTTTGGACTCACTGTTTAGATTGTGGATTTCAGGTTCAAAGGCACATTGCCATGATTGGAGTGGCTCATTCATTTGAGTTGATTACTTGATTGATGTTGGCTAATATTGAGTTGTTTTGTAGGCTTTGAGAACAAGTTGCCTAATGGCTTGTGCTTTGCTCATTGTGGCCTAATGCTTTGTCTGTCTGTGTACTATTGCCTGATGACTGTTGTCTGTTTGATTGTCTGAACTGTGAACTGATTGGTTTAGATTTTTCAACAGGTGCCTAAGTTGCTTTGAGTTCTTTTGAACTTGCTTTTGCTTTGCTTGGTTGCTTAACCACTGAGGTATAATTTCCCTGACTTCATGTAGTCTGGAAGACCTGTCCTGTTATGTGGGCAGGCACCTGTCTGAAGCCCTCCTTAAGAGGCAATGCTTGTGAATGTTTACTTTTGTGCCAAGCAGGTAAAGACCTCTTTAGAGGCAATTGGCAGATAAAAGGGATGTGCAATCCATCCCCTGCTAATCAGTTATGTCATTCACCTTGCTCACACCATTGTGTTGATGCATTGTGGATAATAGCCCAAGATCTTTGTTGTGTCAGTCATATGTGGAGAAGAGTTCCTACATTCTGAACTCCCACACATTCATTTGTCTGAAGCTCTCCCAGGCCAGGGATAAGAGCTGTGAGGTCTTACCCTCACTTCCTCTTTCATCTGCTTCACCCTAACTCTCAATGTTAGGGTTAAGAGCTAACTATACCTGATTCCAGTTGGCTTGTGTTTCACAGCCTAACCTTGTATGAGCCCAATTGTTTGCATATAGTGTGTGTGCTTGCCTTTTGTGCTTGTATGACTTTGCTTGTGCTGTTTAGGATAGCTTGCTCCTTGTGCAAGTTAGGATAGAAACCTCAACATAGGGATCGTATGCATGACAACTTCTAGGCTCGAGTCGTAGTCTCCCTAGTAGTTTGTGTCTCCCTTTGTTTCTGGTTAGGTTAGAAGTTCTTTCCCTGTTAAGGGGAACTACGTCTCCCTGATCCTCATACCAGATGAGGTACGTAGGCAGGAGATGAGCTGATCTCTCCGGGCGCCCTTTTTCTTTTTCAACCCTTTTGTTTGCGTTTGGAGTCTGACGTAAGTCCAGCGATTGGCAGTTGGTTTCCTGTGTCTTGTTTGCTTGTTGGAGTCTGACGTAAGTCCAGCGATTGGCAGTTGGTTTCCTGTGTGTGTTTGTTGGTTCGGAGTCTGATGTAAGTCCAGCGATTGGCATTCGGTTTCCATGTTTACCTGTTTGTGTAGAGTCTGATGTAAGTCCAGCGATTGGCAGTCAGTTTCCTGTGTGGTTTTGTTTGGCGTGTGTTAGCCGAGCTACGAGTGCTCTGATTCTTCTCTGGTTAGAGAAGATACGTATGCATAGGATGCGACATCCTAGCGAGCACGTTTCCCCTGTTCCGAACTACGTTGACTCTGATGTCTGTGCTTGACAGACTACGTAGGCCCAGGATGCGATATCCTGCCGAGTTCGTTTCTTCCGTCTTTCTGTGTTTCCTCCAAGCCTTGTGTGGTGTTTGAGCAGTTTTTAGCAACCTTATCCTTTCTTTTGTGCGTGGATCCCGTCGAGTACGACGGATGCGTAGGGGTGCTAATACCTTCCCTTCGCATAACCGACTCCCGATCCCATCTTTCTCTGGTCGCGAGACCATGTTCTTTCCAGGTTTACTTCGAGCGTTTCCTTTCCCTCCTTTGGGATAAATAACGCCCGGTGGCGGCTCTGTTGTTTCGTTTTCCCGCCGGTTTTTTCGCGTAATGCGACAGCTGGCGACTCTGCTGGGGACTTATAGAGAAGTTGACCTCTTGCTGGTCCATCTTCCCTAAGCGAGTCTCTCCTAGCGCTCTCTAGGATAGGGTTTGGTTGCTTTTGCTGTTTCATTTATTGCATTCATTTATTTATTGTTTGCATTTATGTTTGCATGCATCATCTTTTCATCTGTGCTGGCTGTGCTGTGTTTGTCTCTCTGTTGGGGTGGGAGTTACATGAGGTAAAAGGCCCAATACCCAGGCTATGAGTGAAATCTAGGACACCTAGGAATAAAGTGATTCTTGGGAAGCGGGTGGTATTGTGCCACTTAGCGGAACTTGGTATCACGAGCAGTTCAGACTCTGATGGGGTATTATCGTTACATACTTCGGGTGTGTATATGATGATATTCTATGAAAGGGTTATTTATGCTGCGTTTCTCTCGACCTTATCCTGGCCTAGATTACACTCGTGAGTGGGGAGGGAATGATCATTATTACAGGTATCGTTGGTGACTTATTGGTGACTCTCGGTCCTGTTGGTGACTTGGTTCTGCAGATTGGGTCTCAGATGACTTTTGGGTCTCAGATGATTTGTGGTTCCGAATTCAAGCCGAAGCTTTGATCCTGTGCTCCGAGAAACACAGCCAGCCAGTCGTGTTTGCATCATTTGCATCATAGCATATTTATTTTAAAAAAAAAATAATGTAAAAAAAAATGAAAAAGAGACAAAAAGAAAAAAGCTAATATCCTCATGCATATCATTTCTCAGGTTCATTCAGGAGTCTATTCACTGTGAGAGATGTCAACTGTTCCAGAGTTGAAGCGGAAGACTTGCTCCTACAATTTTCATCGTGAGCCTTTGACGTCTTTGATAGAGTTGAGCAACTTGGTGACCGGCGGTAATCAGAAGGTGTTTGCTGATCAGTATGGGGATTTGTTGACACTGTTGAAGATGGTGGTAGATCCAGTGCCGTTGCAGACTCTTCTACAGTTCTATGATCCAGAGCTCCATTGCTTCACTTTCCAGGACTATCAGTTGGCGCCCACTCTTGAGGAGTACTCCATTCTGCTGAATGTCCCGATCCGGTATCAGGTTCCTTTCTTGGATGTTCCGAAGGAGGTTGATTTCAGAGTTGTTGCCAGAGCTCTTCGTCTGAGTATCAAGGAAGTGAGTGACAATTGGAAGTCGAGTGGTTATGTGGTAGGGTTTCCTTTGAAGTATCTGTTGAGGATGGCTAGAGAAGAAGCAAAGAAGGGAAATTGGGAAGCTTTTCATGCTCAGTTGGCTATCATGATCTATGGGATTGTCTTGTTCCCGAGTATGCCTAACTTTGTGGACTTTGCTGCAGTCACTATCTTCATTGGAGGAAACCCGGTTCCTACTTTGTTAGCTGACACTTACTATGCTATTCACAGCAGGCATGGTAAGGGTGGAGCTATCAGATGTTGTCTCCCATTGTTGCTCAGATGGTTCTTGTCTCTTCTTCCAGTCAGTGGACCTTTTGTGGATGCTCAGAGCACTCATAAGTGGACTCAAAGGGTTATGTCTCTTACCTCTTATGATATCAGGTGGCAATCTTACCGGATGGATGTGCATAATGTCATCATGAGTTGTGGAGCGTTTCGTAATGTGCCACTTATAGGGACTAAGGGTTGCATCAACTACAACCCGGTTCTTTCTCTTCGCCAGTTGGGGTTTGTGATGAATGGAAGACCACTTGATGCTGAGATAGCTGAAAGTGTGTATTTTGAGAAGTGAAGTGACCCTGATAGATTGGAGTAGGTAGGAAGAGCTTGGAAGACCATTGGTGTCAAGGATGGAGCTGTTTTGGGGAAGAAGTTTGCAGTTGCTATGCCTGATTACCTTGATTGGGTCAAGAAGAGAGTTGAGACCTTGTTGTTGCCCTATGATAGGATGGAGCCGTTGCAAGAGCAACCACCTTTGATCCTTGCTGAGAGTGTGCCTGCTGAGCAGTATAAGCAGGCCTTAATGGAGAATCGTCGATTGAAGGAGAAGGAACAAGGTACCCAGATGGAGCTTTACAAAGCCAAAGCTGACAAGTTGAACTTGGCTCATCAACTCAAAGGCATGCAGGGTGAAGATGTTGCTAGCAGATTGAAGGGTAAGAAGAGATCCTATGAGGAGATGGAGGCACTGTTGAATGTAGAACACCGAGATTGCTTGAGATTGCAGAGAGCTGAAGCCAGTTATCAGAAGAAGATAAGAGACTTGGAGAAGCAACTCAGAGACAAAGACATCCAACTGAAGAAGGAAGTAGCTTTGAGACATGCATCAGAGAGTCATCTTGGAGGAGAAGTTGTGGAGCTCAGAAGACAACTGAAGGAGAAGATCACCCCTCTGCCAGAATGTTCAGAATGCGACCTGTTGATAGACCAGTGCCATTACCTGAAGACGCTCATTCCTGGAGGACATCTTTCCTAGTTTGTATATGTTGCTTATGTTGAAAATCACCTCCAGGCTTGTTGGATGGGATTCATTGTTGTACTCTGATCATTTGAACCTTTGTTGTATGATCCTTGTTGCTCATATCTATAGAGTTGGCTGTTGATGTTTCACCTTGTACTCAGTTATCTTGTGTATGTTGCTTCTTTGTTGTCCGTATTGCAGGTTGCCATTTCTTGAAAGATGAATTAGGCTCTTGAATGCCTGAGAAATGAACATATCATGTGCGTCATACGCATCATTAGCATCATACCCATATCATTTTGCATTATAGGTGTTCTTGCTCGAGACTTCTCACTCTGGTTCCTGTGTCAGGCAGGATAGCTGATCAACGTCCGCACCGCTATGCAACCAGACTGAGTCAACGGAGGAACATGGACCAGGTGCAAGCTGAGTTGGCTGAGATGAGGGCTAACATGGCCCAATTCATGACCATGATGCAAGGGGTCGTTCAAGGGCAAGAGGAGCTGCGTGCCTTAGCCCAGAGACAGGAAGCTGTGCTCCCACCACCTAGTCGTGCTTCACCAGTGGGTGCACCTGTTAATGATAATGCTGCTGTTGTTGCTCCCGTCAATGATTATGCCGTGGGAGATGATTTGAGGGGTATTCGGATTAATGGACAGCCTCTTGCTGCAGAGACTGTTAATGCCAGAGCAACCCGGGCTCCCGTTCGACATCCTGCTCTGCTGGTTGACAGGCAGGAAGACATGTTTACCCTGCTCAGTGAAGATGATGATGTTGGGAGAGTTGAAGAAAGAGATCGGAAAGTTGATGCCCTAGCTGAGAAGATCAGAGCCATGGAGTGTCAGAACTCTTTGGGTTTTGATGTCACGAATTTGGGGCTGGTGGAAGGGTTGAGAATCCCCTACAAGTTCAAAGCACCGTCATTTGACAAATACAATGGTACTTCTTGCCCTCGCACCCATGTGCAGGCGTATTACAGGAAAATCTCTGCCTATACGGACGACGAAAAGATGTGGATGTATTTCTTCCAGGATAGCTTGTCCGGAGCTTCCTTGGATTGGTACATGGAGTTAAAGAGAGAGTCTATCAGAAATTGGAGGGATATGGGTGAAGCCTTCTTGAGGCAGTACAAGCATAATATGGACATGGCGCCGAGTCGGACTCAGTTGCAGAGTCTATGTCAAAAGTCTGGAGAGAGTTTCAAGGAGTACGCCCAGAGGTGGCGTGAATTGGCTGCAAGAGTGCAACCCCCTATGCTGGAGAGGGAATTGACTGACATGTTCATCGATACATTACAAGGTGTGTTCATGGACCGGATGGGGAGTTGCCCGTTCGGTAGTTTTTCCGATGTGGTGATTTGTGGAGAAAGAACAGAGAGCCTGATCAAAGCTGGGAAGATTCAGGATGCTGGTTCCTCATCTTCGAAGAAACCGTTTGCTGGGGCACCCCGCAGAAGAGAGGGTGAAACCAATGTTGTGCAACACCGAAGGAATGTGAACAAAGGCCAGTATCGTCAAGTTGCTGATGTAACCATTCCAGCACCTCAACCACGTCAACAGCAACAACAGAGGGTTCAACAACCGCCACAACAACAACAACAACAACAACGTCCGTATCAGCCTAGACAGAGGATGCCTGATCGACGCTTCGACCCGTTGCCTATGACCTATGCTGAACTGTTGCCTGAACTGCTCAGATTAGGGTTTATGGAGTTGCGTACTATGGCTCTGTTGACAAAGATACCATCTGGGTATGATGCCAACGTACGTTGTGATTTCCATTCTGGTGCACCGGGGCACCATATTGAGAACTGCCGGGCTTTTCATCATAAGGTCCAGGACTTAATTGACGCCAAAACTATCAATTTTGCTCCTGTGCCTAATGTTGTGAACAACCCTATGCCTCAGCATGGTGCGCATAGGGTAAACAATGTGGAAGACGGTGAAGTTGTTGACTTGATAGTTAATGTTGAAGATGTTCAGACTTCATTGCTGGTTGTGAAGGACCGTTTGTTGAATGGGGGAGTATTCCCGGGCTGTTATGAAGACTGTTCAGATTGTGTTCTTTCAGAGATTGGTTGTGATAAGTTGAGGGTTGGTATCCAGAGATTGATGGACGAGGGTTGTTTACAGTTTAGTCGGGCTGTTAAAGAACGTGGGGCGGTGTCAACTGTCACCATTTATTTCAAACCATCCGAGGGACGTGGCCAGAGAACTGTCAGTGCATCTTCCACTAGTGGTACTCCTGTTACCATTTCTGCTCCTGTAACCGTCAGTGCTCCAACTACCATTGTTGCTTCAGGAAGAAGGTCGGTTGAGAACAGTAGGGCTGTGCCATGGAAGTATGACAATGCTTACCGTAGTAACCGAAGGGCTGAAAGTCAGGTCAGGCCAGTTAATCAGTCTCCTGTGACAATTGGGTTGCCGAGTAGAGCTCCTGTGATTGCAAGTCCAGTTGTGGACAATGTGGGGGGACCTGGAGGTTTCACCAGAAGCGGTCGTTTGTTTGCACCACAACCGTTGAGGGATAACAATGCCGAGGCTCTCGCCAAGGCTAGAGGTAAACAGGCTGTGGTTGATGAAGAACCTGCTCAGAAGGAGGCGCCTGAGGGTTCGTTCGAGAAAGATGTGGAGGAGTTCATGAAGATTATAAAGAAGAGTGACTACAAGATTGTAGATCAGTTGAATCAGACTCCGTCCAAAATTTCTATAATCTCATTGCTTCTGTGCTCTGAGGCACATCGTAATGCCTTGTTGAAAATGTTGAACCTGGATTACGTGCCTCAGGAGATCTCTGTCAACCAGTTGGAGGGCGTGATTGCTAATGTGAGTACCAGGCACGGTTTGGGGTTCACAGATTTGGATTTGACGCCTGAAGGTCGTAACCATAACAAGGCCCTGCATATCACCATGGAGTGCAAAGGCGCAGTATTGTCGCACGTATTGGTGGATACTGGTTTGTCTTTGAATGTGCTGCCTAAGAAGATTCTGGGTAAGATTGATGTTGAAGGGGTTGTCATCACTCCGAGCGATCTGATTGTTCGTGCTTTTGATGGATCCAAACTGTCTGTTTTTGGTGAAGTCACATTGCCGGTGAAGATTGGCCCGGAGGTGTTCAATATTGTCTTCTATGTGATGGACATCCAGCCAGCATACAGTTGCTTATTGGGGCGTCCCTGGATTCACGCAGCTGGGGCAGTTTCGTCAACACTCCACCAGAAGCTGAAGTATGTCTGGAACGGTCAGATTGTGATTGTGTGTGGTGAAGAAGATATTCTGGTGAGTCACCTATCCTCTTTCAAGTATGTAGAGGTGGATGGCGAGATCCATGAAACTTTATGCCAGGCATTCGAGACTGTTGCTCTTGAGAGGGTGGCTTATGCTGAGCAGAAGAAGCCAAGTGCCTCAATTGCATCGTACAAGCAGGCAGTGGAGGTTGTCAACTCTGGTAAGTCAGAAGGCTGGGGCAAGATGGTGGAGTTGCCTGTCAAAGAAGACAAACTCGGTATTGGTTATCAACCTCTGCAGGCGGAGCAGATTGAGCAGAAAGGGCCGAGTACCTTTACCAGCGCTGGGCTGATGAATCATGGTGACGTCTTTGCAACTGGTGGTGAAGACTGTGACAGTGATTGTGATCTAGACAACTGGGTTCGCCCGTGTGCACCAGGGGAGTCGATCAACAATTGGACGGCAGAAGATGTGGTCCAAGTTACTCTTCAAACAGAGTAATTTTCTTTTGTTTTTCATTTTGCACAAAACCCTACGTTCTGCCCAAGGCGTAGTGGTTCATTGTAGGGCCTTATCATGTTTTTCAATGATATCATTAATAAAGGACGTTTTGCAAACAATTTTGTGATCCCTGTCTTTCTGTTTTTGTTTTTCACTTTTTCAAAAAATAAAAATGGCAATGTTTTTGTTTTTTGTGACTTTCTTGAATTCTTTTTTCTAAAACAAAGCATTAAACATGCAGAATCGATCTTACGGATCCCACTATGAACAGTTCTGTTATGGCTCAGTATGATTTCAATAATCCCATCTACCAAGCTGAAGAGGAGAGTGAGGAAGATTGTGAACTCCCCAAAGAATTGGTCAGATTATTGAAGCAGGAGGAAAGGGTCATCCAACCTCATCAGGAGGAGTTGGAGATTATTAATCTCGGTACTGAGGACGCCAGAAGAGATATCAGGATCGGGGCTGCTTTGAAAGAAGACGTCAAGAGAAGGTTGATTGAGATGCTGAGAGAGTACGTGGAGATATTCGCCTGGTCGTATCAAGATATGCCTGGGTTGGATACCGATATTGTGGTGCATAGGCTACCTCTCAGAGAAGATTGTCCTTCAGTCAAGCAGAAGCTTCAGAGAACGAGTCCTGATATGGCTGTTAAGATCAAGGAAGAGGTTTAGAAGCAGTTGGATGCGGGTTTTCTGTCAGTAACTACTTATCCCCCATGGGTGGCCAACATCGTTCCCGTGCCGAAGAAGGATGGCAAAGTCAGGATGTGTGTCGACTACTGGGATTTGAACATAGCGAGTCCGAAAGATGATTTCCCATTACCTCACATTGGTGTATTGGTTGATAATACGGCTCAATCCTCGGTTTTCTCTTTCATGGACGGTTTCTCGGGCTATAATCAAATCAAGATGGCGCCAGAGGACATGGAAAAGACGACATTCATTACACCTTGGGGCACGTTCTGCTATAAGGTGATGCCATTTGGGCTGAAGAATGCCGGTGCTACCTATCAGAGGGCTATGACGACTCTCTTTCATGACATGATGCACAAAGAAATTGAAGTGTACGTGGATGATATGATTGCGAAGTCGCAGACAGAAGAGGAGCACCTGGTCAATTTGCAGAAGTTGTTTGACAGACTGAGAAAATTCAGACTGAGGCTGAATCCGAACAAGTGTACGTTTGGTGTGAGATCCGGGAAGCTGTAAGGCTTCATTGTCAGTGAGAAAGGGATTGAGGTTGATCCAGCAAAAGTAAAAGCTATACAAGAAATGCCTGAACCGAAAATAGAAAAGCAGGTTCGTGGGTTTTTAGGGAGATTGAACTACATTGCAAGGTTTGTATCTCACCTAACTGCCACGTGTGAACCGATATTCAAATTGCTCAGAAAGAATCAAGCAATCAGGTGGAATGATGACTGTCAGAAAGCTTTTGACAAGATAAAAGAGTATTTGCAGAAACCTCCAATCCTTATACCTCCAGTTCCTGGGAGGCCTCTGATAATGTACCTATCAGTGACTGAGAACTCGATGGGGTGTGTATTGAGACAGCATGACGAGTCTGGTCGAAAAGAGCATGCCATATACTACCTTATCAAAAAGTTTACCGACTGTGAAATCAAATATTCACAGCTTGAGAAAACTTGCTGTGCTTTGGCCTGGGCTACTCGCCGACTGAGGCAGTATATGTTGAACCATACTACCTTGTTGATTTCTAAGATGAATCCAGTGAAATATATCTTTGAGAAGCCGACTCTCACCGGACGTGTTGCCCGTTGGCAGATGATTCTAACAGAATATGATATCCAGTACACGTCGCAGAAGGCCATCAAAGGTAGTATTCTGTCAGACTACCTTGCCGAGCAACCGATTGATGATTATCAGCCGATGATGTTTGAATTCCCTGATGAAGACATCATGTATCTGAAGATGAAAGATTGTGAAGAACCTCTTGTCGAGGAAGGACCAGATCCTGATGACAAGTGGACACTGATGTTTGATGGGGCTGTGAATATGAATGGCAACGATGTTGGGGCAGTGCTTATCAATCCAAAAGGGGCACATATACCTTTTTCTGCCAGACTAACTTTTGATGTAACCAACAACGAAGCTGAATATGAGGCTTGTATCATGGGGATAGAAGAAGCCATTGATTTGAGGATCAAGACTCTGGACATTTATGGAGATTCCGCTCTAGTGATCAATCAGGTCAATGGAGATTGGAATACCAATCCGCCGCATTTGATTCCTTACAGAGATTACACCAGAAGGATACTGACGTTCTTCAAGAAGGTGAAGCTGTATCATGTTCCCCGAGATGAGAATCAGATGGCTAATGCTTTGGCTACTTTGTCTTCTATGATCAAAGTTCATTGGTGGAATCATGTGCCACATGTTGCGGTGAATCGACTCGAGAGGCCTGCGTATGTGTTTGCAGCCGAGTCTGTTGTTGATGAGAAGCCGTGGTATTATGACATTAAGAACTTCCTCAAGAGCCAGGAGTATCCTGAAGGTGCGTAGAAGAATGACAAGAAAACCCTGAGAAGGCTAGCTGGAAGCTTTTATTTGAATCAGGATGACGTGTTGTACAAGAGGAACTTCGACATGGTTCTGCTCAGATGCGTGGATAGACACGAAGCAGACATGTTGATGCAAGAAGTGCATGAAGGATCTTTTGGTACCCATGCCGGTGGTCATACAATGTCAAAGAAGTTGTTGAGAGCCGGTTATTACTGGATGACTATGGAGTCCGATTGTTTCAAGTACGCTCGGAAGTGCCATAAATGTCAGATATATGCTGATAAGGTGCATGTGCCACCAAGCCCTCTGAATGTCATGAATTCACCTTGGCCGTTCGCCATGTGGGGCATTGATATGATTGGGAAGATTGAGCCCACTGCTTCTAATGGACATCGCTTCATCCTGGTTGCGATTGATTACTTCACCAAGTGGGTGGAAGCAACTTCCTATGCTAATGTGACCAAGCAAGTGGTTGCCCGGTTCATCAAAAAGGAGATTATCTGTCGTTATGGGGTTCCCGAGAGAATCATTACTGATAATGGTTCGAATCTCAATAACAAGATGATGAAAGAGCTTTGCAGAGATTTCAAGATTGAACATCACAATTCTTCTCCTTACAGACCAAAGATGAATGGTGCTGTAGAGGCGGCAAACAAGAATATTAAGAAGATTGTGCAGAAGATGGTCGTGACGTACAAGGATTGGAATGAGATGCTGCCTTTCGCTTTGCATGGGTACTGTACCTCAGTACGTACGTCGACCGGGGCAACTCCGTACTCCCTTGTGTATGGTATGGAAGCTGTCCTACCAGTTGAAGTGGAGATCCCTTCTCTGAGAGTCTTGCTAGATGTCAAGCTTGACGAAGCCGAATGGATTCGAAAAAGGCTTAATGAGTTGAGCCTTATCGAAGAGAGACGGTTAGCAGTGGTGTGCCATGGGCAGTTGTATCAGAGAAGGATGAAGAGAGCCTTTGATCAGAAAGTGCGTCCTCGAAGCTATCAGGTTGGTGATCTAGTTTTGAAGAGGATCCTTCCTCCCGGTACAGATAACAGGGGCAAGTGGACTCCTAATTGTGAAGGTCCATATGTTGTTAAGAAGGTTTTCTCCGGTGGAGCCTTGATGCTTACAACTATGGATGGTGAAGATTTCCCATCCCCTGTTAACTCAGATGTAGTCAAAAAATACTTCGCATAAATTGACCCGCTGGACAAAAAGAATAAAAGAGTCCAGGCAAAAAAGGGCATCCCGGCGAACCAAAAAAGAAAAAAAGAAAAGGTTCGGGAAAAAGTTAGGGATAAAATTGAAAAGAATTTGTACACCCGGTAAGTCGAAAACCCGCAAGGCCGGCTTAGGCAAAAATGGGTATCCCGGTGGATTGAAAACCCGAAAGGGCGATCCAGCCAAAAGAGGGATTAAAGCGAAGACTACAGTCTGAGTTATCTGTACTTTATCGCGCTTCATCGTCTACCATCTCGAAAGATGTGATCGGTCCAGTCATTCTTCTCAGAAAGCAAGAAAGTTGGGAGGAAAATTGATGATCTGTGAGTCATAACAGAATTGGGAAATAGTGGATGCCGTATTCACATTGCCATTAGGATAGGTTTTTCCTTTTGTGCGCAATTACCTCTTTCCAGGAATTGCTTCCCGATGTATTCGCCTTTTCAGGCCCATTTTCAATCAATAAAAGTCGTTATTCAGATAAATTGCTCTCTTATTTTATTTTACTGTTTTGTTTGCAAAAACGTCCGAATTTTTGATAAACATTGCATATAAAAACGTGAAGGCTAGACAATAACGTGCAGAAAGACAAAACATTTGAAAATCATTTTGAATGTTGAGGACACTTGAGCGTATCTTGTCCATGCAACCCCCTGGGGCATATATGTCGTGCTGTTTTGCAGGTTGTTACCTTTGATTCTTGACTGAAGCAGAAAAGCCATGGTTCGTTCAGGGATGTTGTCAGCACTGTCCTGTAGTGTAAGAGGATGGGGATGTTCCCCAGCAGGTGAAGCAAGCTTAGGGCTTGTCTCCAGCATAGTCAAGATCAGGGATTCCCCAGCAAGCTTGTTTGAGGATGTTTCCCCAAGCAAGTCTGAAGGTTATCAGAACTATTCTCCCCTGCAGAGACATCTGTGGATAGTGTTTCCCCAGCAGGTCTAAGGATTGTTAACTCCCTAGGAGGCTTGGAGGTGGTTTATCCCAAGCCAGTCTGAAAGCTGCCAAGTTCCCCATTGAGTCTGAAGACTTTTTAATCCCCACCGAGTTGGAAGGATGTTGTATCCCCAGCGGAGGTGTCAGTGGAGCATTGTGTTCCCCAGCAGTCTGGCTTGAAGTACTGCTATCCCCAGCATGGTCTGGTCTGTAATCCCCAACAGGGTTGTGTATGCCTATCCCCAGCAGGGTGGTGGATGTGTTTCCCACTAGGGTTGTGGATGTTTTCCCCTAGCGGATCTCCCTAGCAGAGGGTTGTGTTGATGGTTTTCCCCAGCAAGTTCCCCGAGTGGATCAGGTTCGGTGAAAATTATCTCCGGCAGAGTTGATCCTACCTGTGGATTGGCAGCTCTCCCCAGTAAAGTCGCCATTGGCTATTTCCCTAGCAGAGTCCCCGAGTGGATTGGATTTGGTGAAGGCTATCCCCGGTGAGATCTATTCTTTCTCCAGCAACAATGCTATTCCCCAGCTTGAGTGAGAAGTTGGTGTTTTCCCCGTAGAGCATATTCCTCAGACAGAGTCTCCCTACAGAGTTGGAGAATTCATCAGTTTGTGTATTCAGCAGAACAATCTGTTCGCTCCCCAGCAGGAATGCATCATTTGCATTTTGCATGTAGTAGTCATTGCATCCTCAAATCGCGTAGCATTTCCATTTAATATGGAGCATTACGCCATAGAAAAATTCAAACATATGCATTCATGTGTTAAACCTAATCAGACCATCTCCCCGGCAGAGGCGGATCGTTGTTCAACACCTGTACAACACATTTGCTACAGTTGCTCCTGACAGCATTCAGAGCTAATAATCCCCAAAGAGGTTTATTTCCTCACGCGTCCGTGAAAGGAAAGCTTGATTCTCCCCAGTGAGATCCCCAACAAGTGTTTAGCCTTGCCTTGACACATTGAAGATGTCATTCCTGTGATACCGGTAGGTGTCGTGTTTGCACCCGTGTGTGTCCTTTCTTTGGTGTCGGTAAACACCATTGTTTCGGTGTCGGTAAACATCGAGTCTCACCCCAGTCATCGGTAAATGTCTGGTCGTCCTTTCTTGGTGTCGGTAAACACCATTGTTTCGGTGTCGGTAAACATCGAGTCCCACCCCGGTTATCGGTAAATGTCTGGTCGTCTTTGTTTTGATGTCAGCAAACATCATCTTTCAATGTGCGTAACATCTATCCTTTCCCCAAATCATCCGTTGATGTCGGGTCACCTCTCCGTTGGTGTCGATAAACGTTGAGTTTTTTCCCATTCGTCCGTTGACGTTTGGTTGTGTTAATACCTTAGGATTGACATTAATTTTGTAAAACAAATAATGTAATCATCTCTGTTGTTTTAATATGTTGGGTTGAAGAAGTTCAACATCTGGACCAACATGTCATGTACGATGTCACGACATCATGCCTGTGACATCGCACATGTGTAGAAAACTGAATTAATTAATTCAGTATATATTCTGGGATTAGTGAGGATATTTGGTGAATATCCCAACTCCCATGTGGAGGTCTTAAAGACTCAATCAGAACATATATATAGGCTCAAAATAAGGAGATATATATGGAGAGATTTTAGGATTGAAGACCTTGTTTGTAGCAGAAATTTTCTGTTGTATTTGTAAAAGCAAAGAACAAGTTTGCTGCGATTTCTGAAGGCCCAAATCCAGTTGGGTGATTAGGTTATAAATAGCACATTGTAACCTAGTTTTTGTAAGCCTATTAGAATGAATTTTTAGGGGTGTGTGTGAGGTAAACCTCCCAATCTGTGGGAAGGTTACCATGTGTTTCTCAGTGGTCAAAGCTGAGAGTATTTGTAACTCAAAGCCTGTAGGCAAGAGTGATTTTGTTCTTGAATGAAGCTGTGAAGCAAGTTCAAGGTGTGTTAACATTACATTGTATTTGTAGTGATAGGAATGGAAACTGGAGGTTTCTATCTAGGAGTTCCTAGGTATAGATTACATTGGGTAGGGATTAAGTGAAGGGTTGTAAACGGGGGAGTTTAACTCTGAATTAATACTGTTGATAGTGGATCTTCTTCCTGGCTTGGTATGCCCCCAGATGTAGGTCGTGTTGGACTGAACTGGGTTAACAATTTCATGTGTTTGTTTTCCTTCTGTATGTTATAATCCTTCTGCCATAACACAGCTGGTATTCTAGTCTGCTTGTCAAAATGATAACAGACCTGGTATATAGCCTTCTGGTTGAATGTCAATCAGAATGTCTTGACATTCATCATTGACAGCATATACTGAATAATAGGCAAGTTGGCTTTATGCTTCAGTTCAGTATATATTTAAGTCTGGTTTTCAAGTGGTAAACAGACCTGGCCAAGGATCATTGTGAAACTGTCAAACTGGATGTCTAGACAGTTGTTCATGTATGCTGATACTGAATTAGAGACTGGTTGGTCTTTTACAGTACAACAAATTTAGCACAGTCTGGGTTGTTTAGGAACATAACAGAATCAGCATGCTGTATATGTTCTGACTGTCAAACTGAATGTTGTGACATTCATTCCTGACAGCATGTGCTAAAGTGTAGGATGATTAGTTTTTCTGTTACAACATTTTTCTCAGGCTATTCTTTAGGGATCCAACAGCTGAGCTAAAATCCAGAAAACCAACTACTACCCTACAATTAATGAACCTAACAAATGGCCTATTTGTTAGCAATCTAATAAGTGGTAATTAGATTAATGTATTCAACCTTATTTTAGGAAATACAAGTAAAAGACAAACATACTGGAATAATGTAACAGATGATGTCCAAACCAATACTAAGACATCATCCTGATAACTGTGTAGGAAAACAACAGAAGTGAGTACTATGATGGATCTTTGCTAAGTTTGTATACCAGATGCACAGGACTAGAGGTTCCTTCCCTCTAGGGTGACATAGATAGAGATGTCGTGAAATCTGTGAAAGAGTGCGTCAGTACAAAGTTTTTAATGTGTTAACTGTCTTGCTGCATTAGTTACAATGTTGGATCAGATGTCATGACGTGGAGTAGAACATCTGAATTCTGACTACGCCAGAATTTCAGGTTGTATTAGCTTTTTCCCAGTAGATTCACCTCTCCGTTGGTGTCGATAAACGTTGAGTTTTTCCTATTCGTCCGTTGACGTATAGTTGCATCCTGTCTCATTCATCTGTTGATGTCTGGTCACCTCTCCGTTGGTGTCGATAAACGTCGAGTTTTTCCCATTCGTCCGTTGACGTCTGGTTGCATATCTCGGTTCCCCAGTCATCGGTAAATATCTGGTCGTCCCTTTATTGATGTCGGTAAACATCATCTTTCGATGTCGGTAAACATCGAGTCCCACTCTAGTCATCGGTAAATGTCTGGTCGTCTTTGTTTTGATGTCGGTAAACATCATCTTTCGATGTGCGTAACATCTATCCTTTTCCCAGTCATTCGTTGATGTCTGGTCACCTCTCCGTTGGTGTCGATAAACGTCGAGCTTCTCCCGTTCGTCCGTTGACGTCTGGTCGAGTATTTTCCCAGTCATTCGTTAATGTCTGGTCACCTCTCCGTTGGTGTCGATAAACGTCGAGCTTCTCCCGTTCGTCCGTTGACGTTTGGTCGAGTCTTCCCATTCATCCGTTGATGTCTGGTCACCTCTCCGTTGGTGTCGATAAACGTTGAGTTTTTCCCATTCGTCCGTTGACGTCTGGCTGTATCTTTCTTTTGATAACAAAATCAAAATCCCCAGTAGAGTCGTCGGTAAATGTCTTGTCTGGTTACTGTTGCAAGCATTTTGTTCATATCCAGCAAAGTGCAAATTTCTACGGTTCTTCGGTATTCAATCCCTGTTTACCTTGAAGGTCTGACAGCCGTTGCTCTCATCCGTTTAGGTTCCCAGTTGATTGAATAGGGGCAGCTATAGCACCTCAAATTTGCACCTCCCATTTGTATATACATTTTCATTTTAGGTCATTAACATTGCATTGTCATTGCATAGTTCATCACATGTCATCAGGCAAGACTGGTCAGGAGATTCAACTGTGCAAGGCAACAAGTGCATTTTTCCATGAGATCAAAGCCCTAGGGTGATTTCCATGAGTTCGCATGATTCAAAGAGCATTTTGAAGTGGTTTGGCCAAGTGTTGAAGGCTCAGAATTCATCAGTCCATGTACAAATCATCTGAGACCCACAAAAGTCAACAAAAGTCAACTGCCAATTCAACTATGGATTTGGAGGTGGGAAGTGGTTAGAGATGCTTCATTCATGTTCAAACAAGTCTCATTTGACATTGCAAACATCAACATTGAAGAATTTGAGGTCAGATCAAGACTTTCCAAAAATAGCAAGTGGCCTGTAATTTGAACTTTCCAAAAATGGAAAGGTTTTGGACCAACTTCAACTCAAGATTACATCATCAAGAAAGCTTCAAATGAAATTTTGTCCAACATGAAAGTTGAATATCTTTCTCTCCCATTTCCAAAAAGTACAAGATCATGGATTTATCATGTGTGGTTGAGGAGATATGGGCCAATCATGGCAAAGTGTGGTTTAAACTTCAAATGAGCATAACTTTCAAACCAAAACTCCAATTTGAGTGGTTCTTTTTGCATATTGATCCTTGTAACATGTATTTTCCAAGCATACCTTTATTTGACATGAAATCTTATTGCATAGGCATGTGCTCACATATGAAGATTTTGGGAAGAAATTGCATAAACTCATTTTTGTGTAACATATGCATACCAAACCAATTTCAATATGTGCATGAACTCTCTTTTTGGCATTTTGGACCTTGAACATGCACTGTTCACGTGCATGAAGGTGCATGAAGTAGAAATTGCATTTTTGCACTTACACCTTCAAAGTCATTAATCTCATTTGCATTTGCCCTAAACCTTTCTTAAACATGATTAGCATGGAGTATATATGCTTAATCATAACTGTTTTGCTCAGAATGAACATTTCAGATCTAGATTCAACCAAATTCTCAAAATTTTCTCTCACTTTTTTTTCCAAAATTCTTTAAACCTAAACACTTTTCATTGATTAATTCATCATCATGAAGCATAATTGAGTAGACTTGGACAAGAATTCAGAGGAAATCGTGGTTGTATTATTCATGTTCATAGCTTGGAGCATCCATGGCAATTGAAGATTGAGCTAGATTCGTGTGCATTCAAGCTTCCAGTTCATCATCATTTACTTCAAGAAGCATATTGGAGAAGGATTGAAGCGTGGCAAGGCTTGGAAGCAAGTGATTTCAATTCTGTTCATCAAGAGGTTGGTTTTTCGACCTCTTTGATTTTCCAATCCATTATGCTAGTTGTGAAGATATTTGAATGGTGATAAATCTGAGCTTTGAATCGAGTAAAATGATGCATTATACACAAAGTTACATGTAATTAAAATTTTGATGATGATTTGTAATTCCTTCGATCCAAGCATATTTTGATGTTTTTGCATGAATGATTTGTGGATTCTTGATGTATGATGCCTAATGATTCGAATGCTGTGCTCATTTTTCATTTCTGGAACTTTTTGAAAAAAAATCTGGAAAAGTTGGATGAAGATCTTCATGATCTTCATCGTGTTCTTCAAGAGATTCATGCATTTTCCAATTTCCTGCGGATTCTGCTGGGAAACGCATATGGATTACCTGCGGATTTTTAAATCCATGCATGCGCGCGCTTAGGGTTTGTATGCTGAAACGCAGTCGTTTTGCATTTGGTGCGTTTGTAGATTCAAAAATGTACATGGTTCGAGTCTGGTTGAGAGCATTTTCACATTGCCTTGTGTTTTCTCACTATTTCCTTCATATTTGCCATGCTTGCTCCATTTCATTTTTTATTTCTTCCATGAACTTCTAAAATTCATAATAAATTGAAAATTCATCCAAATGACCTCCAATTTTTTGCATTGTGATCCTTATCTTGTCTATTATTTTTTGATCATTAATTTCAAAATTGTGCTTGGCTGGATATTTTTTGGTGCTAGCATGTTTGAGTACATGTCCATATTTGACCTTGCCTTGGTTATCATGTTGTGAAATGCTGGTCTTTAATCCAATGATTCTGAAATTTTGCATGATGAAACTAGAGTCATTGCTTGACATTTTGGTGTTGATTTGGTATTTTTATCAATTGTCATCTCTGTTTTATGATTGTTCTAAGTTGGTGTGACAATTTGTGTCACACCTTTGCTTGTCCAACTTTTATGATGTGTTTGCCATGCCAAATGATATCCAATTGCCCTGATTTTTTGTGTGATGCATGTTATAGATGTTGTGATTGCTCATGAATTTTGTTGGAATTATTTGAATCATTTCTGATTTAATTGATATTTTTCATTCTGGTTGGTCACATTTGAGTTTTAAAATTGCCTTGAACTTCAATTGATCATGAAATGCTTTTGGTTAATGATACAGATATGAGACCTTTTGGAATGTGTCAAGATGTGATTGAAGTTGATTCATGTTAAATTTCAAGTTATGTTTTGAATGTTTGACCTACTTTTGACCCTAGGCTTTGACCTAGTGGTTTGGACTCACTGTTTAGATTGTGGATTTCAGGTTCAAAGGCACATTGCCATGATTGGAGTGGCTCATTCATTTGAGTTGATTACTTGATTGATGTTGGCTAATATTGAGTTGTTTTGTAGGCTTTGAGAACAAGTTGCCTAATGGCTTGTGCTTTGCTCATTGTGGCCTAATGCTTTGTCTGTCTGTGTACTATTGCCTGATGACTGTTGTCTGTTTGATTGTCTGAACTGTGAACTGATTGGTTTAGATTTTTCAACAGGTGCCTAAGTTGCTTTGAGTTCTTTTGAACTTGCTTTTGCTTTGCTTGGTTGCTTAACCACTGAGGTATAATTTCCCTGACTTCATGTAGTCTGGAAGACCTGTCCTGTTATGTGGGCAGGCACCTGTCTGAAGCCCTCCTTAAGAGGCAATGCTTGTGAATGTTTACTTTTGTGCCAAGCAGGTAAAGACCTCTTTAGAGGAAATTGGCAGATAAAAGGGATGTGCAATCCATCCCCTGCTATTCAGTTGTGTCATTCACCTTGCTCACACCATTGTGTGGATGCATTGTGGATAATAGCCCAAGATCTTTGTTGTGTCAGTCATATGTGGAGAAGAGTTCCTACATTCTGAACTCCCACACATTCATTTGTCTGAAGCTCTCCCAGGCCAGGGATAAGAGCTGTGAGGTCTTACCCTCACTTCCCCTTTCATCTGCTTCACCCTAACTCTCAATGTTAGGGTTAAGAGCTAACTATACCCGATTCCAGTTGGCTTGTGTTTCACAGCCTAACCTTGTATGAGCCCAATTATTTGCATATAGTGTGTGTGCTTGCCTTTTGTGCTTGTATGACTTTGCTTGTGCTGTTTAGGATAGCTTGCTCCCTGTGCAAGTTAGGATAGAAACCTTAACATAGGGATCGTATGCATGACAACTTCTAGGCTCGAGTCGTAGTCTCCCTAGTAGTTTGTGTCTCCCTTTGTTTCTGGTTAGGTTAGAAGTTCTTTCCCTGTTAAGGGGAACTACGTCTCCCTGATCCTCATACCAGATGAGGTACGTAGGCAGGAGATGAGCTGATCTCTCCGGGCGCCCTTTTTCTTTTTCAACCCTTTTGTTTGCGTTTGGAGTCTGACGCAAGTCCAGCGATTGGCAGTTGGTTTCCTGTGTCTTGTTTGCTTGTTGGAGTCTGACGTAAGTCCAGCGATTGGCAGTTGGTTTCCTGTGTGTGTTTGTTGGTTCGGAGTCTGATGTAAGTCCAGCGATTGGCATTCGGTTTCCATGTTTACCTGTTTGTGTGGAGTCTGACGTAAGTCCAGCGATTGGCAGTCAGTTTCCTGTGTGGTTTTGTTTGACGTGTGTTAGCCGAGCTACGAGTGCTCTGATTCTTCTCTGGTTAGAGAAGATACGTATGCATAGGATGCGACATCCTAGCGAGCACGTTTCCCCTGTCCCGAACTACGTCGACTCTGATGTCTGTGCTTGACAGACTACGTAGGCCCAGGATGCGATATCCTGCCGAGTTCGTTTCTTCCGTCTTTCTGTGTTTCCTCCCAGCCTTGTGTGGTGTTTGAGCAGTTTTTAGCGACCTTATCCTTTCTTTTGTGCGTGGATCCCGTCGAGTACGACGGATACGTAGGGGTGCTAATACCTTCCCTTCGCATAACCGACTCCCGATCCCATCTTTCTCTGGTCGCGAGACCACGTTCTTTCCAGGTTTACTTCGAGCGTTTCCTTTCCCTCCTTTGGGATAAATAACGCCCGGTGGCGGCTCTGTTGTTTCGTTTTCCCGCCGGTTTTTTCGCGTAATGCGACACATATCAACTCCATTTTCCTACCACTAGAGCCACAAAAACTAGTGACCTCCAAAGCCAAACTAGAAGAAGAGTATCTATGCTCAATAGTCCATTTCCAAAATTCATTTTTATCAATAAAAAACCCTCAGTTCCATTTAAGGAGAAGGGGTTTATTGAAAGCAACAATGTCCTTGATTCCTAAATCGCCCTTCTCTTTAGGCTTACAAATCGAACTCCAGCTAACCCAATGAGTACTCTTGACACTAGAGCCACCTCCCCATAAAAATTAATTTGGATTTTGATAATCTCCTTAAGAATTTTAACAGGAGCCTTACAGAACGACAAGGAAAAGACAGGCAAAACGTTCAACACCGAATTGATTAACACCACTCTACATCCTAAAGACAACATCCTACCTTTCCAAACATCTAAATGATTTCTCATATTATCTATCACATAATTCCACATCTTTGCCTTCCTAGGACTGTCCCCCATAAAAATCCCCAAAAATTTAAAGGGAAACTTACCAATACTGCAATGAAGGAAAATTGAAGCCGCTTCCAAAAAGTCAGCCGACAAATTAATAGCGCGAATACTACTCTTAAAGAAATTGACCCTGATGCCCTTGCCAACTAAAAACCTCTAAGCAAGGCTTTGATACACCAAAGGTTATCCTAACTATTATCGCCAATAATAAGATTATCATCTGCAAATTGAACGATACTATAAGTTACTTGTATGTCATGCATAATTTTGTGTTAGTGTATTGAAAGAGGCTAGTCACAGATTTAGAAGTGGGGACCAATGTTCGTCCGAGGTTCAGATGTGGGGACCTGGGATTCAGAAATGGTGACCCGGTTCAAATGAGGAACCATTGTTGAGTTGACAAGGTAAGTAACAAACCTCTGATGTCTAAATTGGTACCACATTCATAGAATCGAGTTGTGAGTCACATTACATGCATAAAAGCTATGTGAATTGAATTGTTGTGTCGATGTATGAATTGAATGCATGTTGTTGATTGTGTGATCAAGCTAACCTTGCATTCTTTTACACCGTTAATATATTTTAGCGTATTCTCACCCCTTTCTTGTTTGTTTTGTGTTGCTATGTTCATTGTTGTACATATACTGGGGAGGAGCAAATTCTGTTGTGAGTTGGAAGATGAGGCTTTTCTTCGTTTTATTTAACTGTTTATCACTATTTAGTGGTTTAATGCTCTGATCTGTAATATCGGGAAACAAGGCGCTTATTTATTTTGAGTTAATAATTAGGTTATATTAATTTGATTAAGTATTTCAGTTTACTGAGGTAGATGAAGTTTATGTTATTTATTTTGAGTTCCGTTGTGAGTTATGAAATTTATTGAAAAATATGCATGTTATGTTTGAGTAGTATCCTAAAACGATAATTTTATTTTGTAATTAAGACTTAGGGTTTTAGGGTATTACATAGTTGTATCATAGTAGGTCGGTCCATTCGGCCATGTTTTGTGATGTTATATAATCCATGATATGTGACATATATATAAACAATGTCGATGCAATGTTTCTTCTAACGAATGTTATTGACGTGCAGAGAAATGACTAGAAGAAATAATCACACAATCGCGAATGCTTTGGAGGCTATGACTCATGTGATGGGTTAGGCAAATCAAATGTTGCAGAATCACAATGGGATGGCTGACGAGTTCATAGGGCTGGGAAAGTTCTAGAGGAATAATCCACCGACTTTTAGGGGGGATACGATCCAGAGGGTGCTCAGGTTTGGTTGCAAGAGATTAAGAAAATCTTCAGAGTGAGGGCTTGCACAGACGCGCATAAGGTTCTTTTTTATACTCATATACTAGCTGAAGAAAGAAAGTATTGGTGGGACAATGCTCGTCATAGGCTTGAAGTTGCAGGTACTAGATCACTTGGGAGAATTTCAAGACCAAGTTCCTTTAGAAGTAATTTCCTGCTGATGTTTGTCTCAAGAAGAAGATCAAGTTCCTTGAGCTGAAACAGGGAAACATGACTATTGTTGACTATAGTATAAAAAAGAATATTAGGGAGTTGTCTAGGTTCTACCCGCATTACAATGGGGTAGGATATGAGGGCTCCATGTGTATCAAGTTTGAGAGTGACTTGTGTCTAGAGATCAAGCAATTCATCAAGTACTAGGAGATTCGTCATTTCTCCGTGTTGGTTAATAAGTGTATAATATATGACAAAGATAGTTGTGCTAGATCTGCCCACTATAAGAGTATTAATGAGAAGAAAAGTGGGAACCAAAATTGTGGAAAACCTTACGGGGCTCCAGCTGATAAAAGGAAGAGGAATGCTTCTAGTGGGAAAGAGATAAATAGGGGAGACACTCATGCTTCTGTCAGATGTTTTAGTTATGGAGAGATGGGCATCGTGCTAGTGAATACAAGAGTTCTTGTCACAAATATTTCAAGTGCGGGAAGCCATGACACTATATTGCTGATTGTAAGGGTAATATGCTCACTTTCTTCAATTATGGAGAACCAAGTCACATTAGTACTTAATTCAAAAACCCAAAGAAATCCTAATCTGAAGGAAAGTTTTTGCTTTTAGTGGAGCAGAGACTACTATATCTGATAACTTGGATCAATGTACATGCTTTATTAATGGTGTTTCTATGATTGCTATATTGACACGAGTGTGACACATTCATTCATACCTCTAGATTATGCTAGAAAATTGAATCTTGAAGTTTCTTCTATGGTTGAGAGTATGGTCATTTGTCATACCCTAATTTTTCCCTTTATTCAGTAAAGCAATACATTCATCATGACATTCACACCATCTGCATAGCCTAACATACATTTTATCACGCATAGTGCTTGAAATGTCAGTAAAAATAAATTTTCGGATCTACAGGCAGACCAGTCGAACTGATCCTTAAAAGTACGCAAAATTAGCGGGCGAAAAATTTCAAAATCGAGCTTCTAGGCACCAAGTTATTAATCTACGGTTCACGTAGTTTAACCTGACGTTCTTGTTTTATTTTTTGACTACTTTTTTTATTACATTTTGATAAGTCTGAGCCTTTTAACCGGTCATTTTTATTTCAAAATTGAATCAAAACATGTATGTTTTCGAGAAGTTTATTTTGTGTTAATCATTTCGGTGCATTTAGTTTATATTTTTGGGCATTTTTACGTCTGAATTTTATTCATTTTGAATCATTTTATATTTGTTTTTTTACCAAAATGTTTAGAAAAATTAAATTGGTTTATCTATATTTTAATTTCGATTTTATTTTGATTATTTTAAATTGTTTGAATTTTATTTGATTTATTTAATTTAAACTTGTTTTGTCTCTAAAATAAACATTCAGGGCATTTTTAGATTTCTAAAAAAATTACTAAAACCCTAGATACCATGTATATATACATGTATATATAGAGACACATACCTAGCCAATCCAAAACACACCAATGTGGCTACCACTTTGAAACCGACATCTCCCCCGTTTCAAAAGAAAAAACACAAAAAATAAAAAAAGGAGACTATTATTGCTATTTGAGTTTCTCATTCTCATAAAAATAAGAACCAAAAGTAGAACATGATCCATACTTTCCTTTGATACACGTTGCTGATAAACTATTGCAAGCTTCCGTCTCAGAAATTTTGGTCCTCCTGTCGGCAAACCTCTGTCTCCAATAAGTAAGCTTGCAGTATAACTCTTTTTTCTCTTTTATGTTTCAACTTTTAGTACTGTTCTTTGTTAATTTCTATAATATAGTTTGCTTTTTATTTTCAATGTGTTTTTTGTTTTTTTTGTTTTAGTGATATAATTTTTGGGTTTTAGTCATTTTGTTAGAAATTCTTTTTTATGTTTTGTTTTTTCATATAGATAGTTTTTCTGCATTGATTAAACCAATTTCTTTTTTGTTTTGAGATTAATGTATTTTGATCCAAATGGTACCATGTGCATTTATAAATATTTGGTTATTTTGCAAATGCATGATATTTTATTTTGAATTTGAATGTTGTAAATTTCTGTTTTGAGATTTTGATTATGTAAATATATGCTTGTGTTTGATGTTGTTGTTTGGTTTATTATTGCATTGCGGTTTCGGAAGTTTAAATCCAATTTAACTTTTGAACATCGTTTGAATGCATAAATTTTGTGCTCAACTTCTATATAGTGGTTCTTACATGAATTCACTTTAAGTTGGTTTGGAGCTAGATTCAGTTGGATATCGATTTCAGTTGGTTTTCGGTCTTGTGGCTTTACTCTTAGGCCTTCTTACAACAAGCTCTTGATCAACATCAAGTAAATTTTCAAAATCTCACCTTTCTCAAATCATTTATTTGAATCAAAACTTGATCAAAACATCAAGTGACCTTTGTTAAATCAAACATATAATCAAAACTTTTTTCTAAGTAAATATGAAAAAAGACCACTGTTGTAATCTAGCATTCCAGTAGAATCCTCAAATGATTGGTCTCGAGCCACACGTTTTGGATTAACCATCCATTCTTTTCTTTCATTCTTAAAACACTTAAATTAACTTGGACTAATAAGGGTCGTTGGGATCAAGCATTATATCGTAATTCTTTGAACAATTAATTCTTATCCAACGTTCATTATCCATCAAACAATTTTCTTAAAAATTCGAATGAAAAATGACCGTTGAAATCTAGTATTCTGGTGGAACTCCAAATGTTTGATCCCGAGGCTTATGTCTCGTTCTCATCAAGCATTCGTCATGCACCTAAAACATATTCAACCTATACATTTTTTTTCTCGCCACCATACGATTGATCTTAAAAACCTTTTCAAAATCGAAATACATTTTGTCTTAAGATGATGCAAAGCAATGCTTCATCCATAATTGTTGAGTTGAGATAAGTGACATTTTCCCATAAATGTTGATTTGTAAATCCATTCAATGTGATGCAAACGCCCGCTCCTCACCTATTTTGGGTAAAAAAGTGTTTTCCCCCGATTAATACAATATAGCTTTCGCTAAAATCGACCAACAAACAAACATTTTCTACCCAAAACTACGTATGCCTTGAGTTCTCCTTCCACTCGGAGATACGTAGGAGCAAGACCCACAATCTTGTCAGACACATTAATAAAAAACTTTTTCGACCCCATTCTTTTTCTTTTTGAATTTTTAATAAATCTAAGAAAACAAATAACATAAGCTAACATTCAAATTGCAAGTTAAACTAAAAGGTTACCGTTGAGTACAACAAACGTGAGGGGTGTTAATACATCCCCTTGCGTAATCGACTCCCGAAACTAAATATAGTTGCGACGACCATGTTCTTTTCCAAATGTTTTATCGATATTTTCCTATTCCTTCATTGGAATAAATAAAGTTTGGTGGCGACTCTGTTCAGTCCATCCCATGAGCGCGCAGTTGTGCTTCACGAGGTCATGTTCTCATTTTTCGAGGTGCGACAGATAGCGATTCTGCTGGGGACTATGTTCCAAGCAAGAGAGAGTCAAGCCTAATTTAGTTAACTTTATGATTAATGTTGACTTATCTTATTTGTTTTCTTTATCTTTGCTTTGTTCATTGTACATGTTTGCTTATTCGCTTTCTTTTATTGCTTTCTCTTTTCATTATATATCATCCTACTTATCTTGGGATCTTTGGATAATACCTTGAGTAAAGCTCTACACCCGATCTTTGGAAAAAGAAGAAAGAACACATAGTTTAAAATTGGAAGTTATGTAGTGTTAGTCCACAAAGGCCTCTTCTTGTGTGCCTAGCATGAAAACTTCCCATAGAGTAGAACTTTTTGTAGATCTTGTTATAAGGAAGCTAGCATGTCGCATGATGTTGACTCATGAAGGGTCCATGACTCTAGGACCCGCTCTTAGAACCCATTTTTTCTTTGGTGGTTACATAGTATTAGACTCCAAGGGCGTCTCCTTGTTGCACCTAACATGAAGCCCCGCTCATTAGAGAACTTTTCATCACTCTTATCATAAAATGGCTAGCATGTTACATGTCGTTGATACGATTATAGTCCATGAATCTGGGAACCTTATCCAAAACCTAGAAGCTATCATGTGAGTGGTTTGTGGGTAGAAAACATAGAACTATTCGATATAGGGAAACCTACCTAGAAGGGTGTTCTGATTTACTCTTGTTATCCCAAGTCCTAACTACTTGCATTGCATTTTATTTGCATACCAAAATACAAAAAATAGCATTCATACATTCACATTTCATCAGCATGCGTTGTTGGTGTAAGCCCTAGAGGCCAATACTTTTGGTACTTGTATCGAATTATTTATTAATAATAAAAGGCTTTTTCTTTATTATGTTTTGTCTAATAAAGTCCCTAGAATAAATAGTCCATTTAATGTATCAAGTGTGACTTAATCATGAGATCACATTAAACATAAGGACACTATTCTTAAAGTATCCATAGTCGAGCATTATTGTGAAGTGGGATAACATTAAAGCATTAAGACTACTATGTATATAGACTGATGATCACATCTCATGGATCACGGATAAGGAGTTATCAAGTCTTAAACATAGGTATGAATATTAAGAGTAATATTTATATTGGATTGACCCGCTATGAGAATACTATATAGAATGTTATGCAAAGTGTCATAAGTTATTCTCATGGTGATAATGATGTATACCACCCTTCGACCTGAAACCACTATGGACCCTAGGTGTAGAGTCGAGTGCCTTATTGCTGATCAAACATTGTCCGTAACTGGATGACCATAAAGACAGTTGATGGGTACTCCACGAAGCATGCTAAGGGACATGCGTGACCTAGATGGAATTTTCCCATCCTGCGTAACAGGATAAATGTCTATGGGCCCAATATTGAACTGGACAAGGATGACACGGTCTATGCCTTGTGTTCAATATAGACATAAGGGAAAAAGGGTAATTGTACACATAAGTATTATCACAGAAGGATTTGTCGGATCACATGACATTTTCGTGTCTTGGGTAGCAGTGATGTGTTGCTAGATACCACTCACTGTTTATTATGTTAAATACGTGATTTAATACAATTACCAATGTCGCAAAAAACCTACAGGGTCACACACAAAAAGGACGGATTGATGAGAGATAGAATAACTAAGGAATACCGTAATGTACGGTGTCCTTAAGTGAATTGTAGAACATCGTAAGGTACAATGTACTTAAACAGAATACGAAATATGGTAAGGTACCACACGCTTAAGTGATTTTGGCATATTATAAGATATGGGCCACATACACTTGAGAGGGCTTTTTAGCTTGCAGCCCACGCAAGTGGTTCTATAAATAAAACCCTTGTGTAGAAGCATTTGTGCAGTTGCAATTTCATTTCTCTCTCTCTCTCTCTCTCTCTCTCTCTCTCTCTCTCTCTCTCTCTCTCTCTCTCTCTCTCACTCAAAGCCTTCATTCATAGCAGCTAGCACTGAGATTGCAGGAATCCGTTCGTGTGGACTGAGTAGAGGCATTATCATCGTTCTACGTTTGTGATCGCTCCGTAGATCTGCATCAAAGGTTACAATCGCCACAAGAGGTAACAATTCTATCACTGATCATGCCCATTCGTAAGGATAACTAAAGGAGAAATTTTAAATTCCGCTGCGTTTTGGATTGCCCTTCTCCTTCATGAATTGCATATCATTCTTAAAATACAAAAAAAACTTATTCGGCCTTTGTCCATTTTCGCCCGTTAATTTCCCGGTACCCATATTGAACCTGTGGTAGCTGTTGAATAACGATAGAGCATTTGAAGCAGAATCATGCGGAGATAAGAAGGAATATAGACAACTTAAAAGGCCAAGTAGATCAGACGTCGAAACTTATGGTAACTATGTCAAATCTTTAGCATGCTGTTGCAGAGAATGTCGGTCCCCCACTAGGCTTTACCGTGGTGACTAACCCGATGTATGATTTTCCCCCTGACTATGCTCCTCAACAAGTAGACATTCCTACTCGACCTTAGCCGGTGCATATCCCGGTATCTAGTGAAGTCCCCTTAGTGCAGAAGAACCCAATTGATCATAAAGATGAAGGGAATCCTCAATTCACAAGGAACATGCCAAATTCTCAAGTACCGACATGATGATAAGAATGAAGCATTCTCAAGTGGCTGAAGTTTGAGAAATAGGTCGTGTCCCCGAGAAATGAATGAGGGTTGTGGAAGGCTTTAGCACGTTGAGACTTGATGACATGTGTTTAGTTCCAAATCTGGTTATACCCCCGAAATTTAAAGTACCTGACTTCGAGAAATACAAAGGGGATAGTTGTCCAAGATACCATTTGGGGATGTTCAATCAAAAGATGACCTCTCATACTCAAGATGATAAACCGACGATTCACTATTTTCAGAATAGTTTGAGTGAGGCATCATTGAGTTGGTACATGAAACTAGAAAGAAGTCACATTCAATCATGGGAGGACTTAGCCAACGCATTTTTGAAGTAGTACAATTTCAACTTGGACATGGCTCTAGACTGGAGGCAACTGCCAAGCTTATCTCATAAGAGCAACAAATCCTTCGGAGGATATGCGCAACCGTGGAGAGAATTGGCAGCCCAAGTGCAACCACCACTCTTAGACAGGGAACTGGTTGGCATGTTCACAGATTTCCTACAGAGTTTATATTTCAAAATAATAGTAGGCATTATATCATCAAACTTATCTGACCTGGTGAAAGTTGGAGAACATATCGAGAGCGGCCTTAAAAGTGGAAGAATACAAGGTGCCTCGAGTAACCATACTAGTGAGACATGATCCCTCAGCAACTCCCAAGAGGAAGAAGAGGATGTAATCAATGCAATCATGTCAGATGTCAAGTATTCTCATGGTGCACTATCAAAACCTTATGGTCCCTCATCTTCTCATCGACCATCATTTCTAGTGCAATACTATTTATTACGGAACCCCCGTTCCCGCTGACCGGGTAGCGGACCCCCGACTAACTCTGCGTAGTGTGATCGGTCGCCGAAATTTAATTTGGTTTTAATTAATTAAAATAATTAAAATTAATAATAATAATGTGTTTATTATTATTGTCTTGTGGTGATCGGTTATGGCCTTAGTTTTCCTTTATTTTGTTTTGGGTTTTTAAAATACGACCTGCGTGCCGTGCCTCTCTTTTAATATGATAATGTAACTTCTTTTCTCATCTCACTCCCTCGTATGTAAAACGAGTTTCTTTTATGTAATGTAATGTTATGAAGAAAGAGAATAATTCAATATCAAAGGAGGACAACCTTGAAGATCTTGCTTGGAGAAGCTTAGATCGTTATTAGGTTAGCTTAGGTTCTCTCATTGGCTTGGGAGAACAATTGCGCTAGGGGCCATAACTGTTTCATTATGTATGTATGTTGATGCATGTGAATGTATGTTGAAGCATGTGAGAGACGATTTATATGATAAATAAGCCGGTGAGATCAGAATGATTGCAAATTCCCTCAAATTAAATATTAAGTTTATGCTTTCCAAGTTTTAGCACTCATTAAGACTAGTATCAGATAATGTAGGTTTCGCCTACGCGAGGTGCATGTTCTATATTAGTAAGGTTTGATGGGATAATTGTAATATCCAATTGTTAAAACAATGGGTCAAACTTAACTAAACAAATTATAATAAGATTATATATGTTTAGAAGCAAGAGTTGGAAGTGATCCATGTGGTGGATTGGAATAAGGAGTTATTCACCCAACTAAAATATTCGAGAGTTGTATTAGATATAATTGGAAGGAGTTCCTACATAAATAACCTAGTTTTGTGTAATCCACCTACGCGGACTTAAAACAAAGTGAAATGTGGATCTCGACCCACTAGAAAGGTTTGAAGTTTCAAAAGCCCTTTTTCAAGGCAAGTTAGCTGAGGGAGCCCCTGTAGGTCCCCATGTGCTCAAGATGATTGGGTATGTGGAGAACCTTGAGAGATTGGATTTTCCCCTCGGAAAGGAACTTGCGACTGATTTGATCTTGCAATCGTTCCCAGATAGATTCAGTCAATTTGTCCTAAATTTCAATATGAATGATATGGACAAATATCTTCCTGAACTGCTAGCCATGTTAAGAACTGCTGAGCAGAATCTGAAGTCAAAAGGGAAGTCCATTCTGATGATCAGAAATGGAAAGAGACAGAACAAAAGACCCGCCAAGCAGGGTGATAAAGGGAAAGGCAAGGAAGTTGCGAAACCCAAACCCACTGTTGCTGCTTTGAAGCCTAGTGGAGGCATAACAAAGGAAGGCACCTGCTTCCATTGCGGTAAGACCAGACACTGGAAGAGAAACTGCCCAAAGTACCTGGAAGATAAGAAGAATGGAGTAGAGACTTCAACTTCAGGTATTTTTGTTATTGAAATTAATTTATCTACTTCTGCATCATGGGTATTAGATACTGGATGCGGTTCTCACATTTGTACCAATGTGCAGGGGCTAAAAAGGAGTAGAGATTTGGCAAAAGGTGAAGTTGACCTACGAGTTGGCAATGGAGCAAAGGTTGCTGCTTTAGCCGTAGGAACTTATGTATTGACTTTACCTAGTGGTTTAATAATTCAGTTAGAGAACTGTTATTATGTACCTGCAATTAGCAGGAATATTATTTCCGTTTCTTGTTTGGACAAGTTTGGTTTTTCATTTATAATAAAGAACAATTGTTGCTCAATTTATTTGAATGATATATTCTATGCTACTGCACAAATGAACAATGGACTATATGTCCTTGATCTTGAAAGGCCTATTTATGACATTAATACTAAAAGGATGAAACCTAATGAGTTAAATCCAACTTACCTTTGGCATTGTCGATTAGGCCACATAAATGAGAAACGCATTTCCAAACTCCACAAAGATGGACTCTTGGACTCTTTTGATTATGAATCATATGAAACATGCAAATCTTGTTTAATTAGAAAGATGACAAAGTCTCCATTCACAGGAAAAGGTGAAAGAGCTAATGATCTTTTGGCCCTCATACATACTGATGTATGTGGACCACTAAACATACCAGCCAGAGGAGGTTTTCAGTACTTCATCATATTTACTGATGATTTCAGTAGATATGGTTATGTGTATTTAATGAAACACAAATCAGAGTCCTTTGAAAAGTTCAAGGAATTCAAGAATGAAGTATAAAACCAACTAGGTAAGAATATTAAAACTCTTCGATCAGATCGCGGTGGTGAGTATTTAACCCTAGAGTTTGATGACCATCTGAAAGAGTGTGGGATCCTATCCCAACTTACTCCTCCTGGAACACCCTAATGGAATGGTGTATCTGAGAGAAAAAATTGAACCCTGTTAGACATGGTCCGATCCATGATGAGTCACGTTGATCTTCCAAACTCCTTTTGGGGACATGCACTATTGACAGCAGCTTACACACTTAACCGTGTTCCATCCAAAAAGGTTGAGAAGACACCATATGAGATATGGAGTGGTAAGAAACCACATATGTCTTACATGAAGATTTGGGGTTGCGAAGTTTATGTGAAACGACAAATTTCAACTAAGCTTGAGCCCAAATCTGACAAATGCTTATTTGTGGGGTATCCTAAAGAAACAAGAGGGTATTACTTCTACAATCCTTCTGAGGGCAAAGTGTTTGTCGCTCGAACTGGAATTTTACTAGAAAATGATTTTATTTCCAAAGGAATCAGTGGGAGGAAAGTAGAGCTTGAAGAAATTCAAGAATCACAAAGCATCGATACACCTATGGAGGTATTAAAGCAGGAAACACAAGTAGTTGTGGAAGAGCAACCTGCTCAAGTAGAACAAGAACAACGTAGGTCAAGCAGGATACGTCACATACCTGAGAGATATGGATATCTCATAACTGATGAAGGTGATGTATTACTCATGGATCAAGATGAGTCTGTGACCTACCAAGAGGCCATAACTGGTCCCGAGTCTGAGAAGTGGCTAGAAGCCATGAAATCTGAAATGGACTCCATGTACACAAACCAAGTTTGGACCTTGGTAGAGCCTCCTGTAGGAGTTAACCCTATAGGATGCAAGTGGGTCTTCAAAAAGAAGACTGACATGGATGGTAAGGTACATACCTATAAGGCAAGACTGGTTGCAAAAGGATATAAACAAATTCATGGGGTTGACTATGATGAAACCTTTTCACTAGTTGCAATGCTTAAATCTGTTCGGATTTTACTTGCTATCGATGCATATCATGATTATGAAATATGGCAGATGGATGTCAAAATTGTTTTCCTTAATGGGAATCTTCTTGAGGATGTGTACATGACACAACCTGAAGGATTTGACATACCAGAAGAAGCCCAAAAGATATGTAAGTTACAAAGATCAATCTATAGATTGAAGCAAGCTTCCAGAAGCTGGAATCTTCGTTTTGATGAAACAGTAAAACAATATGGATTCATCAAGAACGAAGATGAGCCTTGTTTCTACAAGAAGGTTAGTGGGAGCATGATCGTTTTCCTGGTATTATATGTAGATGACATATTACTCATTGGAAACGATGTCCCTACCCTGCAACAAGTAAAGTCTTGGTTGGGGAAATGCTTTTCTATGAAGGACCTAGGTCAAACAGCCTATATATTAGGAATCAGAATCTATAGGGATAGATCATAAAAACTGCTTGGCCTAAGTCAGAGTACGTACATAGACAAAGTGCTGAGACGCTTTAATATGCATGATTCCAAGAAAGGATTCATACCTATGCAACATGGACTGTGTCTATCAAAAACACAATCCCCTTCAACTAAGGAAGAAAGGGATTGCATGAATAAGATTCCATATGCATCTGCAATAGGATCTATCATGTATGCCATGTTATGTACTCGACCAGATGTCTCGTATGCTTTAAGTGCAACGAGTAGGTACCAATCTGATCCTGGTGATGCTCATTGGGTAGCTGTCAAGAATATCCTTAAGTATTTGAGAAGGACTAAGGACTCATTCTTGATATATGGAGGTCAGGAAGAGCTGGCTGTAATTGGATACATCGATGCTAGTTTCCAAACAGATAAGGATGACTTTAGATCACAATCTGGTTATGTGTTTTGCTTAAACGGTGGGGCTGTGAGCTGGAAAAGTTCAAAGCAAGACAAAGTTGTTGATTCTACAACCGAGGCCGAGTATATTGCTGCCTCAAGTGCAGCAAAGGAAGATGTTTGGATCACAACGTTCATTAGTGAACTTGACATAGTTCCTAGCATTGTGGATCCCATTGGTCTGTATTGTGATAACAATGGTGCCATCGCACAAGCTAAGGAGCCTAGATCTCACCAACGATCCAAACACATACTTAGGCGTTATCACCTCATTCGAGAGATAATAGATAAAGGAGATGTGAAAATATGCAGAGTACCTACACTTGACAATATTGCTGACCCACTGACAAAGCCTCTTGTGCAGCAGAAGCATGATGGCCATACTAGATCTATGGGCATTAGGGGTATGCCTGATTGGCTTTAGTGCTAGTAGGAGATTGTTGGTGTAAGCCCTAGAGGCCAATACTTTTGGTACTTGTATCGAATTATTTATTAATAATAAAAGGCTTTTTCTTTATTATGTTTTGTCTAATAAAGTCCCTAGAATAAATAGTCCGTTTAATGTATCAAGTGTAACTTAATCATGAGATCACATTAAACATAAGGACACTATTCTTAAAGTATCCATAGTCGAGCTTTATTATGAAGTGGGATAACATTAAAGCATTAAGACTATTATGTATATAGACTGATGATCACATCTCATGGATCATGGATAAGGAGTTATCAAGTCTTAAACACAGGTATGAATATTAAGAGTAATATTTATACTAGATTTACCCGCTATGAGAATACTATATAGAATGTTATGCAAAGTGTCATAAGTTATTCTCATGGTGATAATGGTGTATACCACCCTTCGATCTGAAACCACTATGGACCCTAAATGTAGAGTCGAGTGCCTTATTGCTGATCAAACATTGTCCGTAACTGGATGACCATAAAGACAGTTGATGGGTACTCCACGAAGCATACTAAGGGACATGAGTGGCCTAGATGGAATTTTCCCATCCTGCGTAACAGGATAAATTTCTATGGGCCCAATATTGAACTGGACAAGGATGACACAGTCTATGCCTTGTGTTCAATATAGACATAAGGGCAAAAAGGGTAATTGTACACATAAGTATTATCACAGAAGGATTTGTCGGATCACATGACATTTTCGTGTCTTGGGTAACAGTGATGTGTTTCTAGATACCGCTCACTGTTTATTATGTTAAATACGTGATTTAATATAATTACCAATGTCGCAAAAAACCTACAGGGTCACACACAAAAAGGACATATTGATGAGAGATAGAATAACTAAGGAATACCGTAATGTACGGTGTCCTTAAGTGAATTGTAGAACATCGTAAGGTACGGTGTACTTAAACAGAATACGAAATATGGTAAGGTACCACGCGCTTAAGTGATTTTGGCATATTATAAGATATGGGCCACATACACTTGAGTGGGCTTTTTAGCTTACAGTGCACACAAGTGGTTCTATAAATAGAACCCTTGTGTAGAAGCATTTGTGCAGTTGCAATTTCATTTCTCTCTCTCTCTCTTTCTCTCTCTCTCTCTCTCTCTCACACACACACACACACACACACACACACACTCAAAGCCTTCATTCGTAGCAACTAGAACTGAGATTGCAGGAATCCGTTCGTGTGGATTAAGTTGAGGCGTTGTCATCGTTCAACGTTTATGATCACTCCGTAGATCTGCATCAAAGGTTACAATCTCCACAAGAGGTACAATTCTATCACTGATCATGCTCACTCGTAAGGATCACTAAATGAGAAATTTTAAATTCCGTTGCAATTTGGATCGCCCTTCTCTTTCATGCATTGCATATCATTCTTAAAATACAAAAAAACTTATTCCGCCTTTGTCCATTTTCGCCAGTTAATTTCCCGGTAACCATATTGAACCTGTGGTAGCTGTTGAAGAACGATAGAGCATTTGAAGCAGAATCATGCGGAGATTAGAAGGAATATAGACAACTTAAAAGGCCAAGTAGATCAGACGTCGAAACTTGTGGTAACTATGTCAAATCTTTAGCATGCTGTTGCGGAGAATGTCGGTCCCCCACTAGGCTTTACCGTGGTGACTAACCCGATGTATGATTTTCTGATCGCTCGACTGGGTGAGTCGAGAATGGGATACAAACTGCAAGTGCACAGTTCTATCGCGTAGTTTTAAAAGATATCGATCCCACAGGGACTTATGAATCGATATACCGTTATCTAAAGTTACTACGTAAATCTAAGGTGAAGATGTTTGATTGTTTGGGGAAAAACTAAGAGCTAAACTAATGTCTAGATTAAATATTAATAAAATGGATATCGGTATGTAATTCGTCAAAACTAGGGAATCAAGTCTTTGTCGGTTTCTTGGTTTTAAAATGAATCGTTTCGGTTAACTTTATTGGTTAAAGGTTCTATCTCAAACTCTCGCTCTGTTGAATAAACCATGATTTTATATTAATGTTGCTGTCACTTATAATTAAGTCAAAAACCATATTTTGAAAACAATAAAGTTGCAGAAACTCTTTTTAAGAAAATACTGACCGTTTTAAACACCCTTATCTCAAACTCTCGCTCTGTTGACTTAGGTTATATAATTAAATCCAAATGCTTAACTCTCGTCCTCACATTCAATCTTTAAAAATACTTTTTGGAAAAGGTCAGAATTTAATTAACTCTAAAACTTGCTCTCGCCCTGATCTAGAATTAATGCCTAACTTACACTGTCCAGTTAAAATCTCAAACTCTCGCTCTATTGATTTTAACTTCTTTATGTCTTTTACTTTTGTAAAAAATCTTGTTATTAAACCTGTAAGTTGAGACCATAAAAAGATTGATTTTGATTTTAAGTTTAGATAGACCGACTCAGTCTCGATCCCTTATTCTGCTTACTTTACATACCGATACCTAGGCAAATTAGCCAGACATGCTAAATAAACAAGAATTTATATCATGCATAAACAGACTCATTCCAGGCAGGCAATATGAATAAACAATAGAATAAAACATTAAAAATTAAATAACAATTAAAGAACCTGAATGCGTAATACAATGGTCTTGAACACTCCACCACAAGCCGGTAGGATTTGTTCTTGGATTCTTCAATTAAACAGTAAAATAAATCAAGGAAATAAAACTCGAATATAACGTAAGGTTAAATCCGGTATAAAGTTGCACAGTAGTTTCCGGTGTAGAAACTATTACGCGAAAAATATCTAAAAGCTAAAAACGGGGAAGATAAATTGCAAGGGAAAAAAGAAAGTAAAGCTTGCAAAAGAAATAAATGAAATGAACAATGCTGGAAAGGAAGAAAAATAAGCAAAGGCGTGAAAGGAAAATTTGGCAGAGCTTTCGCAAAACTGAGCGTGCAAAAACTTGTTTTTTCGGCAAAGAGAGGAGATGGCTATTTATAATAGCCTTGGTAACTGCCTTCCGTTCCCTACGAGTCTTCAGCATGGCTAAATACACGGCTTGGGAATAGGACACGAAGTCCTCAACGTTACTTCCATTCCTCTGAGAGCGTAACTTGCGCCAAAAAGCTAGTGGACTGGTGTGACGCTCGTCACACCATGTGTGACGTCCGTCACAAGGCTACTTCGCGTGACGCTCGTCACAACCCTTGTGACGCCCGTCACAGGGGCAACGTGCGCTTTCTTTTGGGCTGGGCTTGGTCTTGGTTATTTGTTTCCTTTTTATTGCTTTTTACACCTCCTTTTCTTCCCTTTTTCACTTTTGCTTCAAAATGGGTACCTGATGTAAATAGAAAAGAAATACTGCATAATATCTGATAAAATGGGATAAATTAAAGTAAATGATAATATAATCTAATTAAATTAAGTCTTAAAATGTGATATAATTTCATGTTATCAAACTCCCCCATACTTAAATCTTTGCTTGTCCTCAAGCAACATTCAGTATAGAACTTGTTAAAAGTTTTAGCCAGATGAAATTTCAAAGCACACCTCAATTCGTACTAGGTTGCGAATGGATTTTTGTTTAGGAGGACTTTAGTTTAATCTTGACATCAACAACCACCGTTACAACTTAGATAACCCTATTTTTATGCCAATCAGTTTCAAGTACCCTATGATAGCTATCCTGGTTCCTTTAGTCTTATTTTACCCGTTTTCATTCTAGCGAAATCACATTAAGCCCTTTATCTTTTCGCGCACATAGTGGAGTAACCGGTTAGTGATTATGATCCGCTTTTAGCTAGAAGTTCTGGTATATAAGTCGGATAACTTCATTATTCAGTCCATTGCAAATTGCGGGGGATCGAACCGTAGTCCGCCCTACCAAGTTCAGTACCAGATTCCTACTGAACCAACTCATAATGGATCTTTCGTATTGTGCTTTTGCATGATCTGCAACCTTTAGATTAAATGATCTGGTAAGGATCACCTAATTTAATTAGTGCATTTCTTGATATCTTTATATATTTTAGGTTACTTTGGGGATCATTCACTTATATTCATCGGCTCTCCACGTAGTTTGCTATTAAGACGGTGCTGACTTCTGTATAAACTACTTGGGGTTGCCATAGAACTAAAAGTTCAAGGAATTGGTATAATAGGTACTTATCCTGATCTAACATATTGAGGTTCTCAGAGCGTTGTTACGGTAATGGTTTTGTTTTGATCTCACTCAAGTTTTATAAAGTAAGCAACCTTTATACTTATTGGGTGTGTTAAAATTTTTGTTATGGCTCAGGAAATTGAGGGGAATAGATAATAGAAAATTTTCACACTCGGACTTAACTTAAAATAATTTTTATTATAATAATTTTTTTTTTTTTTCATAATAAGAAAGGGAAATAACAATGAAAGGGAAAATAACATACTTGAAAAAAAAATGAGAATGGAAAGAATATTGTTTCCCCCCCCCATACTTAAACTAAACATTGTCCTCAATGTTTTAAGGAAATGAAAAACAAGATGGAAAGGAAAAAGAAACTACAACTAAGGTTGTCTTCCGCCTCTGGTTCTTGGACCTGGTGATCTCTGACGTAAGTCTAAGTTGTCGAACCTGTTGAACAATTCAGTAAACCGCTGGTCGGTTATGGCATTCCGAGCGTCCTGTTGCTGTTGCATTTGACGCATCATCTGCATCATCTCTGTATTCTGTGCCTGCATACCATCGATAGCATCCATAATGTCGTCGTTGGTTGCAGGCCTTCTTCGTCGACGACGTTGGGAGGATGGGCTGGCTGCATTACTGGAAGGGTTTAGCGGGACTGATTGTTGTGTTGGCGGATGATCACCTTGTTCCATTTCTTCAAACTCATCTGTTTGCTGGTTTGTTTGTGAAGGCTCGGTGGTTTCAGGAGCGCTAAGATCGTAGAGGTGGCGGTCGGGGTTTGTGACATCAGTTAGGGTGGTATTGGGTAGCACAACACTCGGGACTGCTTGGTTGTTCACCATAAGATAATAGCCTCCGCCTACTCTGTTTTTAATCAGGCGGCTGGAGCGGCAATAGCTGATATCCATAGACAGGGGAGGTAGGGATTCTAAAGTTTGGAGGTTATCCCCTAGGTTCAGGCCAAGTGCTATGGAGGTTGTTAATCCACCAATTATAAAGGGTTGCCGGCCTCTAGCACATAAGGTGCGGATATGATGAAAGAGAAAAGAGGCGGCGTTTACCTTAGTATCCGGTTCGAAAACGCACTGGAGGAAAAATAACTCCTTCGAGTTAACCTTACTGTTGTTTGGTCTTCCAAAAAGTGTGTTTTGCAGGATACGGAGAAAATAACGGATGGTGGGGTTATGGATGTGGGAGAGAAGGAGTTCTTCCCAGTTGTAGGTATTTATACCGGAAATTTTCTTAAAAAGATCGAAAACTAGAACTGTGTTCCAGTTTGAGGTTGGAGGGATTCTGGCATGCAGCAGACCTTCTGTGGGAAATTGTAGCATGGCACTCAATTGGCGTTGGGTTAGAGAGTACTCGGTGTTAAACATACGGAAGGTTGCCGTACCGGTTAGAAATTCACCTTCACCGGCGGGAGTGGTGTAGTCGTAAGAACTTAGGAATTCTAAGGTTAGGGAAGGGTAGGTGGGTTGGTTATGGGTGCAAAGGAAGGTTAAATCGGCTTTACGGAGCATCCACTCGATACCTTGGAGTAAGCCCAATTGTTGTAAACAAGTTAAATCGGGGTACCTGGTGGAAGCGACGCCTCGCTGTTGGAAGCGCTCGAATTGCTCTTGCTGATAGTTGTCATCTCCGGATCGGAAGATGATATTTCCGAAATTTTGATTTCCCGCCATTGTGATGAATTTTTGAAGGGATGATTTGGAGAGGAAAAGAAGTGTATTTGATATGAGAGAATTGTTTTGTGGTGAATGATGGAAGTTTTGGTAGGTATTTATAGGAGAAGGATTGGAAGGTAGAAAGAAAAAGTGGTTGAAAAGTAATTAAGTGTGGTAAATGAAAAATGAATGGGGAATGTAAAAAAATAAAGTGTAACGTTCGTCTCCAACGGCTCCTTAACGTTCACTTGTCTGAAGGGCGTTACGCTCGTCACAGGGGTGTGACGTTCGTAACAGGCGTTTTGCGTGCCGTTCGTCATGGAGTGTGTGACGCTCGTCACACCTCCTTTTTGGCAAGGCTTCAGTGGCGCTTCACAGAATTACTTTGGTAGCGTATTTTAATGTTTCATTTTGCTTATGATCATTTTTAGTATGCAATTTTAATGCATTGTGCACGCTTACTTGCTTTGTATAATAATAATAGTAGGTAACAACAGTAGAACATAATAGCCATTGCATAATAAAATTAATTAAACAGCTTCAATAAAAATGATCATAATGTATTACAGGGAAGGAAAATAATGAAATGAAATAGAAATAAACATGAATTCAAACAACATTAATGAAAAAATCTAGCCTAAAACTAAATAACTTAGAAAGAAATATAACTAAATTCCATCTATCTTCGGATCTCTGGCCGGAGGAGCAAAAGAGTTAACATGATGCCGTAACATACGTAACTGACTTGCCGTGCTGCTCATGTATTCTAGGATTTCAAGTCTCAAGTTATAGAAATCTTCCCTGAGGGCGTCTTGCTCTGACATCAAGGCTTCAATGACTGTTTTAATATCTGTTCCTGGCATATGATGTCGGAGATCAGGCATGACTGATTCTTCGGTCAGGACAGGCTGAGGAGGAGGATCAATATCATAGTAGCCGGAAGGTGTCTGAGGGTCAGATTCAGCAAGAGAGATATGGTCAACATAGTGCTCATAGTCGTCACAAATCTCATAATCCTGGATGGATTCAGTGGATCCAGCAGGAGTTGGGGTTTCATTCAGGTTATAGAGCCAGTTCCTTTGATTATGAACACTAGTTCTAGGATCGGGCATGGTGAATAGGCAGAGAACCTGGTTATCAATAATAAGCTCGAACTCATCAGACCCTATGTTTGCTATAAACATAGTGTTGAAGAGGAAGGGTATACTCATAGTAGTAATGCCACAAAAAGGGTTAAGGTCAAGCATAGGCTGACGTAGTCCAATAGCATTACCTATCATAGTGATCAAACCGCCTATTCTAATGGGTGCTCGCTCATCCTGGATAAGGTGGTCCAAATTAGCTAACATAAAAGTAGCACCGTTTACTGGACGGTTCTGGGAAGCACAAAATATGATGAAGAGTTCATCACGTGAAACTGAAGTACTATTTGGCTTCTTCCCAAATAAAGTGTGGGTCAGGATCTTATGGAAATAGCGAAAAGCCGGGTTATGTATGTTTCCAGAGAGAAACTCATGTTCTTCGGGCTCATCATTTCCAGTCAGCTTACCCCAAAAGTGTTCAAGCTCTCTATATTCAAAAAGTTCTTCCTGGCTTACAGTGAATGTATCAAAGGAGGTAGGAAAACCCAAAAGGTTGGTGAAGTCTCTAATATTAAATTGGTACTCCATATTGAACATTCTGAACTGGATAAAACCTCTGCTAATTCCTTTTCCATGGCTAGGTAGATAGATTAATGAACTAAGGAATTCTAGTGTGAGTCTCCGGTAGGTGGTGAAATGTCTCAGGATAGGGGAGGTCTCCCATCCTATCTGATTCAGCAAAAACAGGACACTCTGTCTCAGTCCAAGGGCAGTCATAGCCCAATCATCAGCATATAAACTAGGTAGCATCTCTCTAGCGGCTAGTTCTTCAAACTTTCGTTTCTGAGCCGTTCCTCTGAACTTGATACCCATACGATCAAAATGTCCCATCTGGTTAGTGTTAACTAGAGAAAAGAAACATGAGTTTAAGTCAGGATTTGGCCAAATGCCGAAAGAAGAAAAGAATTATTATTATTATATATAGATATATTTTTTTTCTTTTTGAATAAATCAATAATGAATACTAAATAGAAATTAAAAGAATAATTAAGAGAAAAATAGAGAAATGATAATAATAATAGAATAATAAAATAACAGATTAATTTGTGGGTTGTCTCCCACTAAGCGCTTTGTTTAGATGTCGCAAGCTCGACAAAGAAACTGTTAAATATTGTCTATGAGTCCTGGGGGCGTTTCGTCTAAGTGTAGAATTTGCGAATCCTCGTTGGTTTCCGCATAGTGATAATGTTTCAGACGTTGCCCGTTTACGGTGAACGGTTCTGTAGATTGTCCTTTTATTTCTACCGCTCCACTGGGAAAGATTTTAGTGATATGAAAAGGTCCTGACCATCTGGATCGTAGTTTTCCCGGGAATAACTTTAGTCTAGAGTTAAATAAAAGTACTGCGTCGCCTTGCTTGAAGACTTTCCTTGATATACGCTTGTCATGCCATTGTTTTGTTCTTTCTTTATAGATTTTGGCATTTTCATAGGCGTCTCTTCTGAGTTCCTCTAATTCGTTTATGTCAAGGATTCTCTTTTCACCGGCGGCTTTATAATTCAAATTTAAATTTCTAATAGCCCAATAGGCTTTATGTTCTAATTCTACCGGGAGGTGACAAGATTTTCCATAAATGAGCTTAAATAGGGTCGTCCCTATGGGAGTTTTATAAGCAGTTCGGTATGCCCATAAAGCTTCTGGTAATTTCAATGACCAATCTTTCCTTGAAGTGGCGACCGTTTTTTCTAGTATTTGCTTGATTTCTCTGTTAGATACTTCCACTTGTCCACTGGTTTGAGGGTGGTAAGGTGTTGCCATCCTATGTCTCACTCCATATTTAAGTAGTAGTTTTTCGAGTACCTTGGATATAAAGTGTGATCCACCATCACTGACTACTATTCTTGGGATGCCAAATCTCGGAAATATTATATTTTTAAAGAGTCTAGTTACTACTCGGGTGTCATTTGTTGGAGAAGCTATAGCTTCGATCCATTTTGATACGTAGTCAACTGCCACGAGTATGTATTTGTTACCGAAAGAGGATGGAAAGGGTCCCATGAAGTCTATCCCCCACACGTCAAAAATCTCTACTTCCAAAATACCTTTTTGTGGCATCTCGTCACGTCTAGATATGTTTCCCGTGCGTTGACATCTGTCACACTCCTTAATAGCCGCATGTACGTCCTTCCATATAGTTGGCCAATAAAAGCCAGCTTGTAGGATTTTAGAGCAGGTCTTGGATGTACTTGTGTGACCACCATAAGGCGCAGAGTGACAGTGTTGGATTATATTTTCTACCTCTTCTTCGGGTATACATCGACGGAAAATACCATCGGGGCCTCTTTTGAAAAGTAAGGGATCATCCCAGTAATAGTGTTTTATGTCGTGGAAGAATCGTTTCTTCTGCTGGTAAGATAAAGAATGTGGAACTATTCCGGCAGCTAAATAATTGACTAGATCAGCGTACCATGGTATGACAGATATAGCTAAGGTGGTTTCTACTTGCATGTCGGAGTTGTTCTCTTCCAAAGTAGCTATGAGTTTATCATACGAGAAATCATCATTAATGGATGTTCTTTCTGGTTCAAGGTTCTCAAGTCTAGAGAGGTGGTCTGCTACTACGTTTTCAGTTCCTTTCTTGTCCTTTATTTCTAAGTCGAATTCTTGTAGTAACAAGATCCATCTTAGGAGTCTAGGTTTAGCATCCTTTTTTGTTAAAAGGTACCTGATAGCAGCGTGATCAGTGTAAACTATTATTTTGGCTCCTACCAGGTAAGAACGAAATTTATCTAGCGCAAATACCACTGCTAGGAGTTCTTTCTCGGTTGTGGCATAATTCATCTGCGCTTCATCCAGGGTTCTGCTAGCGTAATATATAACGTGAAGCTTTTTATCCTTTCTTTGTCCTAAAACAGCACCTACAGCATAATCACTGGCATCGCACATTATTTCGAATGGTTCATTCCAGTCTGGTGTCTGCATAATGGGTGCGGAGATCAATGCTTGTTTAAGAGTTTGAAATGCTTTTAAACAGTTATCGTCGAATATGAATTCAACATCTTTCATCAACAGTCCGGTTAAGGGTTTAGTTATCTTAGAGAAGTCTTTGATGAATCGTCGGTAAAAACCGGCGTGTCCTAAAAAGCTTCGTACTTCTCTCACGGTTCTTGGGGGTTGAAGATTTTCGATTACCTCTATTTTGGCTTTGTCTACTTTAATTCCTCTGTTCGAGATGATGTGTCCTAAAACAATTCCTTCTTGTACCATAAAGTGGCACTTTTCCCAATTAAGTACTAAGTTTACTTTTACACATCGCTCCAGAACTCTTTCCAGGTTTTCAAGGCATTCTTCGAAACTTTGTCCGTATACAGAAAAGTCATCCATGAATACTTCCATGATGTTTTCGAGAAAGTCGGCGAATATTGCCATCATGCATCTTTGAAAAGTTGCAGGGGCATTACACAGACCAAACGGCATTCGTCTATACGCGAAGGTACCAAAAGGGCATGTGAATGTTGTCTTTTCTTGGTCATCAGGGTGAATTGGTATTTGAAAGAAGCCTGAATAACCGTCTAAATAACAGAAATGTGAATGTTTAGCTAATCGTTCTAACATTTGGTCAATGAATGGTAAAGGGAAATGATCTTTTCGGGTTGCTTTGTTTAGTTTCCTATAATCAATGCACATTCTCCATCTCGATTCGATTCGTTTAGTTATAGTTTCTCCTTTTTCGTTTTCAATAACGGTTATGCCTCCTTTCTTTGGTACAACGTGTACAGGACTAACCCATTTGCTGTCAGATATAGGATATATAATACCTGCTTCTAATAACTTGGTTATTTCTTTCTTTACTACCTCACTTAGGATCGGATTTAGTCTTCTCTGGTGTTCCCTAGAGGTTTTACAGTCTTCTTCTAACATGATGCGGTGCATACAAATAGAAGGGCTTATTCCTTTAAGATCGGTGATGTGGTATCCTAGTGCAGTTGGATATTTTCTTAAGATATGTAGGAGTTTTTCTGTTTCGAGTCTTCCTAGATCTGCATTAACTATCACAGGTCGTTCAAGTTCTAAGTCTAGGAATTCATATCTCAGATTTTTGGGAAGTGTTTTCAAATCAGGGGTTGGTTTGTTAAGACACTGCGTAGGATCTGGTGTTATTGCTAGGCATTGTTTAGATTTGTCCTCTAAAAGATAGTCTGATGGTTTGTCTTCTCCTGACTCTGCTTTTTTTATGCATTCATCGATGATATCCATGAAGTAACATGTATCTTCTATTGCAGGTGCTTTCAAGAATTGGGAAAGAATGAATTCAATTTTTTCTTCACCTACTTCGAAGGTGAGTCGTCCTCGTTTTACGTCTATGATTGCACCGGCAGTTGCTAAGAATGGTCTTCCTAGTATAATAGGTGTCGTATCATCTTCTCTAATGTCCATAATTGTGAAGTCAGTGGGAATGTAAAATTGACCTATGCGTACGGGAACGTTTTCAAGGATTCCTACAGGATATTTGATGGAACGATCTGCTAATTGCACAGACATTTTGGTCGGTCTTAATTCTCCCATCTCCAGTTTCTTACATATGGATAAGGGCATAACGCTAATTCCGGCTCCTAAATCGCATAAGGCTTTGTCGATGACAAATTTTCCTATGTGACAGGGTATAGAGAAGCTACCCGGATCCTTGAGTTTAGGGGGCATGTTTTGGATTATAGCGCTACATTCGGCAGGGAGTGTAACGGTTTCGCTATCCTCAAGTTTCCTCTTATTAGAAAGAATTTCTTTTAAGAATTTAGCATATGAGGGCATCTGCGTAATAGCTTCGGTAAACGGAATTGTAACGTTTAATTGTTTAAGGAGATCAACAAATTTTCTAAATTGGCCTACATCTATAGGTGGTTTGTAAGGTGGTGGAGGTACATAAGGTTCCTTCTTTTCTAGGGTTTCCTTATTACTCTCTTCCTTTTCCTTAGGTTCACTTTCCTCAGTGGATTTCTCAGGGTTTTGGTTTTCTATCCTTGGGTCAGACGGTCCTTCCACTTCCGTTCCACTTCTCAATATAATTGCATGAGCTTGGCTTCTCGGATTGGGTTGGGGCTGTCCAGGGAATGTACCAGTTGGTGCAGCAGTAGGTGCTTGTTGTTGAGCTACTTGAGATATTTGCGTTTCCAGCATTTTGTTATGGGTAGCCAAGGCATCTACTTTGCTTGCTAGTTGTTTAAGTTGTTCGCCAGTGTGTATGTTCTGGTTTAAGAAATCTTTATTGGTTTGTTGTTGGGAAGCTATAAAGTTTTCCATCATGATTTCCAAGTTGGATTTTCTAGGGGTATTATTGTTAGGATTCGGTTTCTGATATCCTGGAGGTATAGATGGGGCTTGATTTGGAGACTGTCCAGGTGCGTATAAAGCATTATTACTCTTATATGAGAAGTTTGGATGGTTCTTCCAATTTGGATTATAGGTATTCGAATAGGGGCTTCCTTGAGCATAGTTTACTTGCTCTGTTTGGATTCCAGTCAAGAGTTGACATTCCGCAGGAGTGTGGCCTTGGATTCCACAGACCTCGCAATTCTGAGTTATAGCAACCACGGCTGCTGGAGGCGATACGTTTAAACTTTCAATCTTCTGGACCAAAGCATCCACTTTTGCATTGACGTGATCAAGGTTACTTATCTCGTACATGCCAGTTTTCGGTTGAGGTTTTTCCACTGTTGTTCGTTCGGTTCCCCACTGATAGTGGTTTTGGGCCATGCTCTCGATAAGCTGGTAAGCATCAGCATAAGGTTTGTTCATTAGTGCACCACCTGCAGCGGCGTCTATTGTTAACCTTGTATTGTATAAGAGACCATTATAAAATGTGTGAATTACTAACCAGTCTTCCAAACCATGGTGTGGGCAAAGTCTCATCATGTCTTTGTATCTTTCCCATGCTTCGAAAAGAGACTCGTTGTCTTTCTGTTTAAATCCGTTTATCTGGGCTCTTAACATAGCTGTTTTGCTTGGTGGAAAATATCGGGCAAGAAAAACTTTCTTCAACTCGTTCCATGTGGTGACTGAGTTGGAAGGAAGAGATTGAAGCCATCTTCTAGCGCTATCTCTTAATGAGAAAGGAAAAAGACGAAGTCGAATTGCCTCTGAAGTGACACCATTAGCTTTAACAGTATCAGCGTATTGGACAAATACGGATAAATGAAGGTTTGGATCTTCGGTAAGATTTCCAGAGAATTGGTTCTGTTGCACAGCCTGCAACAACGAAGGTTTAAGTTCAAAGTTGTTTGCTTCGATTGCGGGCGGAGCAATACTTGAATGCGGTTCATCTTGCGATGGAGCGGCGTAATCTCTAAGAGCACGAGCTGGTTCTGCCATCTCGGTTAAAGAAGGAAAATCTTTGAGATCAGGAAGGTCTATAGGAGGGAGATTGTTTTCAGCACGATATTCCCGAATTCGTCGTAAGACTCGGAGATATAGTTCTATATCGTTGATTCGTAAATAGAGCGGTTCGCCTTGAGAGCGAGTGCGTGGCATACAAATCAACGAAAGAAAGAAAATAGAAGAAAAAGAAACCTTAGTCTCTACAGCGTAACGGAAGAGTTACGATATCGATTGAATAAAAGTCCCCGGCAACGGCGCCAAAAACTTGATCGCTCGACTGGGTGAGTCGAGAATGGGATACAAACTGCAAGTGCACAGTTCTATCGCGTAGTTTTAAAAGATATCGATCCCACAGGGACTTATGAATCGATATACCGTTATCTAAAGTTACTACGTAAATCTAAGGTGAAGATGTTTGATTGTTTGGGGAAAAACTAAGAGCTAAACTAATGTCTAGATTAAATATTAATAAAACGGATATCGGTATGTAATTCGTCAAAACTAGGGAATCAAGTCTTTGTCGGTTTCTTGGTTTTAAAATGAATCGTTTCGGTTAACTTTATTGGTTAAAGGTTCTATCTCAAACTCTCGCTCTGTTGAATAAACCATGATTTTATATTAATGTTGCTGTCACTTATAATTAAGTCAAAAACCATATTTTGAAAACAATAAAGTTGCAGAAACTCTTTTTAAGAAAATACTGACCGTTTTAAACACCCTTATCTCAAACTCTCGCTCTGTTGACTTAGGTTATATAATTAAATCCAAATGCTTAACTCTCGTCCTCACATTCAATCTTTAAAAATACTTTTTGGAAAAGGTCAGAATTTAATTAACTCTAAAACTTGCTCTCGCCCTGATCTAGAATTAATGCCTAACTTACACTGTCCAGTTAAAATCTCAAACTCTCGCTCTATTGATTTTAACTTCTTTATGTCTTTTACTTTTGTAAAAAATCTTGTTATTAAACCTGTAAGTTGAGACCATAAAAAGATTGATTTTGATTTTAAGTTTAGATAGACCGACTCAGTCTCGATCCCTTATTCTGCTTACTTTACATACCGATACCTAGGCAAATTAGCCAGACATGCTAAATAAACAAGAATTTATATCATGCATAAACAGACTCATTCCAGGCAGGCAATATGAATAAACAATAGAATAAAACATTAAAAATTAAATAACAATTAAAGAACCTGAATGCGTAATACAATGGTCTTGAACACTCCACCACAAGCCGGTAGGATTTGTTCTTGGATTCTTCAATTAAACAGTAAAATAAATCAAGGAAATAAAACTCGAATATAACGTAAGGTTAAATCCGGTATAAAGTTGCACAGTAGTTTCCGGTGTAGAAACTATTACGCGAAAAATATCTAAAAGCTAAAAACGGGGAAGATAAATTGCAAGGGAAAAAAGAAAGTAAAGCTTGCAAAAGAAATAAATGAAATGAACAATGCTGGAAAGGAAGAAAAATAAGCAAAGGCGTGAAAGGAAAATTTGGCAGAGCTTTCGCAAAACTGAGCGTGCATGGCTAAATACACGGCTTGGGAATAGGACACGAAGTCCTCAACGTTACTTCCATTCCTCTGAGAGCGTAACTTGCGCCAAAAAGCTAGTGGACTGGTGTGACGCTCGTCACACCATGTGTGACGTCCGTCACAAGGCTACTTCGCGTGACGCTCGTCACAACCCTTGTGACGCCCGTCACAGGGGCAACGTGCGCTTTCTTTTGGGCTGGGCTTGGTCTTGGTTATTTGTTTCCTTTTTATTGCTTTTTACACCTCCTTTTCTTCCCTTTTTCACTTTTGCTTCAAAATGGGTACCTGATGTAAATAGAAAAGAAATACTGCATAATATCTGATAAAATGGGATAAATTAAAGTAAATGATAATATAATCTAATTAAATTAAGTCTTAAAATGTGATATAATTTCATGTTATCATTTTCCCCCTGACTATGCTCCTCAACAAGTTGACATTCCTACTCGACCTTAGCCGGTGCATATCCCAGTATCTAGTGAAGTCCCCTTAGTGCAGAAGAACCCAGTTGATCATAAAGATGAAGGGAATCCTCAATTCACAAGGAACATGCCAAATTCTCAAGTACCGACCCAATGATAAAAATGAAGCATTCTCAAGTGGCTGAAGTTTGAGAAATAGGTCGTGTCCCCGAGAAATGAATGAGGGTTGTGGAAGGCTTTAGCACGTTGAGACTTGATGACATGTGTTTAGTTCCAAATCTGGTTATACCCTCGAAATTTAAAGTACCCGACTTCGAGAAATACAAAGGGGATAGTTGTCCAAGATACCATTTCGGGATGTTCAATCAAAAGATGACCTCTCATTCTCAAGATGATAAACTGATGATTCACTATTTTCAGAATAGTTTGAGTGAGGCATCATTGAGTTGGTACATGAAACTAGAAAGAAGTCACATTCAATCATGGGAGGACTTAGCCAACACCTTTTTGAAGTAGTACAATTTCAACTTGGACATGGCTCTAGACTGGAGGCAACTGCCAAGCTTATCTCATAAGAACAACAAATCCTTCGGAGGATATGCGCAACCGTGGAGAGAATTGGCAGCCCAAGTGCAACCACCACTCTTAGACAAGGAACTGGTTGACATGTTCACAGATTCCCTACAGAGTTTATATTTCAAAATAATAGTAGGCATTATGTCATCAAACTTATCTGACCTGAAAATTGGAGAACATATCGAGAGCGGCCTCAAAAGTGGAAGAATACAAGGTGCCTCGAGTAGCCATACTAGTGAGGCATGATCCCTCAGCAACTCCCAAGTGGAAGAAGAGGATGTAATCAATGCAATCATGTCATATGTCAAGTATTCTCATGGTGCACTGTCAAAACCTTATGGTCTCTCATCTTCTCATCGACCATCATTTCTAGTGCGATGCTATCCTCACAGATAACCAACAATTCCTATATCTCCATACCAGCAACCATGGATTGATCCTCATTCAACTCAACAAACCCATGGCCGAAGATATCATCATTAGTATCAGAACCAACATAGGCCTCGTAACAACTTGGAAATAAGGAATGTGCCTCTTGATCCAATTCACATGTCATACAATCAGCTTCTACAACCTCTGATTCAAAGCTCGTTGGTGGATCCTAAACCTATGAAGTTGTTGCCATTACCATATCCACCTGAGTATGATCCCAACATGCAATGTGGATATCATGCTGACTCAATAGGGCACTCGATTGAAGACTGCAACGCTTTCAAAGCTAAGGTACAACAGTTGATCAATAAGAAGTACATAGCCTTTTTAGAAGGAAACCTATTGGTCAACGTCAACCTCTTGCCCTGATAAGTGCAAAGACCTCAAGAGGCATCTCCTGAAGCCAGTGGATCAAACAGGAAGTCATCCTCAATGCTGGAATTCATGGGCCATTGCTATCATTTGCATTTTGTATTTTCTTTGACTGTGTAATGCTTCTTATTTTTAAATGTTGTTATCTTTAATGGTAATATTAATGAATTTATCATGCATTTTGAATCAATCCATTCATATTCACTCTTTCTTTTTTCCCCTTCATTTATGTTAAAAAAACAAAAAAATATTTCTCTCATTCACTTGTCTTTAAGCAAAGTTTTGTTTAAGCAAAGATTGGAGGGAGGATGATGAAAACCAAATACCTGAAATTGTTGTGGTATGTTTTCGATTAGAACTTTGTTGATGATGTAAGGCATTGTTTAAAATCCCCAAACACCGGAGAGATAAGGAGTTAATCCCTAGTCAACCACTTTGAGTCTAGAAGTCGGTGTTTCTTTCGGAATTAAAACCCTTAATCTTAACTAGGGGCAGGATAGTTTGTTTAGTTAATCTGACTTTGCATTCAAATTGCAAGAGAAAAACATACCACATGAGGATTAACCATACACTTTGCACACACCACAAAGTGTTAAAGAAGTCGTGAAAAAGTCATGATAAATTATATTGGTTGATACTCATCCATAAATAACATGGCAGACACAACCTTTCAAAAAATAAAATAAAAAGATCCAGTTTAAGTCGAACACCATAAAAAATGACTTAGGAAAAAATCAAGGCACCCCGGTGGACCGAAAGCTTCAAAGAAGTGGTCCAGGCAAAATTAGGGGGGAAAATGAGGTCATCAAATCCTTAACAAAAACAAAGTAAAAGAATAAGGTGAATGTCATTTCAAGAAAAACTCATCTTGAACCCTCATCTTTACCATCACATCTTCGAACCCTCTTGAAAGTAGAATGTGTGTGTCAATTAACTGAATGTAATACTGGAGATCATCAAGAAGAATGGGTGGGTTAAAATTAACTTTTGAGCCTTACATCCTTTTGTTTCAAAAATAGTGAACCATACCACATTACAACTCTTAAAAGACCTAATTGATACATGGTTTATTTTGAAAGCATACTACAACAAGGTTGTGTTAACCTGACTCCAAATAATCTTTGTTAATCATTTGTGTTGATAACACCATCTTGTACAGTGTGAATGGCTAGATCAACATTGTGTTATGATCATTGACCTGTTCATTGTACTTCACTATCATTTCAATAATGATTGATTTCAAAATTTTCATAAGCATTACATTAAAATTACCATTTTTGAATGAACTATTTTAACTGCAAGTCAACATTTAGCACCAAGGGAATCCCAATAATATGCAGCCAGTTGAGGAACTTGGTCAAGAGAAATAAATCTAGTCAGGGGAAAATCACATTGCGCATTGATCAATCTGAGCCAATCACCCCCAGAGTCGGTTAATCAATAGCAAATCGCTTCAAGACTCAGACTAGGGCGAGCTACCACAAAGAGCTCGATCAGTACAACTCTCCAAAAGTCGGTCAATTAGAAACCTCACATTCCAAGATTTGGTTAATCAGGGGCATGCCACTATTGTATTCAGACGTTGAGGCAAGCCATCTCGAGGTAGTCTCATGGCAAGCTGCTTCCAAAACCCTTTTAAGGTGAACTTCTTCAAAGGCCCAGACTGGGGAAATTCCTCTCCATACCTTCAAGCTGCTCAAGCAAACTTGGCCTTACATCAACAATAGTTGAGTTCAAGACGAGTGCTAGGGAATCATGATATCACCCTTAAGCTAGCGGAAATATACCCGAACGTATCGCACGCTCGAACATACAACAGAGTTGCCATCGAACTTTATTTATCCCCAAAGGGATGGGAAAATATCGATAAAACCCCGGGGAAAGAGATATGCTGGGTAAGGAAGTCGGTTATGCAAGGGGAAGGTATTAGCACCCCAAACATCCATGGTACTCCATGGGAACCGTTTTGATTGTTCTCGCTCAAATAGGTGTTAGATCTAAAGATTACTCAAGAAAGAATGGAGGGAAAGGATAAGACATAGATAAAGTGCTCGGTGAGGATTGGGGCCCTCATGCCTACGTATTCTCATTGTGCAATGAGAAAGTCATACCAATCGTAGTTCAAGGAACTAGAGGTGGGAGATGAAAAAGAGTGTGATCAAGGTATGGTCTGAACCAAAGGATAATGTTTTGAACTCCAACGAGGGTGAAAAGACGAACCCAAGAGTAAGGTGGCTATTACCAGTATGTGGGATAGTAGGACCGCCGTTATAGGGTAAAGCCAAAAAGATGAAGAAATAGGTGTTTGGGCATAGTCCCAAACATCTCTTGGTTCACAAGGTGACACAAGAAGGAGCGCAAAGAGATAGTGTATTCGACTCAAAGATAACTGGTGTATCACATGGAATGAATGAAGGTAGAATACGAATGTATCATGGAGATGAATGAAATGAAGTGACCAAAGTCATATAATTGAATATTTGGGCGACAAGTGACTGAATAAGTATTGCTTGAAACCGAAAGGTGAAAGTGTATTAGAATCCATAGGAGAAATGAGATTTGTACCATAAAGGGAAACAACTTTAACTAATACATGGACTAGTAGGACCGCCACTACAGGGTGATTAACCAAAAAATAAGGAATTAAGTGTTTGGGCACAGTCCCAAACAACTCTAGGTAGAAATGCGAATTGTCACTATGTCATCCTAAAAGGGTATATATGGAATTCCAAAGAAAGTGTATTTCAGTTTCAAAGAAATGATACGTCACTAGGTGAATGGTTTATAATCGAAGGTAGATAATGAATAGTGAAAGAGATGGATGATGCCTTAAGGTGGAAGGAGGAATAATCAGAAGTATGCTCGCCAAGGATTCGCATCCTCGTGCCTACGTATTCTCATTGTGCAATAAGAAAGTCAGAGCAATCGTAGTTCAGAACCACGAGAATAGAAATAGAGACATACAATGATGAAAAGTATAATTTGTACCCACAGAATGGTATCATAAGGTATTTGTCCAAGTAACGGGGACTCACAATACAAACCTAATTTCAGAGGTTAACTGCCATGAAACAAGGAGAAAGAGACATTTGCCTAAGCAACGGGGACTCACAAGACAAACACCACTTCAAGGAATAATTGCAGTACTACATAGTACAAGGAATAGTGTATCACTGGATGGGGAACAAATAATTCGAGATCAAATAAGAATAGTATCTTGGATCCAAGAAGGAGATAAACTCTGAATTAAAGAGCAAGGTAGGCATATACGAGTACGTGGGCTAGTAAGACCGCCACTATAGGGTAAAGCCAAAAACAAAGACTGAATTAAGTGTTTGGTCATAGTCCCAAACAACTCTCATTTGATGAGGTGGACTACCGTTAAATCGTCCTAAAAGGATAGACAAGGAGTCCAAGGAGAAGTATGATTGATCTCAAAAAGATGGTATAGATTGAATGAATGAAAAATGATTGATTGATAAATAAGGTAGATTGATAAATAAGATAGCTCACAAAGAATCTGGATTCTCCTGCCTACGTATCCTTATAGTGCAATAAGGAAATTAGAGCTTTCGTAGTTAAGCCCACCAGGGCTGAAAATAAGGTGATTAAGGAGGAAAGAAAAGATGATGGAAGATTGAATTGAAATGATTAGAATGAAGGATGGATTAATGAGAGACTTAACAGTCGATTGATAGGAATCACACTAAAGTCTTTGAATAAGGGCGAACGCTTTGAATATTTGGGGCCTACGCCCCATACACAAAGTCGCTCTAGACAAGGATAGGAGAAACTCCGTCTCATTATTCCCTATTACTTAAGGCTCATTGAAATTCTGGTATCAGATATGAGATGTCGAAGGTAATGTCATGACACTAATATCTGAACAATACAAACAGGATAAAAGATAAAGAACAGTAATGCAAGAGACACAAGCAATTGTTAACCCAGTTCGGTGCAAACTCACCTACGTCCGGGGGCTACCAAGCCAGGAAGGAAATCCACTAAACAGAATCAGTTCAAAGACTCTCAGTAAACAACTTCAAGTTACAGTCTTTTCACCTAATCTCTACCCGTGTGACTTCTACCTAAGAACTCTTAGATATGAGATCCTACTCACTCCCCCTCAATCACAACAGTGATATAAAACAAGAATTACAATGAAAAGAAGACACTCTTCAAAGACATATACTTAATCTTTCTTAAAAGCTTCAATCAAGTAAACACACACTCATGCTTCAAAGCTTAGAGTGGACAAATTACAACTCAAAAATCAGTCCAATTCAATCAGCTATGGATGAATGAATGGCTTATAATACATACGACCACACTAGACTAAAACCCTTATTCTCTCTCAATATTTTGTTCGTTATTTCTTGTGTATAAAACATGGTTTTCCATGTCCTTTATATAGAGGCAATTGGCTGGGCTTGGACATCATAAAACCCTAAAACTATTTTCCATTCATTTCTTCTCATGACAGCTGATTATATCTCATTGGAAAATAAGTCAATCTGGTTGTAATTACTGATTGAGAGCGCTTTCAATCATCTCATCAATCATACATAGATTAGCATTAAAAACGCAATCACATAATACATAACATTCAGACTGAATGTTTTGTATACAGATGTCATGACATCGGGTCTGACATCTCAGTAAAAATCCTGCATATTCACATTTTAAACATCCTGCAGGTACAAGTTATCTTTTGTCAAGACAACACTTGTGACAACTTGTGAACACTCTAGGTTTTACCAAAATTGCTGCCAACACATAGAACCAACAAACTCCCCCTTTGGCAAATTTTGGCTAAAACATACATCAGACCATTTGTTCACAAGAGTACAATAAAAACACATATCAGCAGTTTAGCAGCAGAAGTAATAAACCACACATTTACTAGCTATCATAGCAACTAGTAAACACACCTTAACCACATATTTGCTTCTTCTCCCCCTAAGTCTGTTCAACACAGACATCTCCTTCAACAACACCTGTAACACTATCACCCATCTTACATCTCCTTCAACATCACCTGTACTCCACAAAACATCCTTTTCAACATCATCTGTCATCTATTTATAGCCTAGCTACTTCACAACACATATTAACTGCAACTCTCCTTTAGCTACTTCTCCCCCTTTTTAGTCAAAATAGACCAAAGAGACCAATGAGACAAAATAAATGTCTCTTAGTCCAACAGAGAATGTCACATAGAATGTTAAAACATATTGTCAGGTGTTACAGAACCATAAATATACACAGCTATATGAGCTGAGATAAAATGAATCCAGAGAAATCACAAAGAACCCAAAAAATTATAGCAAGGCATCAAAACAAGACTGCCAAAAAAAACATCAAGGCATCCAGAACAACACATCATCATAACAAGGGGACAATCTTCACCAATACTCAGTCAGAGGAGCTAGCATCTTCATCAACTTCAGACCCAAAACTGCCACTTGATTTATCTTGAGATTCAGACCTCTCACTAGAGGTGTGGGCTTCTGTTTCCTTGGCTTGACCAACATTATCCATATCTCCTTGCTCCAAGCTATTAATCAGAACCTCCAGAGCTTCTTTCCTAGCTTTAGCCACCCTTATCCCAGTCTCCAATTCCTTACAAGTCTCTTTCAGTTTAGCAATCAGACCACCTTGAGAGGCTGGCTTCTTCATAGCAGATGTCATGACAATGTCATTGACATGACTGCCTTCAAATAATTTGTAATGAACTGACAATGGAGGTTTTATTCTACTAGGGATATCACTTGTGCTCAGTATTCCAGGTTGCTGGCTTAGGATTATCCCACAAATTATTTAGGGAAAAGCTATGGGCAACTTCACTGCATTTGTGGAAGCATGTTTGATAATTTGTACAAACATGAATCTTCCATAATCAAAATTAAGTTTGGTTCCAATAGCAAATATGATCCTTCCAAGAGCATTAGATATTGTAGAGATGTGGTTTGTTGGTACCCAGTTTGCTGACCCTATCTTATGCAAGATAGCATATTTCACAGTTAATTTTCCAGCAGAGAGATGCTTCTTGCTTGGCCACTCCTTGACCTGTCCAGCAGTTATTTTCCTACAGACCTCATTGCCTGTGACTTCTAGTTCAACAACACCTTCTGTTCCTCTTCCTAGGAACTTATTAATCACAGTTGGGGAAAACTTCACACACTTTCCTCTAACAAACACCTTACAAAACTCTTTGTTGTTCTTGTCAGCAATGTCCTCAGGTATGTTCACCAAAAATTATTTAACAAGACCTTCAAAACACTGAGATAACCCACTAACCATTTTCATTAATCCAGCAGACTTAATCAGGTCCATGACCTCTTTAACTTCCACGACATCCTTTCCTAGTTCTCTTTCCACAGCCACTCTCCTTTGGATTACAAATTTCCACTTTGCTGCACATCTTCCAGATGGAAGGAAATGTTATCCAGGTGAACAACAACAACCTTTGCAGGGGATTTTCTAACATTTGACCTTTCGACAGGAGAGATGTCAGGGACATCATCTTCAATATCTTCCTCTGAATCAGAACTTTCTCTTACCTTTCTCTTTTTTACCTCCACTTTACTCCAAGACTTTGAAGGGCCTACAGCAGTAGCCTTCTTACCAGTTTTGGCTATCATCATCTCAGCCACAGACCTACCCTTTATGGTCTTCATCCTTTTAGCAACACTTGGCTTCAAGTGATGAAGCAATCATCTGAGCTTTCATCTTCCAAGTCGATCACCTTCTTAGCAGAATCACGCTTCTTAGACTGAGAAGCATCTACAGATTTCTTACAAGGCAAGGTTTGCCCTAAAGAACACAGTCCTTCTGTAGAAATATCTTTCTCAGACCTAGATAAATCATCATCTTTCTCATTGTGAGGTCCAACCTCAAGAGAAAGGTCTCTTCTAGATAGGGGAGTAGAAACCCCCTTTACAGAGTGTCCTTCATTTAGGATCCTCGTGACAAGATTTCTAATGACACGATCAGTATGATGCATCTCATCTTTAGAGGCAGGGTTATTAGAACTGTTACCTTGAGTATGTCCTGCAGTGGAGGATGGACCAGGAGCATCACCTGGGATGACTGATAGGGGAATCACTTCAAAAATGTCTTCATTAAGAAAATCCATGGAGGGTGTTCTTGCTTTGTGCGCAGGTTTGGTGTTTTTAGAATTAGAAGGTGAAGGATGTTGTGACATCTTGTTGAGCTTGTGAAAGGATTTATGTTGCCCTAGCAGAGAAGGTTGATGAAGTTTGAGGAAGGTGGAAATGTTTGGGGTGAGGTTGCGTGTGAAAATGCTATAGATGGAAGTTCCAATACTAGGTAATGATTTACCATAAATGGGGCACTTTCTCTTAAGTGGACAGACAATATTTTTATTACCTTTTCCACTCCACATTAACTGCTATAAATTCTCATAGATACAAATCCCTAATTTCCCTCTTAGACATTCAAATTGATTAGCATCCAAAGCCTTTGTAAATATGTCAGCTAATTGTATTTCAGTAGTAACATGCTCCAGGGCTATGATTTTCTCTTCCACTAGTTCTCTAATAAAGTGATGACGAATATCAATGTGTTTTGTCCTACTGTGTTGAATAGGATTCTTAGAAATATTTATAGCACTCAGGTTGTCACAATACAATGTCATGACATCTTGCGTGACATTGTATTCATTCAGCATCTGTTTCATCTAAACCAGTTGAGAACAACTACTTCCAGCTGCTATGTATTTAGCTTCAGCAGTGGAAAGGGACACACAATTTTGTTTCTTACTAAACCATGATATTAAATTGTTCCCCAAGAAGAAACATCCTCCTGATGTGTTTTTCCTATCATCAACACTTCCATCCCAGTCAGCATCACAGTATCCAGTCAACATAGATCCAGATCCATGAGTATACAACATCCCATAGTCACTGATGCCATTGACATGTTTCAGTATCCTTTTCACTTGGTTTATGTGACTGACTTTTGGTTCAGCTTGATATCTAGCACAAACACCTACAGCAAAAGCAATGTCAGGTCTGCTTGCTGTGAGATATAGTAGACTTTCTATCATGCTTCTGTAGAGACTTTGATCTACACTAACACCATTTTCATCTTTGGAGACTTTCAGATGTGTAAGAGCAGGTGTCCTTTTATGACTTGCATTCTCCATGCCAAACTTCTTAACAATGTTTTTGGCATATTTGCTTTGAGATAGAAAGATAGAATCTTCCATCTGCTTGACTTGTAGCTCAATAAAATAGGTCAGCTCTCCAACAAGGCCCATCTCAAATTCAGACTGCATTTGTTTAACAAAATGTTCGACCATCTGATCTGACATCCCACCAAACACAATATCATCCACATATATTTGAGCCACCATGAGTTTTCCTACTTCATTCTTAACAAATAGGGTCTTGTCAATACCTCCCTTCCTGTATCCATTGTTAGTGAGGAACACTGTGAGTCTATCATACCAAGCCCTAGGAGCTTGTTTCAAACCATAGAGGGCTTTCCTCAACTTGTACACATGCTTTGGAAGATTTGGATCTATGAATCCTTTAGGTTGTTCAACATATACTTCCTCATTTAAGTAGCCATTCAAGAAGGCACTTTTTACATCCATTTGGACCATGCCACTCCAAGCAATAGTCTAATGGACTCAAGGCGAGCTACAGGGGCAAATGTTTCATCAAAGTCAACTCCTTCAACTTGAGTGTATCCCTGTGCTACTAATCTTGCTTTATTTTTAGTAACCACCCCTTGTTCATCAGATTTATTCTTGTACACCCACTTTGTTCCAACGACATTTATCCCTTCAGGTCTTGGAACCAGTTCCCATACTTCATTTCTCTTGAATTGGCCTAACTCTTCCTGCATGGCATTGATCCAGAACTCATCAGTCAAGGCTTCCTTGACATTCTTAGGCTCAATCTTGGACACAAAACTGCCATGTGAGCACTTCCCTTGATCTAGTTGTGACCCCTTTATTTGGGTCTCCTATAATGAGATCTTTGGGATGATCCTTCTGAATTCTGATGGAGGGTCCCTTGTTAATTTTGTCAGCTTCAGGTTCAGCTGGAGGAGGTTCACTCTCATTATTTTTGTCTGGGAAATCAGCTGGAGCATCATTTAGAGATGTCTCAACATCGTCTGTGACATCAGTCTGTTGATCATCAACCACAACACTGATAGATTCCATCATTACTTTTGTTCTGGAATTAAAGACTCTATATGCTCTGCTGTTTGTTGAGTAGCCCAGAAATATTCCTTCATCACTCTTGGGATCCATTTTCCTTCTTTGTTCACGATCAATCAAGATATAACATTTGCTACCAAACACATGGAAGTATTTGACTGTAGGTCTTCTCCCTTTCCAGACTTCATACAAAGTAGTAGGAGTCCTTTTCTTCAAGGTTACTCTGTTGTGAACATAGCAGGCTGTGTTCATAGCTTCATCCCAGAAGTGGTAGGGCAATTTCTTGGCATGAATCATAGCTCTGGCTGATTCTTGGAGAGTTCTATTATTCCTTTCTGCCACACCATTTTGCTGAGGAGTAATGGGAGATGAGAACTCATGACTAATTCCTTCTGATGCACAGAATCCAACAAATTTGCTGTTTTCAAATTCCTTCCCATGATCACTTCTGATTTTAATAACCTGACTTTCTTTTTCTCTTTGAAGCCTTAGACAAAGATCTTTGAAGATTTCAAATATATCAGATTTTTCTCTTATAAAATTGACCCAGGTGTATCTGGAGAAGTCATCCACCACTACATAAGCATACTTCTTCCGACCAAGACTTTCCACCTGCATGGGTCTCATCAAGTCCATATGGAGAAGTTCCAGCACTCTGGAAGTGGTGTCATGTTTGAGCTTCTGGTGTGACATCTTTGTATGTTTTCCAACCTGACACCCCCCACAAACTCTTCCTTCATCAATCTTCAAGTTTGGAAGACCTCTGACAGCTTCAACAAATATAATCCTCTTCATTCCTTTCAGATGCAGATGACCCAATCTTTGATGCCATATCTTCACTTCTTCTTCTTTGGCTAGAGTACACATTGAAGAATAACCAGTTTTTTGAGAACTCCATATATAGCAGTTGTCCTTAGACCTGACTCCTTTCATGATCACTTCATTTTCTTTATTAGTAATCAGACATTCAGTTTTTGTGAAGTTTACAGTTATACCTTGGTCACATAGTTGACTGATGCTTATTAGGTTTGCAGTCAGTCCCTTAACAAGTAGGACATTGTCAAGGTTAGGGACTCCAGGGCAGTTTAGCTTACCAATCCCCTTGATTTCACCATTTGCTCCATCACCAAAGGTTACATAGCTGGTGGCATGAGGATGAATGCCAGTTAGCAGGTTTTTGTTTCCAGTCATGAGTCTGGAGCATCCACTGTCAAAATACCAGTCTTCTTTGGCTGAAACTCTGAAGGAAGTGTGAGCTATCAGGTTTGTAACACCAGTCCTAGGAACCCATTGTTTTCTGTTGATGGGTCTAGGTTGATGATGAGAAGCACTAGGATAGCCATACAACTTATAGTAGGATGGTTTTATGTGGCCAAATTTTCCACAGTAATGACATCTACATCTTTGATGCTTCCCTTTCTGCTGTCTTCCTTTATGATGTTGTGACATATGATGTGACATCTTTGGTTTGCTACCAGTGTGACTGCACTCAGGTTTGGATTTTTGTTTTATACCAGTGTGACTGCACTCAGGTTTGGATTCATTGAACCCAATGCCAGACTTGTCTCCTGCCATTTGTCCAGTCTGGAGAATTTTGTCTAAGGTGTCAGATCCATTGTTTAGCATTCTGACATACCTTGTCATCTCATCCAGTTTGGAATTCAAGAACACTGCTTCAGTCTTTAACTTAGAGATGGTTTCCAAGTGTTCTACCTTCTCATTCTCCATTTGTGTTATCACTTTCTTCTGACTTTCAACTTGTTGACACACTTCTTCATTTCTGTGATACAACTTTCTGTAGGTAGTGGCTAACACATCAAAGGTTACTTCATCATCACTTGAGTCTTCATCAGAACCCCATCTTTTAGTCAAGACAGTCACAAGATTTGCAGACTCTTCTGTTTCACTTTCATCAGACCAAGTAGCAGCAAGACTCTTCTTCTGTTTCTTGAGATAGGTTCCATATTCAGCTCTAATGTGTCCATACCCATCACATTCATGGCACTGAACTTCTTTTCCTTCTTTGGACTTTTCATCAGATCTTGTTCTTCTTCCAACATTATTGGACTTACTGATGTTAGATGAGATGTTCTTGACATTAGACTTAGACCTTACATCCATCTTTTTCAGAAGTTTGTTGAACTGTCTTCCTAGTAATGCTATATCATTTGCCAGATCTTCATCAGTATCTTGACTACTTTCTTCCTCTTTCTCTTCAGTGTTTGACATGAAGGCTATGCTTTTGACTTTCTTTTTAGATCCATCACACATTCCCATCTCAAATCTTTGGAGGGATACAATTAGCTCATCAACTCTCATATTGGAAATGTCTTGAGACTCTTCTATGGCTGTCACTTTCATGGCAAATCTCTTAGGAAGTGACCTGAGTATTTTCCTCACTAGTTTTTCATCTGACATCTTCTTACCCAGGGCTCCTGAGGCATTAGCAATTTCAAGGATATTCATATGAAATTCATGAATATTTTCATCTTCTTTCATCCTTAAATTTTCAAACTTGGTAGTGAGCAACTGCAGTCTAGACATCTTCACTCTAGAGGTGCATTCATGAGTGGTTTTGAGAATGTTCCAAGCATCTTTAGCCACCTTACAGTTTTTTACCAATCTGAAGATGTTCTTATCTACTCCATTGAATATAGAATTAAATGCTTTAGAGTTACCAAGGGCTAGATCCTCCTCCTCATTGGTACATTGTTCCTCAACCTTCTTATCAGTTGTAGCTTCTCCATCCTTAGTAATAACTGGATGTTCCCAGCCTATTAAAGCAACCTTCCAAGCCTTATTATCCAAAGATTTTAGAAAGGCTACCATTCTAGGTTTCTAGTAGTCATAGTTGGATCCACCCAGAATAGGTGGTATGTGAACAGATCCTCCGTCTCTATCCATAGTACCAGAAAGTAAGGTCCCTAGATCTCACCTAGAACCAGAGCAGGATGCCTGCTCTGATACCAATTGAAATTCTGGTATCAGATATGAGATGTCGATGGTAATGTCACGACACTAATATCTGAACAATATAAACAGGATAAAAGATAAAGAACAGTAATGCAAGAGACATAAGCAATTGTTAACCCAATTCGGTGCAAACTCACCTACTTCTAGGGGCTACCAAGCCAAGAAGGAAATCCACTAAAAAGAATCAATTCAAAGACTCTCAGTAAACAACTTCAAGTTACAGTCTTTTCACCTAATCTCTACCTGTGTGACTTCTACCTAAGAACTCTTAGATATGAGATCCTACTCACCCCCCTCAATCACAGCAGTGATATAAAACAAGAATTACAATGAAAATAAGACACTCTTCAAAGACACATACTTGATATTGATTAAAAGCTTCAATCAAGTAAACACACACTCATGCTTCAAAGCTTAGAATGAACAAATTACAACTAAAAAATCCGTCCAATTCAATCATCTATGGATGAATGAATGGCTTACAATACACACGACCACACAAGACTAAAACCCTTATTCTCTCTCAATATTTCGTTCGTTATTTATTGTGTATAAAACTAGGTTTTCCATGTCCTTTATATAGAAGCAATTGGCTAGGCTTGGACGTCATAAAACCCTAAAACTATTTTCCATTCATATCTTCTCATGACAACTGATTATATCTCATTGGAAAACAAGTCAATCTAGTTGTAATTACTGATTGAGAGCGCATTCAATCATCTCACCAATCATACATAGATTAGCATTAAAAACGCAATCATATAATACATAACATTCAGACTGAATGTTCTGTATAGAGATGTCATGACATTGGGTCTGACATCTCAGTAAAAATCCTACATATTCACATTTTAAACATCCTGCAGGTACAAGTTATCTTATGTCAAGACAACACTTGTGACAACTTGTGAACACTCTAGGTTTTACCAAAATTTCTGCCAACACATAGAACCAACACTCGTAACGCATGATACTTCTCTTAACTGACAAGTTGTTGGTGAAGAATCTTCATTGTTAATCCTTGTATTGATGTTGTCTTGTATGAAGAAGACTTGGTAGTTTAATCGATTCGTATTGTACTAAAGTCTATGAATAAGGGCGAACACTTTGAATATTTGGGGCCTACGCCCCATATGCATAGTCGCTCTAGACAAGGATAGGAGAAACTCTGCCTCATCATTTCCTAATGCTTAAGGCTCGTTTTGTATAATTCAAATCATATTTACCAAGTGTTAACCTTTGATTTATCTTGTATAATCCGCTGCTTGGTATGACTGAGGATGCCTTGATTGAGAATCTTGACTTGAGGCTTCGAGCTCCACAACTTAAGAAAGAAGTCCTATTACGTGACTACTCATCTTTTAATCACTCAAATTAGACTGTGAGATTATACAAGTTCAAAGGATTTAATTGATGAAAATCACTTTTGATCAATTTGAATCGGAAGGTTAAAATTTAGTTTGAAAACTAGGTTAGAACGTAATCTAATGGTTAGAATTAATCAATCTAATCTAAGGGATCGTGCTATAGTTAGTCATGGTTTGATTAAAAGTCTATGTCAAAAATCCCTAAGGGAACATGCAGTTATGTGGTTAAGAACCAAAATAACCCATAAGGGGTAAAATGGTCGATTCATAAAAATATCCAATTATGAGCACAGACTTAATTCCAATTAAAGTTTAATTAGAAACTACAAATTGATTAAGTCCTAAATTCTAAAATTTACCTAATGTTCTAGAATTAACTAAATTCTAAAATTAACTAAAATCTAACTATTTTTTAATTCCTAATCTACCTAAACTATACTAAAATCTAATTAGAAAACTATACAAAACTCCAATTAATTCCTAAGTTCTAATTAAAATCTAAAGCCTAATTAAACCTAATTAAAATGCTAACAAAACAATTACCAAAAATATCAATACAAAATAAAATGGAATTAAAGGTAATTAAAATGTTGGACCAAGGGGGGAGCAGACCCTGAATATAGAGTGCAAAACTCAGCAATAGGGGCTTTGGGCCCAACAGAATAAGCCCAAATACGAAGAAGTGTAGTTGGATTTAGCAAGTATGTTGCTAAGCAAAACAGGGGTGTAGAAAGAAAAATATTGGACTTAATGGCTAGGCCCAATAGAATTTGCAAAGGAAATGGGAGAAAAATCCAGCAACCATAATTCATCATCTCTACACACCAAATTCAATTCTCATGTCAAAAATGAACCACCACCGGAGCTCCGGCACCACCGCGTCGGAGGCGGCGGAGTTGGCCAGAATCAAGAAAAAACACCATTTTCCCACTCCTCTCAACCTCTTCTATCCTAATCTCTCATCTATTCTAACTAGAAGTTGATAAATTCTAGAAATTGATCCATTAAAGTCAAGAACCCTAAGCAAAAAATCTAAAATTAAATGGAGATGGAGGAGAATCAAACCACCAAACCTTGGGGTTTTGATTCTCCACTACATAACCTACATTGTGGTATCAAAAATTCAGCAAACAAGCAAAGATTAAAATTCACCGACCTACAAGACGGAGGATTGTCTTGGAACTTGTTGAAATTTGAAGGTGATGAAGATGATGTGAAAACCAAAGGTACGCTACTTGAACTCTTTAATCTTCTACTTCTACTATGAACTCCCCCTCTTCAAGAATCAACTCTGAAAAATTCTGAATTGAATTGTTGTTATTGATGTTGATTATATGAATGTAGGGATGATTGTTGAATGCAAGAGGTTTAGCTCAATTGATAACAAACTATAATGTGAAGCTTATTCCAATGGTGATTTGAGATTTAGTGTAAGGAGAGGAATTGGAGAAGATGAAGTGAGAGGAGAAAATTTAAACTTGCAATGAGTAATTTGAGAGAATTCTGGTTTTGGTCATCCTTTGATTTGATGAGAGTGATAAGTTTATATAGATTATAGGTTTGGATCAAATGGAGGTTAGGAGTTAGTTTTGATGTGGCTTGGAATTAGTTAAATGAGGTTTGGAGTTAGTTAAAATGGTTTGGAATTAGTTTGAAGAGGTTTGGAGTTAGCTTGGGAAGTTTGGTGAATTGAAGTCTTAAGAGCTTGGTTCAATGCATGGATGATATGGTTGGTTGATGCATAATTATGTAAATATTTCAATGTGTATTGATGCAAGCATTGGGATTGGTTTGGAGTACAAATGATAATGCATTACTGCTGAAAAATGCAGTATTTTTACTACTTCCAGCAGGTGTAATCGATTAACCTAGACATGGTAATCGATTACCATAAAAAATGGTAATCAATCATGGTAATCGGTTAACATCATGAAAAAATGATTTTTGTAGCTACTGGGAGCAGGGTAATCGATTACCCAAACATGGTAATCGATTACCATCATGAAAGAAAAATGGTTTTTTGCTTGTTTTTGATGCATGGGATCATGTGTGAGGCATAATGGTTTGACTTTGTTTGAATGAATGAAATGGAATTAATGGGTCATGGAATGACTTGATCAAATGGAAAATGAACTTGTATCAATGGGACTATAAATCAAAGCATGAATGAATCTTGACATTTTAATAAAACTATGAAAGTAGTGGATGAAGCGGGGATGAAATAAGACTCGAATCAAATGGATCATGAGACCATGAGGTCAATGAAACATGAATACAAACATGCCTTGAATCAATAACATAACACCATGCATTAGGGTTTATTAGGTCAAAGTTCAAAGCTATGTATCAAACAAGAATCTCGAGCCAGGTGAGAAGCCAACTCAAGTGGTGTATCAATGCCATGAACCACAACCAGGGTTTCCACTACCTCGATGCAAACCATATGGTTCACAAACCTTAAAGCCAAGGACTAGGTTTGGGATGTACAAATGAATGTCAATATGTAGGCCACAAGAGCCAAGGTCTCAAAGAATAAAAAAATTAGGGTTTCTCTCCACACGATGAGTAATACCATAATCCTCAAGCCAAAACCCTGAATCTATGATGCCTGTTAACAAGTGTTAATCATGAATGAATGATAAATATGAATGATATATGCGTGAGTTTAAGTCATAAGTCAGATGAAAAAGTAAAAATGGAGGGCAAATTTTGGGGTACAACAGCTGCCCCTATTTAATCTTCTTGAACATGAATACAAGAATTGCGGAAGCTTTTCAGGTATTCAAGGTAGAAGAGGATTAAATACCAACATATCAAAAAATTTGCTTGTTGGGAATGGATGTCATGTGATGAGAGCCAAGCTAAGGTTAGGATTTGGGTTAGTCAATAAAACTGGATTTTTGGTTTTTTTTCTCGTTCGCATGGTTTCATGTTATGCTTTATGAATGATATGCATGAGTGAAATGACACGATTTATGCATGATAATGATTTATGCCATGGTTAAACCAGATGCTTACATAGAGGGTAGTGGGAATTTTGGGATAGGATAAGGACATATTGACATGATTCTCCTACACCTACTTCAAGCTCAAAAGTTGTTGTCATACCTCTGGATTATGTCTGAAACATGGAGGGAGCTTGTACCTGTGTAGCCTATCTCTATTGAATGTTTGCATCAACTGTCCCAGTCACAAGTTAGAGTGGTCACATTATCTGAGTATTTTAAACTGGCTTGCCCTAGTGTCTTGAAACGGTATTCCCTTGATTAACCATATTGGGAGTGATTGACTTCTCGTGCTCTTGAAGTAGCTTGCCCCAATTGGAACTTTGAAGTAAAGTCTGCCCCTATCTGGCTGATTCAGAGAGATTTGTAGAATCTCGACGTGGTTTCCCCAGATTGAATGTCTCTTGGAGAGATCTGAGCTATGGGATATCACAGATTTTGTTCAACTTTCCCAGTATGTAAGCTTCCTTGATGTCAAATGATTGTTCGAATGTAAAATTCTCATTTTAAAAATGATAATTGTAATGTCATGCTCATGCAAGTTTTTAAACTCAAGTGTTTTCACTAAGATTATGACATCTGGTGAACGAATCATTGATTAGAATGCCATATCAGTATTAATACATATGATAAGAAAATCTTTAGGAGTTAGATTAATGCGATCTTACCATAGTATGCTTTTGAAAAAAACCCATGCTTCAATTAGGTCTTTTGAGGGTTGTAACGTGGCTTGGTTCACGATTTAAGAAAGAAAGGATGTAAGGCTCAAAACCTAATCTAACTCGCGCATTCTTCGTGACGTTCTTCATCCCTACACACAATTAGTTTACAACAAGCGTCCATCTTTCAGAAAAGGATTTGGAGTATCAACAATGATGGTTATGGAACCCAATGAGAGTTTGGAGTGATAGTCACTCACCTTCTGTTTTTGTTTGCCATCACAGAGATTTGCTCTTGTTGAGGATTTCGATATGGATCCTCTGATTCTTGGGTTTTTGCTCACCCTTATTTTTGTCTGGGCTGATCCTTTGGGTCATCCGCCCACTGGGACGCCCTAACTTTTGCCTAAGTCAATCTTGTTTTCAAGCTTTCGACTTAGCGGGTTTTTCATTTGCTTTTGATTTTTTCATTTCATCTTTTCTTTTGGGTAAATCTTGTGACACGACTTTCTGAATTGTTGCACGGGTCATGACTATCTCACTCCTTTTGTTGGTAAGGGATAACCATTCTGAATTTGGGATTCCATCCTTTTGAGAGGGGTATGATATGATTAATCATTTGATGGGATATTCTCTTCCTTAATTTTGAATGCAAGTTGAAACTAACTGAAGACTACCCTGCCCCTGGTTAAACATGAGGGTTTTATGTGTTAAAGAAAGAAACTCCTACTTCAAGGCCCAAAGGGGTTGATTAGGGATTAAACTCCTTATATCTTCGGTGTTTAGGGATTGAACAATTCCTTACATCATCAGCACAGTCTTATTCCAAAGCATACAGATAAAGATCTTGCATATTTTGATTGCATCATTCTCTTTTGATTTTATTTGACAAACAATTTGATACTGATGAAAAATATGAGTGAACACGAATATATTTAATCAAAACATGCACGTTTATTTCATTATGATCATTATTTAAAAACAAACAAGTTCACAATTGAACATTACATTGACATAAAAGAAAACATTACAAATGAAAAGATTGAAAAACAACATGATTATTCTTCTGCGGATGCAACCTCAGTTCTTGATCATTCTTCATCAATGACTGCACTCACCCTTTTCGGTCTTGACATTAAGCCCTTCTTTGGTGAAATTCAGAACCTTCTGATCTATAAGTTCCTGTACCCTAGCTTTGAAAACCCAAAAATCCTCAATAGAATGCCCCTTATGCCCAACATGATAAGCACATGAGGCATCAGGATTGTGCCTTGCATGATATGGGAAAGTGGCAGGTGGGATTTCCTTTGTCTCAATAAGTCCTTGTTGGACAAGGTAAAGTAGAAGATGAGCATATGTCACAGGGATCTGATCATATTGAGGTTGCTTTCTATCAAGTTGTCTGGCCTGCCTTTGCCTTTGATGATTACGTGGCGCAGTTTGTTGACTTTTCAGAGTTTGAGTATGAGGAGGCTGCTGATACTGGGACATGACACCAGGTGGGAATGAGTAGCATGGCATAGGCACCGAAGGTATCTGTGATTGAGAATAAGTATGAGGAATAACCATTGATTTGGACATTTAAGCAGAGTGTACCAAACCAGGATGGGCTATCTGATAAGAAGTCTGGCCATAATAAACCCCAAATGGGACATAGGGTGCCCTAGTCTGGGCATATTGAGGTGCAACAGTAGTAGAAGACGATGCCCCAGGGTAGGCCAACAACATTCCAGGGTGTTGCCCTTGATTCGAATGCTGCATCGCAGGTTGAACCACAGGTGGAGGAACTTGCACATGAATCGGAGGACCTTTGTATTCGAACTCCTTCTCAATAAGCACCTTTGCAATCACGGGTGTAAGACACAACAGATTTCGATCGATGAGTTCTTGAACTTTGATCTTGAGAAAATGACAAACTTCTGTAGATTGCCCCACGTATCCAGCAAGGTATCCACACGTGGCATGAGGGTCATGCTTACGGCGGTAGGGAAACTTAGCAGGCTTGATCTGTTTAGGCACAATTTCCCCAACATTAACCAGTATAGGTAGAAGATGTGTGTAACTCACAGGAATTGGATCATAGCGAGAACGTCTCTCTTCTTGATCTTTGTTTCCTTTTCTTATTTGCTCCTGCTTCCATTTCTGGTTTCTTTGAGCAGACCTCTGATGTGGTAGCAAACACTGCTCTTGAGGAAGAAGTGCAAGAATACCTGCAACAACCTTCTGTTTGTTATCTTCCTTCATAATGTCTTCAGCTTGCTCACCAATCCCAACCTGATTTGGGAAGTCTGTCGTCATGCTATCCAAGAATAACCCCAAAATCATGTCAATTCTATCAATGATTTTAGTCTCTTCCATGACCTTCGAATGATCGGTGTCGGCGAATCATTGTCTCTCTGACGCAGGAATGGATAATGTGAGTTTTTTGGTTAATATGCATGAAATGCAAATGAATGCACATGTTGGGAATGAAATGCAAATAATTATGCAACACTCATAGATTCAAGGTCTTGGTGGTGTAGCAACCCAAGTTCCAAGCTCCAACATGTGTACATTAATGCAATACCATAGGTTAACAACACCAATAGTATGGATAATCTGTGTATACTGCCTGATGCAGGATCAAAGGTTAGATGTCCTTGAGAATAAGGTATGTAAAGGCTATGGTTTCCTACAGAAAAATCCCATATCCCCCTCACAGGTAGGTTCTAATCTTCAAAGGAAACCTAAGTGGTTCCTAGAGTAAATGACCCATTTCGAGATACCATTGCCTTAGACGAATGACTCGTCGGACAATGATGCTCCCAAAAGGATCTACTCTAGGTGTGACGTCTCGTGTCAACCATAATCGCGGAATAACTCCACGGAGGTTAAAAATGACTCTAGTCTCGTTGCTATCCTGTGTGTGTACTCAAGCTCGGGTATAGAGCTTCTCTCTCATGTGTCATCAACCCAACCTAATCAACAAACATATACAGATATCCAGGATGCGAGAATATAATAATAAAGTAAATAACGAATAATGTAAAGTGAGTAAGGCATAAAGATAAACACCTAAAAACTAGCGAGGAAACAACCTAAAGTAGGATCGACTCCTTTTAGCGACTAGGAAGTACTCCAAGTAGTGAAGTATCCCCGGCAGAGTCGCCAGCTGAAGCTAGCGGAAATATACCCGAACGTATCACATGCTCGAACATACAACAAAGTCAAGATCGAACTTTATTTATTCCCAAGGAGATGGGAAAATATCGATAAAACCCGGGGGAAAGAGATATGTTGGGTAAGGAAGTCAGTTATGCAAGGGGAAGGTATTAGCACCCCAAATATCCATGGTACTCCATGAAAACCGTTTTGATTGTTCTAGCTCGAATAGGTGTTAGATCTAAAGATTACTCAAGAAATAATGGAGGAAAAGGAAAATAAATATATAAAGTGCTCGGTGAGGATTGGGGCCCTCATGCCTACGTATTCTCATTGTGCAATGAGAAAGTTAGAGCAATCGTAGTTCAAGAAACTAGAGGCAGGAGATGAAAAGGAGTGTGATAAAGGTATGGTCTGAACCAAAGGATAATGTTTTGAACTCCAACGAGGGTGAAAATATGAACCCAAGAGTAAGGTGGCTATTACTAGTACGTGGGCTAGTAGGACCGCTACTATAGGGTAAAGCCAAAAAGACGAAGAAATAGGTGTTTGGGCACAGTCCCAAACATATGTTGGTTCACAAGGTGACGCAAGAAGGAACACAAAGAGGTAATGTATTCGAATCAAAGATAACTGGTGTATCACATGGAGTGAATGAAGGTAGAATACGAATGTATCATGGAGATGAACAAAATGAAGTGACCAAAGTCACAAAATTAAATATTTGGGTGACAAGTAACTGAATAAGTATTGTTTAACACTGAAAGGTGAAAGTGTATTGGAATCCATAGGAGAAATGAGATTTGTAACATAGAGGGAAACAACTTTAACCAATACGTGGACTAGTAGGACCGCCACTACAGGATGATTAGCCAAAAAAGAAGGAATTAAGTGTTTGGGCACAGTCACAAATAACTATAGGTAGAAATGCAGACTGTCACTATGTCGTCCTAAAAGGGTATATATGGAATTCCAAAGAAAGTGTATTTCGGTTTCAAAGAAACGACACGTAACTAGGTGAACGATTTATAATCGAAGGTAGATAATGAATAGTGAAAGAGATGGATGATTCCCTAAGGCGGATGGAGGAATAATTAGAAGTATGCTCGCCAAGGATTTGCATCCTCGTGCCTACGTATTCTCATTGTGCAATGAGAAAGTCAGAGCAATCGTAGTTCGGAACCACGAGAATAGAAAGAGAGACATACAGTGATGAAGAGTATAATTTGTACCAACAGAATGGTATCACAAGGTATTTGTCCAAGCAACGGGGACTCACAAGGCAAACCCAATTTCAGAGGTTAACTGCCATGAAACAAGGAGAGAGAGACATTTGTCTAAGCAACGGGGACTCACAAGACAAACATCACTTCAAGGAATGATTGCAGTACTGCATAGTACAAGGAATAATGTATCACTGGACGGGGGACAAACAGTTCAAGATCAAATAAGAATAGTATCTTGGATCAAAGAAGGAGATATACTCTAAATCAAAGAGCAAGGTAGGCATATACCGGTACATGGGATAGTAAGACTGCCACTATAGGATAAATCCAAAAACAAAGACTGAATTAAGTGTTCAGGCGTAGTCCCAAACAACTCTCAATTGATGAGGTGGACTTCCGCTAAATCGTCCTAAAAGGATAGACAAGGAGTCCAAGGAGAAGTATGATTGATCTCAAAAAGATGGTATAGATTTAATGAATAAAAAATGATTGATTGATAAATAGGATAGATTGATAAATAAGATAGCTCGCGAAGAATCTAGATTCTCCTGCCTACGTATCCTTATAGTGCAATAAGGAAATCAGAACTTTCGTAGTTCAACCCACTAGGGCTGAAAATAAGGTGATTAAGGAGGAAATAAGAGATGATAGAATGATTAAATTGAAATGATTAGAATAAAGGATGGATTAATAAGAGACTTGACAGTCAATTGATAGGAATCACACTAAAGTCTTTGAATAAGGGCGAACTCTTTGAATATTTAGGGCCTACGCCCCATACGCAAAGTTGCTCTAGACAAGGATAGGAGAAACTCCGTCTCATTATTACCTATTACTTAAGGCTTATAACGCATGATACTTCTCTTAACTGAAAAGTTGTTAGCGAAGAATCTTCATTGTGATCCTTGTATTGATGTTGTCTTGTATGAAGAAGACTTGGTAGTTTAATCGATTCGTATTGTACTAAAGTCTATGAATAAGGGCGAACACTTTGAATATTTGGGGCCTACGCCCCATACGCAAAGTCGCTCTAGACAAGGATAGGAGAAACTCTGTCTCATCATTCCCTATTGCTTAAGGCTCATTTCGTACAATTCGAATCGTCTTTACCAAGTGTTGACCTTTGATTTATCTTATATAATCCGCTGCTTGGTATGACTGAGGATGCCTTGATTGAGAATCTTGACTTGAGGCTACGAGCTCCACAGCTTAAGAAAGAAGTCCTATTAAGTGACTAATGGTCTTTTGATCACTCAAATTAGACTGTGGAATTATACAAGTTCAAAGGATTTAATTGATCAAAATTACTTTTTATCAATTTGAATCGAAAGGTTAAGATTTATTTTGAAAACTAGGTTAGAACCTAATGTAATTGTTAGAATTAATCAAACTAATCTAAGGGATTGTTCTATAGTTAGTCATGGTGTGATTAAAAATCTATGTCAAAAATCCCTAAGGGAACATGCAATTATGTGGTTCAGATACCAAAATAACCCATAAGGGGTAAAATGGTCAATTCACAAAAATATCCAATTATGAACACAAACTTAATTCCAATGAAAGTTTAATTAGAAACTACAAATTGATTAAGTCCTAAATTCTAAAATTAACCTAATGTTCTAGAATTAACTAAATTCTAAAATTAACTAAAATCTAACTATTTTTTAATTCCTAATCTACCTAAACTATATTAAAATCAAATTAGAAAACTATACAAAACTCCAATTAATTCCTAAGTTCTAATTAAAATCTAAAGCCTAATTAAACCTAATTAAAATGCTAACAAAACAATTACCAAAAATATCAATACAAAATAAAATGGAATTAAAGGTAATTAAAATGGTAATTAAAATGTTGGACCAAGGGGGGGTGCAAACCCTGAATATAGAGTGCAAAATTCAGCAATAGGGGCTTTGGGCCCAACAGAATAAGCCTAAATACGAAGAAGTGTAGTTGGATTTAGCAAGTATGTTGCTAAGCAAAACAGGGGTGTAGAAAGAAAAATATTGGGCTTAATGGCTAAGTCCAACAGAGTTTGCAAAGGAAATGGGAGAAAAATTGAGCAACCATAATTCATCATCTCTACACACCAAATTCAATTCTCATGTCAAAAATGAACCACCACCGGAGCTCTGGCACCACCGCACCGGAGGCGGCAAAGTTGTCCGGAATCAAGAAAAAGTACCATTTTTCTACTCCTCTTAACCTCTTCTATCCTAATCTCTCATCTATTCTAACTAGAAGTTGATAAATTCTAGAAATTGAGCCATTAAAGTCAAGAACCCTAAGCAAAAAATCTAAAATTAAATGGAGATGGAGGAGAATCAAACCACCAAACCTTGGGGTTTTGATTCTCCACTACATAACCTACACTGTGGTATCAAAAATTCAGCAAACAAGCAAAGATGAAAATTCATCGACCTGCAAGATAGAGGATTATCTTGGAACTTGTTGAAATTTGAAGGTGATGAATATGAAGAAGATGAAGTGAAAATCAAAGGTATGCTACTTGGACTCTTTAATCTTCTACTTCTAGTATGAACTCCCCCTCTCCAAGAATCAACTCTAAAAAATTCTGAATTGAGTTATTGTTATTGATGTTGATTATATGAATGTAGGGATGATTGTTGAATGTAAGAGGTTTAGCTCAATTGATAATAAAATACAATGCAAAGCTTGCTCCAATGGTGATTTGAGCTTTGGTGTAGGGAGAGGAATTGGAGAAGATGAAGTGAGAGGAGAAAAGTTGAACTTGCAATGAGTAATTTGAGAGAATTCTGATTTTGGTCATCCTTTGATTTGATGAGAGTGATGAGTTTATATAGATTATAGTTTTGGATCAAATGGAGGTTAGGATTTAGTTTTTATGTGGCTTGGAATTAGTTAAATGAGGCTTGGAGTAAGTTAAAATGGTTTGGAATTAGTTTGAAGAGGTTTGGAGTTAGCTTGGGAAGTTTGGTGAATTAAAGTGTCAAGAGCTTGGTTCAATGCATGGATGATATGGTTGGTTGATGCATAATTATGTAAATATTTCAATGTGTATTGATGCAAGAATTGGGATTGATTTGGAATGCAAAGGATACTGTATTACTGCTGAAAAATGCAGTATTTTTGCTACTGCCAGTAGGTGTAATCGATTAACCTAGACATGGTAATCGATTACCATCAAAAAATGGGGTTTTTAGGCTACTGGAAGCACTGTAACCGATTACCATCATGAAAAAATGATTTTTTTAGCTACTGGGAGCAAGGTAATCGATTACCCAAAAATGGTAATCGATTACCATCATGAAAACAATGGTTTTTTGCTTGTTTTGGATGCATGGGATCATGTGTGAGGCATAATGGCTTGACTTTCTTTGAATGAATGAAATTGAATTAATAGGTCATGGAATGACTTGATCAAATGGACAATGAACTTGTATCGATGGGACTATAAATCAAAGCATGAAAGAATCTTGATATTTTAATAAAACTATGAAAGTAATGGATGAAGCTGGAATGAAATAAGACTCAAATCAAATGGATCATGAGACCATGAGGTCAATGAAACAAGAATGCAAACATGCCTTGAATCAATAACATAACACCGTGCATTATGGTTTACTAGGTCAAAGATCAAAGCTAATTATCAAACAAGAATATCGAGCCAGGTGAGAAGCCAACTCAAGTGGTGTATCAATTCCATGAACCACAACCAGGGTTTCCACTACCTCAATGAAAACCATAGGGTTCAAAAACCTCAAATCCAAGGACTAAGGTTAGGATGTACAAATGAATGTCAAGATGTAGGCCACAAGAGCCAAGGTCCTAAAGAATCCAAAAATTGGGGTTTCTCTCCACACGATGAGTAATACCATAATCCTCAAGTCAAAACCCTGACTTTCATTAGCCATAAACCCTGAATCTATGATGCCTGTTAGCAAGTGTTAATCATGAATGAATGATAAATATGAATGATATATGACTGAGTTTTAAGTCATAAGTAAGATGAAAAAGCAAAAATGGAGGGCAAATTTTGGGGTACAACACACCCAATCAAATAACCTTTTTCCTTTCAAAAGAAGCTTTGGTGCAAAAAACACTTTCCATCCATTACCCATACAGGGGCATCATTTTGGAAACCTTCGAGTCATTGCATAAATCATTCTCATGCATTAATCATGTCATTTATCTATAACATCAAGCCATGCATATCATCTCATTCATCGAGCATATGCCCATAACATGAAAAATCAAACTTAAAAAAAAATAGTCCTCGTTTGGTAGACTATTTGAAAGTCAGTTCTCGCCTGACGGTCAGTTTTTAAAACCAGTTCTCATTTGGTAGCATATTTCTTTAACTCTATTTCTTGTCTGGTAGCCTCTTCTTAAAACCAGTTCCAGTCAAGTAGTTTATTTTCTTTTCAAAACCAGTTCCTGTCTGGTATCCCATTTTAAAGTCAATTCCCATCTGATAATAAATCAATAGAAACCAATTCTCATCTGGTAGGCTATCTGAAAGTCAGTTCTTGCATGAAAAACAAAAACAAAAATAAAACACCAGTTCTCATCTAGTAATCTACCCTTTAGGCCAGTTCTCGTCTGACAGTTCATCTCTAAGTCCAATTATTATTTGGCGCCCTTAAACCATAGTTTGGTTTTCATCTGGAAAACTCCATCAAAGCCGGTAAATATTTTACTAGTGCCTTCAGTCAAGTCCAATATCATCTAGAAAACTCCTTTGAAGCCGATATATGCTTTACTGATGCCTTCAGTCAAGTCCAGTCTCTCTTGGAAAACTCTGTTGAAGCCGATATATGTTTTACTGATGCCTTCGGTCAAGTCCAGCCTCTCCTAGAACTACTAAAAATGCATTTTAGCCTCCTACTTTAGTGTCGACCACCGACACTGACACTAAATAGCGTCGGCTAAGTCCACGCTACAAGGCAGTTTGGTATAATGTATAATTAAAATAGTATTAGAGTTTGCCTAGTTAAGGCTACGTATTATATTATCTTTAAATAAATATTTATCCAATTATTTAGAGTCGGCCTGACTAACTCTATCTAATAATAGACATGTTTTATTATTTTTCTATTTATTTAGAATCGGCCTAGCCGAGACTATGATTTTTATTTTCTTTACATAATATTTATTTAATTAGAGTCAGACTAGCAGACACTACCTTCTCTACCTTTTGTTTTTAAACAGGAAAGTTGCATTTATTGTAAAAAGTATAAAGAATTTGGTCTCAACAAGGTTCAAACATGAAACCTTATGGCAATTAGAGATTCTACAAATTTTTGCTAACTACTAAAATACAACAATATAGTTGAAACTTTTCATCTATCCCTTTTCCCTAGTTACTTTTCAACTTCCTTCTTTTCATTTTACGCTAAAACACATTTCCACTAAAGAGTTTCATCCAAAACCCTACCTGTATGTGAAACCGATTTCATCCAAAACATAAGTAAAATCGATTTCATCCAAAACCCTAGTTATGTGTACAATCGAGTTCAATCAAAACCCATAATCAATTGTGTTCATGTCTCATAACAAACCCTAATCCATTTATGTTTCCCTTTCAAATTGAACCCAAAATCAATTAAACACATTTTTGCTTCAAACTCTTTCCATTGCTCCAGGGGTTTCCGACTCCACTAGCCGACTCTTTGAGTCGTTCATGTGTTCTTTTCAAATTGAACCCAAAATCAATTGAATACACAAAACCTTTGAACTTCATTTTGAAGGAGTTCAAGGGTTTTTGATTCATCAAAGGTAATGTCTCCATTTCAAAGAATCCATTACTATTTCTGTGTGTTTTGCTAGTTCTGATTCGTGTGTATGAAAGAATTATATAAAGGTTCGTGTTTTGATATTTCTTTTACTATTGATGAGATTCTTCTCTTATCTTGCTCTCTGAAAATAGTAGGGTTATATAATTTTTTATTTGATCTTATTTTGGAAACATTCTTACAGGTTAGTAACTCCATATGTATATAGAAATTATCTGACTATCCAATACATGGGATCACTCTTCACACTGAAGGTAATAATTTAAAATATTATGTCTTTTTTTGTTCAAAATCATTGTAGTTATGCTGAAAGCACATTGTATATAATTCTTTCCATGGAGTTGAAGGATTCCACTAATAGACTTTGAACCTCTATTTTCAAGCCAAACAAGTTCAAGTTCATATTTTATATAATTGAGAAAATAAAGCATGCAAATGAGAAATGGGGGTTCTTTCAAGTGGTTAATCATGGGATTCCAACCACTGTTTTAGATTATATGCTTGATAGGGTGCTTAGATTTCATGAACAAGACACTGAAATAAAGAAAAAGTTTTATTATTGTGATATTACTACTAAAAGGGTAAATTATAATACCATTTTTTTGATTTGTAGGTTACCTCAGCTGTTAATTGGAGGGATACTCATTCTTGTATTATGGCTCCTCAATCTCTTGATCCTTAGAAACTGCCATCAGTTTGTAGGTATATTATGCATTGACTTTTTTGTTAAATATGATCTTGATTTGAATTTGTAGGTTGATTTTTTGTAGAAAAAAACTTAGTTATGCAATTCTTTTTTTTCATAAATATTTGCAAATGATGTTTTGGTTCAATGGAAAAAAAGGGTTTTGGTTGAGTTTGTCCAAACTTGCCTTGAGCAACATGTAAAAGTATTGGATTTTCATAGGCCCAATTTTCAATAGGATTTTATTGTCATTTTTTTGTTAGAGTCTCCACTTTTTGTTTGATTTCCATTGTTAATAAGTCTTTTTCATGATAGAATAATCATTAATTCAACTCTTGTATGCTTCCAATTCCACGATTGAAGTTTGCATCAAATGAAAACTTTGAGATGCGCTTTTGAAAATCTAAGTTACTTGTTGTTATATATGTTACTAGTTTTTTTTATGTAAGAGTTTTATGATCAACATACATTGATATATGTTTGTGAAAAGGCTATTGTATACTTAATTCATACATAAGTTTCACACGCTATAATCAGTTCAATTGCAATATAGGGTTTTACTTTCTGAGTTTGCTAAATTTGTTTGGCTAGACTTGTTACAATTATAGGTGTAATTAATATGAGCCACACTTGTGACTATTTTCATAAGCATACATATTATTAAATTCATATACTATATCTATTCATGATATACTCACTAGAAAGTATATGACTTGTGATATGATGTTTATCTATGACTTTATTCTCTTGATATGGATTTGTTATGCAATCAGTATTGTTGCATGGGTTTGTCTTTTGTAGAAGTCAATTTGTGAACGTTGTTAAATCACATTTTATGTGAATTGTATTCGTCTAAACTTGTCTTCGATTGTGATCTTGCTTTGGTTTTTTGTTTCAGCAACAATCATGGGTCGTATGTGATTGAGCTGCATGAACTCCGTTATAGTGTTTGTTGTTTATTAGTGAGAACTTATTATAGTATGTGTAGTGATTTAATAGCTCACTGGTGCTATGAATTTCCTTGTAAACCTATGGCCTTCCCTTTTTATTTGATTATTATGTGTCATACCCTAATTTTTAATCCTAAGATCTCACATTCATTTGCATCTTTTGCATATAAGCAAAGTCACATCTTGACTTTTCCCCTATTCATCTTTGGGTTTGCTTCTTGCAGGGATCACCAAGCACCTCTTTGTTTTACCTTTGTGTTTATTTTATTTATTGCTTATCTAACCACTAACCAAAATACCAAAAATATTTCTTGTTTCTCTTAAGTTTATTATGAAAGATAGGGCTTCTCAAGTCAAAAGCATCCCAAAGTTTGTTGACTTACTTCTCAAGAAAGTCAAAGGTTCATGTATTTATTTTCATGCCTTCTTCAACAAGCAAATTCAAGCTTTGAGCTATTTAATCAAGAGGAAATCAAGGACACCTTATCATGAGTTCATATGATCACCCATGTGATTTGAAATGCAAGTAAAGTCCAAGTGCACAAGCTTGTTTCAAGAGGTTTGACCTAAAAGTCAACATTTTAAAGTCAAAGTTCCAAGGATCACAACTCCTTCAATTTTCAAAATTTTTGAGTGAACCTTTTGCATATGACTCTTATCAACATCCTCTATAACTTCTCTTTATATGACAAGATCCAATTATGCTTGGAGGATCATCAAAAGTTTGGAAACATTATAGGTCATTTGTGGACTTAGTGAAATTTGACCTATTTTAGAGTGACTTTTTTGCCAACTTTCAAAGATCATAACTTCTTCAATTTTCAACACGTGGAGCTGATTATTTTTGAATAATTCCATTGGTAATACCATTTATAAGTTTTCTTCAAGGACCAAGGTCAAAATATGCTTGGAAGGCCATGGAATTCATTGGGACATTATAGGTCATTTTCAGCCTTGAAACACTCAAAATTTTCTATGTTATGGAACCAGTATTTTATGCCAACTTCAACACACAATAAATTTGTGCTCAAGCATCCAAATGCAACCTTTCATGGCTCATTATAATCTTGGCCATGATGTTAACACATTGCAAAAAGAATGGGATCAAAAAGCCTTTTGAGTAGGATGCCCCATTGAGTTGAACATGGTGACTTGAAACTGAAGAAATCACCATTGCCCAAAATTTGAGCATGACTAAACTCAATTCCAAGCAAAATTAGCAAGTGTTTTGGTCTTAAATATGTTTAATCAAACCTCCAGAAGTTAATTGACACTTAAAATGCATCATTAGGATGAGTTTTAAGGAGTTTTAATTCACACTTTTCACACACTTGGATCAAATTCATTTTACACGAATTCAACATCATTCCACAAGTATTTAGATCCAATTACATTGCCTATAAATAGAGGAAACTTTTGCCTTCATTTCCAATCTTTGGAGAACCAAGAAACCCCTACCGCAACTTGAAGTTTTTTCCAGAAAATTCAACTATCGTGTGTAGCAGTAAATTCATGACCATTAAGCTATGGATAAACTTAACGTCAATAAAACCAGAGTCACCATCGTGCTTTTATTGTTTCCAAAGGAAAAGGGAAAAGTACGAACAAAACCCAAAGATAAGAAGTTTTCAAATCAAAACTAATAAAATGCCAGAGATTACAGGTAAGGGGGTTGATTACATAGAGGGAAGGTGTTAGCATCCAAAGTGTCCTAGTGTAAGACCCCAATTTTGTCCCTAAGATCCCTCATGGCATCATAACATTGCATTTGCATTGCCTCAAGGATCATAAGCATCTTGGTTCCCTTTACCTTTGGGTGGGATCCCTTGTGAGTGGTTTGAGATCACCAAGCATGCTTGAATTGTATATCATTGTTTTTCTCATTTTGTTTATTAACCAAAATCACAAAAATATGTCACTAACATCTTTTGTTTGTAGCTTGAGCAATCACAAGGTCAAGAGCTTCAAGGTGATCCTTTGTGCAAAGATATGGCCAAGTGAAGATGAAAGAAAGCATGGCAATGGTTCACAAAGCTCTCATCCATCAAATATGCCTCCCTAGCATCTCAACTCATCATTTTGATCAAAGCAAGTCAAAGGGTTTGAGGTTTGTCCCCCAAAGAAACCCTAATTCATCTGTGCACTACAATGCCTTGCTCTTGAAGTAACCTCAGCCCATGATCAAATACAATAAAGGGAAGTTATTTAATTCATCATTTCATGCATATTTTAACTTATTTGGGTGTCCTCAATCATCAATTCATCAAGATATGAGTCATGGACTTGAGAAGTTGATCAGTCAATTCATCTGACTATTTTGAAGTGCACTAAGACTTAACTTTTTATGTGTTGGTCAAATGGAGATGATTCCAAAATCAAAAATGTTCTTAAGGACAATATGAACAACTTTCATGTTCATCAAAAATTTATTTGAAGCTTGGAAGGTCATCTCCCATTCCAATACATTATAGGTTATTTTGACTGAAACCCTAATTTTGGGTCAACTTCCCAAGGACATAACTCATTCATTTTTTATGATTTTGAGGTGGGATTAAATGCATTGGAAAGATTAGGATGTATGCTTCAAATGTTATGTTTAAAAAAGTTTCAAAATATCATAGGAAATACATGTGATAATGCAAGACATTATAGGTCCTTTTGGACCAAATGCATTAAAAGGCAAAAAAGTCCAACTTCAAGTGCCCATAACTCTTTCATCAAAAATCCAAATGATACAAACTTTAAGTCCATTTTGATTTTCTTGAAGAGATCTACAACTTCTATGTTGGAGGTTTTTTTAGTTGAGGCTTGAATCATCAAAACAGAAGGGCTTGAACATTGGCCAAAATTAGAAACTTTGCCTTTACATGTTTTGCACCTTGCACTTTAAACTCAAAATTCACCAATTTCCCCACTTCAAATGGATTTTTTTCCCAACATAACAATTGTTCCTCACATCAAAACCTTTCCAACCATTACTCACATGCTCATGTTTGGATTTGGCAAATGGCATTTTCGAAGAGGAGAAGTTTTTGGTTCAATTATGCATAACACCTCAAAATTCCATGCACAAGCAATTACCATTCAGATTACACGTCCATTTCACTTTGGTATGATTTCAGATTGCATTTGGCATGACATTTGGGCCTTTTGAGTGATCATGCAAGCCCATGCAATGAATGTCCAATTCCATGCACACGGATTGAATCACACTTGCCTTGCCATTCCATCTATAAATAGAAGCCTTACTCAATTCAAATTTGATCCATGAATCAACCTGAAATGCTGCTGAACTGAAAACCTAACCTCTTACCAAAGAAGCTATTTCACTTTTCTTCAAATTTTTCAGATCTAAAATTCAACTATATCTGGTTGAATATTTGGATCTAAAGCTTCTAGACCTTCATCCTGTACTCCATTGATCTTCTGTTTTGGCAAAGGAAGCAAGGAATCAAGCTCAAATCTCCAGAATCCAAGGTTGTTCTTCAATTGGTTTTTTCTTCGAAACTCATCATCTATTGATCTATTTGCTTGGATTTTGTGTTGGCTGAAGCCCTCACAATAGAGGCATCATTACTGTGCATTTAATTTTTGAAATCCACCAAGTTCTCATGAACATCACAGAATTTCCATCTATGATTTATCTCAATATAGAGATCTAGAGTGGAATTGAGTGATACAGGGATGATGTACATCATCCCAGCTTTCCAATGATGTATGGATCGTGTATTTTGGTTAAGCTTTTGAAACCTGCAAATGTCACCGGAATCTTCATGCTCACCGGAGAAGAAGGTGGCTCCGGTGGCCGTCCCTTTGCCAGATGCGTTGTGGATCGTTGGATCTGATTTCCAGTTTATATCCTAGCCCTTGGATCTTTTGACTTTTATTAATGCTAGGTGTTACGCGTTGGACTTTGGCCTATGGTGGAGGCGCGCTTCTGGAGCGTATGATCTGCCAGCTCAATTAATGAGCTCAGATCTAACGCTCCTGGTTTTTTTGAATTTCTTATTTTCTGATTTTATTTCTTTTATTTCCATTATTTTCAAAAATTCATATCTTCTTCATTTTAAATCCAAAAATTATGGGAACAATTGCATTCTTCCCCAAATAATTTCTAGTTTCTAATTTTGATTTTTAATATTTTTTATTTTGTCATTTGGTATTTTTTGTGAATTTTCTCTTTTCTTGTTATTTTTAATTCATTTTAAATAGTTTTTGATATTCAAAAAATACAAAAATATTTTCCTAACCTATTTGAATGATGATGGATCTATGAAAAATATTCTCATCAATTTTTTAATTGATTTGAGATTTATTTGAGATTTTAGTTCAATTAGGTTATTTTTATTCATTTTAAATTGATTAAAAATAGTTTCTGACTTTTAAAAATGCTGATTTTTTTTGTTGAACTTAGGATAAATCACTTGGACCTTTCAAGGTTGATTTGAAGTGATTTTGAAGTTTGACCTTTCTTTTATTTTTAATTCAAGTTTATTTTAATATTAAAAATGTCAAAAATATTTTGCTTATTGTTTGACCTCCAATCTTCATCTCATTTCTGATTTCTCATTGTTTGACTTTGACTTTCAATGTCATTTGGTCAACACACATGGATTGATACATGTTATTCCACTTTATGCACTTTATTCTTTCCATTTTCCTTTTCCATTATTCATCTCTTTCTTCTCCTTTTTCTTTTTCTTTTTTTGATCAATGAGTTGAAGGTTGATAAGTTAGCATTAATTAGGGAGGCTTAATCTTCCTTGATTCAAATCTAATTCATCTTGATCAATTGATCAAATGAATGGCTTTGCATTAAGGATAGGTTGCTTCCTAAATCATGCAAAAGACTTAAACCAATACAAGATCAATTCTCTTCTTCTTTTTGGCATGACAAGTTGTTGGAACTTGGTTCACTAATCAAGACTTCTAACTTGTGTTGTTGCCTACATTATTATTGACTGGCCTCAGATAGTTGTGACTTCTACATAAGTCCAATTACGATTGCTTAACATAGCGCTAAATTTGCCTTATGGCACACTAACTATTAACCATTAATAATTAACATTTACTTTATGCACTTTACTTTTATGCAATTTATCATTCTTGCACATATTATTCATTTGCTTTTTCCTTTGCTCATTGGAGCACATGTTTATGTTAATGCCATTTGCCTTTTGCTCACTTGAGCACATAATTGTGTATATACTATTGTGCTTGTGTTTTGTTTTGATTGTTGTGAACCAAATGCAAAGAATTGGACAAAATGGACTTAGATTTTAGGACCTTACCCTAGCAAATGGAGTTTGAAGAGCAACTAGGCCTCATGCCTTTAGAGTGCTTAAATGTCAAAGAGCAACTAGGCCTCATGCCTTTAGAATGCTTAAAGCTTAAGGATGAACTTTGAAAGGACCATACTCTAAACTCCCTCTTGTCCATTCTTTGATTGTATTATAAAACCTTTTGATGTGTGTTTTCTTGTGTTAGGAGTTCCAACTTGAGCTTAATTGAAGAACCATTACCATGAGCTTCTAAGAGAGAGAGATCCAAGATACATTGGGGAGTCTTTCCAAGAGTTCATTTGACTGTTGATTGCTTGAGTTTATGCTTTGTGTGATTGCTTATTCCAAAGGATGGAGGCTACTTGGATCATCAATATGATCTCAAGAGAGGAACTCCATTGTGGTTTTGTTTCTTTTCCCTCACCTTTTTGCTTTACTTAGGACTTTAGCCCTTCTTCTTCTTCCCTCCACTCTAACCCAAGCAAAAACTTTTGTGCAAACATTTAACCTTTGTTTTCAACATTAGAAACCTAAGCCTTATGCTTTTGATTTTCAAACTTTCTTTTCATAATACTTATTTTGAACTGAACCTTTAAATCAACTTTGACCATTTTGTACATACTTCTAATTGGTAAATATAACCCATCCAAAAACCTTGTTGTGGTTTCAAGGGCCAATTTCTAATCAAAACTTTTTCATAACCTCTAGCTATTAGGTTTGAGTTATCTTTGTGGTAGATGTAATACTCACCTATATCCTTAGTGATGGACAATGAGTCTTCCATGCTTATTATAGGGTTAACCCCTCACTAGCATGTTGAAGCTATCCTCACATGGTGGATTTGTGGTTTTAGGTTGAGTTTTCTCCCTTAGATAACAAAAGACCTTAAGGCTTTTGGACCAATCAATTCACCAACTCATTTTGAGATTTTTACCCCGAACTACGAGGTTTTGATCCTAATCTTTTTAAGATGGTACGTAGGCAATGGGTTTATCCATTCAAACACAAAATTGTAAATAAACTTGTATATTCTCTTCTCATCTCTTCAATCATGTTTGCACAAATAAAATTTTCACAAAACAACAACCTTACAACAAGTGTGAAAAGGGCTCCCTAGGAGTACCTAGGTTGTTTTGGGTGCCTAACACCTTCCCATTGCATAACCAATCCCCTTACCCAGATCTCTGACTCTCTTTTACTAGTTTTTGATTCGATAAAACTTTTAGGTTTTTGTTCGCTTTCTAACCATTCCTTTGGATAAATAGAAGTGCGGTGGCGACTCGACTTGTATGGTTTACCTTGGATTTAGTCAATATCTCTAATGGTAACAAATACCCCGCTACAGAAAAGTGGTGACTCTGCTGGGGACTTATTTGCCTAATGGGTCTTGCCTACTTTTCATATTTTGTTGTATTGTATTGTATATTTGTTTTGTGACATATTTTTGTGCAATTTGGGATTACTGTATTGTATGTAATGATTGAATTGCTTGAATATTAATTCCTTGTATGCTTGGTGATCTTTGTGAGATGAGTTCTATACCCGGACTCAAGAGCACTTAGGATAGGAGAATGGCATAGTCTTGTTGACTTGTGTGGAGTTATTCCTTAGCAAGTTGACTTGCAAGTCTATTCACTTGGTGGAGGTCATGTTGGGATCAATAATGTCACACGAGTAAGTTGTGGTCAGACATTACTCTTTCCAATATAGACCTTAGAAGCCAAGGACCTTAGTTTACCAAGCCCATCTTGGCCTATTCTTAGGATGTAGTGCGGAAGTCGTTCGAATGTAAGATTTGATACGATTGTTACGCGATACTACACTCATAAGAGTCTCTCTTGAGAATATTCTTGGAAAACGAGTAGTCGTTTATCCGATAATATCCGAAAGATGGGATGATGACTATGGGAACCTCTTGTAGAACATGTTTGGCAAGTTTAAACCCTAGTACACTCCATTTGGGTGGTTCTTAACCGAGACTCCATGCTCGTGACTCGCAACAAACCCTTGATTCGTGGTTGATCCGTTCATGTATCCTTAATATCAATGGAACTTGGGTGTTGATAAGGTGTAAACCATAATCTACCAAAATGGATGATTGATATTAAGGATAATATGATCTATCCCATGACCTTTGTTTGGTGTGCTTTGCTTGATCCTTGAGTGTGATTGTTGCATTCATGCATCCATATCATCAATAATGAAGAGAATTTTCAAAGAACTTAAGGGGTCTATTTGCAAATTTTCAGACATGGAAAGACAAAGAAGGAATACAAAGAAGTACAGTTTAAGACAACAAGATTTGAAAGATTTAAGGAATCTGACATCCTATGTATTAGATCCTTTGGGTTTCAAGGCTCGGTTTGGGAAGCTCCTTCCTCTTCTGACTGCTCAGGTAGATGAAGGATTGATGAGTGTATTGGTGCAGTTTTATGATCCCTTGTATCGTTGCTTCACGTTTCTGGACTTCCAGCTCTTGCCTACGCTTGAGGAGTATGCCTACCTTGTGGGTATACCAATTCTAGACCAGTTGTCGTTCAGTGGCTTGGAGAGTATTCCTACTTCTCAAGAGATAACAGACATGTTACATATAGACGAATCTCTGGTTGGTGCTCATATGACTACCAAAGGTGGAATTCAAGGTCTCCCTTCTGAGTTCCTTATTGCTCAAGCTATTATGTATGGGAAGGCCATGAGTGAGGACGCCTTTGAGGCCATATTTGTACTTCTCATCTATGGGTTAGTGTTGTTCCCCAACATCGACAAATTTGTGGATGTGAACGCTATTAGGATCTTCTCTACTCTTAATCCCGTTCCGACTCTGTTGGGTGACACTTATTTCTCTTTGCATATGAGGAATGCAAAGGGTGGTGGCGCCATTCTGTGCTGTTTGCCTCTGTTATATAAGTGGTTTATTTCTCACTTACCGCAGACGGTCGCCTTCAAGGAGAACAAGAGATGTCTACGGTGGTCCACGAGACTCATGTCTCTCACTAATGATGATATCTCTTGGTACAACCATGTGTATGATGGTATGCAGATTATCGACTCTTGTGGCGAATTCTCCAATGTACCTCTTCTTCGTACATGTGGTGGGATTAACTACAACCCTGTTTTGGCACGTCGTCAGCTTGGGTTCCCCCTAAAGGATAAACCTAATAACATTCTGTTAGAGGGTGTGTTCTTTCAGGAGGGTAAAGGTCCCCAAGGCTTGAAGGGCAGAATGGTCCGCGTCATAGGAAAGGAAGGAAAGAGTTGGGTCCTAAGAATTGTGTTGCTATGGAGCCTTACACTGTTTGGGTTAGGAAGAGAGCATATGAGTATCTCATGCCTTACGAGTATCCAAGACCTACACCTTTGGTTATGGTTGGGCCTTCAACCTTCCCTGACCAAGGAGTAGAGGAGCTGAGAGACGAAGACCGATCACGTTCTTGGATCCGTGAAAGAGAGGAGTTGCTTCAGCAGATCAAGGAGAAGGATGCTTTGATTGAGTTTCTCGAGCATCAGGTTATTGATGATCCTAATGATGCATGGACTTCTCTACTTCCTCAGTCTTCCAGGTTTTCGAAGCCTACGAGAGGGAGGTGAAGAGACTTCGTGCATCCTATCTTCCTGTGTCCCGAGCTTTAGATGATTGTTTCTAGGGATCCATATGATGATTATTTTCCTTTTCCCTTGTATATGGTTACCAATGCGGTACTTCTTTGGTGTAAAATATTTCTCAGATATTATGTTTCCGTATAAAAGTGTTTAATATTTCCAAAATTTGCAAATAGAACCCTAAAATTCCTTTGAAATGAAAAACAAATCATATGCACAAGCATTGCATGCATCATGTGCATAAGCAGGTTTTGTTCTCGGCTACTTGTCCTGTGGTCTAACTCTGTGTTCTTCATTTATTTTGAAGATAAACTGACTCACCGGTACTACACCAGAGCCAACATTTCAAGACTGATGGATCATTTGGAACAAGAGAATCGCGAACTGAAAGAGGAAGTGACCAGATTAAGTGCCTTGATGGAGTCATTCATGGTTGCCCAGAGCCAGTCTTCTCCGACACCTTCAACTCCTCCCCAGAGGACCGTCATCTCTGAGATTGTCTCCTCGACTGTGCCTGCAGCCAGTCCACACTTTTCTCCAACGGCCATGCCAGCCGGATTCCCGTGGGGGATGCCTCCCAATTTCATCCCCGAGGGTCCTGCTCCCACCTTTGCTTCTATGCCGACATCTAGCCCGGTCCTTGTTGTTCCTCCTCCTGTTGTGCATACTCTTCCCAGAGTAGACGACACCATCTATCATTCTGAGCCGTCTGAGGGCCCAGATGTCTATGAGAAGATGGACGTTATGAACGATCAATTTCTTGAGCTTCGCAAGGAATTGAAAACTCTCAGAGGAAAGGATCTTTTCGGCAAGTCTGCTGCCGAACTCTGCTTGGTTCCTAATGTGAAGATCCCTGTGAAATTCAAGGTCCCTGACTTTGAAAAATACAAGGGAAATACTTGCCCTCTCAGCCACCTGGTCATGTATGCTAGGAAAATGTCGACTCAGACCGACAATGACCAACTGCTCATTCACTACTTTCAGGACAGTTTGTCCGGTGCTGCTCTGCGTTAGTACATGGGTTTAGACAGTGCGAACATCCGATCCTTCAACGATCTTGGCGAGGCCTTCGTCAAGCAATACAAGTACAATGTGGATATGGCTCCCGATAGGGATCAATTGAGGGCCATGTCCCAGAAGGATAAGGAAACATTCAAAGAATACGCCCAGAGGTGGCGAGAGGTAGCTGCACAGATCGTGCCCCCGCTAGAAGAGAAAGAGATGACTAAGATCTTTTTGAAGACCTTAAGTTCTTTTTATTATGAGTGGATGATTGCTAGCGCTCCTTCTGACTTCACCGAGATGGTGAATATGAGGATGCGTCTAGAAGAAGGGGTTAGAGAAGGGCGTCTGACAAGAGAGGAAGGCCCTTCTGCCAAATGTTATGGGGTGTTTGCGAAAAAGAAAGATGGAGAAGCACATGCTGTGACTTCCCATGTGAAACCTAGAAGACCCTCTGTGAGGAGGAAGACCGTGCATCCCACCGGTAACCAGCACCAGGTGGCTCACATAGCACTTGTCTTCAGAGATAATCAGCAGTACCAGCAACATAACAACAATCAGCAACCACATCCGTAATATCAACATCAACAGCACCGTCCGCAACTGCAGGCCTACCAGCCTCGAAACAGTAATCAAACCAGCACGGGTTACGAGAGGAAAAGGGTCACCTTCGATCCTATTCTGATGACGTATGCAGAGTTATATCCCTCTTTGATAGAGAGGAAGTTGATTACTCCACGAGACCCACCGACTATACCTACTAACCCCCAGTGGTGGTATAAGCCCGAATTACACTGTGTTTACCATTCTGGTGCTCCCGGCCACGACGTGGAGAATTGCTACCCTTTGAAGACCAAAGTTCAAGACCTTGTGAGGTGTGGCATTCTGTGTTTCGAGGACGTAGGTCCTAATGTGAAGAAGAACCCATTGCCCGAGCATGGGAAATCTGTCAACATGGTCCAGGGTTGCCCTGGCAAATACAAAGTCAAATACGTCAGTCATATTCGACAATCACTGGTTGAGTTGCATCGTTTGCTATGTGATTATAGTCATTATGAGCATGACCACGATAGATGCCGAGTCTGTTATGTTAATCAAAGAGTTTGTCGCTAGGTGCGCAAAGATGTGCAAGAAATGCTGGATGAAGGAGTCATTAAGATCCTTCAAAACAGAAATGTTGACGAAGATGCTGATGAGGTCAATGTAATTTCCCCAGTATTCTGGATCCCCGAACCTGTTAGCATCAAGTATGATGGTAGCAAGCAGAAGGTTTCTCCCGCATTAACCATCAAGCCAGCCAGACCGGTACCGTACTCTTCTGAAAAAGCAGTTCCCTATTGCTACAATGTTGTCACGGTAGAAAATGGGAAAGATGTGTCCTTGCCATCCTCATCTGTTGTTAACATTGCCGATGTTAGTGGTTTGACCCGCAACGGTCGTGTATTTTCAGCACCGCCAAAGCCTCAGGCTGATGCTCAAGGAAGTGTTAATGCTGATTTTGTTGAACGCCCGATTGGGAATGATGTGGGCACTCCGAATCCGGCACTTGTTGTTAAGCCCTCCTCTGTATTGAAAACTCCTACTTCTGTTGGCCCTAGTGGCAATACGAAAGAAGATTGTGATGAGATGTTGAGGCTCATCAAAAGGAGTGAGTACAATGTTGTAGACCAGCTTCTACAAACACCATCCAAAATATTTGTGTTATCATTGCTTTTAAATTCAGAACCACACCGAGAGGCTCTGCAGAAGGTGTTGGATGTGGCATATGTGGATCACGATGTCACGATAGAGCAATTCGATAGCATTGTTGCAAACATTACTGCTTGTAACAACTTGAGCTTTAGTGACGCTGATCTCCCCGAGGAGGGAAGAGACCACAACTTGGCATTACATATATCTATGAGCTGCAAGGATGATGCCATGTCCAATGTGTTGGTGGACACTGGGTCATCGTTGAATGTGTTGCCGAAGACCACTCTCGCGAAGTTGTCATATCAAGGGCCTCCCATGAGGCAGAGTGGAGTAGTTGTGAAGGCTTTCAATGGGTCTCGCAAAACTGTGATTGGGGAAGTTGATCTCCCAATCAAGATTGGACCAAGTGATTTCCAGATTACCTTCCAGGTTATGGATATTCACCCATCGTATAGCTGTCTCCTAGGCAAACCATGGATTCACGAGGCAGGCACTGTGACATCCACCCTACACCAGAAACTGAAATTTGTGAAGAATAAGAAGCTGGTGATGGTAGGGGGAGAAAGGGCTCTCCTGGTTAGCCATTTGTCTTCCTTCTTTTATATAGATGCTGAGGATGAAGTTGGAACTCCCTTCCAAGCTTTATCTATTGCTGAGCCTATTGAGAAGAGAACTCCTTCATTTGCTTCCTACAAAGATGCAAAGTTGGCCATTGAGCGTGGTGCAACTGCTGGATTAGGGAAAATGATTGAGCTAGAAGACAACAAGTCCCGGGCTGGCATAGGTTATTCGTCTGGGGTTTCCAACACGCACGGTCTGTTCAAGAGTGGAGGGTTCATCCACGCTGGTCAAGACGAAGAGGCTGCTGCCGTTCTGGAAGAGGACGAAAAGGATTCTGGCAACTTCGTCATCCCTGGGGGGATCTGCAATAATTGGGTCGCTGTGGATATTCCAACAGTTATCCATAAGTCAAAGTAATGTTCATTGTGTTTAAAAACCCTCCTCCCATGCCAAAAGGAAGAGTGACGACATTTTTGGCGCATAAATACAATGATATTTTCATTCAATAGATTCATGTTAAATGTTTGTTTTTCCAATTATTCTCCCTTTTCGCTTTTTGCATGAAATTGGTGATCACATAAAACCTAAAAATAGAATAAAATCAATCTTTTCATCTGCATATTGGATTTGCCTTGTTTGAATTCTAGAGCTTTTCATATACAAAATCATTATGCAGGTTGATCAAACCCATTGAACATAATGACCCAACACCATCTCCCAACTTTGAATTCCCTGTATTTGAAGCGGAAGAAGATGATGTTGAAGAGATTCCTGACGAGATTACCCGTCTACTTGAGCATGAAGAGAAGATCATTCAGCCGCATCTTGAGAATCTAGAAACAGTCAACTTGGGGTCTGCAGATTGTGTGCGAGAAGTAAAGATTGGGGCACTCTTGGAAGGATCTGTTAAGAAGGGGTTGATCGAATTGCTACGAGAATATGTTGATGTCTTTTCCTGGTCATATGAAGACATGCCCAGTCTAGATACAAATATTGTGCAACATTTCCTACCTTTGAAACCTAAGTGCGTGCCTGTGAAGCAGAAGCTCAGAAGAACTCATCCCGATATGGCAGTGAAGATCAAAGAGGAAGTTCAGAAGCAAATTGATGCAGGGTTTCTGGTGACTTCTACATATCCTCAATGGGTGGCAAATATTGTATCCGTACCTAAGAAAGACGGAAAAGTCCGGATGTGTGTGGACTATAGGGACTTGAATAAAGCTAGTCCAAAAGATGATTTTCCTCTACCACATATTGATATGTTGGTAGACAATATAGCTAAATTCAATGTCTTCTCATTTATGGACGGATTTTACGGATATAATCAGATTAAGATGGCACCCGAGGATATGGAAAAGACAACATTCATCACACCTTGGGGAACACTGTGTTATCGAGTGATGCCCTTCGGTTTGAAGAACGCCGGAGCCACGTATCAACGAGCTATGACCACCTTGTTTCATGATATGATGCACAGATTAAGGTATATGTTGATGATATGATCGCTAAGTCAAGAACGGAAGTTAAACATGTAGAGCACCTGTCGAAGCTTCTTCGGCGTTTGAGAAAATATAAGCTCCGTCTGAATCCCAACAAGTGTACGTTTGGAGTCCGTTCCGGCAAGTTATTGGGCTTTATTGTTAGTGAAAGAGGTATTGAGGTTGATCCTGCAAAGGTCAAAGCAATACAAGAGATGCCTGCGCCCAAAACTGAGAAGCAAGTCCGAGGTTTTCTTGGCCGCTTGAATTATATTTCCAGATTCATATCCCACATGACTGCCACATGTGCACCAATATTCAAGCTCCTCCGGAAAGATCAGTCTCATGATTGGACAGAGGATTGCCAGAAAGCTTTCGAAAGTATTAAAGAGTATCTGTCTGAGCCTCCGATTCTGTCTCCGCCCGTGGAAGGAAGACCATTGATTATGTATCTGACTGTTCTTGAAGACTCAATGGGTTGTGTCCTTGGTCAGCAAGACGAATCAGGAAAGAAAGAATATGTTATTTACTACTTGAGCAAGAAGTTCACTGATTGTGAGTCTCGATACTCAATGCTTGAGAAAACATGTTGTGCTTTGGCTTGGGCTGCTAAGCGCCTACGCCAGTATATGTTAAATCATACGACTTGGTTGATATCCAGAATGGATCCAATCAAGTATATCTTCGAGAAGCCTGCTTTAACAGGGAGGATTGCCCGTTGGAAGATGTTGTTATCTGAGTATGATATTGAGTATCGAGCTCAGAAGGCTATTAAAGGTAGTATCTTGGCTGACCACTTGGCACATCAGCCGATCGAGGATTATCAGTCAGTTCAGTATGACTTCCCAGATGAGGAAATCTTGTATTTGAAGATGAAAGATTGCGATGAGCCTACGCTCGATGAAGGGCCAGAGCCTAGTTCCAGATGGAGCATGGTATTGATGGCGCTGTAAATCAATATGGAAATGGTATTGGGGCAGTGATTATTACTCCTCAGGGCACACATATTCCTTTTACAGCAAGGCTAACTTTCAAATGCACGAATAATGTGGCTGAGTATGAAGCTTGTATTATGGGATTGGAGGAGTGCATTGATCTAAGGATCAAGCATCTTGATGTATATGGTGATTCGGCCCTCGTTGTTAATCAGATTAAGGGTGAATGGGAAACGAATCACCCTGGCCTCATTCCATATAGGGATTATGCGAGGAGGATTTCAACATTCTTTACTGAGGTTGACTTCCATCATATTCCTCGAGATGAGAATCGGATGGCAGATGCTCTTGCTACACTCGCTTCAATGATTGTGGTTAAACTTTGGAATGAAGTCCCCAATATCACTGTGATGCGCTTGGACAAACCAACTCATGTATTTGTAGTAGAAGAAGTAGAAGATGATAAACCATGGTATTATGATATCAAATGTTTCCTTCAGAACCGATCTTACCCGCCTGGGGCATCTGTGAAAGACAGGAAGACTCTGAGGATATTATCTGGCAGTTTCTACCTCAATGGCGATGTGCTTTATAAGAGAAATTTTGACATGGTTCTGCTCAGATGCGTGGATAGACACGAAGCAGACCTGTTGATGACTGAAGTCCACGAGGGTTCATTTGGTACTCATTCCAATGGACATGCCATGGCTAGAAAGATATCGAGAGCAGGCTACTATTGGCTGACAATGGAGTCTGACTGCTGCAAATATGTGAAGAAATGCCATAAGTGTCAGATTTATGCGAATAAGATTCATATTCCCCCGACACTTCTGAATGTGATTTCATCACCATGGCCCTTCTCCATGTGAGGAATCGACATGATTGGCATGATAAAGCCAAAAGCGTCTAATGGACACAGGTTTATTCTCGTAGCCATTGATTACTTCACCAAGTGGGTTGAAGCGGCGTCATATGCAAATGTGACCAGGCAGGTGGTTGTGAAGTTTATCAAGAATCAACTCATATGCAGATATGGTGTGCCAGATAAGATCATTACTAATAATGGATCTAACTTGAACAACAAGATGATGAAAGAGCTGTGTAGTGAGTTCAAGATTGCACATCATAACTCTTCTCCCTATAGACCCAAGATGAATGGGGCTATTGAAGCTGCTAATAAGAACATCAAGAAGATTATCCAGAAGATGGTTGTTACGTACAAATATTGGCATGAGATGTTGCCATTTGCTTTACACGGATATCGTACATCTGTCCGCACTTCAACAGGGGCAACCCCTTTCTCTCTTGTTTATGGCATGGAGGTTGTACTCCCAGTAGAGGTGGAGATCCCATCAATGAGAGTCTTGATGGAAGCCAAGTTAACTGATGCTTGTAGCGGGGTATTCGTTACCATTAGAGATATTGACTAACTCCAAGGTAAATCATACAAGTCGAGTCACCACCGCACTTCTATTTATCCAAAGGAATGGTTAGAAAGCGAACAAAAACCTAATAGTTTTAACAAAAACTAGTAAAAGAAACAGAGATCTAGGTAAGGGGGTTGGTTATGCAATGGGAAGGTTGTTGTTTTGTGAAAATTTGTTTGTGCAAACATGATTGAAGAGATGAGAGGAGAATATACAAGTTATTTACATTTTTTGTGTTTGGATGGATAAACCCATTGCCTACGTACCATCTTAAAAAAAGATTAGGATCAAAACCTCGTAGTTCGGGGTAAAAATCTTAAAACAAGTTGGTGAATTGATTGGTCCAAAAGCCTTAAGGTCTTTTGTTATCAAAGGGAAAAAACTCAACCAAACCACAAATCCACCATGTGAGGATAACTTCAACATGCTAGTGAGGGGTTAACCCTATAATAAGCATGGAAGACTCATTGTCCATCACTAAGGATATAGGTGAGTATTACATCTACCACAAAGATAACTCAAACCTAATAGCTAAAGGTTATGGAAAATTTGATTAAGAAGGTGGTCATTGGAACCACAAAAGGCATTTGAATGGGTTATATTTACCAATTAGAAGTGTATACAAAAATGGTCAAAGTTGACTTAAAAGTTCAATTCAAAATAAGTGTTATGAAAAGAAAGTTTGAAAATCAAAAGCATAAGGCTTAGGTTTCTAATGTTTAAAACACTGGTTAAATGTTTGCACAAAGAGTTTTGGCTTGGGTTAGAGTGAGAGAAGAAGAAGAAGGGCTAAGTCCTAAGTAAAACAAAAAGAGAAGGGATAAAGAATCAAAACCACAATGGAGTCCCTCTCTTGAGATCATATTGATGATCCAAGTAGCTCCCATCCTTTGGAATAAGCAACCACAAAGCATAACCAATCAAACAAGTCTCTTAAAATATCCTCAATGTATCTTGTATCTTCCACTTGGATTAACATGGCAATGGTCCTTCAATTAAGCTCAAGTAGAATCCCTAGCACAAAAGCACACACATCAAAATTTCTATGAAATAAAACAAGAATGGACAAGAGTGAGTTTAGAGATTTGGTCCTTCTAATCCATCTTCATCATTAAGGTCCATTTACTCCAAATTGCATAAGGAAAGTCCTAGAATCTAAGTCCAATTCTCCATTCTTTGCATAGGGAAAGTCCTAGAAACTAAGTCCATTTCTTTGTATTTGGTTCACAACAATCAAAACAGAACACAAGCATAATAGTATATACACAATTATGTGCTCAAGTGAGCAAAAGGCAAATGCCATTAACATAAACATGTTCTCAAGTGAGCAAAGAGAAAAGCAAATGGATAATATGTACAAGAATAGTAAATTGCATAAAAGTAAAGTGCATAAAGTAAATGTTAATTGTCAATAGTTAGTGTGCCATAAGGCAAATTTAGCGCTATGTTAAGCAATCGTAATTGGACTTATGTAGAAGTCACAACTATCTGAGGCCGGTCAATAATAATGTAGGCAACAAACACAAGTTAGGAGTCTTGATTAGTGAACTAAGTCCCAACAACTTGCCATGCCAAAAAGAGAAGAGAATTGATCTTGTATTGGTTTAAGCCTTTTGCATGATTTAGGAGACAACCTATCCTTAATGCAAAGCCATTCACTTGATCAATTGATCAAGATGAATTAGATTTGAATCAAGGAAGATTAAATCTCCCTAACCAATGCTAACTTATCAACCTTCAACTCATTGATCAAAAAGAAAATAAGAAGGAGAAGAAGAAGGAGATGGATAAGAGAAATGGAAATGGCAAAATTAAAGTGCATTAAATGAAATACAATGTACCAATCCTCATATGTTGACCAATAACATTGAAAGTCAAGGTCAAACAATCAAAAACAGAAGTGAGATGAAGATTGGAAATCAAGAAATGAATAAAATATTTTTGGCATTTTTTAATATTTAATATTAAACTTGAATTAAAAATAAAAGAAAGGTCAAACTTCAAAATCACTTCAAATCAACCTTGAAAGGTCCAAGTAATTTATCCTAAGTTCAACAAGGTCAAACAAAGTTTGACAAAAAATTTCAGCATTTTTAAAAGTCAGAAACTATTTTTAATCAATTAAAAATGAATAAAAATAACCTAATTGAACTAAAATCTCAAATAAATCTCAAATCAATTTAAAAATTGATGATAATATTTTTCATAGATCCATCATCATTCAAATAGGTTAGGAAAATATTTTTGTATTTTTTGAATATCAAAAACTAATTAAAATGAATTAAAAATAACCAGAAAAGAGAAAATTCACAAAAAAATATTAAATGACAAAATAAAAAATATTAAAAATTAGAAGTAGAAACTAGAAATTATTTGGAGACTAATGCAATTGGTCCCATAATTTTTGGATTAAAAATGAAAGAGATATGAATTTTTGAAAATAATTGGAATTAAAGAAAATAAAATCAGAAAATAGAAAATGGCAAAAAACGAGAGCCCTTGGATCTGAGCTCATTAATTGAGCTGGAAGATCCAAGCATCCATAGGCGCGCGCCTATTGTAGTCCACGGTCAATGCAATCACATGAAAACCAATAAAAAGTCATAACAATGAAGGATCCAGATTAGATCTGGAAAAGAGATCACACGGCCAGGGATTGATCTGACAATGATGAAGCCACCAGAGCCACCGTCTTCTCCGGTGAGCTTGGATTTTCCGGCCAAAATTGCAGAGATTCAAAAGGCAACCAAAGTACACGATCCTTATACCAAAATGAAGCTGGGGTGATGTACATCACCCCTATAACCTTGAATCACACTCAAGATTCCTATAGGTTGAGAAATCTGAGGTGGAAGATTCAGGTATGGAAAATGCAGATCAAAGAAAAACGAAATTGAAGCTACCACTAGCTTGCCTCTCAAATGAGGACTTCAGAAAACACTATATTCAAGCACATAGGTCAATGGATGATGAGATTCGAAGAAAATACCAGTTGAAGAGTAAGCTTGGATTCTGGGAACTTGAGCCCGATTCTTTGCTTGCTTTGCTAAAACAGAAGATCAGTGAGATGAATGATGAAGGTTTAGAAGCTTAAGATCCAAGATTTCAACCAGATGAAGTTGGATTTTGGATTTGAAAAATTTGAAGAAAATGAAATTTCTTCTTTGGTGAGAGGTTGAGTTTTGATTTCTGCAGCAATTCAGGTTGAATCAGGTGTGAAATTTGAATGGCATAGGGTCTCTATTTATAGAGGGAAAGGCAAGGGAATGATGAAATGATCCGTGTGCATGAATTTGGATACCACTTGCATGGGCTTGCATGATCATGCTCAAGGCCCAAAAACAATGCCAATTGCAAGCTGAACTCAAATGCCAAAGGTTTGGATGTGTAATTTGCTCTGTATTGGCTTGTGCAACAAGATTTCAACATGAATTCCACAATTGAACCTAAACATTCACCTCTTCGAAAATACTATTTAGAAAATCCACACATAGGCATGTGGGTAATGGTTGGAAAGGTCTTTGTATAAGGAACAAATGTTATGTTGGACAAAAACTCATTTGAAGTATGGAAATTTATGAAAATTGAGTTTAAAGTGTGATGTGCAAAAAATGTCAATGCAAGGTTTCTAAATTTGGCCAATGTTCAAGCCCTTCTGTTTTGATGATTCAAGCCCCAAATGGAAACATCTCCAACATCAAAGTTGTAGATCTTTTCAAAAAAATCAAAATAGACTTAAATTTTGCATCATTTGGATTTTTTATGAAAGAGTTATGGGCACTTGAAGTTGGACTTTTTTGCCTTTCAATGCATTTGGTCAAAAAGGACCTATAATGTCTTGCATTATCACATGTATTTCCTTTGCGATTTTGAAATTTTGATGAACATAACATTTGAAGTAGACAACTTAAGCTTTCCAGTTCATTTGATCCCACCTCAAAATCATAAAAAATGAACGAGTTATGTCCTTGGGAAGTTGACCCACAATTAGGGTTTCAGTCAAAATGACCCATAATGTATTGGAATGACAGATGGCCTTCCAAGCTTCAAATAAATTTTTGATGAACATGAAAGTTGTTCATATTGTCCTTAAGAACATTGTTTCTTTTGGAACCATCTCCATTTGACCAACACATAAAATGTTAGGTCTTAGTGCATTTCAAAATAGTCAGATGAATTGACTGATCAACTTCTCAAGTCCATGCCTCATATCTTGATGAATTGATGATTGAGGATACTCAAATAAGTTCAAATATGAATTAAATGATGAATTAAAGAACTTCCCTTGATTGTATTTGATCATGGGCTGAGGTTGCTTCAGGAGCAAAGCATTGTGGTGCACAGATGAATTAGGGTTTCCTTGGGGCACAAACCTCAAACCTCTTGACTTGCTTTGATCAAAATGATGAATTGAGATACTAGGGAGGCATATTTGATGGATGAGAGCTTTGGGAACCATTACCATGCTTGCTATCATCTCCTCTTGACCATGTCTTTGTACCAATAATCTCCTAGAAGCTTTGGACCTTGTGATTGCTCAAGCTACAAACAAAAGATGTTAGTGACATATTTTTTTTTGGTTTTGGTTAGTAAGCAAAATAAGAAAAGCAATGATATACAATTCAAGCATGCTTGGTGATCTCAAACCACTCACAAGAGGTCCCTCCCAAAGGCAAGGGGAACCAAGATGCTTATGATCCTTGAGGCAATGCAAAATGCAATATTATGATGGCATGAGGGATCTTAGGGACAAAATTGGGGTCTTACAATGCTGAATGGGTTCAGAGTCGTTATGACCAGTTGAATTTGATAGAAGAGAAGAGATTGACTGCCATGTGCCATGGCCAATTATATCAGCAAAGGATGAAGAAAGCTTTTGATAGAAAGGTCAAGCCTCGTGTGTTCCGAGAAGGTGACCTTGTGCTCAGGAAAGTCTTGTCTTTCGCGCCCGATTCTAGGGGCAAGTGGACTCCAAACTATGAAGGTCTATATGTTGTTAAGAGAGCCTTTTCAGGCGGTGCTTTGATACTTACAACTATGGATGGGGAGGATTTCACTCGTCCTGTGAATTCAGATGCAGTCAAGAAATACTTCGCCTAAAAAAATAAAAACAGAACAGCTCGCTAAGTTGAAAAACCGAAAGGGCGGCTTAGGCAAAAATGAGCGTCTCGGTGGATTGAAAACCCGAAAGGGCGATCCAGGCAAAAGTTAGAGACATAAAAAATGAATATATATATATATATATATATATATATATATATATATATATATATATATATATATATATATATATATATATATATATATCCCGCTAGATTGAGTACCTCATCCTGGGGCAATCTAGGCAAAAATTAGGGATTTGGCAAGTAACTGCATCCTGACAAGGCTTTGTTCTACAACTGTCAATCCGTCAGAGATTCTTGCTCATTCGTCATCAACCAAAGCTACAAATACATCGGATTCAGAATTGGTGGAGAAATGGTCATTATGTTCAATGTAGCCCTTTTCCAATATATATCACCAATTTCAAATTTGTAAAGATCTATGGAGTCCTGCCATTTGCAGACTACCATTCCATCAAATAAATTTGAGCCTTTTATCCGATTATTTGCACTCTTGTTTGTTTCTATTCAACAAATGTTTTGCATGTTTCCATTGAAAAAGTATCATTGTTTTAAATAATCGAATTTTTCATAAATTTGTTTTTTAACAAAATGAACATTCACAATGACATAAGGATACTTAGGAGATCTCCAGTGCTCTCCCAAGGATGGTATGATCCCCAACAGGGTAAGACATTTGTTCATATTCCTGGCAGGCTTGTATCTTCTTCCTCCGGGCCTTTTATGTTTTTTCTACTGAGCGGAGTGTTTGGTAAGATATTCACCACTCTTCCCGTCAGCAGGGTAGCAACCCTCCCTCCTCGGCAGATGTGATCTCTTTGGTAAGCACGGTATTTGGTGGTGACCTTGGAAGCTTCCTGTTTGGTGGATTGATCCACAGATCCCCCACCTCCTCGGATAGATTCCCCAGTAAAGTTGCTTATGTGGCGGATTTTATCTGTGCAATAACTCCTGTCCCCAGCTAGAATGACTGATGTCCATCCCCCTGCAGAGATCTTTGCTTCCTGGTATCTTTTGCCCTCATCAGTTTGGATACTCTCCGATGAACCTGGCCTTCTTTCTTGAGATGTAGTACCGGATGTTTGTGTACTTATCCTTTGGAACTGTTTGTGTTAGAAATGTTTGTTTGTCAGCATTCATCATACATAAAACACGCATGCGTGCATATAGTTTTCAAACATTCAAATATTCATATTGCATTCTTTGCCATATATCTTTGTTTGTTATTCTTTGCTAGTTGGTAATACGCTTCCCAAGCAGATGTCGGTGTCTGATCTCCCCATGTAGAGTCAACCCCTTAAGCATAAAGTGTTTATCTTTCCTCCCGTATTCCCTACCGAGTTATAACCTCGTGGATGACGGTTGTTTCTGTTTCTTCCCAACACATATATTGGGATGGGTTTCCCTATTGAGTTATATCCTCACTAGGACGAGTCTTGATTCAGTTTGCCTCTTTAGTTTGATCCTAGATTGGCCTGTTGTGACTATTTCCTGCACTTCCCTGTGGTAAATGAATAATTGCTTAGTAATTAGTAATCATTCATCTTATCCCCAGCGGAGTCTGTGGTTTTCTACCCAGTAACCGGTAGTTGTAAACCCTATTTCATCCCCTTGTAGAGTTAACCTAATCGAAGACGGTTACTCTTCCGTGGTTTTCTACCCGGTATCCGGTAGATGTAATCCCTTCCTTGACGGTTATCATTATCCAATATTCGGTGTTGATATCCCCTCATTCTCCTGGATAATTGCTCTGATTAAGCAGTTTATCCCCAGTAAGTCATCTTTCATATACCGGTTGCCAGTAATGTTTGTTGCTCCATTTGAATGGTCATCATTATATACCTAGTTTCGGTATCCCGATGCCTTTCTCTCTCGGTCGATCTCTCCTTTATTAACCCAGTAACCGGTTGTGGATAATCTTCCATGCGAGTATATTATCTACGTTCTGACGGTAATAGATAATATATCTCATGCACTCTCTGGTTGAAGTCCTCTGCTCTTCCCCAGTCGAGTAAGATTCGTATCCCTTTTATTGGAATCGAATGTCCATCCTATAATCGAGTTTGCTTTAGCCCTCTTTTGGATGATGAGTGTTTTGGGAATATTCCCCAATTCATGCTTTGGTTGATCACCTATTATATGCCCAGTAACCGGCATTCCTGGTGTTCTTTCCTTCTGCTCTCTATTATGACTTTTTTGTCCCCTGTGGAGTCAGATTTTCCTGAATTGAAATATACCTTTTAGGTTTTCCTCAGATGATTTGGTTGATTGATATCTCTCACCCTTATACCGGTCTTAGATATTCATTCTCCCGGAGCATGTTTTTCCCTCACCCTTACGCCAGTGGGATCACATGACTTCTTTTTGAGCTTATTACCCAGTAACCGGTAATACCTCATTTGTTATTCCCTCAGTTGAGTCCTTAGTGGACATTCCCACCCGAGTCCGGATTTTTATCCGAAGTATCCATTGTGGTTAACTTTGATGTATTGGCATATTCCCCAATACATGCGTCTTCGATTCCGCTCGAGTCTTTCCATTGATTTATTCCATGGATTCTATCTGTGTCTCTCAGTACGTTTCAAGTCGTGACCTGCTCACACGTTTTCATCCCTTTACTCCCCGGTAGAGTCTCTGCCCCATAGATTGAATTATTCATAGGGATTGTCGATTTCCTCCCGATCCTTGCCTTTGTGGACACATATCCCCACAGAGTTTTACCATTTGCATGCATACATCTGCATCATGAGGTCTCTTAGGGACCAAAATTCGTCTCTTTGTTATTATTTAAGCCCATTCTACCTCGTCGAGACGAAGATTTTAACCTTCACTTCTCCGACTAGAATGACCTTAAATAGGGGCATCTGTAAGACCCCAATTTTGTCCCTAAGATCCCTCATGGCATCATAATATTGCATTTGCATTGCCTCAAGGATCATAAGCATCTTGGTTCCCTTCACCTTTGGGTGGGATCCCTTGTGAGTGGTTTGAGATCACCAAGCATGCTTGAATTGTATATCATTGTTTTTCTCATTTTGTTTATTAACCAAAAGCACAAAAATATGTCACTAACATCTTTTGTTTGTAGCTTGAGCAATCACAAGGTCAAGAGCTTCAAGGTGATCCTTTGTGCAAAGATATGGCCAAGTGAAGATGAAAGCAAGCATGGTAATGGTTCCCAAAGCTCTCATCTATCAAATATGCCTCCCTAGCATCTCAACTCATCATTTTGATCAAATCAAGTCAAAGGGTTTGAGGTTTGTCCCCCAAAGAAACCCTAATTCATCTGTGCACTACAATGCCTTGCTCTTGAAGCAACCTCAGCCCATGATCAAATACAATCAAGGGAAGTTCTTTAATTCATCATTTCATGCATATTTGAACTTATTTGGGTGTCCTCAATCATCAATTCATCAAGATATGAGTCATGGACTTGAGAAGTTGATCAGTCAATTCATCTGACTATTTTGAAGTGCACTAAGACCTAACTTTTTATGTGTTGGTAAAATGGAGATGATTCCAAAAGAAAAAATGTTCTTAAGGACAATATGAACAACTTTCATGTTCATCAAAAATTGATTTGAAGCTTGGAAGGTCATCTCCAATTCCAATACATTATAGGTCATTTTGACTGAAACCCTAATTTTGGGTCAGCTTCCCAAGGACATAACTCATTCATTTTTTATGATTTTGAGGTGGGATCAAATGCATTGGAAAGATTAGGATGTCTGCTTCAAATGTTATGTTGAACAAAATTTCAAAATCTCATAGGAAATACATGTGATAATGCAAGACATTATAGGTCCTTTTGGACCAAATGCATTAAAAGGCAAACAAGTCCAACTTCAAGTGCCCATAACTCTTTCATCAAAAATCCAAATGATGCAAAATTTAATTCCGTTGTTATTTTCTTGAAGAGATCTACAACTTCAATGTTGGAGGTGTTTTCATTTGAGGCTTGCATCATCAAAACAGAAGGGCTTGAACATTGGCCAAATTTAGAAACTTTGCCTTTACATGTTTTGCACCTTGCATTTTAAACTCAAAATTCACCAATTTCCACACTTCAAATGGATGTTTTCCCAACATAACAATTGTTCCTCACATCAAAACCTTTCCAACCATTACTCACATGCTCATGTTTGGATTTGGCAAATGGTATTTTCGAAGAGGAGAAGTTTTTGGTTCAATTATGCATAACACCTCAAAATTCCATGCACAAGCAATTACCATTCAGATTACACGTCCATTTCACTTTGGTATGATTTCAGATTGCATTTGGCATGGCATTTGGGCCTTTTGAGTGATCATGCAAGCCCATGCAATGAATGTCCAATTCCATGCACACGGATTGAATCACACTTGCCTTGCCATTCCATCTATAAATAGAAGCCTTACTCCATTCAAATTTGATCCATGAATCAACCTGAAATGCTGCTGAACTGAAAACCTAACCTCTTACCAAAGAAGCTATTTCACTTTTCTTCAAAATTTTCAGATCTAAAATTCAACTACATCTGGTTGAATCTTTGGATCTAAAGCTTCTAGACCTTCATCCTGTACTCCATTGATCTTCTGTTTTGGCAAAGGAAGCAAGGAATCAAGCTCAAATCTCCAGAATCCAAGGTTGTTCTTCAACTGGTTTTTTCTTCGAAACTCATCATCTATTGATCTATTTGCTTGGATCTTGTGTTGGCTGAAGCCCTCTCAATAGAGGCATCATTACTGTGCATTTAATTTTTGAAATCCACCAAGTTCTCATGAACATCACAGAATTTCCATCTCTGATTTCTCTCAATATAGAGATCTAGAGTGGAATTGAGTGATACAGGGATGATGTACATCATCCCAGCTTTCCAATGATGTATGGATCGTGTATTTTGGTTAAGCTTTTGAAACCTGCAAATGTCACCGGAATCTTCATGCTCACCGGAGAAGAAGGTGGCTCCGGTGGCCGTCCCTTTGCCAGATGCGTTGTGGATCGTTGGATCTGATTTCCAGTTTATATCCTAGCCCTTGGATCTTTTGACTTTTATTAATGCTAGGTGTTACGCGTTGGACTTTGGCCTATGGTGGAGGCGCGCTTCTGGAGCGTATGATCTGCCAGCTCAATTAATGAGCTCAGATCTAACGCTCATGGTTTTTTTGAATTTCTTATTTTCTGATTTTATTTCTTTTATTTCCATTATTTTCAAAAATTCATATCTTCTTCATTTTAAATCCAAAAATTATGGGAACAATTGCATTCTTCCCCAAATAATTTCTAGTTTCTAATTTTGATTTTTAATATTTTTTATTTTGTCATTTGGTATTTTTTGTGAATTTTCTCTTTTCTTGTTATTTTTAATTCATTTTAAATAGTTTTTGATATTCAAAAAATACAAAAATATTTTCCTAACCAATTTGAATGATGATGGATCTATGAAAAATATTCTCATCAATTTTTTAATTGATTTGAGATTTATTTGAGATTTTAGTTCAATTAGGTTATTTTTAATCATTTTAAATTGATTAAAAATAGTTTCTGACTTTTAAAAATGCTGAAATTTTTTGTCAAACTCTGTTTGACCTTGTTGAACTTAGGATAAATCACTTGGACCTTTCAAGGTTGATTTGAAGTGATTTTGAAGTTTGACCTTTCTTTTATTTTTAATTCAAGTTTATTTTAATATTAAAAATGTCAAAAATATTTTGCTTATTGTTTGACCTCCAATCTTCATCTCATTTCTGATTTCTCATTGTTTGACTTTGACTTTCAATGTCATTTGGTCAACACACATGGATTGGTACATGTTATTCCACTTTATGCACTTTATTCTTTCCATTTTCCTTTTCCATTATTCATCCCTTTCTTCTCCTTCTTCTTTTTCTTTTTTTGATCAATGAGTTGAAGGTTGATAAGTTAGCATTAATTAGGGAGGCTTAATCTTCCTTGATTAAAATCTAATTCATCTTGATCAATTGATCAAATGAATGGCTTTGCATTAAGGATAGGTTGCTTCCTAAATCATGCAAAAGACTTAAACCAATACAAGATCAATTCTCTTCTTCTTTTTGGCATGACAAGTTGTTGGAACTTGGTTCACTAATCAAGACTTCTAACTTATGTTATTGCCTACATTATTATTGACCGGCCTCAGATAGTTGTGACTTCTACATAAGTCCAATTACGATTGCTTAACATAGCGCTAAATTTGCCTTATGGCACACTAACTATTAACCATTAATAATTAACATTTACTTTATGCACTTTACTTTTATGCAATTTATCATTCTTGCACATATTATTCATTTGCTTTTTCCTTTGCTCATTGGAGCACATGTTTATGTTAATGCCATTTGCCTTTTGCTCACTTGAGCATATAATTGTGTATATACTATTGTGCTTGTGTTTTGTTTTGATTGTTGTGAACCAAATGCAAAGAATTGGACAAAATGGACTTAGATTTTAGGACCTTACCCTAGCAAATGGAGTTTGAAGAGCAACTAGGCCTCATGCCTTTAGAGTGCTTAAATGTCAAAGAGCAACTAGGCCTCATGCCTTTAGAATGCTTAAAGCTTAAGGATGAACTTTGAAAGGACCATACTCTAAACTCCCTCTTGTCCATTCTTTGATTGTATTATTGAACCTTTTGATGTGTGTTTTCTTGTGTTAGGAGTTCCAACTTGAGCTTAATTGAAGAACCATTACCATGAGCTTCTAAGAGAGAGAGATCCAAGATACATTGGGGAGTCTTTCCAAGAGTTCATTTGACTGTTGATTGCTTGAGTTTATGCTTTGTGTGATTGCTTATTCCAAAGGATGGAGGCTACTTGGATCATAAATATGATCTCAAGAGAGGAACTCCATTGTGGTTTTGTTTCTTTTCCCTCACCTTTTTGCTTTACTTAGGACTTTAGCCCTTCTTCTTCTTCCCTCCACTCTAACCCAAGCCAAAACTTTTGTGCAAACATTTAACCTTTGTTTTCAACATTAGAAACCTAAGCCTTATGCTTTTGATTTTCAAACTTTCTTTTCATAATACTTATTTTGAATTGAACCTTTAAATCAACTTTGACAATTTTGTACATACTTCTAATTGGTAAATATAACCCATCCAAAAACCTTGTTGTGGTTTCAAGGGCCACTTTCTAATCAAAACTTTTTCATAACCTCTAGCTATTAGGTTTGAGTTATCTTTGTGGTAGATGTAATACTCACCTATATCCTTAGTGATGGACAATGAGTCTTCCATGCTTATTATAGGGTTAACCCCTCACTAGCATGTTGAAGCTATCCTCACATGGTGGATTTGTGGTTTTAGGTTGAGTTTTTTCCCTTTGATAACAAAAGACCTTAAGGCTTTTGGACAAATCAATTCACCAACTCATTTTGAGTTTTTTACCCCGAACTACGAGGTTTTGATCCTAATCTTTTTAAGATGGTACGTAGGCAATGGGTTTATCCATTCAAACACAAAATTGTAAATAAACTTGTATATTCTCTTCTCATCTCTTCAATCATGTTTGCACAAATAAAATTTTCACAAAACAACAACCTTACAACAAGTGTGAAAAGGGCTCCCTAGGAGTACCTAGGATGTTTTGGGTGCCTAACACCTTCCCATTGCATAACCAACCCCCTTACCCAGATCTCTGACTCTCTTTTACTAGTTTTTGATTCGATAAAACTTTTAGGTTTTTGTTCGCTTTCTAACCATTCCTTTGGATAAATAGAAGTGCGGTGGCGACTCGACTTGTATGGTTTACCTTGGATTTAGTCAATATCTCTAATGGTAACGAATACCCCGTTGCCCCTTGGTACTCCTAGGGAGCCCTTTTTTATGTGTGTATGTGTTTTGGTATAAAAGATGTTTGCAATAAATAGAGTGTGGGGATGAGAAAAGAATTCATTAATTATATTTTGTGTTTGACAAGACCTTCAAACTTGTGCCTACGTACCAACATAAAACGAGGGATCAAAACCTCGTAGTTCGTGGTTTCAATTTCAAAAAGAGTGGATTGCTTTTAACAAAAATTTAAGTTTAAAAGAGGCACAAAGGCCTAAAAGAGTTTGAATGGATGTTAGTTCTTTTTTTCTTTTGAAATATTAAGTCAAATATGGTTAGATTTATTTACAAGTTTGATTTAAGAAAAGAGTTTTGAAAATGCAACGGCATAAGACCAAAGTTTCTAATTTGCAATAAAGTCTAAGTTTGAAATCACAAGCAAATAAGGTTTTTGAAAAGAGGGAGAGATTTGAAATTTAAGAAATCGGAGGAGATGAAGAGACTAATCCTAAGCAAAAATTTAAAAGTTAAGAGTTGAAAAGATCTGACCAATGGGATACAATCCAATAGACAAGAATGTCATATAGAAACCCACTTTTCCTTTGGACTATAAAATCAAGAAATATCAATAAGCAAGCAAGATGAAAAGCCAGACATCAAATAAAGATAGTCACATCCAAGCTAGCAACTTTATAGTCTTCTCCATAAGCTTCCCCATGTATCAGATGACATACTCCTTGAACGAGCTCATAATAAGGCATTAGACACAGGTTCAAAGTAACACTTACATCAAGACCATGTAGCAGATGAACTCATGTGGATCTCAATACTTGTATCAGATGAAAGCTCAAATCACAAAAACTAATTTCAGAAAAGTTGGCATTTGCCAAGTCCATTTGCATAGGGAATGTTGCCTAATTCTAAGTCCAAGGCTCAGATCAAATCCAATAGTCCACACAAACATTTTTTTAGGGTTTTTGTTGTTTATTAAATATTTTAAGGTCCTAATACCACAAACACAAACAAGATACACAAACAAATATATACAATCACAATATATGGCTCAAGTGAAAATGACATTAAAATAAACAAGTTAAATGATATGTAAAATGGCAAATGATAAATGGCTCAAATTTAAATTGCATAAAGTAAATGACTTAAAATTTAAAGCAATTATAATGGAAGTTAGTCAAAGGTTAGTTGATTAGATGTTAGTGGAGTTTTGCTTTTCAATTATTTAAGTCATTCTTTGGAGAACACTCAACCCTCTATTCACAAGCATGGATCCTTGAACCAAGACATCTTCCAAAGGAAGGAAAAAAGACCAAATTTCCACACTATACCATGAAAGGGGGGGGGGGGGGGACTTACAATATCACTTACTAGAATGCTATGCTTCTGGGTCAAAATTTAGCGCTATGTTAAGCAATCGTAATTGGACTTATGTAGAAGTCACAACTATCTGAGGCCGAGCAATAGAAATTTTGGTGTTAGTGCATGTTAGAGATATGATATAGTGTACCAATTAGTCTTGGGATATTGAGATGTCATTGGCCAATGGAAGGGGTGGGATAGAATGGGATTAAAGATGAAGAGGGAGGAGAAATGAGACAAACACAAATTGGTCATGGGAGGAATTTTATCAAACTAAAATCATCCATTCACTTTGGGAGATGAAACGTACATTTCATCAATCTCCTAAATCCAATGATTTTAATCCAACAAAATTTAAATCAATCTTGACCAAGGCCCAAGCATATAGTCAAACTTCAAAAGTCAATAAAAATGGCTCAACATAATTTCTACATAATTAAACAATAAAAAATCAAATTAAAATGCATTAAATTAAATTATGTTTGATCAAAAACCTAAAACCTCTTCAAAACACCAAATAAATGGCCAAGAGATTTATCATAGGTCAAACAAGGTCAAAGGACCTTGGAGAAAAAATTTCATTATTTTTGAAAAGTCAGAAGTATTTTTAAACAATTAAAAATATGCACAAAAACAATTAAATCATGAAAAATATCAATATTGATCCAAAGAATAATTTTAATTTAGAAAACGAAAGAGAAAAATATTTGAATTTTTTTGGTGAAAGTCCCATATTTTTTGGATCAATAATGAAGTTAATATGAATTAATGAAAAATAAGCAATTAAATGAAAAATTCATAAAGTCAAAAAAACGTGAGTCATCTAACCTCCCTCATTAATTGAGGTGGCAGATCAGATGGATGAAAATGCGCGTTCCATATGCACTGCAATTAACTGTCCCACACACGTGGTAATCAAAAGCAATGTCCAAGATTAAAACATTTTAAAAGGATCATATGGTTGAGATGCTTGCCAACACATCGCCGGAGCCAGAGCTTCGGTCTTCTTCTCCAATGGATCTCACTGGATTGGTCCACCTTCAACAATCACCAAAATGAAAAAGCAAGACATGGATTTAAAGAAAAAATGCCTAGGAGCTCGAATCTGGCCTCAATTTTATCCAATTCCAAGTATATGAAAAGATACAGGGATTTGAATTTTAAGGATCATGAACTAAGTTGCTTCGATTTAACCTCAAAGCAACTCAATCTTGTTGCCTACATTGGTAGGACTTCAGCAAACAAAAAATCAACAAGAATTATGGAGAATTGAGAGAGAATCGAAGAGAAGAAGTTACTGAAATCTCACATTCGAGGAGCTTCAGAATTATTTGATCTGGCTTCCAATTTGGCTTGGCTTAACTCTAGAAGCTTGTAGAAGATGATTTGAATGGTTAGAAATCTTGGACTCTTGGAGTTTCAATCCTAAAACAGAAGGAGAATTGAAACTCGGTTTCTCAAGAAACCTTCAAGATTATCCTTTCAGTGGCGTTTGGGGAAGAAGGGGGTCGAAGCTTGGGCAAGAGGGGTCCCATTTTTGATCATCAAGGGTCCTATTTATAGCCAATGTGAATGATATTTGCACACTTCCAAATTTGGCAAATTTTCAAATTCTCCCTTGCATGGATGCATGGGCTTGCAAGAGGCCCATGAAATGATGCCATATGATCCAAAGTTTAATGTACAATATGCTGAAATCATGTTAGAAGCTCATGCAAGTGTGTGTGGAAATTGGAACTTGAAATTATCCAAATGGTGCTTCAACTTACACCCATGCTCAAGTACCTCATACTTTATCCAAATGATATTATTTTTGACGTTTTGGAAAGGTGAGATCAAGGGGAACACCTTTCATATTTAACACTTTTTCATTTGAATCTTGGATAATGATGAATTTTAAGGTGGAAGTTTGGGAAATCAAATATATTTGAAAATTTTCTAAGTCCTAAGTCAAATGTTCACTTCTTCCACCTTGAATAACTTTTTCTATGGACTTCAAATAAGAAAAGTTCCTTCATAAAAGTTGTAGCTCTTCCAAACCTATTCAATTTGGTCACATATTTGACCTAATTTGAATTTGACATGAAGGAGTTATTCATTTTAGAAGTTGAGGAAAATCACTTGTTCAATGGTATTGGCCCAAAATGACCTATAAGGTTTCCTCTTGGAACATGCGTTTGAAAGTTGAATTTGCAATTAATCCAAACATAAAATTTGAATTAGACATATTGAATTTGATCATTAAATTTGAATGGATTTCATATCATAAAAATTGAGCAAGTTATGGTCTTGGGAAGTTGACCTCCAAACTAGGGTTTAGATAAAATGACCTATAATATTTCACCATAAAAATGACTTTCCAAGAAAAACTAGATATTGACTTCAACATAAAAGTTGTTTGGAATGTAATTTAGAGTAACGTTTCTCTTGGAATCATTTTCATATGACAGAAAGTGTAGGAGATAAGGTCCAGGGAACCCCTGTTTAGACCAGTTGACTTTCTCTGGTCAACCACCATGAACCAACTGGCTAGCTTGACATTCTCTTGACTTTTGGGACTCATGGAGGATAATATATGCATAAGATCATGTGATGTGAAGTATCCCTTGAAATATTTGATCAATTGTTGAAGAAACTTGTTGAAGAAGTCATACAAGATACCCAGATGAATTAGGGTTTCCAAGGCAAACCAACTCCAAAATCTTGATGATTTCTTGATCAAAATAACATGTAGAGATTATGGGGATTCATATATGATGTCGAGAGCCAATGTAAACCAATTCTTGATTGAGATCCATGCATTAAGGGTCTCAAACCCTAGATATGGGCTTGATAGAGCATAGGTGAGCATACACACTACCTACAAAAGAGTTAAACTATACAATAACATATTTTTGTTATTTTGGTTAGTAAACAAAGAAAAAAAAAGTATGATACAATCAAAAGTGCTTGGTAACCTTTCCTAATGCAAACCCAATGAATGGGGGATAAGGAGGATGCCAAGTTGTGATCCCAATGCTAATGCATATGATGAGATATCAGGAGGGATCTTAGGGTCAAAATTGAGGTCTTACAGCTGCCCCTATTTAAGGATGTTCTAGCTGAGGATATGAAGGTTAAAATCTTCGTATCGACTCAGTAGAATGAACTTAAATAACAACATATAGAAATAAATTTTGGTCCCTAAGAGACCTCATGATGCAAATGATATGAATGCTAAAAATAATCTCTGTGGGGAAAATGTTGCCACAAAGGAAAAGAATCTAGAGAGAATGAAAGTCCATAAGAGTATAATGCATTTCGTAAGGAAAAATCACTGAGGAGACAGAGACTCTAGGGGATAAAAAGATTGTGCGTAAGCCAAGCTACGACTTAAAACTGCTGGGGGACACGAGGGATTCCATGAAAATAAATCAATGGAAAAACTCAGTCGGGGATAAAAGGGAAGTCTGCAGGGGACACCAGTATATCAGAACAAAGCTGAAATGCCTGAACCAAGCAGGGGACGACGATTTCACTAAGGAAATGCACACTCAAACTTGACTGGGGAAGAAATGAACTTCAACACAGGATTAACAAAAGTATATTATCCATTACCGATTACTAGGTAAGGAGATAACAAAATTTGTCAAAGAGAACATTTGTTATCGGTTAGGGTAAACATATCAAGGATGACTCGCTGAGGGAAACTAGAAGGTGTATTCATGACCAGTTACTGGGTAATAATAACTTGTTGGGGAAAAGCCAAAATAGGATTTACAACTACCGGTTACTGTGCAGAAGACCAAAGAAAAAGAATATCTGCCACTGATTAAAGTGAACATATCAAGGATAGACTCAAAGGGAAGAATATCCGTCATCGGTTAAGCTGAACATGTCAAGGATAAACTGCCGGAAAAAGTAGGAATTAAATCTATCAGTTACTGGGTAGATCACCAAAAAAGAGAATATCTGCCACCGGTTAGGATGAACATATCAAGGATAGACTCCGAGGGGAGAAATAGGAATTATATCTATCGATTACTAGATAGAATACCAAAAGAGAGAATATTTGTCACCAGTCAGGATGAACATATCAAGGATAGACTCTGCAAAGGGGAAACAAGATTTACAACTACTGGCTATTGGGCAGAAGACCGCAAAGAGGAGGAAACCCGTCATCGGTTAGGATGAACATATCAAGGATTAACCCTCTAGGGAAGGAAATAGGGATTACAACTACCTTTTCACTGGGTAGAAAACCAAAAGAGAGAAAATATCTGTCACCGGTTAAGATGAACATATCAAGGATAAAACTCAAAGCAGGGGAAGAAAATATCTATCATCGGTTAGGATGAACATATCAAGGATAAACTACCCGGGGAGACGTGAAAATGAATCCGCTAGGGAGAAAAGGGAAATAAATTACTTTTACCGGGTATTGGGAAAAAGTAAAATACTCATAATTTGATAAGAATATTACCAGTTACTGGATAACAGACTCTCAGGAGACCCAAAAGCATCTATCTAGGCAAAATCTAGAAAGAAAAGGTCAATCAAGGACTCAACCCAATGAGGATATAACTCAGGGGGAGTGGTTCCATCCAGATGAACAACTGGGGAGGAAGCTTAAATAATAATCATCCACGAGGAAATAATTCAGTGGGGAAGGAGAAAGGTTAAATTCTTTCTGCTTAAAGGGGGCTGACACTCTACAGTTGAAAGAGGACAAACACCAAACCTGTGCGGGGGGGAATAATACCATCATAGCAGAGGACCAGAGAAATAATGAATCACAAAGTGCAATAATGTAATAATGAAATCTATGAATGTATATGTATATATGATGATTATGCTGACAAAACGTTCACAAAGGATACAAACATCATTAGTCTGAATTTTCAATACAACACTCGGCCAATCTCAACAAGAGGGAATCAACTGGAGAAAGAGAGGTAAAGGATGAACGCGGATTATCCATCTTAAAGGTTCAACCTTGGCTGGGGAAAAGGACAAGATTTGCCGAGGATCTACACCATCAATTATGCGGGGAATTTTAGGTCAACACCATATCAAATGGGAGACAACCTTGTAGAGGACAAAAGAATTTCTCAAAAATTAGTGCTAGCAGGGATCAAGCACAAACTCTGTTGATGACCTGAAGGGAGTAACAATCTGTGCTGAATATATGCAAACCGCTGAGAAACGCACCATCAAAACGAAGGAGGCAATTACAAACTCAGCTGGGGAAACCAACAAAACTCGGCTGGAGATACTAAAATGTTGTTGGGGAGGAAACAGAGATCACACCAACTTCTCAGGGAGAACCAACAATGCTTCGTATTTTAGGGCTCACCTGTTCTCAAACCGATGTTGATATTCCTTAAATGAAATTGATTGCTCTTAAAAGTAACTGCTTTTATTATTTAAGAAAACACGATTTTGATTTAAAAATTCAATTTCAAAATGATCATCATAAAATCCTATTTAGCTGAAATAGATAAGAATAGAAACAATTGGATAAAAGCTCAACTTTATTTAATAGAATGGTAGTCTGTTAATGACAAGACTCCGTAGATCTTTACAAAAGTTGAAAAATGGTAATTTACATGGAAAAGGGATACATTGAATATAATGATCACTAATCCTTTTACCGATTTCAATATCCACTGTGCTCTTGGCTTTGGTTGAATATGAATCAGAACCAAACAGTGTGCTCAAGAATGTCTTCAAGACTGAAGATCAACAGGATGCAGTTACTTGCCATAATCCCTAATTTTTGCATAAATTTCCCCCAGGTGGGGTACTTAACTTATCGGGATAAATTTTCTATTTTATGTCTCTAACTTTTGCCTGGATCGCCCTTTGGGGTTATCAATCCATCGAGACGCTCATTTTTGCCTAAACCGCCCTTTCGGGTTTTCAACTTAGCGAGTTATTCTTTTCTTTTTAGGCGAAGTATTTCTTGACTGCGTCGACGTTCACAGGACGCATGAACTCTTCACCATCCATAGTTGTAAGGGTCAAAGCACCGCCTGAAAAGGCTTTATTAACAACATATGGGCCTTCATAATTAGGAGTCCATTTGCCCATAACATCTGGTTTGAAAGATAAAATCTTCTTGAGCACAAGGTCACCTTCTATAAATACACGAGGTCTGACCTTCTTATCAAAAGCTTTCTTCATTCTCTGCTGATATAACTGACCATGACACATGGTAGTTAACCTCTTCTCTTCAATCAAATTCTACTGGTCATACCTGGTCTGGCACCATTCAGCTTCAGTCAACTTGGCTTCCATCAACACACGTATTGATGGGATCTCAACCTCTATCGGGAGCATAACTTCCATGCCATAAACAAATGAAAAAGGGGTTGCCCCTGTTGAAGTGAGGATGGATGTACGATACCTGTGCAAAGCAAATGGGAGTATCTCATGCCAATCCTTGTATGTCGCAACCATCTTCAGAATGATCTTCTTGATGTTCTTGTTTGCAACTTCAACAACCCCATTCATCTTAGGTCTGTAAGAAGAAGAATTATGATGTGCGATCTTGAAGTCTTTGCAAAGAGCTTCCACCATATTATTATTCAAGTTCGACCCATTATCAGTAATGATCTTACTTGGCACACCATAATGGCATATAATTTGATTCTTGATAAACTTCACAATAACTTGCTTGGTTACATTTGCATATGATGCCGCTTCAACCCACTTTGTGAAGTAGTCAATAGCCACCAGAATGAAACGACGTCCGTTCGAAGCTTTGGGCTCAATCATACCAATCATATCAATTCCCCACATGGAGAAGGGCCGTGAAAAGGAAATGACATTCAACAATGTTGGAGGAACATGAATCTTATCTGCATAAATTTGGAACTTGTGGCATTTCTTCACAAACTTGCAACAATCAGATTCCATTGTCAGCCAATAGTAACCTGCTCTCAATATCTTCTTAGCCATAGCATGTCCATTGGAATGAGTATCAAAGGAACCTTCACGGACTTCAGTCATTAATAATTCTTCTTCGTGTCTATCCACGCATCTGAGCAGAACCATATCGAAGTTTCTCTTATAAAGCACATCACCATTCAGGTAGAAATTGCCAGCTAATCTTCTCAAAGTCTTCTTATCTTTCAAAGATGCCCCGGGCGGGTAAATCTGACTTTGGAGAAAACACTTAATATCAAAATACCACGGCTTCTCATCTTTGATCTCTTCAATAACAAACACACGAGCTGGCCTATCAAGACGCATCACAGTCTGATTTGGAACTTCATTCCAGAAGTTCACCATGATCATTGAAGCCAAGGCTGCAAAAGCATCTGCCATCCGGTTTTCATCTCGAGGGATATGATGAAATTAAACCTTTATAAAGAAAGTTGAAATCCTCCCCGCATAATCTCTATATGGTATCAAACCAGGTTGATTCGTCTCCCATTCACCTTTGATCTGATTCACAACCAAACCTGAATCTCAATAGACGTCAAGATGCTTGATTCTGAGATCAATGGCCTCTTCAAACCCCATAATGCAAGCTTCGTACTCAGCCATATTATTTGTACACTTGAAAGTCAATCTAGCTGTAAACAGAAAATGAGTGCCTTGAGGAGTAATAATCACTGCCCCAATGCCATTACCATACTGATTAACAGCTCCATCAAATACCATGCCCCAACAGGAACCAGGTTTTGGCCCTTCCTCAAGCAATGGTTCATCACAATCTTTCATTTTCAGGTACAAGATCTCTTCGTCAGGAAAACCAAATTGCACTGACTCGTAATCTTCAATTGGTTGGTGAGCCAAATGGTCAGCCAAGGCACTACCTTTAATTGCTTTTTAAGATCGATATTCAATATCATACTCGGATAATAACATCTACCAACGGGAAATCCTCCCACTTAAAGCAGGCTTCTCAAAAATATACTTGATTGGATCCATTTTGGATTTCAACCAAGTAGTATGATTCAACATATACTGACGCAGACGCTTAGCAGCCCAAGCCAATGCGCAACACGTTTTTTCAAGCATAGAATATTGAGTCTCACAGTCGGTGAATTTCTTACTAGGGTAGTAAATAGCATATTCTTTCTTTCCAGTTTTATCTTGCTGACCGAGAACACACCCCCTACTTTCTTCAAGCACATTCAAATACATGATCAACGATCTTCCTTCAATAGGCGAAGACAAAATCAGAGGCTCAAGCAGATATTCCTTGATACTGTCAAAAGCTTTCTGGCAATCCTTAGTCCAATCACAAGACTGATCTTTCCGAAGAGGCTTGAATATAGGCACACATGTGGCAGTCATATGCGATATGAATCTTGAGATGTAGTTCAAGCGGCCGAGAAAACCTCTGACTTGCTTCTCAGTTTTGGGCATAGGCATCTCTTGTATTACTTTGACCTTGGCAGGATCAACTTCAATACCCTTCTCGCTGACAATAAAGCCTAACAACTTACCAGAATGAACACCAAAAGTACACTTATTGGGATTCAAGCGGAGTTTGTACTTTCTCAAGCGCTGGAGTAACCTCAACAAATGCTCAACATGTTCTTCTTCATCACTAGATTTGGCAATCATGTCTGTAGAGGTAAATTCATGATCATCAAGCTATGGATAAGCTAGAGATCAAATAACAAGAGTCGCCACCGCGCTTTTATTGTTTTCAAGGGAAAAGGGAAAAAGTAGGAACAAAACCGAAAAGGTAAGAAGTTTTCAAATAAAAACTAATAAAATGTCAGAGATTACAGGTAAGGGGGTTGGTTATACAGAGGGAAGGTGTTAGCACCCAAAGTGTCCTAGGTACTCCTAGGGAGCCCTTTTTGTGTGCATATGTACTTGGTATAAAGTGATGTTTACAAACAAATAGAATGGGGGGATGAGATAAGAATTCATTAATTATATTTTTGTGTTTGACAAGAACTTCGGTCTTGTGTCTACGTACCAACATAAAAATGAGGGATCGAAACCTCATAGTTCGTGATACAAATTTCAAAGTGGATGCATTGCTTTTTAACAAAATTAAATTTGAAAGGCTCAAAGGCCTAAAAATAGTTTGAATAAGTTAGTTCTTTTTGGCTTTTTGAAAGTTTAAGTCAAGTATAGTTAAGTTTATTTACAAGTTTGATTTAAGAAAAGAAGTTTGAAAGTGCAATGACATAAGGCCAAAGTTTCTATCTTTTTGCAAAGTGGTCAAAGTTTAGGACAAAATAGGTTCAATCGAAGAAGATTTTGAAAAGGGAGGGAGAGATTTTGAAATTAAAGAAATGGGGAGAAGATGAAGAGACTATCCTATGTACAAAATTAAAAGTTTAGAGTTGAAAAGATCTGACCAAATGGGTAGCAATCTAATAGACAAAAAATGTCAATAGAAACCCAAAATTCCCTTGGACTTTTAGAATAAAGCAACACACAAATGCACAATTATATTATCTTGAAGAGCAAGGCATCAAATAAAGATGGCCACATCCAAGCTTGTCCATTCCATGATCTTCCTCAAAGTAGCCCATGTAACAGATGAGTTTCACAAGTCACAGGTTCAAAATAACAGCTTCACAATGATTATGTTGCAGATGAACTTAGAGAGGTCTTGAATGATGTATCAGATGAAGTTTCAAATTGCGAGCACTTGGTTTCTCAATAAGTTGGCATTGGCAAAGTCCTTTAGCATAGGAAGGTTGCCTAGATTCTAAGTCCATTTGTCCAAGATCAAGCCAATAGTCCACACAAAGGTTTTTTAGGGTTTTTTGTGGTTATTATGTATATTAATGATCAAAGACCACACAAACAAGCAAAGTATACACAAACAAAATATATCACACAATATGGTTGCAAGCCTTTCCATGCGTCACAAAATTGGTGCAGTCTTTCCATGCGTCAATGCAAAATAATAGGAATATCAACAGTAGTCCAATTGTTGCAAGCCTTTCCATGCGTCACAAAATTGGTGTAGTCTTCCTCTTCGTCATCCTCTAGCACAGCAGCTAAGTGTTGTTCATTGCCATGAATGAACCCTCCGCTACGGAAGCTAAGTTGCATATCTTCAGATCTTGCAATTGATGAACTTTTCTGGAACCCCAAACCAGTTATGCCCTTGTTGTCGGAGACCTCTACCATGTGCCCCCACTGATCAACAGTTCCTTCCTCAACAATCTTCTGGGCATCTTTTAATGAGGACATAGGTGCCCCAACTCTCTTTTCAGCAGCAATAGATAAGGCTTGGAATGGAGTTCCAATCTCATCCTCAGCCTCAACATAAGAGAAAGATGATAAATGGCTAACCAATAGCGCCTTCTCTCCACCAACAATCACTAGCTTTCCATTCTTGACAAATTTCAATTCACTACGCCAAAAAGGTTTTTTAACAGCGCATCTTAGACAGCGCTTTTAAAAGAAAGCGCTGTCTAAGGTTAAAATAAAAATAAAACACGTAAAATGTTCTAAAAAAATAATGAAAGCGCTTTTAAATATAGACCTTAGTCAGCGCTTTTGAGGAAGCGCTGTTTAAAGTCTTTCAATTAAAAAAAAATTTAAAACCAAAAGTTCTGAGAGTGAGCGGGGAGGAGAAAAGAAGAAGAAGAGAAGAGAACCGCAAGTGTGAGAGTGAGCGGGAAGGAGAAAAGAAGAAGAAGAAAAAACCCGGGTTCAAACCGAATCAGAAACAACAACAACACAACGATGTCGTCTCCGTTCCACCGTCGATCTCAATCGGAAGGAATCGGAAGGAATCGAATCTAAGAAGGCTGTGTCCCCTGATAAACTCGCCCAATTGTGGACCGTTGATCCCAAACGAGCCAAGAGGTCCTTCTTTCTATAACCTAACGCACAATTTTGTCTAATGATACAATTTCCAATCTGGTTTTTGTATTGAAATTAGTTGCTGACTCTAATTTTCCCACCTCTCGCTACAGCACAAACTGCGACAAGGCTCGCCGACTCACAGCCGTTAAACTCCGACAGAGCGCCGCCGTTCACCTCCGTCAGAGAACACAAAGCCATTGCACTTCTCTATATCTATCTCCCTCTTCCTCAATGAAAAGGTAACTCACATACCCATTCATTTCTGCATTCTTGTTATAACTCCTTTTTTTCACTGTTTGACCGATGTTAATTTTTTGCTGGTAAAAGTTTAATGGTGATAAAATTTTGTTGATGACAAATTAATTGCTATTCTTCACTTGTTTCTTTTGATACTGTTGATGAGGATTATTTTTTTTTATCATAGGCTTGAGTTTGCAAACATGGTGTTTGTTGAAATGTCACAGTGACTTTGCTTATGTTGATTTTGAGTATAAATCGTTTATAGTTTTTGTAACATGTTTGAAAATATATATTGTTTGTTGAGAATGCATTATTTCTTGTTTGGTTGAATAAAAGTTCATCTTAACAAGCTCCGGCTCTGAGTCAAGGTGCTTCAAGGATTGGTTTATTATTCATTTAGATGTGTAGGTAACATATGCTCAGTTTTAATTTGCAGAAGTTTATCCTTTAGTAGAAGGGATCCTGGAGTATAGAATATTTAAACCGAATAACGATATTTTATCATATGATAATGTTTCTTTAACAAATGAAAACGCTTGCTTTTGTTTAGGGATCATCTATTGAAGTTAGGTTTTATGAAGTGTAACTGTAAAATAGAGGACTCTTGCGGGTTTAATGAAAAAGGGAAGACTTGTTCAATTTAAACAAAAAAATTATTCTTTTGCCTATTAATAATGACATTCATTACTGCTATATTTTTCTCACTACACTGGCAATGTTGGCACCTTTTATGTCTTCAATATCATCATTAAATAAAGTTGTAATTTAAAAGTCAACAGAGAACATGACCCTTGGTACTCTGTTTCCCAGTTACATATGTTGTTTGTTTTGAGGGAAGTCCTTGGAATTTCCAAACTAGTCATATAGTTGCTTAGATTCTTAATAAAGTAGCTGGAGGAGATGCCACTCGATATTTTGCTGTTATTTCTTCTTTAATTTCAGTTCTTGATTTCTGTTCGAATTAATTTATTGTATGTAATTTCTGTTGATCATTTGAGCTTGTGTGAGTGGTTAGAAAAATTTATAGAAATAGCTTATGATATGTCTATAAGTTGTTTTCGAGTTATTGCAATAAGTTCTCTAGGATAACCTATGAAAACATTATAGTTTGTATGAAATAGCTTATTCATAAGTACTCAAAAGACAAGCGCTTAACTAAACTATTTAGCCAAGTATAACCTAACCTATGATGGATATCAGTGGTGATTTTTGTGCTCGCCGCAATGATAAATATTGGCCGACATTGTGGGTTTTTCCGCCATAATCTGCTATGGTGGCGTCACTAAGTAGCGGGTATGGCTGTATTTTTGCTCTCTGTCATGGACCACCATGGACAACACTTATATTATAAGTGCTTAACTAAGTTGTTCACTAAAATACATCTTAAGTTGTTTACCATATTGCATCCTTATGGTATTTGGTCTTTAATGTTACCAATATCAACATTTCCGGTGATGAAAAATTTATCAGCTCTAGCTTTGATAGCCTGCTGAGGGAAAGTATCTTTCTCTGTTTTGCATTTTCCTTCTTGTTTCTGTGATCTGACCCTTTGTTTTGAACATGAATGTAATCCAGTGAGGCATATATTTACTTTTTATAAAGCAAAATAAAGGACATGTGTTTTGTTTCTTGTAGGTTACGAGGACGTGGATAGTATCTATGCATCTAATGAAGACTTTAAGAACATGAAAGAGAAAGAAAGGGTTAGAGGGACTCATCTGCTGGAATACTTTGTCAGTAGGTGTAATGAAATTGGGGTAATATTTTTTCTGCTCTACTTGTGATTTTAGAAATTGTTTGGATAAACTTCTCCATAAGCACTTATGATAAAAGAAATATTTAAAGAATCTTGTAAAAACTAAGGTTTTTAAACAAGAATTTCTCATAGAAGTTGAAATTAGCTATTGTATCTTAATTTTTTTAGAAGTTGTTGTTTAACTTCTTCATAAACAGACAGATTCTTTACTGTCAAGAATCATTGACTGTTGGGTGAATATTGGACAACTCGTATTATTGGTCGTCAAGGAATATGACTTGTTTGATCTTCATCTGATGTACTGAGATTTATGACCGCTAGACCACATGACATGACTGTAGTGAATCTAAATCCTTCGTAAACATTTATAATATTCCTGCAGACAAGCTAAATACTTATATGCTTGTAGGTGTCCTGTCAAGCATGGATTAGGCAGGGCGACCCCAAAGATGTGATATTGAATGAGGTGAAACGGCTACGTCCAGATTTACTAGTTGTGGGAAGCAGAGGTCTTGGACCTTTCCAAAAGTATGTGCTTGGTCTCTTTTCAAATCATTGCACAATCTATATCCATATGCTTCTCTTCAATTTTACATTACTAGAATCTTACATAATCTCGTACTTGTTGTGGAATTTCGCGGTGTTTGAATTGTAGGTTTGGGTATGGTGACACCTCTGGGTTGTGGAGTGGATAAAACATGGAACCAATTGATTGATGGAAAATGTGGGATAAGAGCATTACGTTTGGAGGATCTCAAGATGAATAGTTTTGATTCAGAAACTCAGTTGACTACATTTGATCAATTGACTTCCAAAGTTGCCGCTGTTGTTCCCACCGGAACCAACAAGGGCGAATTCAATGAGGAACTTTGGCTTAATTCTAAGGTATAGCATTAATGTTAGAATAGGATTACAAATTGTCACTTTGTTTTGGTAAAGATTCTAGTTAGGCGTTTATAGCATAATCCCTATCATATATGTCTTGTGTATGAACTATGTTTATAACCAAAGATAAATGTCGGGCTGTTTTCATATAAGGTATAAGCTGTTTTTATATGCTATAGAGAGTTTATGGAAATAAGCTGAAAAGAGCTTACGAACATGTCAAGTGTTAGTTAATCTTATGTGGTATTGCTTTGGTTTTACGTATACATGCTGCATCTGAACAACTATTATGCTTATTGATGTCATTGTAGTATTGTGACATTTCCCTTAGGAACATCGATCAATGACAAGGTTTGTAGCATATGCTCTATGTGCTGCTGAGGAAGCTCTTAGAGATTCTAATTGGTTTCCCACTGAGCAGGAACACAAGGAAAGAACGGTATGCTATTTTTAATATGGTTGATTGATTACAACCAATTTTCGACAATTCCTTTGCACTGTATTTTAACTTCAAAAGTAACCAGGGGGTGTCTATTGGTGGGGGAATTGGAAGCGTTAGTGACATGTTAGACTCTGCACAACTGATATGCGAGAAGGTCAGTTTGTTGAAACTCACCACTACTGATTCTGAAATACTTTGATGACCTTTCCTCATTCAAGTGTTTCTCCACATGCTTTAATTATGATTGAAAAATGGTTTGTTAATTTGAACTTTTGTATTTGATTTTTACCTTTTCTCCCCTTAATGCAGCGTCTTCGTCGACTTAGTCCATTTTTTGTCCCACGGATATTGATCAACATGGCATCAGGTCATGTTAGCATGAAATATGGGTTCCAGGTAAAGAACTACTCTCAATTGATTGATATTCTATAATACAAATATAGTCAGCTCCTATAATTGCTGGATAGGCAACTGCATTTTGCTTTACTATCTTCTGTAGATATACTTTAAAAAAGAAATTCTGTAGGTATATAGAGTGAAGTACTCTTACCGTACTCGTGGTACTTACTTTTTTCTCATTATTCTGTTTCGAGTGAAATTTGTAATTTTCTCATATATTAATATAATATGTTTATGTATTTTAGTTTCTTAGTTATTGTAACTTAACACAATTTTTACTTTTAAACTTTTATTGGGATGTTGTGTTGTGAATTGAACAATTTAATTCCCTAGTAATACATTTTATAGAGAATTTCTTATTTTCTATTAACGTACCCGTACCTTGATTAATATAAAAATGGTGTATCCTGTACCGCTATCCGTACTCGTACCGGGTACCGTATCTGTACCTATGCATCATATGTGCAAATTATTGTATTTTAAGCGTGGAGATTATTTGTTCATTACAATATATCTTCTTACTCCCATGTTTCTTACTCTTTTAAGTTTAAATATTAAAGTAACATCATATCCACTGAGAAATGGTTAGCAGCCTTCTGAAACAAAGATATAACTCTTTTACCCATCACTTTGGATATAGTTATGTGACTTATGTCAAACATGTTTTACGGGATTGGTTAGTCAATCATGATATATCTCCTGGCAGAACAATTATAAGTTTTAACATATGTAAAAAAAAACATCTGAAAAATAAGGTACTAAAGTTGATTGCTGTTTTTGTTGCAGAGCTACTCACATATTTTTCTATGCTGACCTTTGTGATCATTATTAATCATGAATTGAACTTTTTCCCTATTCCTGAATACAGGGGCCAAATCATGCTGCAGTCACTGCTTGTGCTACTGGATCACATTCTATTGGTGATGCAATGAGAATGATTCAATTTGGGGATGCAGATGTTATGGTGACTGGAGGGACTGAGTCGAGCATTGATGCATTGTCAATTGCAGGATTCTGCAGGTAAATTGTAGCCACCATCCTGTGTTTTATGTTAGTGCCAACCACCATATTAGTTCTGTCCTTTGTTCCTCTGATGCTTTAAAACCTGATATTGGAAACTTGCAGGTCCCGGGCCTTGACTACAAAGTATAACTCATTGCCACAGGAAGCATCACGGCCATTTGACAGTGGCCGAGACGGGTTTGTGTGAGTATAACAACACTGCAGATTCGTTACTTATATTAATTAATTTGTTTTGCTTAGTTTTCATTTTCTGACTTCAAATTATTGGTTTGTTTGTCATGCTGCTTATATCCATGTTGTGTTCTTACTCAGGATAGGAGAAGGTTCTGGAGTCTTGGTCTTGGAGGTTAGTTAAAAAATTTATTGTGTATCTATCCCTCCAATTCCTCTTCAGTTATTTGTTTATAGTCTGGTCTTTCTTGTTTGTTTATATGTTTCCCCTATTGTTTAGGAACTTGAGCATGCTAAAAATCGAGGAGCCAAAATCTATGCAGAGATTCGTGGCTATGGGATGTCAGGTAATTTGTTGCAGGATATGCTAAATTTTCTCCCTAATCTTAGTTTTATATTAGATTGACTTCGTTTCATATGGATTTTGATTAGGGGATGCATATCACATTACTCAACCTCCTAGTGATGGGAGAGGTGCCATTCTGGCCATGACTCGTGCTTTAAGACAGGTTTTTTAATCATCCTATGTTGATTTGTATTTTCTACGTAGCATTAGAGGTTTTATGTTTGCTAAGCTGCCAACTTATCATGTATGCATGTTGTGACTATATTTTTCCTTTCTCCCCCACGTTTTATATATAGTATTATCCAACAAACTTCATACTCCAGATGTCATGTTTTGAGCGTGACAATGGTGTTGATTGAGATTCTCACATTGGATAGTGATTTAATTTGAACAATGGTTTATAAACCTGGAAAAAATGTGGTTTAAAACAAAAGCTTCAAAAATTTTCGTATACCTTAGACAGCGCTTTTGTAAAAAGCGCTGTCTAAGGGGGGGATTAGAAAGCGCTTTAGGCAAAAGCGCTGTCTAAGGGGGGGGGGGCTTAGACAGCGCTTTTTGAAAAGCGCTGTCTAAGCCCCCCCCCCCCCCCCCCCTTAGACAGCGCTTTTGCCTAAAGCGCTGTCTAAGATATACCTAAAAAAATTAAAATAGGGGGGGCATAGACAGCGCTTTTTGAAAAGCGCTGTCTAAGCCCCCCCCCTTAGACAGCGCTTTGGCCAAAAGCGCTGTCTAAGGTATACCTAAAAAAATTAAAATAGGAGGGTCTTAGAAAGCGCTTTTGGACAAAGCGCTGTCTAAGGGGGGGGGGCTTAGACAGCGCTTTTAAGATTTAAAAAAGCGCTGTCTAAACCTTTAGCAGCGGAGGTTTAGACAGCGCTTTAAAGCGCTGTCTAAGGCCAAAAAAAGCGCTGTCTAAGGTCTTGTTTGGCGTAGTGATTTCTGGTGCAACGTGGAAGTAACAGTTCCCGCCTCATGAATCCACAACCTTCCCAATAAGCAACTGTAGGTCGGGTGGATGTCCATTACTTGAAAAGTAATCTGAAAATCACTCGGACCTATCTTGACTGGAAGGTCCACTTCACCAATTACTATCTTGCGCGAACCATCAAAAGCTTTGACGATTACACCGCTATACCTCATGGGCGCTCCTTGATAAGATAACTTCGACAAAGTTGACTTCGGAAGCACATTCAGTGACGACCCGATGTCAACAAGAACGTTTGAAAAAGCATCTTCCTTGCAATTCATGGAAATATACAAAGCCAGATTATGGTTTCTGCCCTCCTCAGGGAGTTCTTCGTTACAAAAGCTCAGATTATTGCAAGAGGTGGTGTTAGCCACAATGTGATCAAACTGATCCACAGTAACATCATGCTCTACGAACGCTTGTTCTAGAACTCTCTGCAGTGCTTCTCTGTGCGCTTCAAAATTCATCAGCAGAGACAACACTAAGATTTTTGAGGGGGTTTAGAGCAGTTGCTCCACCACATTGAACTCGCTTCTTTTGATTAGTCGGAGTACCTCATCATCATCATTGGTTTTCAAATTACTGGATTCACCAGGCTTATCTTTTGAACAACCAACTGGATCTACAACAGGCACTTCCACTTTCTTACCAACAATCGATTCTTCTTTATCCTTTGGGAACACCGGCACAAACACTCGACCACTACGAGTCACCTTTGTAACATCAGCAATGCTCACTACTGAACTGGTCGTAGGTAACTGGATCTCTTGAACATTCTTCATCATTGTAGCATTATACTGATACGGCATAACTTTATCAGATGAATACGGGACTGGGCCCGCTAACCGTATTACCAACGGTGATACTGATCTTTGACTGTTGTTGTTACTGGAATCATACTGGATTACCAACTTCTCAGGTTGTTTGAAAACAGGCACTATGACATTAACATCGTCATCTACATGACAGGATTGAACAATTTGGATCATGCCTTCATCCATTAGTCGTTGGATGTCCCTTTTCACAACTTCGCAACCCCTCGGGTTAACACTACAAACAGCACAACCATCATGGTCGTGCTCACATTCACTTACCAAACAAACATCCTTATGCATTTGCACTAAGGACCTCCTGATAAAACGCACATAAAAATCTTTGAATTCTCCAGGACAATCGTCCACCATATTCACAGAAGAGTTCCCATGAGTGAGCAAATGGTTTGCTTTCACATTTGGCGCACGATCCTCGAAGGACACCATACCACTCTTCATAAGCTTATGAACCTCATACTTCAATGGATATCAGTTTTCAATATCGTGTCTGGGTGCTCCTTGGTGAAAAGCACAACGGAGTTGTAAGACCCCAATTTTGTCCCTAAGATCCCTCATGGCATCATATCATAACATTGCATTGCCTCAAGGATCATTGGACACCTTGCTTCCTTCCCTGTGGATGGGATCTTTCTTGAGAGTGATTCTTGATCACCAAGCATTGCTTGCATTTGTGTATCATTGCTTTTCTTTTAATCACTAACCAAAAATGTACAAAAATATGTCATCTAACATTTGTCTGGCAGCTTAAGCACTCAACAGGTCAAGGCAATTCAAGTGAATCCTTTGTGCAAGAGAAGGAGTTTCCATTGAGATATGGATCATGTGATCATTATTTTGAGCTAATGTGAGCTAGAGGTTCATCTTGGAGCAAATTCCCCAGGTGGTTGAGGCCCAAGTTCATCAGAACATTTTCAGGTCATCTAAAGGCCTATGCCAGTCAACTGAAAAGTCAACTGTGGATTTTGAATTGAGAAATTGAGTTTCTTCATCCCATTCATGTTCCAACAATGCTTGTTCATCATGTAAAACCTTTATCTTGAAGAATTTGAAGCCAGTGCAAAAGTTTCCCAAAATGGAAAGTGACCTGTAATTTCAAGTTTCCAAAAATGGAAAGTTTTTGGACCAACTTCAACTCAACTTTCCAACATCAAAGATGCTTCAAATGAAATTTTGTCCAACATGAAAGTTGAATATCGCTCTCTCCCATTTCCAAAAAGTCCAAGATCATGACCGTCTGATGAAGGGTTGAAGAGATATGATCCAATCATTGCCAAGTGTGCATGGAACTTCAAAAGGCCATAACTTTTGACTCATAACTCCAAATTGAGTGCTCCTTTTTGCATAATTCTTCTCATGACATGTATTTTCCAAATCATTCATCACATTGCATGAAAATTCATCACATGATCATTTACTACTTCATGACCATTTTGGAGGGAAAATGCTAAATTTAAAATTGGTGCATTACATGAACTAATTTCCATTGCCATTGTGTTCATAAAATGATTTTGAGTGAATTTGATCATGCATGTGGTATTGTTCACGTCCACATTTACCATGCACCCTCCATTTTCAAATTTTGGTCACAGACCCTATTTCACCTAATCACAATTAACCAATGCTTAATTTTAATTAGGATGAGATTAGGATATAGTATATAAACTAAAACCTAACAGAATTGTAGGGGATTCACCATTTCTAGATCTAAATTATTCTTCCCTCCAAATTTCTCTCTCCATTGAAATTCAAAATTCTTCCACATAAGCTAGCTATTTTCTTCCATATTCTTGTTCTGTGATATTGATTTGGTGTAGATCAAGCATTGAATTCGAGCAGAAATCAAGCATGGCAAGTTCATGAAGGTGAAGATGGAAGTTGATTGTTGAGCAAGATCTAAGCTGTTCCAAGCCTCAATTCATTCATCAAGCTTCATAACAAGTGATCAGGAGGGGATTTGCATGCGTACCAAGCCTTGAATCACCAGATTTCATTGTTCTGCTCTTCAAGAGGTAAGAACTCGAATCTCTAAATTCTTCAAATAATTGCCATAAAGTTGTAGATCTATTATTGCTGATTGATCTGATATAAAATTCGTGTGAAATGGATGAGAAATGGCTGAGATATGCTTGATTAAAGTTTTGAATGCCAAACTTATTTTGCTCGATTCTTAAGATTTATGAGGAATTAGCCTTAGATATTGCTCGATCTGTAACCTACGTTGCATAAGCTTTCAAATGATATAAAATTTTCTTGTTTCTGGAAAACTTTTCATGAGTGTACACTGTTCCTTCACCGTCTTCACGAAGAAGACGGTTGTTTCTGCCTTGCCCCGCCGCTAGCGCCTCCGTCTGAAATTGATGAGATGGCCTAGGGTTTTGTCCCATTCAGATGCCACACGTGTGTCTATTTGGCTAATCGATTGGCTCTGGTTAGTTGACCGAAGCCACATAGGCCTTGACTCGCTGACTGTAAGCGCCAGCACATTAAATGAAACTCAGCGTTTCATCCGGCCATGCTTCGATTCCCAGCGTTGGTGTTTCTAGATTTTATTCACTTTATGCGCTTCATTTTAATTTGAACCAGGTTCGATTCTGGCAGGCGCCTTTTTTTTTTCTTCAAATTAATTCAACATTTTATCTTTTCCTCCAATTATCATATACATGTTTCATTTTCATTTCAAATATTTTCATGATATTAAAAAAATCCTAAAAAATAGCAAACACATCCAATTAATTTCAGGTTTTTTGCTACATGATCCTTGAAATGTCTAGAATTTTATGGTTTTGATTTTACGATTTTACCATTTCTGGAATTTGAATTGTGGCTGATTATGTGAACATGTATGCATTTGTGACATTGCCTCATTCTTTCTATTGTGAAATGCTTAATATTGATCCAATTGCCATGAAATTTGGTGTGGCATTTCCCAACATGTTGCTTGATGTTTGAGGCTTGATTGTGCACTTTTACCATTTTGCATCTCTGTTTTAGACACATGGACATTGTTGTGCAACATTTGGTGTCACATTCTTGGTCTCATACTTGTGCATTTTCATATCCATATCAAATGAGCTTTTCTGATTATAATTTTTGGCATGATGATTGTATTGGACATATTGTATGCTCATAAAATTTTCCAGAATTGTTTGAGTCATTTCTGTTTTAATATGGAATTTTGATTCTTAATGATCAATTGTGTGCTTTGAAATTGCTTTGGTCTTCTCTTGCTCACTACATGGCTTTGTTTGATGCTTTTGATTTGGTCCTTTTTAGGACATGTTCTTGATTGATTAAATGTGATTCATGTTGAATTTTAGCTTCTGTTTTGACTTTTTTCTCTACCTTTGACCCTAGGCTTTGCCCTAGGGGTTTGAACTTACAATTTGAGCTTTGCATTTCAGGTTCATGCAATAAGTCCTAATGGATGATGTTGATCTCATGAATTGAGATACAATTTGCTTTGTTTAACTAATGTTGATGGTGTTGTAGGTCCTTGGATGGCTAACTCACTTGAGTTTGACTTATATTGTGTATATTGGTTGTCTGATTGTTGACTGTCTGTTTAGTTTGTCTGAATGTGAATATTGACTTGTTTGATTTTCTTACAGGTACTTTAGTAGCTTTAACTCATTACTTGAGTTGCTTTGCTTTGCTTGTGGTTGGCATACCACTTAGGTAAACTCTCTATTCTCCATGTAGTCTGGAAGACCTGCTATCTTTGGCAGGCACCTGTCTGAAGCCCTCCTTAAGAGGCCATGTTCTTGATTGTTTAATTTTGTGCTTAAGACCTCCTTGTCGAGGCATACAGGTGAAGTCCTCCTAAGTGAAGAGGCATTGGCAGATAGAAGGGATGTGCAATCCATCCCCTGCTATTCAGTTGAGTCTTTCATATTGCTCGTACTATGTGCTGATGCATTTGAATCAACACCCAAGATCATTGTATATAGAGTCAGTCATTGTGGAGTAGAGTTCCTCATTCTGGACTCCCACACCTTCTTTGAGTCAAGCTCACCCTGGCCAGGGTTAAGAGCTATGAGGTCTAACCCTCATCTCCCATTTCATCTGCTCACCCTAACTCTCAATGTTAGAGGTTAAGAGCCCAAACACCCTTACATATCTGGCTTGTTTGTCGAGGTTGATATGACCCCTTGACTAAAGCCCAGCCTTGTATGAGCCTTTTGATTGTGTATAGAGTGTGCTAATTGATTGATTGTTTGCTTACTTGTGCATCCTTCATGTCGCTTTTGCATATTGTTTGCATTTTGCTTTTGCATTTGTTATTTGTTTTGTTTGAGGAGTCAGATGTAAGACCATTGATTGGCTATCTGTTTCCTGTTCCTTTTGTGGAGCTGGATGTAAGACCATTTATTGGCACTCCATTTCCTGTTTTATTTGTTTGAGGAGTCAGGTGTAAGACCATTGATTGGCTATCTGTTTCCTATCTCGTTTTCTTTTGTGGAGTTGGACGTAAGACCATTTATTGGCACTCCGTTTCCCATTTGTTTTCGGAGTTGGACGTAAGACCATTTATTGGCACTCCATTTCCAGCTTTGTTCTCTTTGAACCTGCTTATTTGCTTATTGCTTTGTCGCTTATTCCAAAGGACGATACTTACTTGGATCATCTACATATGATCTCAAGAGAGGAACTCCTAATGAAGTTTTACTCCTCATCCCCACCTTTTGTTTCCTTACAACCTCCACTGGCATTTGTAACTCAAACCAAAAACTTTGTGCAAACATTTTCATCTATTTTCAAATTAGAAACCTAGGCCTTAAGCCTTTGATTTTCAAACTTCATTTTCACAATACTTCTTCTAAATTGAATCTAATGTCAACTTTGACCATTTTTTGTGAATACCCTAATTGGTTAATTTCACTCACTCAATTGCTTTTTGTGGCCCTTGTCCACTTCTTGATAAGTTTTCATACATTAGCCATTGATCTGAATTATCTTAGTGGTTGATGTAATTCTCACCTTTTGTCCTTAGTGATTGAATTGTAAGACTTCCTTGCTTATTATAGGGCATAATCCCTCACTAGCAAGTTGAAGCTGTTCTCACATGGTGGACATGTGGTTATATAGGTTGAGTTTTCTCCCGTGGATAATGAAAGACCTTAGGGCTTTTGTTTAAAATCAATCCACTCACTTTTTTGGAAATCTTTTAGCCGAACTACGAGGTTTTGATCCTGTAAGGGTACATAGGCAATGGATTCATCCATCCAAACACAAAAATAATAAAAATTGTATATTCTTTTCTCATCCCTTCAATCATGTTTGCACAAAATATTTCATAAACAAATAATAATACAAGTTATGAAAAGGGTTCCCTAGGAGTACCTAGGATGCATTGGGTGCCTAACACCTTCCCTTTGCATAATTACCCCCTTACCCAGATCTCTGTACCCTTTTATTAGTTTTCTTTGTAAAACTTCTTAGGCTTTTGTTCGCTTTCTAGCCATTCCTTTGGATAAATAGAAGTGCGGTGGCGACTCTATCTTTGTATACTTTGCTTTTGATTTAGCCAATAAATCATAAAGTGATGAATACACCGCTATAGGAGTTCAGGTTTATACCACCAAGGAAGTGGTTCTGGAATCCGCGGTGGGTTCCTCGGTTGAATTAAGTTCTTGAGAACCAAGGATGGATACAACTCTACATATGACATAGGAATCGGGTCAAAATAGACCTTCTTCGTCTAAAAGTTCTGTTGATGATGATTGTTGTTGGTATTGTTGTTGTTGTAGGTGTTTGTTCTTTGTTGCGGTTGTTGTTGTTATTGAATTGGTGTTGCTTGTTAATTAGAAAATACCGGAATTATCGAGGATACTTGATGATGATGATGTTGACGGGATGTTGGATTCCTTCTGATCTGAGGCCTCCTCTACCTCCCACTGATTACTGCATTCGTCTCACTGTCCTTTTTCTTACCGAAATTACTACCATACCTCTTGCTTATTGACGCCTCATCCTTTGACAAACGTCCCTCCCGGACTCCTTCCTCAAGCCTCATCCCCATGTTTACCATTTCGGTAAATTCACTAGGGGCATTAGAAATCATTCTTTCATAGTGAAATGAACTCAGAGTTTTCAAGAAGATCTTTGTCATTTCTTTTTCCTCCAAAGGAGGAGTGATATGGGCATCCAACTCCCTCCATCGCTGCGGATACTCTTTGAATGTCTCTTTGTCCTTCTGAGACATAAACCTCGGCTGGTCTCTATCTAGCGCATATCCATATTATACTTATACTTCTTGACGAAAGCCTCCCCCAAGTCATTGAAAGTGCGAATGCTGGCACTGTCCAATCCCATATACCAACAGAGTGCAGCGCCAGTCAGACTATCTTGGAAGTAGTGAATAAGCAATTGATCAATGTCGGTCTGAGTAGACATCTTGTGGGCGTACATCACAAGATGACTGAGCGGACAAGAGTTCCCCTTATACTTTTCCAAGTCAGGCACTTTGAACTTCACCGGGATCTTGATGTTATGCACTAAGCACAACTCAACATCACTCTTTCCAAACAGATCTTTACCTCTCAGCGTCTTCAATTCCTTGTGCAACTCAAGAAACTGATCTTTCATTTCATCCATCTTCTCATAAACATCCGGACCCTCAGACGGCTCGAAATGATAGATGGTATCCTCTACGCGAGGCAAAGTGTGCACAACGGGAGGTGGCACAGACTTGATCGGGCTAGATGCCGGCATGGAAGAAAAAGTAGGCGCAAAGCCTTCGGGAGTAAAGTTGGACGGCATTCCCCATGGGAATTCGGCAGGCATAATTGGCACGAAGTGGGCAGCAACAGCAGCAGGCATGGTAGAGGTAGCCACCTCTGAAATAACAGTCCTCGCGGAAGGAGTTGCAGGTGTTGGAGAAGATTGACTTTGGGCAGCAAGAACTGACTCCATCATGGTAGTCAGGTGGGCGATCTCATCCTTCAGCTCTCTGTTCTCTTGCTCGAAATGCTCCATAATTCTCAGATGATTGGCTCGGGTATTGTACCGGTGAGTCAGCTTGGCTAAATCACAAAAGAAACACCAATCAGACATCTGGCAAAAACCTGCTTATGCAAATGATGCATGAAATGCAATGCTTGATTATTTATTTTTGTTTTTAAGTAACTTACCATATCATTTGCAAACATATATATTAACAATCGAAATAATTTTCATATGACCAAAAATCTCTTTTCATTTATATAAATTGGAAGGATTACACTGAGTACAATTTCAGAAACCAAACGAAAAATACAAGAGAAAAGGAGACTAGTCATCCTAAGGATCCCTAACAACAATGTCAGAAGATCTAGCTGTAGGCGCGTACTTCCTTCGAATGCGAAGGATCTTGGTCTCAAAAGAAGCCTTCATCTAAGTCTTCTCGAGGATAAGCTGACCAATAATCTTCTTCCAAGCAATGGAAGGCTGATGCATGCCAGAAAATGAAACCTCGGGCTCTCTCTGTCTCTTCGTCACTCGGTCTTCAAGTAACTCAATAAGTGCATCTTTGTCCTTAGACTCCAATTGCAACTCTTCATGCTTCTTGCTTAAAGCACGGAAATGCTCTTCCCACATATCCTTCTCTTGCTTCATCTTGGCGAGCGCGTCTTCCAACTCCTCTACATCTTGGTTAGGGAGAGTTAATGGCTCAACCACAACCATAGACATAGGTCTCTCATAAGGATAAGACATCTTCAACTCCAAAGCTCTCTTCTTCACCCAAAGAGTGTAAGCCTCCAAAGCTACACAATTGCGCGGACCAAGCTCGGATCTTCCTTTCCTATGTATATTATGCCAAGCATGCACAACCTTTTGCTTCAAATGTTGGGGATCTTTACCCTCTTGATAGAAAAGACCTTCTAACAAAGTGTTATTAGGTTTGTCTCTCAAGGGGAACCCAAGTTGACGACGAGCCAAAGCAGGGTTGTAGTTAATTCCTCATTGCGTACCAATGAGAGGCACATTAGAGAATTCACCACAACTATCAATAATATCCAAACTGCTCAATGACGGATCATACCAAACTATATCATCATTAGTGAGAGACATAAGTCTCTGAGACCACCGTAGACATTGTTTGTTCTCCACAAAAGCAGGCGTCTGAGGCAAGTGCAAAATAAACCACTTGTACAAAAGAGGGATACAACAGACAATTGTTCCACCACCTTTAGAGTTCCTTAGATGCAAAGAGAAATACATATCACCCAATAAAGTAGGCACAGGATTCCCAATCAAGAAAAGTCTAATGGCGTTAACATCAACAAAACCGTCAATGTTAGGGAACAAATCTAATCCATAAATGAGCAACACAAAGACAGCTTCAAAAGCATCCACACTACCGGCTTGAGCAAAGGCAGTAGCTTCCTTGATGAGGAAATCAGATGGCAACCCAAATAATCCTCCTTTCTTCACCCAATGAGCCTCTATCTCAGACTTCTTCAAGTAAAGAGCTTCAACAATAATACTAGATCGGGGAACCTCCTCCAATCCACTAAAAGGCACTCTACTAGAAATAGGTATCCCCAAAATATGAGAATACTCCTCCAATGTAGGCACAAGCTGAAAATCTGGGAAAGTGAAACAACGGTAGAGAGGATCATAGAACTGAACTAGCACACTCAAAAGTCCTTTAACCATATCAGCAGACAACATGGACAAAAGCTTCCTATGACGTTGTTTGAAGTCCAAGGGATCTAATACAAAAGATGCTAGCTTCCTTAACTCTTTCAAGTCGGGACATCTAAACTTATACTTCTTAGTGTTCCTTCGTCCATAATCCATAGTTTGAAAATATTTGCAAATAATACCTCAGTTCCTTGAAATTTTCGTGTGATGAATGTTATGATGCGCATGAAATCATGAATGCAACAATCACAAGTAAGGGATCACACACAAGGCAAACAAACAAAGGTCAAGGGATGAATCAAGTATTTGTCAAGATCAATCATCCATTTTTGTGGATTATGGTTTACACCTTATCAACACCCAAGTTCCATTGATATTGACAAGACTTGATTGGATCAACCAAGAATCAAGGGTCTGTTGTGAGTCACGAGCATTGAGTCTGGGTAAGAACCATCCCAAAGGAGTGAACTAGGGATAAAACCTATAGATCATGTTCTAAAAAGTTCCCAGAGTCTTAATTCCACCTATCGGATATTACGGGTTAAGATGACTGACTCATCGACCCATAATATTCTCAAGAGAAACTCATCTGAGTGTAGTATCGCGTAACAACTATTATCAAGTCAACACTTGAACAGTTTTCGCACTACGTCCTAAATAGGCCAAGAGGGGGTAGATGTTCTACGATCCTCAGCTTCTCAGACCCAAATTAGAGATAGTAATGCCTAACCATAAATACTTGTGTGATATTTCCAAATCCAAAAGAGTCTCCACTGAGCAGATAGGTCTCAAGCCAACTTGTTAAGGATTACTCCACACAAGTCAAACATGACTATACCATCCTCCTATCTTAATTGCACTCAAGTTCGGGTTAGAACTTATCTCACCACTCAGAGATCACCAAGCACAACAAGTAGATTATATCACACATACATATATACAAACATCACATATATACAAATATATACACAAAAAAAGTAGGCTAATCCAACTGGAGACTACTCCCTAGCAAAGTCACCACTTAATTTCTGTAGTGGTAAATTCATGATCATCAAGCTATGGATAAGCTAGAGATCAAATAACAAGAGTCGTCACCGCGCTTTTATTGTTTCCAAGGGAAAAGGGAAAAAGTACGAACAAAACCCAAAAGATAAGAAGTTTTCAAATCAAAACTAATAAAATGTCAGAGATTACAGGTAAAGGGGTTGGTTACACAGAGGAAAGGTGTTAGCACCCAAAGTGTCCTAGGTACTCCTAGGGAGCACTTTTTGTGTGCATATGTACTTGGTATAAGGTGATGTTTACAAACAAATAGAATGGGGGGATGAGAAAATAATTCATTAATTATATTTTTGTGTTTGACAAGACCTTCGGTCTTGTGCCTACGTACCAACATAAAAATGAGGGATCAAAACCTCGTAGTTCGTGATACAAATTTAAAAGTGGATGCATTGCTTTTTAAAAAAATTAAGTTTGAAAGGCTCAAAGGCCTAAAAATGGTTTGAATGAGTTAGTTATTTTTGGCTTTTTGAAAGTTTAAGTCAAGTATAGTTAAGTTTATTTACAAGTTTGATTTAAGAAAAGAAGTTTGAAAGTGCAATGACATAAGGCCAAAGTTTCTATCTTTTTGCAAAGTGGTCAAAGTTTAGAAGAAAATAGGTTTAATCGAAGAAGATTTTGAAAGGGTAGGGAGAGATTTTGAAATTAAAGAAATGGGGAGAAGATGAAGAGACTATCTTATGTACAAAATTAAAAGTTTAGAGTTGAAAAGATCTGACCAAATGGGTAGCAATCCAATAGACAAAAAATGTCAATAGAAACCCAAAATTCCCCTGGACTTTTAGAATCAAGCAACACACAAATGCACAATTATATTATCTTGAAGAGCAAGGCATCAAATAAAGATGGCCACATCCAAGCTTGTCCATTCCATGATCTTCCTCAAAGTAGCCCATGTAACAGATGAATTTCACAAGTCACAGGTTCAAAATAACAGCTTCATAATGATCATGTTGCAAATGAACTTAGAGAGGTCTTGAATGATGTATCAGATGAAGTTTCAAATTGCAAGCACTTGGTTTCTCAATAAGTTGGCATTGGCCAAGTCCTTTAGCATAGGAAGGTTGCATAGATTCTAAGTCCATTTGTCCAAGATCAAGCCAACAGTCCACACAAAGGTTTTTTAGGGTTTTTTGTGGTTATTATGTATATTAATGGTCAAAGACCACACAAACAAGCAAAGTATACGCAAACAAAATATATCACACAATATGGTCCAAATGGACAAAGTGAAAATTGCATTAACATAAACAATTAGAATGACATGAACAATGGCAGATGTATAAAAGCTAGAATTAAATGACATTAAAGTAAAGGGCTTGAAATTAAAAGTTAGTAGTTAATAGGTTAGAAGTTAGTATTGTTTTGCTTTTACTTTTCATTTTAAGACATTCTTTGGAGAACACTCAACCCACTTATCACAAGCATGGATCCTTGAACCAAGACATCTTCCAAAGGAAGGAAAAAAGGCCAAGTTTACACACAATACCATGAAAGACGGGAGACTTACAATCTCACTAAGTAGAATGCTTATGCCTTTTGTGTCACAAAATTAGCGCTACGTTAAGCAATTGTAATTGGACTTATGTAGAAGTCACAACTATTTGAGGTCGGGCAATAGAATTTTGGTGTTAATGCATGTTAGAGACATAGTATAATAGACTATGCTCATGAAACATACCACACACAAAAAAAGATATGCAAAAGGTGTGGCCTAATCTCATCCATACTCATGTTAATTTTTCATTCAACTAGCCTTAGGATTTTGAGATATCATAGGCCAAATGGAATGAATGAATGAAGAAGGGAAATAAGATGAAGTGGGAGGGGAATGGATCAAAACAAAAATTGGTCAAAGAAGGACTTTTACCAAATTAATATCATCCATTCATTTTGGGAGATGGAATGTACATTCCATCAATCCCCTAAATCCAATGATATTAATTTGACAAAGTCAAATCAACCTTGACCAAGGCCCAACAACAATAGTCAAACACCAACAAGTCATCACAATTGGTCAACAAAATTATTTGGCATTTAATCAAATTAAAAATACCAAAATAACGCATTTAAATTAAATATGGTTTGTCCAATTCCTAAAACCTCATCAAAACACCAAAGAAATGGCCATGAGATTTATCATAGGTCAAACAAGGTCAAAAGACCTTGGAGAAAAAATTTCATAACTTTTGGACATTCAAAAGTATTTTTAAACAATTAAAAACAAATGAAAAATCAATTAAATCATGAAAAATATTAATAATGATCCAAAAAATAATTTTAACTCAAAATATGAAAGAGGAAATTATTTGAAAACTTTTGGTGAAACTCTCATATTTTTTTGGATCAATATTAAAATTAATATGAATTAATGAAAATAAAAGGATTAAAATGAAAATTAAATGATCAGAAAAAACGTGGACCACTTGATCTCCCTCATTAATTGAGGTGGCAGATCAAGTGGTCACAAGCGTGCAATCCACGATACGCCTGAGTCAGCGCGCCACAGGAAAGGTAATTCAAACCAACGCACAAGATTATTTCATTTCAAAAGGATCATGTGGCTCTGAACACTCCAACTCACCACCGGAGCTACAACTCCGGTCTCCTTCTCAGGCGAGCCTCGCCGGACTGGTTCAGTCATAACCATCACCAAAATTAAAAAGAAGGACATGATTTCAAAGTAAAAATGGCACTGAGCACGAATCTGACCTCAATTTATCCTAACTCCAAGTATATTGAGAGATACATGGAGTTGAAATTTGAGGTACATGAACTGAGTTGCTTCGATTTAGCCTCAAAGCAACTCAATCTTCTTGCCTATATTGGTAGGACTTCAGACAACCAAGGAATCAAGAGAATTGAGCAAGATTGAGAGAGAATCGAAGAGATCAAAATTTCTGGAAAATACCTTCAATGTAGGTCTAGATTCAGCTGTTCTTGCCTTGGCTCGTGCTTGATCTCACTCCAAATGCTTGCAGAAGGTGAATTGAATGCTCAAAAGGTCTTGGATCCCTGGAGTTTTGAATCTCAAAAAAGTGAGAATTCAAACTCAATTTCAAGTGAAATTCTCAGGATTATTCTTTGGAATGGGAGGGTTAGAGGTTTGGGATCAAAGCTGGCGCAAATGTGTGTGAAATTCTGAGCATATGGAGCTCTATTTATAGCCAATTCAGTTGATATTTTCACACTTGAAATGAACTTCTAAAATTAGCAATGTGTGATGCATGAGTGTATGGGCGTGTGCAGGCCCACGAAATCACTCTATCTGATCCATAATTGAGTGTAAGCAAGGCTGAAGTCATGTTGGAATGCTAGGCAATTGTGCATGGATGTTTGAAGTTCAATCTTGCCAAATGATGATACCATGTTCAAGCCATGTGCAACCTATTCATTTCTTATCCAAAATGGATGAATTTGGGCATTTTGGAAAGGTTAGATCAAGAGGAACAACTTTCATGTTCAACACTTATCCATTTGGAGCTTGGAACTTGAAGAATTTTGAGGTGGAAGTTTGGAAATTTTAACATATTGAAATTTTTTCTAAGTGTCAAGCCATATGTCTCAATATTCCACCTTGCTTAACTTTTCATGTGAGCTTCAAATGAGAAAAGTGTCTTCATAAATGTTTTAGCTCTTTCAAAGACCTTAAAAATGGTCACCAATTTCATGTAATTTGGATTTGAAATGATAGAGTTGTGCATTTTTGAAGTTTGAAAAAATCACGTGATCAATGATATAGGTCAAAAAGGACCTATAATGTAACCTCATATCACATGCTAATAAAAGTTGAATCAGATCTCACTCTAAACATAAAAGTTGAAGTAGACATCTTGAATTTGATTGTGAAACTTGGAATATTTCATCTCATAAAAATTGAGCAAGTTATGGCCTTGGGAAGTTGACTTTCAAATTAGGGTTTAGACAAAATGACCTATAATGTTTCAACATAGAAAATGATTTTCCAAGCAAAACTAGATCTAGGTCTCAACATGAAAGTTGTTTGGAATGTCATTTAGAGTAAGTTTTTGCTTGGAATAATTTTGATATGGTGAAAATTGTAGGAGATAGGGTCTAGGGAGACCCAATTTTGATCAGATGAATTCATCTGGCCAACCACCATCAACCAACTTACTAACCTTCAATTCTATTGACTTTCTAGGCTCATGGTAGCTCATATATGCATAAGATGATGAAATTTGAAGTGCCCCTTGAGAAATTTGATCAATTGGTGAGATAGCTTGTTGGAGAAGTTACTCAAGATACCCAGCCAAACTAGGGTTTCCAAGGCAAATCACCCTCAAACTCTTGAAGAAAACTTGATCAATATAACATGTAGAAATCATTGGGACTCATATATGATGTTTATAACCATCCTTGAATCAATACATGGTTGTGCTCTTTGTTCATGAGGGTCTCAAACCCTAGATATGGACTTGATAGATCAATGGAGATCATGCCCTACCTACAAAAGAGTTAAGCTAATGCAAAGACATATTTTTGGTATTTTGGTTAGTGAAATGATAAAATACAAGTATGATACAATCACATAGTGCTTGGTGATCTCTCTCAAAACAAACCCAATGAAAGAGGGGTAAGGAGTATGCCAAGGTATGATCTCAACGCTAATGCTTATGATGAAATTGCATGAGGGATCTTAGGGTCAAAATTGGGGTCTTACAGCTGCCCCTATTTAAGGACATTCTAACTGAGGAGGCGAAGGTTAAAATCTTCATGTCGACTCAGTAGAATGGGCTTAAATAAAAACATATAGAAACAAATTTTGGTCCCTAAGAGACCTCATGATACATATGATATGAATGTAAAAGTAAATTCTTTGTGGGGAAATATTGCCACAAAGTAAAAAGAAGTCAGAGAGACCGAACACAGGGAATTCAAAGTTTGGAGAAGGAGTAGGTGTTGGTGTAAGCCCTAGAGGCCAATACTTTTGATACTTGTATCAAATTATTTATTAATAATAAAATGATTTTTCTTTATTATGTTTATTTAATAAAGTCCCTAGAATAGCTAGTCCGTTTAATGTATCAAGGGTGACTTAATCATGAGATCCCATTAAACATAAGGACACTATTCTTAAAGTATGTGTAGTCGAGGTTTGTTGTGAAGTGGGATAACATTAAAGTATTAAGAATATTATATATATAGACTGATGATCACATCTCATGGGTCATGGATAAGGAGTTATCAAGTCTTAAACATAAGTATGAATATTGAGAGTAATATTTATATTGGATTGACCCGCTATGAGAATACTATATAGAATGTTATGCTAAGTGTCATAAGTATTCTCACGGTGATAATGGTGTATAGCACCCTTTGACCTGAAACCACTATGTACCCTAGATGTAGAGTCGAGTGCCTTATTGTTGATCAAACATTGTTCGTAACTGGATGACCATAAAGACAGTTGATGGGTACTCCACGAAGCATGTTGAGGGACATGAGTGACCTAGATGGAATTTGCCCATCCTACATAACAGGATAAATGTCTACGAGCCCAATATTGAACTGGACAAGGATGACACGGTTTATGCCTTGTATTCAATATATATATAAGGGCAAAAGGGTACTTATACACATAAGTATTATCACAAAAGGATTTGTCAGATCACATGACTTTTTGTGTCTTGGGTAGGAGTGATGTGTTGTTAGATATTGTTCACTGTTTATCATGTTAAATACGTGATTTAATATAATTGCTAATGTCGCAAAAACCTACAGGGTCACACACAAAAGAACGGATTGATGAGAGATAGAGTAACGAAGGAACACAGTAAGGTACGATGCACTTAAGTGAATTGTAGAATATCGTAAGGTACGATGTACTTAAGTAGAATACAAAATATGGTAAGGTGCCACACGCTTAAGTGATTTTGGCATATCATAAGATATGGGCCACATACACTTAAGTGGGCTTTTTAGCTTGCAGCCCACACAAGTGGTTATATAAATAGAACCCTTGTGCAGAAGCATTTATGCAGTTGTAATTTCATTTCTCTCTCTCTCTCTCTCTCTCTCTCTCTCTCAAATCCTTCATTCGTAGCAGCTAGAACTAAGATTGAAGGAATTCGTTCGTGTGGACTGAGTAGAAGTGTTGTCACCATTTGACGTTCGTGATCGCTCCATAGATCTGCATCAAAGGTTTCAACCGCCACAAGAGGTGACGATTTTATCACTGAACATGCCCATTCGTAAGGATCACTAAAGGAGAAATTTTTAAATTCCGATGCGTTTTGGATCGCTCTTCTCCTTCAGTAGGATCATTGTATTCAATGGGTTTAGAAACCAACCTGCATAATGATTTGATATTTTGATTTTAGAGAAGTGAATTGTGACCAAATATTATGTAGATGGACAATTATTATTTAGTTAATCATGTTTTATGTGATTACCATTTCCAGAAAAGCAAAAAGTAAAAATAAAACATCATAGATGTGGATGAATAAAATTGCATTTTATTAATGATTAATTTGAAATATGCCCAACAATGTTCACTTTTCCCTTAGGCATGGGAGAAGGATTTTCTTAAAAACGATAAAAACGAATTACTTGGAGCGATGGACAATAACAGGAACATCAACAGCGATCCAATTGTTGCAAGCCTTTCCATGCATCACAAAATTGGCGCAGTCTTCATCTTCATCACCCTCGATCACAACAGTTGAGTGTTGTTCATTACCATGGATAAACCCTCTACTACGGAAACTCGGTTGCATATCTTTAGCCTTGACATAAGACGATCCTTGCTGGAATCCCAAACCAACTCTGTTCTTGTTCTCGGCGACCTCTACCATACGACCCCACTAATCTGAACTGCCATCTTCAATAATCTTCTGAGCATCTTTGAAAGAGGACATGGGTGCCGCTTATTTTTTTCTCCTCATAAATATATAGAGCTTAGAATGGAGTTCCAACCTCATCCTCAGCTTCTACATACGTAAAAGACGACAGCTGACTTACCAACAACGCTTTCTCTCCACCAACAATGACAAGTTTGCCATTCTTCACAAATTTTAACTTCTGGTGCATAGTGGATGTCACAACTCCATCCTCGTGTATCCATGGCCTTCCCAATAAGCATTTGTAGGCCGGGTGGATGTCTATTACTTGAAAGATAATTTGGAAATCACTCGGATCTATCTTCACCGGAAGGTCCGCTTCACCAATAACGGTCTTACGGGAACCATCAAATGCTTTGACGATCACGCCACTGTACCTCATCAGGGCACCTTGATACATTAATCTTGACAAAGTTGACTTGGGGAGTACATTCAACAAAGAATCGGTATCAACCAACACATTTGACAGCGCATCCTGCTTGCAATTCATTGATATGTGCAGCGCTAGGTTGTGATCTCTGCCTTCCTCGGGAAGTTTTTCATCATAGAAACTCAATTTGTTGCAGGAAGTAATGTTAGCCACAATGTGGTCAAAGTGATCCACAGTTACGTCATGCTCGACGTAAGCTTACTCCAACATTTTCGCAATACTTCTCTGTGCGCTTCAGAATTCACGAGTTGAGACAACACTGAGATCTTCAAAGGAGTTTGGAGCAGCTGCTCCACCACATTAAATTCACTTTTCTTAATCAATCTCAGTACCTCATCATCATCATTAGGCTTCAATTTGCTGGACTCTCCAGACTGACACATTGGAGCACTAGCCGGATTCATCACATGCACATCAAGTTTCTTACCAACATACACATCTTCCACCACCTCTTTTGGAAAGACAGGTCCAAAAACACGACCGCTACGGGTCACCTTCGTAACATCAGCAATATTCACAACAGAATTGGTCGTAGGCAAAGGAACCTCTTGACCGTTTTCTAACATTGTTGCATTATACTGGTATAGAATATCTCTATTGGATGCATACGGGACGGGGCCTGCTAACCGTATCACTAACGACGATGTCGATCTATTGACGTTGTTACTGCTGCTGCTATCAAACTGAATCACTACCCGCTTCGGGGTCTTAAACACTAGTACTATCACATTCACATCATTTATATCCCTCGACTATTGAATCTGGATTACATTCTCATCCATCAACTTCTGGATATCTCTCTTGACGATTGAATACCCATGGGGGTTTATACTATAAATCGCACAACCGTCATGGTCATGCTCACAATCATTGATAGTACACAGGGTCTTATGCATCTCTACCAATGACTGACGAATACGTCGCACATCGAACACTCGGAAACTTCCTGGACAATTATCTACCATATTAACAGAGGAATTACCATGAGCAGGCAATGTGTTAGCTTTCACATTCGGCGCACGGTCCTCAAAGGACACCATCCCACTTTTCACTAGCTTCTGGACCTCATACTTCAAAGGGTAGTCATTTTCAATATCGTGGCCGGGAGCTCCTTGATGAAAGGCACGACGGAGTTCTGGCTTAGACCACCATGGAAGCGGTTCTGGAATTTGTGACGGATTTCTTGGTTGGAGTAGGTTCTTGAGAACCAAAGATGGGTAAAGTTCGGCATATGACATGGGAATAGGGTCAAAAGAGACCTTCTTTCTCTCGAAGCTCTGTTTATTATTGTTGTTGTTGTAGTTGTTTGTTTTTTCTTGTGGTTATTGTTGACGTTTTTGTTGAACTGGCATTGATTGATTATTTGAAAATACTGGAATGACAGATGAAACTTGATGATGATGTTGACGAGGTTGCGGATTTCTTTTGACATGAGGCCTCCTCTGCCTCTCCACTAACACCACATTGGTTTCACCTTCCTTCTTTCTAGGGAAAATGCTCCCATACTTCTTGCTTGATGACACCTCTTCTTTAGACAAATGTCCCTCACGGACACCTTCTTCTAATCTCATCCCCATGTTTACCATTTCGATAAAATCATTGGGGGCACTAGCAATCATGCGTTCGTAATAAAACGAACTCAGGGTCTTAAGGAAAATCTTGGTCATCTCTTTTTCTTCCAACGGAGGATTGATTTGAGCAGCAAGCTCACTCCACCTTTGGGCATACTCTTTGAATGTCTCTTTGTCCTTCTGAGACATATACCTCAGTTGGTCTCCATCGGGCGCCATGTCCACGTTGTACTTGTACTGTTTCATAAAATCTTCACCCAAATCATTAAATGTGCAAACACTTACACTATCCAATCCCATGTACCACCTCAAAGCGACACCAGTCAGATTATCTTGGAAGTAGTGAATCAATAACTAATCATTATCAGTTTGTGTTGACATTTTCCTGGTATACATGACGAGATGGCTAAGTGGACAAGTATTTCCCTTATACTTTTCAAAGTCAGGGACTTTGAACTTCATCGAGATCTTGACATTCGACACTAAGCAAAGTTCAGAAGCACTCTTACCGAAAAAATCTTTTCCTCTCAGAGTCTTCAATTCCTTTTGCAGCTCAAGGAACTGATCCTTCATCTCATCCATCTTATCATAAACATCAGAGCCCTTAAATGACTCAGAATGGTAGATGGTGTCCTCGACACGTGGTAGAGTGTGAACAACTGGAGGCAGAACAGACATGACCGGGCTAGATGCCGACATAGAAGCAAAGGTAGGCATAAACCCTTCAGGCACAAAGTTCGATGGCATTCCCCACGGGAATCCAGTAGGCATAGTCGTAGTAAACTGAATGGCATGCATAGTTGAGGTAGCAACCTCTAAAATGACAGTCCTTTGAGGAGGAGGAGTTCTAGGAGTTGGAGAAGACTGATTCTGAGCATCTAAAACAGACTCCATCATGGCAGTCAAATGAGCAATCTCATCCTTCAGCTCTCGGTTCTCTTTTTCTAAATGTTCCATGATTCTTGGTTGATTGGCGTGAGTGTTGTATCGGTGAGTCAGCTTGGCTGAAGCACAGAAGAATAACTGATAAGACATCTGGCAGAAGAAAACCTGCTTATGCAAATAATGTATGAAATGCAATGTTTTGATTGTTTTTATTTTCAAGGAACATACTATTTTATTTGCAAATACACAATAACAATTAACGATTTGTTTGACCATAAAAAATATCTTTCATTCATATAATTTGGAAGGATTACACTTAATACAATTTCAGAAACCAAAATACAAATACAAGAGAAAAGGAAACTAATCATCCTAAGGATCCCCTAACAACAGTATCAGATGATCTGACTGCAGACGCGTACTTCCTTCGGATGCGTCGAATCTAGGACTCAAAAGAAGTCTTCATCTGAGCCTTCTCAAGGACAAGCTGATCGACAATCTTTTTCCAAGCACCGGAAGGCTGAGGCATACTAGAGGAAGATGAACCCTATGGCTCTCTCTGTCTTTTAACTTCTCAATCTTTAAGAAGTTCAATAAGTGCGTCCTTGTCCTTTGACTCAAGTTACAACTCCTCATGCTTTCAACTCAAAGCATGGAACCGCTCTTCCCACATATCTCTCTCTTGCTTCATCTTGATGAGTGCGTCTTCCAACTCCTCTACATCTTGGTTAGGGAGAGTTAATGGCTCAACCACAACCATAGACATAGGTCTTTCACAAACGTAAGGCATCTTTAATTCCAAAGCTCTCTTCTTCACCCAAGTAGTGTAAGCTCCCAAAGCTACACAGTTGCATGGACCAAGCTCGGATCTTCCTTTCCTATGCACATTATGCCAAGCATGTATCATCTTCTGCTTCAAATGTTGGGGATCTTTACCCTTTTGATAGAAAAGACCTTCTAACTGAGTGTTATTAGGTTTGTTTCTCAAGGGGAACCCAAGTTGACGACGAGCCAAAGCAGGGTTGTCGTTGATTCCTCCTTGTGTACCAATGAGAGGTACATTGGAGAATTCACCATAATTGTCAATAATATCCAAGCTACTCAATGAACAATCATACCAAACTATATCATCATTAGTGAGAGACATAAGTCTCTCAGAACACCATATATATTGTTTGTTCTCCACAAAAGCAGGCGCCTGAGGCAAGTGTGAAATAAACCACTTGTACAGAAGAGGAACACAACACACGATAGTCCCACCACCTTTAGAATTTCTTAGATGCAAATAGAAGTACATATCACCCAAAAAAGTAGGCATTGGATTCCCAACCAAGAAGATTCTAATGACGTTAACATCAACAAAACCGTCACTGTTAGGGAACAAAGCCAAACCATAGATGAGCAACACAAATATAGCTTCAAAAGCGTCCACACTACCGGCTTGAGCAAAGGCGGTAGCTTTCCCAATAAGGAACTCAAAAGTCAACCCAAACATTCCTCCTTTCTTCACCCAATGAGCCTCAATCTCAAACTTCTTCAGATGAAGAGCTTCAACTATAAGATGAGATATGGGAATCTCCTCCAATCCACTAAAAGGTACCTTATCAGAAACAGGTATTCCCAAGAGATGGGCATACTCCTCCAACATAGGCATAAGCTGATAATCGTGAAAAGTGAAGCAACGACAGAGAGGGTCATAGAACTGAACCAACACACTCAAGAGACCATCAACCACATCAGTAGACAATACAGATAGGAGCTTCCCATAACATTTCTTGAAGTCCAAGGAATCTAATACTAAAGTGTAAGACCCAAATTTTGACCCTAAGATCCCTCATGCAATCTCATCATATGCAATTAGCATTGGGATCATACCTTGGAATCCTCCTTACCCCTCTTTCATTGGGTTTATTTTGGGAGAAATCACCAAGCATCATGTGGTTGTATCATACTTGTATATCATCATTTCACTAACCAAAACACCAAAAATATGTGTTTGTATTTGCCTAACTCTTTTGTAGGAAGGGCATGATCACCATTGATCTACCAAGCTCATATCAAGGGTTTGAGACCCACATAGCTAAGAGCACAACCAAGGAATGACCCACAATGTCTTTAAGCACCATATATGAGTCCCAATGATCTTTTCATGTTATTTTGATCAAGATTTCTTCAAGAGTTTGGAGTTGGTTTGCCTTGGAAACCCTAGTTTGTCTAGGTATCTTGAGTAATTTCTTCAACAAGCTTCCTCATCAATTGATCAAATTTCTCAAAGGGCGATTCAAAATTCACCATATTATCGATATATGATCTACCATGAGCCTAAAAAGTCAAGATAATTGCAAGTTAGCAAGTTGGTTGATGGTGGTTGGCCAGATGAATTCATCTTATCAAAACTGGGTCCCCTTAGACCCTATCTCCTACAATTTTCACCATATGAAAATGCTTCCAAGATAAGAGTTACTCTAAATGACATTCCAAACAACTTTCATGTTTAAGTATAGAGCTAATTTTGCTTTGATAGTCATTTTCCATGTTGAAATATCATAGGTCATTTTGTCTAAACCCTAATTTGAAAGTCAACTTCCCAAGGCCATAACTTGCTCAATTTTTATGAGATGAAAGATTTCCAAGTTTCATAATCAAATTCAAGATGTATACTTCAACTTTGATGTTTGGAGTGAGATCTAAATCAACTTTTATGAGCATGTGATATGTGAATACATTATAGGTCATTTTGAACGAATACCATTGAACAAGTGATTTTCCTCAACTTCAAAAATGCATAACTCTCTCATTCTAAATCCAAATGATGTCAAATTGGTGACCATTTTTAAGGTATTTTAAAGATATACAACTTTGATAAACACACCTTTCTCATTTCAAGCTCACATAAAAAGTTTAGTAAAGTGGAACAATGAGGTATATAGCTTGAGACTTAGAAAAAATTTCAACATGTTGAAATTTCCAAATTTCGACCTAAAAATTCACCTTGATCCAAGTTCCAAATGGAAAAGTGTTCAACATAAGAGTTGTTCCTCTTGATCTAAGCTTTCAAAATAGTCTTATTTCATTCATTTTGGACAAGGTTTGCTAGGGCTGCACATGGTTTTAACAGGCCTGCATCAAGTGGAAAAATCAAAAGTGCAAATGACCATTTCACACTGCCTTGCCATTCAAGCTTCATTTCAATCTCATTTAAGATGCATTTGGACCTAATTGGATTGCTTCATGGGCCTGCACACGCCCATGCAAGCATGTGCATGACATTGCCAAATTTGGAAGAAACTTGAAGTGTGCAAATAACATTCCCAATTGCTATAAATACAAGCCCTCTGAGCTCATTTGAGAGGATCCTTGTGCGCCAGCTTTGCCCCCTCTCTTCAAACCCTCATAATTCAAAGGAAAATCTGAGAATTTTAATTTTGAAAATTTAGTTTGAATCTCACTGTTTGGAGATTCAAAAACTCTAGGATCCAAAGCTTTGTTCCATTTCCAAACCACTTCTGCAAGCTCCCTGAGTGTGATCAAGCAAGGATTGAAGCAAGCAAGATCAAGTTCTGCACAACATTGAAGGTATTTTCCAGAAATTTTCTTCTCTTAGATTCTCACTCAATTCTCATCAATTCTCTTGGATCTTTGGTTGTGTGAAGTCCTACCAATGTAGGCAAGAAGATTGAGTTGCTTTGAGGACGAATCGAAGCAACTCAGTTAACACACCTCAAAATTCAACTCCTCATATCTTTCTATATATGTGGAGTTAGTTAAAATTAAGGTCAGATTTATGCTCTACTCCATTTTTTCTTTCAGATCATGTCCTCCTTTTTCATTTATGTGATGGTGATGACTGAACCAGTCCGATGAGGCTCGCCTGAGAAGGTGACCGGAGGTTTAGCGCAGGTGATGTGCTGGATAGGTTCAGAGCCATTGATCTTGTTCAAAATGTTTTAATCTCACGCGTTGCTTGTAATTACCACTTGTCTTACGCGTTAACTAGTGACTATGGTGGAAAGCACGCTGATGGCCACTTGATCTGCCACCTCAATTAATGAGGGAGATCAAGTGGTCCACGTCTTTTCTGAATATTTGAATTTCATTTTATTTGTTTTATTTTTATTAATTCATATTAATTTTAATATTGATCCAAAAAATATGAGAGTTTCACCAAAAAAATTTAAATAAAATCCTCTTTCATATTCTGAATTGAAATTATTTTTTGGATCATTATTAATATTTTTCATGATTTAATTGATTTTGTGAATATTTTTAATTGTTTAAAAATACTTTTAAGTCTCTAAAAATTCTGAAGTTTTTTCTCCAAGGTCCTTTGACCTTGTTTGACCTATGATAAATCTCATGGCTATTTCTTTGGTGTTTTGATGAGGTTTTAGGAATTTGACAAACCATATTTAATTTAATGCATTATTTTTAGTATTTTTAAATTGAATATATTCCAAATAATTGTGTTGAGCCATTTTGATTGTTTGTATGAGTTTGACTTGTGTTGTTGGGCATTGGTCAAGGTTGATTTGACTTTGTTAGGTTAAGATCATTGGATTTAGGGGATTGATGGAATGTACATTCCATCTCCCAAAATGAATGAATGATCTTAATTTGGTAAAAGTCCTCCTTTGTCCAATTTGAGTTTTATCCATTTTCCCTCCCTGTTCATCTTATTCCTCTTCTTTATGCATTCATGTCATGGTCCTATGATATCTCAATGTCCTAAGGATAGTTGATTGAAAATCAACATAAGTATGGATGAGGTTAGGCCACCTCTTTTGCATATTCTTTTTGTGTGTGGTATGTTTCATGAGCATAGTCCATTATACTATGTCTCTAACAAGCATTAACACCAAAATTCGAGTGCCTGGCCTCAAATAATTGTGACTTCTATATAAGTCCAATTACGATTGCTTAACATAGCGCTAAATTTTTGACACAAAAGGCATAGCATTCTAGTTAGTGAGATTGTAAGTCTCCCCTCTTTCATGGTATTATGTGGAAACTTGACCTTTTTTCCCTTCCTTTGGAAGATGTCTTGGTTCAAGGATCCATGCTTGTGATAAGTAGGTTGAGTGTTCTCCAAAGAATGACTTAAAACAAAAAGCAAAAGCAATACTAAATTCTAACTCATTAACAACTAACATTTAATTTCAAGTCCTTTACTTTCAATGCAATTCAATTTTTAAGCTCTATTCATTTGCCATTATTCATACCATTCTAATTGTTTATATTAATGTCATTTTCACTTTGTCCACTTGGACCATATTTTGTGATATATTTTGTTTGTGTATATTGTGTTAGTTTGTATGGTCTTTGACCATTAATGTACATAATAAGAACAAAAATCCTAAAAAACATCTTGTGTGGACTGTTGGTTTGATCTGAGACAATTGGACTTAGAATTTAGGCAACACTCCCTATGCAAAGGACTTGGCCAATGCCAACTTTCATGTAACCAAGTGCTTATAATCTGAAACTTCATCTGATACATCCTTGAAAGATCCATTTGAGCTCATCTACAACATGATCATTATGAAGCTGTTATTTTGAACCTGTGACTTATGGCATTATGGAATTCATCTATTACATGGGAAAATTTGAAGAAGATCATGGAATGGATAAGCTTGGATGTGGCTATCTTTATTTGATACCTTGCTCTTCAAGTTAATATTGTGTGCCTTGTTTGTTGCTTGATTCTAATGTCCAAGGGAATTTGGGTTTCTATATGACATTCTTGTCTATTGGAATGCAGCCCATTGGTCAGATCTTTTCAACTCTTAACTTTTAAATTTATGCTTAGGATTAGTCCCTTCATCTCCTCCCCATCTCTTTAATTTCAAAATCTCTCCCTCTTTTTAAAAAACTTCTTTGTTTGTACTTGTTTTTCCCCTAAACTTAGACCTTTTTCAAATTAGAAACTTTGGCCTTATGTCATTGCATTTTCAAACTTCTTTTCTTAAATCAAACTTGTAAATAAACTTAACTATACTTGACTTAAAATTTTCAAAAGCCAAAAAGAACTAACTCATTCAAACCATTTTCTAGGCCTTTGTGCCTTTCAAACCTAGTTTTTGTTAAAAGCAATGCATCCACTTTAAAATTTGTATCACGAACTACGAGGTTTTGATCACTCATTTTTATGTTGGTACGTAGGCACAAGTCCGAAGTTCTTGTCAAACACAAAAATATAATTAATGAATTCTTTTCTCGTCCCCCCATTCTATTTGCTTGCAAACATCATTTGTACAAAATACATATGCACACAAAAAAGTGCTCCCTAGGAGTACCTAGGACACTTTGGGTGCTAACACCTCCCCTCTATGTAACCAACCCCCTTACCTGTAATCTCTGGCATTTTATTAGTTTTGATTTGAAAACTTCTTATTTCTTTGGGTTTTATTCGTACTTTTCCCCTTTTCCCTTGGAAACAATAAAAGTGTGATGGCAACTCTTGTTATTTGATGTCTTGCTTATCCATTGCTTGATGATCATGCATTTACCGCTACAAAAAGATGATAGCTTTCTTAGTTCTTTCAAGTCGGGACATCTGAAACTGTACTTCTTAGTGTTCCTTCGTGGATAATTCATGATCTGAAAATATTTGCAAATAAAACCTCAGTTCCTTGAAGTTATTTTTCGTGTGATGAATGTTATGATGCGCATGAATGCATGAATGCAACAATCATAAATAAGGGATCACACACCAGGAAAACAAACAAATGCCAAGGGATGAATAAAGTCATTGTCAAGATCAATCATCCATTTTGGTGGATTATGGTTTTCACCTTATCAACACCCAATTTCCATTTATATTGACAAGACTTGATTGGATCAACCAAGAATCAAGGGTTTGTTGTGAGTTACGAGCATGGAGTCAGGTTAAGAACCATCCCAAAGGAGTGTACTAAGGATAAAAACCTATAGATCATGTTCTAAAAAGTTACCAGAGTCTTAATTCCATATATTTGATATTACATGTTAGGATGACTGACTCATCAACCCATAATATTCTCAAGAGAAACTCGTCTGAGTGTAGTATCGCGTGACAACTGTTATCAAGTCTACACTTGAACAGTCTTTGCACCACGTCCTAAATAGGCCAAGTTGGGTTAAATGTTCTACGATCCTCAGTTTCTCGGACCCCAAATAAGAGAAAGTAATGCCTAACCACAAATAACTTGTGTGACATCAATATCTCCAAAAGGGTCTCTACTGAGTAGATGGGTCTCAAGCCAACTTGTTAAGAACTACTCCACACAAGTCAAACATGATTATACCATCCTCCTATCTTAATTGCACTCAAGTTCGGGTTAGAACTTATCTCACCACTCAGAGATCACCAAGCACAACAAGCAGATTATATCATACAAACAAATATACAAACATCAGATATACAATTATATACACATAAAAAAGTAGGCTAAGCCCACTGAGGACTACTCCCCAGTAGAGGCGTCACTTAATTCCTGTAGCGGGAAATTCATGACCATTAAGCTATGGATATACCTAACGTCAATAAAACCAGAGTCACCATCGTGCTTTTATTGTTTCCAAAGGAAAAGGGAAAAGTACGAACAAAACCCAAAGATAAGAAGTTTTCAAATCAAAACTAATAAAATGCCAGAGATTACAGGTAAGGGGGTTGATTACAGAAAGGGAAGGTGTTAGCATCCAAAGTGTCCTAGGTACTCCTAGGGAGCCCTTTTTTATGTGTGTATGTGTTTTGGTATAAAAGATGTTTGCAATAAATAGAGTGTGGGGATGAAAAAAGAATTAATTAATTATATTTTGTGTTTTACAAGACCTTCGGAGTTGTGCCTACGTACCAACATAAAATGAGGGATCAAAACCTCGTAGTTCGTGGTATCAATTTAAAAATGAGTGGATTGCTTTTAACAAAAATTTAAGTTTAAAAGAGGCACAAATGCCTAAAAGAGTTTGAATGGATGTTAGTCTTTTTGTCTTTTAAAATATTAAGTCAAATATGGTTACATTTATTTACAAGTTTGATTTAAGAAAAGAGTTTTGAAAATGGAACGGCATAATGGCAAAGTTTCTAATTTGTAATAAAGTCTAAGTTTGAAATCACAAGCAAAGAAGGTTTTTGGAAAGATGGAGAGATTTGAAATTTAAGAAGTGGGAGGAGATGAAGAGACTAATCCTAAGCAAAATTTAAAAGTTAAGAGTTGAAAATATCTGACCAATGGGATGCAACTCAATAGACAAGAATTTCATATAGAAACCAACTTTTCCTTTGGACTTTAAAATCAAGCAATATCAATAAGCAAGCAAGATGAAGAGCCAAACATCAAATAAATATATACACATCCAAGCTAACAACTTCATAGTCTTCTCCATAAGCTTCCCCATGTATCAGATGACATACTCCTTGAAGGGGCTCAGAATAAGGTATTAGACACAGGTTCAAAGTAACACCTGCATCAAGACCATGTAGCAGATGAACTCATGTGGATCTCAATACTTGCATCATATGAAAGCTCAAATCACAAAAACTTGGTTTCAGAAATGTTGGCATTGGCCAAGTCCTTTTGCATAGGGAAGGTTGCCTAATTCTAAGTCCAAGGCTCAAATCAAATCCAACAATCCACACAAACATTTTTTTAGGGTTTTTGTTGTTTATTAAATATTTTAAGGTCCTAAGACCACAAACACAAACAAGATACACAAATAAAATATACAATCACAATATGTGGCTCAAGTGAGAAAAGTGAAAATGACATTAAAATAAACAAGTTAAATGATATGTAAAATGGAAAATGATAAATGGCTCGAATTTAAATTGCATAAAGTAAATGACTTGAAATTTAAAGAAATTATAATGGAAGTTAGTCAAAGGTTAGTTGATTAGATGTTAGTGGAGTTTTTATTTTCAATTATTTAAGTCATTCTTTGGAGAACACTTAACCCTCTATTCATAAGCATGGATCCTTGAACCAAGACATCTTCCAAAGGAAGGAAAAAACGCCAAATTTCCGTATAATACCATGAAAGGGGGGAGACTTACAATCTCATTTACTAGAATGCTATGCTTCTGGGTCAAAATTTAGCGCTATGTTAAGCAGTCGTAATTGGACTTATGTAGAAGTCACAACTATCTGAAGTCGGGCAATAGAGATTTTGGTGTTAATGCATGTTGAAGATATGGTATAGTGGACCATACTCCTAAAACATACCACACACAAAAAAGAAAAATGATCAAAGGATGGACCTAATCTCATCCATACTTGTATTGGTTCATCTAACACAAAGTTATTGATGAACCAATTAGCCTTAGGATATTGAGATGTCATTGGCCAATGGAAGGGATGGAATAGAATGAGATTGGGGATGAAGAGGGAGGGGAAATTGTAAGAACAAAATTAGTTCTACAATAGATTCCAGGATTTTGATGATAACAAAGGATGAAACCAAAAATGGCACCCTAACGAAATTTCTCTAAGTGTGCAGGACTCTGAACAAGAACAAAGGAATCTGATCACTTTATCAGATACAGAATCTAATCAGATACAAAGTACTAGAAGATCAGAAGCATCTGAAGAAGAAGCGCGCTCTAGAAGTTCTGACTCTGAGCAAAACAGAATAGCAGAATACCAGAAGCTCTAAACTTCCTCTGGAATCAACTCTGATGATCTAAAAGACCAGGACTATCAGAAGCTCTGATGTAACTTCAACACAATCTCAGATTGACAGAGTTAACGTAGATTCTGACGAAGGATCTCCTAATCCAGAAAGAGTAACGAAAACAACAACTTCAAATGGAAAGAAAGTATATTTGGAAAGAAGTTATTCAGGGAGACAAATTGGTTATGGCAAGAAACACAGAAGTAATGGCATTAAACTCTCATCAAAGACAAATATTCTGCCATCACTACAACGGTCCTTTCACCACTATATAAAGGACGACATACTTCATTGAGAGACACACCTGAACGCACAGAATATTTTCTATCTTCTCTCTTAGTTTTTCACGAGCTGTTGCTCATACGTGAAAACACTTGCTTGCTCTACTTGTTGTAATATTTGCTTAATCTTAGAAGCACTTTAGATTACAAATTCCTTTTGTTAAATTGATTTTGTTCCTCAAGTGACTCTGCGTAGTCTGTATACTTGGGAGGACTAAGAGATCTTTCTCTTAGACGTTGGTTGTAACAATCTTTCAAGATTAGTGGATTGATGTACCCCTAATTCTTGGAAGACCTTTTATGAAAACAGCTCGGATGATGATCGACATAGATGATGGGCTAATGAAGGTACGAGTGCAAGATGAAGAGGTGACTTTTAATCTTTTCGAAGCTATGAAGCATCCAACCGATAAGCATGATTCTTCGGCAAATATTTTTGTATCGTATCCACAGAGATTGGGTAATATTACCGCCGTTCTATAATTCAAATGTTATAAGTTTAGAAAGTAACAGGGTTGTTTTGTTTGGAAAAATATTTTTTGAGTGAATGTTAACAAAAACTATGAAATGGTTTTAGTCAAATATAAAAGCTTGGCAAGATTGGAGTTCACTATTTCAAATATTTATGATTCCTTATGATAAATAAATAGATTCAAGATTATTGATGATGTTCAATTATCCTCTCAAAGTCATTTATGTCTAAATGATATCGTGATAATCACTATATTGATCCTTAGACGATCTCTCCACCTAACTATCAATATAGCAATCTTTAATGTTTAATACCAAAGAAGAGTAATGAATAAATCTATCTCTACAACTTATTCACTACTTGAAAATCTGTTTTATGTCTAAACTCAAGTAATCTCTCTCGACAACTACTCAAATCTGGTTTTCAAAGTAGAGCAAAAACAGTATTCAATACATCAACAATCTTTATCAAATATATAAATCAAAGTGAATACATAAATAGATGAGAATAGCTACTACCTCCAATCTTGACAAAAGGGAGTTTAGCTCCTCATCACCATTGTTACAAAGCAGAGTGTTAAAAAAGAGAAAACTCTGTTTTCTCCCTTGCAAAATCCCTCAATATCAATGTGTGTATGATAATAGTGTATGATTTCAATGCCCTAGATTAATGTATTTTGTCTCTAACAAAAAAGGTTGACATTTCCCTAATTGGACATTGTCATCTAAAGCAGAAAAGCAATTCCCAGGAAGACATCAAAATGGCAATAAACTTTTCCTGCAGAACAGCACTTTTGACCCTCAGTCAGCTTGCTGGATTCGCAGCCTTCGCGGCGCGAAGGCAGTTCGCGGCGCGAACTGTTGCTTCTCCAGCTTCCTTGTTTGGCAAGCTTCCTCCAAGATGTGGTATTGCAATCCAAAGCCTTCTTATCCCAGAAATTCTACAAAACTAACAAAAATGTGAAATAACTATTCAAAACAAAATAAATTAAACCTAATTGCATTTATACAAAATAGTGAGAATAAAAGTGTGTAATAACATCAAAACTTGGTAAAAGGGACCAATAAAATGGTATAAAAAGTAGTACTAATTGGTCCCTAACAACTCTCCCCAACTTAGCATTTTGTTTGTCCCTAAACAAAAGTTTCCACCCTCACAACCAAGACAATAACACAAAAGATTGGAGCAAGGATTTACCAAGGACATTCAAATGGTTCAAAAGTGTTTGGCAATTTTTTCTCAGTCCACCTATCTTAATTCTAGACAAAACATGAATAAGGAAAATGGTTGAGTGCAAAAACCATTCCAATGGAATTCAAAACCATATATGTCAAAATTGAATCAAACTTACACACACACATCATAATAATGATGAATAACATGAAGGGTTACTTTCACTCATCCAAGCAATTAAATCAACAACAACTCAAATCATGCGGTTATCATAACAAATACCAAATCATGTGAAAATTGAGAATCAAGAGGTCTTTCAAAGGTTGTAATGTGGCTTAGGTTACAAGAAAGGATATGATTAAGAGAATTTACAAAGTTGCCTATCCTAAGGGAGCATTCCCAACCATTCAACTCTACACAATTTCCTTTTCCTTGGTCCCTATCTTTTTCTTTTTCTTTTTCTTTTCAACTCCACACAACCATGAGCATTTTCTTTGCTTTTCTTTTTCTAATCTTTTTTTTTTTATGCTCTATGGTTTCAAGGGTATTTTCTTCTTCTTGTTTCTTTTCAAATTTTCACCCTTTTATAACAATTCACTTTTCCAAGTTTCTAATCAACTTTTCACTCTACTCTCCCCAACTTTAGATTCCGAAACCAAATTTATTCAATAATGCTCCCTACTTAGACATAAGCAAAAGGCAAAATTTTCGACAACTCGATTTAAGGTTTCAATTGACACGAAAGAAATTAGGATTCATTTATTCCACAATTTTCAATTGATTTTTCAATGATCAATAAAATGAATCCTAAATTAAGCTCAAAGGGGTTTAACTAAGGATTATTCCTCACAAGGTTAGTTGATTCAAACTTTTTGGTCAAGTGGTTTTTCTCACAAACAATGCCTCTATCATTTTCAAAAAATTTACACACAAATAGCTTGATGCATGATTTAGCATGATAAGAATGAGTTAAAGTAATGCTCGGTTTCCCGCTTTTTAGTGTACAATGGAAAGCTTCCTCACAAATGGTTAAGTTCTATTTTGATTCAAAGATGACATACATTTCAATGAGTTTATGAAATGGAATTTGCACAAACCATCAAACTACTCATGTTAAGTCTAGAAAGCGATAAAGTGTACCTTGAAATGCCGACACTAATTCTTATCATCACCACTCGAAGTGTCCGATGCTTCTTTCTTTGCGATCATTTCTCAGTAGCTTAAAGCTTGACTTAAGAGTAAGAACAATTAACAAAAATGTTGGTAAACCAGTATTCGATTAAAACACACTTAATTCTCAACTAGCATTCATGCAATTGTCAAAATACTAAAAAAAATTAAAGTGCCAAGATAAAGTCATGGTGAACTAGAGCCACCCAAAAGTACATCAAAAATTCTCAAAAACAGAAACAGAAATAGTACAAAGAAACTCAGAAATACAACAACTCTCAAATCTCAACATTTTCAATCCTCCTCCTCTTCATCACCACCTACATTTCCGAGAACATTTTCCATCTCCTCATTTGGGTCAGCACTACCTCCTGCACCCCCCATAAAATTTGGCCTGCCCTCAGGCCAATTAGCATAAGCTGCATAGTCAGCTTGCGAAGGAAAAGTTCGGGCCTCTGGTGCCAGAAACGTGTTCTGGAACTGCTGCTGCATGGCATTGAAAAGAAATGATTGAGACCTCCTGGAGGCCTCAAAGTTCTCGCAGCAGTAGTTGGCAAACGCCATCTGATCAAAACCTGGGGTAGTGTGAGGTTGAGGTTGAGGTCGGGGTCTGGCTCGGGCTCTGGATGAAGAAGTACCGGGTGCATCAGTCTTATCATTTGGGTTATGCAGGAACCTGTTCAGGTATGAATCATTGATCACGCTGGTGATCGAGAAGTGTACTTCCTCAGGGATGGGAATATTTGCCTTACGGCACAGTCCCATGATAAGGCCTGGATAAGCTAGCACACCAGCTTTGCCCCCGAAATTGGTTCCGCTTAACACTATCTTTCTCAATTCGCCTGCAATGAGGGCTGCAACATCCACAGACTTTCCAACCATGATGCAGTACAATAGACACCCTACGTCCATAGGAATTGTGGTGGTGTGCCTTCTTGGTCGGATATTAGACAACAGTAGCACCAGAAAAGCCCTAGCTTCCAAATTGAAATTTTCCCTTTTCCACAATTTCGGGTGTCCTTGATCATTCATTTCATAAGATTTTCCGCTGAGACATAGGGTAGCATTGACCGCTTCCAGATTCCATCTATTAGCTGCCTCCATGATACTGTACTCACAACGCTCACCCTCTCCGAGAGTTAAGGGATTACCCAGATAAGCATTAATATCATCCCTTCCAAAGGAGACGATCTTCCCCCTTACCCTGGATCGGTAAATGAAAGCCGTACCCTCCTCGCGATGCATAGCATTCGCATAAAATTCTCGAACAATGTCGTAGTTGATTGCGGCTTCCGGTTCGCATAACTTCACCCACTTTCGTTGCTCAAAAGCCGCAACCACGCTGTGATACACCCCGGTTGGAGCTAGCCGAATAAACCTTTCAGGCAAAATGGTTATCTTGACGAGGCTCTCAAATCGTGCCTCGTGTTCATCACTAATGAACTTCCTGAATGAACGTGCTTGAGGAGGTGCCATGGTTTTAGTTCTTTTGGACATCTGCAATCAACACCAGAACAACCACAGAACAAATATGAACAGCATTAGCAACAATTAACACAAAAAAAATATGCTGCTGGAATTCACAGTTCGCGGCGCGAAGGCAAGTTCGCGGCGCGAACTCTGCGAATTCAGGAAATCCCCAAAGCTTCCTAGCGTTCCACCATTGGGGAGAAATCTACTCCCAATCAGTCAAAATTCTCAACTCTACCCTAATCCTATTCTAAATCAAACATGCAAAACGATTTCAAGCGGTATTCAACAGAAAAATTTGACTTCTAATCAACCCTAATGAAAATCCTAAAGAGGGATTGGAAAAGAGAAATTTAAGAGCAAATACCTTATGAATCGCTAACGCTTGCCAAAAGATGAAGATTTTGAACAATTGAAACGCAAGAATCTTAAGATTTGGTGGGATTTTAAGAGTGGGGTGAAAGCGCGACAAAGTGGTTTGAAATAAGGAATGTTTGAAATGAAAAAGAAATGACCTAAACAGTATTTAAGTGATTCTGTCACGCAAAGTTCGCGGGGCGAACAGTGTTCGCGGCGCGAACAGCAGAAAACAGAACCACTTAAAATTTTTCATTCAGTTCGCGGCGCGAACAGGAGGTCGCGGCGCGAACTGCAAAAAATAGAACCCACTCAAATTTATTCATTCAGTTCGCGGCGCGAACAGGAGGTCGCGGCGCGAACTGCAAAAAACAGAACTTAAAAATTCTAAAACTTTAACAGAGCTAAAAATCACAGGACAAAGAAAATTAAAATGCAAACTAACAACGTTGGGTTGCCTCCTAACCAGCGCTTTGTTTAACGTCGTTAAGAGCTCGACGGTACCTCGATTAGCCTGATCCAGATAATGACAGGACACACACATCACGGTTTATGTCACCGCTATGATATACTTTCAGTCTTTGACCATTGACAGTCCAGCTTTCTTGAGACTTTGGGTCCTCTATCACAATGGCTCCATAATTCCGTACTTCCTTGACAACAAATGGTCCTGACCATTTTGACTTCAACTTACCCGGAAACAACTTCAACCTTGAGTTAAAGAGCAATACCATCTGTCCAACATGAAACTCCTTATGGCGGACCTTTCCATCATGGTATGCCTTTACCTTTTCCTTGTACAGCTTATTAGAATGGTATGCATCGTTCCTCAATTCCTCTAATTCATGGAGTTGACCTTTCCTTCTTTCTCCAGCTAGAGTGGAGTCGAAGTTCAAGAACTTAAGAGCCCATAATGCTCTATGCTCCATTTCCACTGGGAGATGACAAGTCTTCCCATACACCATTTGAAACGGAGTTAGCCCAATAGGTGCTTTGTAGGCAGTACGATACGCCCACAAAGCTTCATCCAGTTTTAAGGACCAATCTTTTCTTGAATTTGAGACTGTTTTCTCAAGGATCCATTTGACTTCCCGGTTTGAAACCTCAGTTTGCCCGTTCGCTTGTGGGTGGTAGGGAGTGGTCACCTTGTGCTTTACACCATAATGTTGCAGAACTTTTTCTAAGGGTGTATTGCAGAACTGTGAGCCTCCATCACTTACCAACACTCTAGGCACACCAAAACGTGAAAATATGTTCTTCTTTAAAAATTTGATCACAGTTTTGGCATCGGCCTTAGGTGAGGCAATTGCTTCCACCCACTTCGAAACATAATCAACAGCTACTAGTATGTACTCATTTGAGAAAGAAGAGGGGAATGGGCCAACGAAGTCAATACCCTAACAATCAAAAACTTCCACTTCAAGCATGTTGGTTAGAGGCATTTCATCCCGTTTTCCTATTCCTCCACTCCGTTGGCAAGTATCACAACTCTTCGCATGTTCGTGCGCATCTTTGAATAAAGATGGCCAATAAAAACCCGATTGGAGTACTTTAGTGGCTGTTCTCAAACCACTATAGTGACCTCCATACGGAGAGTTGTGACAGTGTCAAAGAATGTCTCTTGACTCCTCAATTGTTACACACCTTCTCAAAATATTGTCTGCTCCTACTTTAAACAGATAGGGATCATCCCAAACATAATATTTTGCATCTGCTAAGAATTTCCTTCTTTGATTGCAAGTGAGGTCTTCCGGTGTTAAACCAGTTGCTTTGTAATTAGCAAAATCAGCAAACCAAGGCCTCACTTGAATCGCATAAAGTTTTTCATCTGGAAATTCTTCTCTCACCTCTTCTTCTTTGTTTGTAATTTCTACGTTGACCAAACGAGACAAATGATCTGCCACCAAGTTCTCAGAACCTTTTTTATCCCGAATTTCTAGATCAAACTCTTGTAATAAAAGGATCCAACGAATAAGTCTTTGTTTTGAATCCGGCTTGGTAAGCAGATATTTTATCGCTGAGTGGTCAGTGTAGATTACAACTTTTGAACCAATCAAGTAAGCTCTAAAATTTTCCAATGCATATACTATGGCTAGTAATTCCTTTTCAGTTGTTGCATAATTAACTTGTGCGTCATTCAACACCTTACTAGCATAGTGTATGGCATGGAAAACTTTATCGCTTCTTTGTCCTAACACCGCACCAACTGCATAATCGCTAGCATCACACATGAGTTCAAAATCAAGGTTCCAGTTTGGTGCTACGATTATTGGTGCGGTGACCAACTTTTCTTTCAAATCTAAGAAAGCTTTAAGACATGACTCATCAAAAAGAAAAGGCGTACCTTTGTTGAGCAAATTGCTCAGTGGCTTTGCGATCTTTGAAAAATCTTGTATGAATCTCCGGTAGAAACCGGCATGTCCTAGAAAGCTTCTTATCCCTTTAATGTTAGTTGGAGGTGGCAATTTCTCAATAACCTCCACCTTGGCCTTGTCCACCTCTAGCCCTTCAGAAGAAATCTTGTGACCAAGTACTATACCCTCAGTGACCATAAAATTGCATTTTTCCGAGTTGAGCACTAGGTTGGTCTCCACGCATCTCCCCAGAACTACATCAAGGTGCTTTAAGCACAATTCAAAAGATGATCCATAAACAGAAAAATCGTCCATGAACACCTCAATGCATTCTTCTATCAAGTCTGAAAATATAGCTTGCATACACCGTTGAAATGTGGCCGGTGCATTACATAATCCAAAAGGCATTCTTCGGTAAGCAAAGATGCCAAAAGGACACGTAAAAGCTGTCTTCTCATGATCTGCCGGGTTTACTGAAATTTGATTATACCCCGAATATCCGTCCAAGAAACAGTAGAAATTTTTGCCGGCGAGCCTCTCCAACATTTGATCCATGAAGGGTAGTGGGAAATGATCTTTCCTTGTGGCTTGGTTCAACCTTCTATAGTCGATACACATTCTCCACCCTGTCACTGTTCTCGTCGGAATCAACTCATTTTTATCATTTTTAATCACCGTCATTCCGCCTTTCTTGGGGACCACTTGTACCGGACTCACCCATGCACTATCAGATATAGGATAAATCATTCCGGCTTCTAATAGTTTGACAACTTCTTTCCGGACCACCTCTTTCATTGATGGATTCAGACGCCTCTGAGGTTGCGCAACTGGTTTGAAATTTTCCTCCATCATGATCTTGTGCATGCAATAGGCCGGACTAATACCCTTCAAATCGGATAACACCCACCCTATCGCACCTTGGTTCTTTTTCAATACTTGAATCAACTTGTCTTCCTCTTGCATGGACAATGTGTTGCTTATAATCACGGGTTTAGTACACTCGTTTCCAAGAAACACATACTTCAAGTGCGACGGAAGCATTTTCAACTCTAACTTTTGCTCTTCCGTTTTCGTCTTTGTATCCAACTCTTCCATTAATTCTTCTTGATAGGCCAGCTCACCACAAGATTCTAGCTCATGCAACATTGCTTCAATCTCTCGTTCCTCATTGTCGGTTAACACGTTGTATGCTCCGATAAGGGATCTTTCTAGAGGATTAGAGATATGAATTTGGTTCGCGACCTCCACTACTTCCTCTTCAATTGCATCGATTCGGAAAGAATCATGCTTATCGGTTGGATGCTTCATAGCTTCGAAAAGATTAAAAGTCACCTCTTCATCTTGCACTCGTACCTTCATTAGCCCATCATCTATGTCGATCATCATCCGAGCTGTTTTCATAAAAGGTCTTCCAAGAATTAGGGGTACATCACGGTCCTCATCCATCTCTACTATTACAAAATCCACCGGAAACAAAAATTTGTCCACTTTCACAAGCATGTCTTGAGCAATTCCGTATGGTGAGGTGGTGGACTTGTCGGCTAGTTGCAGAGTCATTCTCGTCGATTTAATCTCAACATTCCCCAATCTTTTTATAATGGAGAGGGGGATTAAATTTATACTAGAGCCCAAGTCAATCAACCCATTTCCAACGTATGTGCTTCCAATGGTTACCGGTAGAACAACCCGGCCCGGATCGGACTCCTTCCTTGGTAGAGTCTTCTGGATGATGGCGCTACACCGTGCATCAAGAAATATGGTCTCATCTTCCACGTGTCGCCTTTTCTTGGTAAGAATGTCCTTCATAAATTTAGCATACCATGGCATTTGTTCTAATGCATCAGCAAATGGAATGTTGATTTGGAGTTGCTTGAAGATGTCCATGAACCGTGCATAATGCCTAGCATTCTCCTTCCTTGATGGAGCATGTGGGTAGGGTAGATGTTGGGTTGGAATGACGCTCACCCCTTTCTCAGATTTCTTCTTCTTCTTTGATTCAGCATCCTTTTTCCCCTCTAAGTCAGTCTGCTGATCAGTTGGCAAAACCTGCTCTTTTCGCGGCGCGAAGGTGGTTCGCGGCGCGAACTGAGCATTTCCAGAAGCATTTTCCCTTTCACCAACTATGTCTTTTTCTTCCAGCATCCCATCAGTGATGTTCTCTTCTACAATTTCTTCACCTTTTTCACTAACCAACTCTTTACCACTCCTTGTGACAATTGCTTTGCAGTGTTCCTTTGGATTCGGTTGAGTGTTAGCAGAGAAAGATGGTCCTGCGTTTTGTTCCGACAGTTGCTTCGCGAGTTGGCCTACTTGATTTTCCAGATTTTTAATTGCTGCTTCGTTACTCTTCTGATTTTCCATGGAAGCTTGCATGAATTGTTGAAGAGTGTCTTCTAGCTTGGAATTTCCTCCTTGCGACTGCTATCCTTGAGAGTTTGAATGTTGGTAAGGACTTTGCTGCTGAAAATTCTGATTGTTGAACCTTGACGGTTGATAGCCTTGATTGTTTCTTGGTTGGTAGCCTTGATTGTTAGGTTGTTGTCTTTGATAGCCCTGATTTTGATTGTTCACATAACTCACTTCTTCTTGGGGTGGAGGACAAAAACCAGTAGGGTGATCCCCTTGACACAATTCGCAACATGCTACTTGATGCTGAACTTGAATTCCTTGAATCTCTTTTATTTGCTGTGGAAGCTTGGCCATTTGTTGAGTGAGAAGCTCCACTTGTTGAGAGAGTAGCTTGTTTTGAGCAAGGATGGCATCATTGGTATTTAACTCAAGAACTCCCGGTTTACGTTGTGAAGGACTACGGTCATGTTGACTTTGACGGTCATTGAGTGCCATCCGGTCAATAATAACGTTAGCTTCTTCCGCAGTCTTTGACATAAGAGAGCCACCCGCGGTAGCATCCAAAAGTGTTCTGTGAGTTGATTGGAGCCCATTTAGAAAAATATGAATTTGAGTGAGCTCATCAAAACCATGACCCTTGCATTTTCTCAACATTGACTTGAATCTTTCCCAAGCTTCATTTAGAGACTCGTTGCTTCCTTGAGTGAATACCGCGATAGCCGTTTTGGCTTCCATGAATCGGGATTGAGGGAAATATCTTTCTAAGAACTTTTCTTCTAGCAAATTCCAATCCGTCATCACTCTTGCTGCTTGATCAAGGTACCACTCTTTTGCCTTTCCCACTAAGGAGTGTGGGAACATCCTTTTGAATAATGCCTCTTCACCCGTCTCATCAATTCCCGTAGAACCCGCAATCTCATAAAATTTGATGAGATGGGTATACGGATCTTCATGATCCATTCCGGTGAATGGATTTGCATAGAGAAGTTGGAGGATTCCGGTCTTCATCTCTGTATTTCTTCCTCCACGGGCAAATTGAGCATTTCTTCTTGGACTATTAGCGGACATTTCGGTACGATTGTCATCCGCCATGTTTCCGTCACAAGCCTCTACAACCACTTCTTCGATTGAGACAAGTGCGGAAGTAGATGCTTCTTCTCTCCGGTTCCTCTCTTCGGCTAGTTTCCTTCTCCTTCGTGTTTTGCTATTGAGCTTCCGAAGTGTTCTTTCAATTTCAGGATCAAATTGAAGTTGCTCCTCGGTTACTTTTCCTCGCATACACTAGAATCTACAAAACTAACAAACCAAGTGAAACAAAAGAGGGATAGTAATAAGTGTAACACAACTTAAAACAAAGAATTATTGCAATGCTTGTAATATCGACACCAATCCCCGGCAACGGCGCCAATTTGTTGAAAAGTATATCTTCGGCAAATATTTTTGTATCGTATCCACAGAGATTGGGTAATATTACCGCCGTTCTATAATTCAAATGTTATAAGTTTAGAAAGTAACAGGGTTGTTTTGTTTGGAAAAATATTTTTTGAGTGAATGTTAACAAAAACTATGAAATGGTTTTAGTCAAATATAAAAGCTTGGCAAGATTGGAGTTCACTATTTCAAATATTTATGATTCCTTATGATAAATAAATAGATTCAAGATTATTGATGATGTTCAAGTATCCTCTCAAAGTCATTTATGTCTAAATGATATCGTGATAATCACTATATTGATCCTTAGACGATCTCTCCACCTAACTATCAATATAGCAATCTTTAATGTTTAATACCAAAGAAGAGTAATGAATAAATCTATCTCTACAACTTATTCACTACTTAAAAATCTGTTTTATGTCTAAACTCAAGTAATCTCTCTCGACAACTACTCAAATCTGGTTTTCAAAGTAGAGCAAAAACAGTATTCAATACATCAACAATCTTTATCAAATATATAAATCAAAGTGAATACATAAACAGATGAGAATAGCTACTACCTCCAATCTTGACAAAAGGGAGTTTAGCTCCTCATCACCATTGTTACAAAGCAGAGTGTTAAAGAAGAGAAAACTCTGTTTTCTCCCTTGCAAAATCCCTCAATATCAATGTGTGTATGATAATAGTGTATGATTTCAATGCCCTAGATTAATGTATTTTGTCTCTAACAAAAAAGGTTGACATTTCCCTAATTGGACATTGTCATCTAAAGCAGAAAAGCAATTCCCAGGAAGACATCAAAATGGCAATAAACTTTTCCTGCAGAACAGCACTTTTGACCCTCAGTCAGCTTGCTGGATTCGCAGCCTTCGCGGCGCGAAGGCAGTTCGCGGCGCGAACTGTTGCTTCTCCAGCTTCCTTGTTTGGCAAGCTTCCTCCAAGATGTGGTATTGCAATCCAAAGCCTTCTTATCCCAGAAATTCTACAAAACTAACAAAAAGGTGAAATAACTATTCAAAACAAAATAAATTAAACCTAATTGCATTTATACAAAATAGTGAGAATAAAAGTGTGTAATAACATCAAAACTTGGTAAAAGGGACCAATAAAATGGTATAAAAAGTAGTACTAATTGGTCCCTAACAAACGCACAGAATATTTTCTATCTTCTCTCTTAGTTTTTCACGAGCTGTTGCTCATACGTGAAAACACTTGCTTGCTCTACTTGTTGTAATATTTGCTTAATCTTAGAAGCACTTTAGATTACAAATTCCTTTTGTTAAATTGATTTTGTTCCTCAAGTGACTCTGCGTAGTCTGTATACTTGGGAGGACTAAGAGATCTTTCTCTTAGACGTTGGTTGTAATAATCTTTCAAGATTAGTGGATTAAGTCCTTTTTGAAGGCGAAATCACCTTGGCCGGGTGGACTGGAGTAGCTTTGTATTATAAGCGAACCAGTATAAAATCCTGTGTGTTCTTATTCTGCAAAAGCGCTTATTTTCCAAAACAATTCAAACCCCCCTTTCTTGTTTTTCTCACCTTCAATTGGTATCAGAGCTTCGGCTCTGTTATTGATTTTCTAATCAAACACTTAACCGTGTAGAGAGATCCAGAACGAGAAAAACTATGGCCCACACAACTGAAAGAGACAGTTACAATGTTAAGCCTCCTGTCTTTGATGGAGAGAAATTCGATTACTGGAAAGATAGAATTGAAAGTTTCTTTCTAGGCTATGACGCTGATCTCTGGGACATTGTCACAGATGGATACAAACCTCCTGTAACAGATGTTGGAGTTGAAGTTCCCAGAAGTAAGATGACAGATGATCAGAAACGCGACTTCAAGAATCATCACAAAGCCAGAACGATACTTCTCAATGCTATATCTTACAATGAGTATGAAAAAATCACCAACAGGGAAACAGCTAAAGATATACTCGACCCCCTGAGGATGACTCATGAAGGAAACTCTCAGGTCAAAGAAACAAAGGCTCTGGCTCTAATCCAGAAATATGAAGCCTTCAAAATGGAGGATGACAAAGCTGTAGAGGTAATGTTCTCTAGATTCCAAACTCTTATTGCAGGTCTCAAAGTACTAGACAAAGGATACACAACTGCAGACCATGTCAAAAAGATAGTCAGAAGCTTGCCAAAGAAGTGGAGACCCATGGTCACTGCCTTAAAGCTTTCAAAGGATCTGAACAACATCAGCCTTGAAGAGCTTGTCAGTTCACTCAGAAGTCATGAGATAGAACTGGAGGAAGATGAGCCTCAGAAAAAGAACAAATCTGTAGCATTAAAGTCCAGATCTGAAAGGCGCAAGTCTGACAGAAACAAAGCCTTCCAGGCCGAAATAGAAGATGCTGATGACTATGAACAGGAAGATTCTGATGATGAAGAAGAATTATCCCTCCTGGCCAGAAGAGTAAAACAACTCTGGAAAAAGAGGAATAATAACTTCAGGAGACCAAGACCCAGAGGGGATCGATCAGAATCAACCTCAAAAGGTAAAACTAACAAAGATGTTACTTGTTATGAATGTAAAGAAATAAGTCACTACAGGAATGAGTGCCCCAAGTTAAAGAAAGACAGTTCCAGAAAAGAGAGCTTCAAGAAAAATTCCCTCAGAACCAAAAAGGGATTGATGGCTACCTGGGATGATAGCGAATCTGACTCATCAGAATATGACTCTAATGAACAGGCTAATGTGGCGCTCATGGCCACCACATCCAGGAACACCTCAGATGAAGAATCTGAATCAGAAGAGGTATTTTCTGAACTCTCTCGATCTGACCTAGAATCATGTTTGTCTGAAACTCTCAGCTCATATCAGAAACTAAAACAAAAATCTAAAGCTATAAAAGGCGTTCTTGAAGAAACATTTGAAGAATGTGGCAAACTTGAGAAAACCATTTCAGAACTAAAAGATGAAAATAGATCTTTGACATTAGAAAGAGATGCAACAAAGAAAAATTTCTCAAAACTTGAAGAAGCGTTATCTCAAGCTCCACAAACTTCAAACACAATAATTTATAAATATGAAAAAGCTTTTCAAAAGTTTCTGAAAAATGGGATAGGGAGGAGTATTATGGCATCCATGATTTATGGAGTCTGTCAAAACAATAGAAGAGGAATTGGGTATGATCCTAGTGAAGATAAAACTTCTACTAATGACCAACCTAAATCTCCATTCTCATATCACTATACACACACACAAGAGCAAAAATTTGATAATGCTAGAAAACCCAAAGTGATAAGAAACTCTGGGAAAACTAATCATAAAGGACCCAAAAGACTCTGGGTACCAAAGGATAAGATTGTTTATGTTGCAGATATCTTATGCAGCAAAGTTCAAACACCAGTCATGGTACCTGGACTCTGGATGCTCGCGACACATGATGGGAAGAAAGTCTATGTTCCAAAGCCTGGAACTTAAAGATGTTGGATTCGTAGGCTTCGGAGGAGATCAGAAAGGAAGGATCAGAGGCTCTGGAACTATTGTTAATAGTACTCTTCCCTCTATATCTGATGTCCTTTACGTAGAAGGATTAATGCATATCATGTTATCCATAAGTCAATTAAGTGATAACGGTTATGATGTAACCTTTAATCAAAAAACATGTAAAGCCATAAATCAAAACAATGGTTCTGTCCTATTCACAGGCAAGAGGAAAAACAATATTTATAAAATAAACCTTTCTGATTTAAAAGAACAAAATGTGAAATGTCTGATGTCTGTTCACGAAGAGTAATGGGTATGGCATAGACGCTTGGGCCACATTAGCATGAGGAAATTATCTCAGCTAAATAAACTCGAGTTAGTCAGAGGCCTACCTAAGCTAAAGTTTTCTTCAGATGCTCTGTGTGAAGCATATCAGAAAGGAAAATTTTCAAAAACATCTTTCAAAAAGAAAAATATTGTTTCTACCTCTAAGCCTCTGGAACTTCTTCACATTGATTTATTTGGTCCTGTGAAAACAGCATCAGTCAATGGAAAGAAGTATGGACTAGTCATTGTTGATGAATCCAGTCGCTGGACATGGGTGAAATTCCTAAAACACAAGAGTGAGTCTCACTCTGTATTCACTAGCTTCTGTTCCAAAGTGCAAAAAGAATTTGACTCTAAAATTGTAAGAGTCAGAAGTGATCATGGTGGGGAATTTGAAAACAAATTTTTTAAGGAATTATTTGACTCTAATGGAATATCCCATGATTTCTCCTGCCCTAGAACTCCACAACAAAATGGAGTTGTAGAGAGGAAGAATAGGACACTCCAAGAGATGGTCAGAACTATGATCAATGAAACAAATGTGGCTAAGCACTTTTGGGCCGAAGCTGTAAATACAGCGTGTTACATTCAGAATAGAATCTCCATTAGACCTATTCTGGAAAAGACTCCCTATGAACTGTGTAAAGGAAGAAAACCAAACATTTCATATTTTCATCCTTTTGGATGTTCTTGCTTTATCTTAAATACTAAGGAACATCTGAACAAGTTTGATTCCAAAGCACAAAAAGGTATTATGTTAGGATACTCAGAACGCACTAAAGGCTAAAGAGTATACAATACAGAAACCAAAATTGTGGAAGAATCAGTTCATGTCAGATTTGATGATAAGCTTGACCATGAAAAGTCAAAGCTAGTTGAAAAACTTGCAGATTTGGAGATAACTCTTGCAGGATCTGACGAGAAGATTGAAGCTCCAGAAGCAACTGCCAGTCAAATTCCAGAAGGAACTAACTTCCCAGTAATCCCAAAGAAAGCTAAAAGTCGCCTCAACATATCTGAAGAGTTGATTCTAGGAAATAAGGACGAACCTGTCCGAACCAGGTCCACCTTCAAGATCTCTGAAGAAACTCCTCTGGGACTAGTATCTCTGATCGAGCCTACGTCTTGTGATGAGGCACCTCAAGATAACGACTGGGTTCTAGCCATGCAAGAAGAGCTAGATCAATTCACAAAGAACGATGTCTGGGATCTTGTTCCTATGCCCAGAGGCACTCACGTTATCGGAACCAGATGGGTGTTCAGAAACAAGTTGAATGAGAAAGGAGATGTCGTCAGAAACAAAGCTCAACTGGTGGCTCAAGGTTACAGTCAACAAGAAGGTATTGACTACAATGAAACCTTTGCTCCAGTCGCCAGGTTAGAATCTATTCGCTTACTTGTGTCATTCGCTATAAATCATTCTATCAAATTATATCAAATGGATGTCAAGAGCGCATTCCTTAATGGTTATATATCAGAAGAAGTGTATGTCAACCAACCTCCAGGTTTTGAAAGTCCAAATTATCCAGAACATGTCTTTAAACTTAAGAAATCTTTATATGGACTTAAACAAGCTCCCAGAGCTTGGGATGAACAATTGAGTAATTTCCTTCTGGAACATAATTTTATCAGAGGAAAAGTTGACTCCACACTCTTCTATAAAAACCTTAACAATGATCTCATGATATGCCAGATATACGTTGATGATATTATTTTTGGTTCAGCTAACGCCTCTGTATGTCAAGAATTCTCTGAGCTAATGCAGGCAAAATTTGAAATGAGCTTAATGTAAGAACTAAAGTTCTTTCGAGGAATTCAAATTAACCAAACTTCAGAAGTCACGTACGTTCATCAAAGCAAATACATAAAAGACGTTCTTAAGAAATTTGATATGGCTGAATGCAATTCTGCAAAGACTCCCATGCATCCAACCTGCATTCTTGAAAAGGAAGAAGTCAGTAAAAAGGTTTGTCAAAAGCTCTATCGTGGTATGATAGGCTCCCTTCTCTATCTGACTACTACTCGCCCTGATATTCTATTTAGTGTTTGTCTCTGTGCCAGATTTCAATCAGATCCTAGAGAAACTCACTTAACAGAAGTTAAGAGAATCTTCAAATATCTGAAAGGAACTCCTAACCCGGGTCTGATGTATGAGAAAACATCAGAATATAGACTATCTAGTTTTTGTGATGCAGATTACGCAGGAGACAGATTGGAACGAAAAAGCACATCTGGAAATTGTCAGCTCTTAGGAAACAATCTGATATCCTGGGCCAGCAAAAGACAATCAACCATTGCCCTATCCACGGCAGAAGCAGAAAAGATCTCAACATCATTGTGCACTACTCAGATGCTCTGGATGAAGAATCAGTTAGAGGATCTGCAAATCTTCGAGAGTAACATTCCTATCTTTTGTGATAATATTGCTGCCATTTGTTTAAGTAAGAATCCCATTTTACACTCCAGAGCTAAGCACATTGAAATAAAACATCATTTTATCAGAGACTATGTTCAGAAAGGGGTAGTAACATTGAAATTCATTGATACAGATCATCAATGGGCAGATATCTTTACTAAACCCTTAGCTGAAGATAGATTCTTTTTTATCTTAGAAAATCTGAACATTCAAAACTGCCCTGAATAAAATGTGCCTCTGAGGTTGTCAAATGAGACTCTGATGTAAACACAATGGACTCTGCCTCTGACTCTGATACTTCTACCAAGTTAGAAGTTATCTGAGTTAGAAATCTCCAGGAACCAATCCTTTGGTATTCCTGAAGATCAGATAAAGCAAAACACGTGGAGTGCCTTGCGTCTGACCTTGGAACTTCTAGACAGCTGTCTAGTAGTAATCAAGGAACAGTCCCTTGAAATCTCCTCGAGCAGTGTACCAGCTGTTGGGATTAAACATCATTTATGAGATGTAATCATTTTTTCCTCCAAACGTGCTAACTTGGTTTTTGTGCTAAACTCTGAACTGTGTGTCGTTTTGCATGTGCCATAATTTGGGTATTTAAACACAGTCATTTCACACATTGCACACTTTTCACTCTCATGCACTCTTAAAACCTCAGTTCTCTCAAGGCATTTCTGCAATCAGTTCTTCATCTTCATCTCAATTCTTCATCAACATCATGGATGCTCAACAACAAGCTGTGTACAACTACTCTCAACAAATGGGTTCAAGCGAACAAGTTCAAAGCTCAAGCAACCCAACAGTTACAGGCGTCACCACAACACCAATCTACAAGGAGCCTCATATTCTTGATTGTGAGCCTCATATTCATCTTGCAACGCCATTTGAAAAACTGGAAGTCTTATGTGAATCCTTGGTGGATTTTGACAATATGAAAAGGAATGGCATAGACCTCATGAAGAACTCAACAAACAAGGTAGGGGAAACTACTTTCAACGTCTCTATGGTCCAGTTTACCCAAATCTTGTGAAGGAATTCTGGAGATTCGCAGACGCTGACGATCACTTCATTGTCTCCTATGTTTTGGGAGTCAAGATTGTGATAACTGAGAAGGCTATTGCTGCTCTTCTAGGTATGGAAAAGGATGGAGGCAGAAGAATCTACAACATCAATCCCAGGGCAAAATACATATCCCAAGAGATTAACCCAACAATCTTCAAGCAGAACGTAGAAGGCAATCCCTCCAAGAACAAGGAGCTACTTCAGAACCTCCGGGTTTGGCTGAAGATCATTCTGGGTACCATCCATCATCGCCCAACATCAAACTCCTCAGACTACATCAACACAGATCAGAAATGCATTATGTACTGCATTCACAAGGGTCTGAAACTCTGCCTTCCAGCACTTCTATTCAAGTACCTCAGAGACTTTGTGTGGGATACCAGAAACCACATGAAGCCCAGAACCTACATACCTCTAGGAAGGCTAATCTCTAACTTTCTGATTGAAAGTCAGCTGGTGGATCATCTGTTAAAGCATAGACTCATGGAGGATGTGGCGATCGACGTTGGAAAACCTATCAACGCCAAGAATCTGAAGAGCATGGGGATTCTGGATAAGGTCAACGTTAGACCCACTCTAGACACTTCTTAGGATGCTTTAAAAGATCAGAGGACAATTCCCCATGGTCTATATCTGTTCTCAAAGGAAGAGCCCCGAGATGTAATCCTCTTTTATCTACAAAGTCTGAAGGACGAAGGAGTAGATATCTCAGACTTCCACTTAAGCGATCTACTAGATAAAGCTCTGAACTTCATGAGGCATAAAAGAGGTCCCTCTGAGAAGACATCGCAGGCGAAGAAAGCAAAACTAGGAGAATCCTCCGGATCAAGACCTCTAGCACCTCTTCACGAGCCTTCTGGTAAGTCTGTCTCTCCTGCTCCCTCTGCACAAACACAGAAAATTGCTTCTTCTATCCCTCAACCAACTCCCATATACACTCAATCTGAAACCTCCCCTTCAACCACCAGAACATCTCATCAACCATCACAGAAATTCAACCTTGCCACCACCACCTTACCCTTATCTGAAGCTGAAAAGCTAAACGAAACCACCTCTTCATCCTCTTCCCCAGAATCACCCCCCTACTTCATCATCTCATTTGACACAGAATTCTCTGACCCCTCTTCTCCCACTCTAGCCCAACTTCAGACTCAGAACCTTGCCTCACAACAACCACAACAATCTCCACCTGAACCTGAAGTAACCTCACCCCCCACAGAACAACCAAACCTAACACCATCTAAAGTTCAGCCCTCTGACCTAAACACTTCTGACACACCCCCACCAAACACTTCCGCTGAACCACAAACTCTCAACCTAATCCCTCCCACTTCTTCACCTATACCATCTGAATCACAAAACTCTCTGCCAACCCTAGAGGAAACAATTATGTTGTTTGCAGGAGCATCAGTTGACAAGGTCAAGTCTCTGACCATCAACTCTGGCATCAGTGATGATCCTTCCTCTATTAGGACACACTGGAACAGAGTTATTGGCTGGATGACCTCTGAGGCCTTTAAGCTGAAGAACCTCTCTGAGCAAGTCAGAAACGACTTCATCAGAGACGCTGAGGCAAGACTACAGAAGCGCTTAGCCAGAGAAGCTAAGGAGCAAGCCGGAAGGGAAGCAGAAGAAAAAGCAAGGAAAGAAGAAAGTCAAAGGATTAAGGAAGCTGAAGCCAAAGCTCTAGCTGACGCTGCTGCTGCTGAAGCTGAAGCTAAAGCCGCTGCTGAAGCTGAAGCTCTCCGTGCTAAAGAACACAACGCTCTGACTCAAGGGGAGTCCTCTACCTTTGTCCCTCTGGTTCTCAAGACTCTTGAGGAACTTCAGAAAGAACAGAAGGAAGTCCGAGCCAGATTGGATCAACAGGACACAATCAACGCCAACATCCAGAATCTGCTGACCCAACTGATTCAGAGGATGCCTCCTCCTCCCAACCCTTAGGCACCTAGGATTTTTTTCTTGTTGCTATGTGTTTCTACTTTTGGCATTCTGCTGGTTATGCTTTTATCTGGATATATATATATATATATATATATATATATATATATATATATATATATTCTTTTCTTTCCTTTATCTTTGCTAAGTCTTTTTGATTCTGACAAAAAAAGGGAGAAATAAAAACAGCTCTGATGAAAACATATCTAAATCCTTCAGTACTCTGCAAACATACTATTCAATAAAAATCTATCTAACCCTCTTTGACTCAGATATTTGCAGAAGAGTATCTAGAAACATCATTGAATGGAAGCTCTGGTAAGAACTTCTGAACTCCCAGGCTTATCTCAGGGGGAGCTCACTTCTATTTAATCTGATAAATTCTTATATCTGAATGTTTCATCTATTAATTAAGATTGTTTTGTCATCATCAAAAAGGGGGAGATTGTAAGAACAAAATTAGTTCTACAATAGATTCCAGGATTTTGATGATAACAAAGGATGAAACCAAAAATGGCACCCTAACAAAATTTCTCTAAGTGTGCAGGACTCTGAACAAGAACAAAGGAATCTGATCGCTTTATCAGATACAAAATCTAATTAGATACAGATTATTAGAAGATCAGAAGCATCTGAAGAAGAAGCGCGCTCTAGAAGTTCTGACTCTGAGCAAAACAGAATAGCAGAATACCAGAAGCTCTAAACTTCCTCTGGAATCAACTCTGATGATCTAAAAGACCAGGACTATCAGAAGCTCTGATGTAACTTCAACACAATCTCAGATTGACAGAGTTAACGTAGATTCTGACGAAGGATCTCCTAATCCAGAAAGAGTAACGGAAACAACAACTTCAAATGGAAAGAAAGTATATTTGGAAAGAAGTTATTCAGGGAGACAAATTGGTTATGGCAAGAAACACAGAAGTAATGGCATTAAACTCTCATCAAAGACAAATATTCTGCCATCACTACAACGGTCCTTTCACCACTATATAAAGGACGACATACTTCATTGAGAGACACACCTGAACGCACAAAATATTTTCTATCTTCTCTCTTAGTTTTTCACGAGTTGTTGCTCATACGTGAAAACACTTGCTTGCTCTACTTGTTGTAATATTTGCTTAATCTTAGAAGCACTTTAGATTACAAATTCCTTTTGTTAAATTGATTTTGTTCCTCAAGTGACTCTGCGTAGTCTGTATACTTGGGAGGACTAAGAGATCTTTCTCTTAGACGTTGGTTGTAATAATCTTTCAAGATTAGTGGATTAAGTCCTTTTTGAAGGCGAAACCACCTTGGTCGGGTGGACTGGAGTAGCTTTGTGTTATAAGCAAACCAGTATAAAATCCTGTGTGTTCTTATTCTGCAAAAGCTCTTATTTTCCAAAATAATTCAAACCCCCCTTTCTTGTTTTTCTCACCTTCAGAAATGAGACAAATACAAATTGATCATGGAAAGAATTTTATCAAACTAAAATCATCCATTCATTTTGGGAGATAAAATGTACATTTCATCAATCCCCTAAATCCAATGATTTTAATCCAACAAAAGTTAAATCAACCTTGACCAAGACCCAAACACATAGTCAAACTTCAAAAGTCAATAAAAATGGCTCAACATAATTTTTACACAATTAAACAATTAAAAATCAAATTAAAATGCATTAAATTAAATTATGTTTGATCAAAAACCTAAAACCTCTTCAAAACACTAAATAAATGGCCAAGAGATTATCATAGGTCAAAAAAGGTCAAAGGACCTTGGAGAAAAAATTTCATTATTTTTTAAAAGTCAGAAGTATTTTTAAACAATTAAAAATATGCATAAAAACAATTAAATCATGAAAAATATCAATATTGATCCAAAAAATAATTTTAATTCAGAAAATGAAAGAGAAAAATATTTGAAATTTTTTGGGTCAATAATGAAATTAATATGAATTAAAGAAAAATAAGCAATTAAATGGAAAATTCAGAAATTCAAAAAAACGTGAGTCATCTGATCTCCCTCATTAATTGAGGTGGCATATCAAATGGATGGAAACGCGCGTTCCACGTGTACTGCAGTCAACTATCCCACACGCATGGTAATTGTAGCGGTAAATTCATGATCATCAAGCTATGGATAAGTTAGACATCAAATAACAAGAGTCGCCACCGCGCTTTTATTGTTTCCAAGGGAAAATGGAAAAAGTACAAACAAAACCCAAAAGTAAGAAGTTTTCAAATCAAAACTAATAAAATGTCAGAGATTACAGTTAAGGGGGTTGGTTACACAGAGGGAAGGTGTTAGCATCCAAAGTGTCCTAGGTACTCCTAGGGAGCCCTTTTTTGTGCATATGTATTTGGTACAAAAATGATGTTTACAAACAAATAGAATGGGGGGATAAGAAAGAATTCATTAATTATATTTTTGTGTTTGACAAGACCTTCAGACATGTGCCAACGTACCAACATAAAAATGAGGGATCAAAACCTCGTAGTCCGTGATACAAATTTCAAAGTGGATGCATTGCTTTTAACAAAATTAAGTTTGAAAGGCACAAAGGCCTAAAAATGATTTGAATGAGTTAGTTCTTTTTTCTTTTTCTGAAAGTTTAAGTCAAGTATAGTTAAGTTTATTTACAAATTTGATTTAAGAAAAGAAGTTTGAAAATGCAATGGCATAAGGCCAAAGTTTCTATATTTTTACAAAGTGGTCAAAGTTTAGAACAAAATAAGTTCAAACAAAGAAGATTTTTAAAAGGGAGGGAGAGGTTTTTAAATTAAAGAAATAGGGAGGAGATGAGAAGACTAATCCTATGCACAAAATTAAAAGTTAAGGCTTGAAAAGATCTGACCAATGGGTAGCAATCCAATAGACAAGAATGTCAATAGAAACCCAGATTCCCTTGGACATTTAGAATTAAGCAACACACAAATGTACAATTATATTATCTTGAAGAGCAAGGCATCAAATAAAGATAGCCACATCAAACCTTAGCCACTCCATGATCTTCTTCAAATTAGCCCATGTAACAGATGATTTCCACAAGTCACAGGTTCAAAATAACAGCTTCACAATGATCATATTGCAGATGAACTCAAAGGGATCTTGAATGATGTATCAGATGAAGTTTCAAGTTGCAAGCCCTTCGTTTCACAGAAAGTTGGCATTGGCCAAGTCCTTTAGCATAGGAATGTTGCCTCAGTTCTAAGTCCATTTGTCCAAGATCAAGCCAACAGTCCACACAAAATTTTTTTAGGGTTTTTGTTGTTATTATATACATTAATGGTCAAAGACCACACAAACAAACAAATTATACACAAACAAGATATATCACACAATATGGTCGAAGTGGACAAAGGGAAAATTGCATTAACATAAACAATTAGAATGGTTTGAATAATGGCAAATGAATAAAGACTAAAATAAAATGACATTAAAGTAAATAGCTTGAAATTAAGAGTTAGTTGTTAATGAGTTAGAAGTTAGTATTGTTTTGCTTTTGCTTTTCATTTCGAGTCATTCTTTGCAGAACACTCAACTCACTTATCACAAGCATGGATCCTTGAGCCAAGACATCTTCCAAAGGAAGAAAAAAAGGCTAAGTTTCCACACAATACCATGAAAGAGAGGAGACTTACAATCTCACTAACTAGAATGTTATGCCTTTTGTATCACAAATTTAGCGCTATGTTAAGCAATCGTAATTGGACTTATGTAGAAGTCACAACTATTTGAGGTCGGGCTATGCTCATGAAACATACCACACACAAAAAGAATATGCAAAAGAGGTGGCCTAATCTCATCCATACTTATGTTAACTTTTCATCAACTAGCCTTAGGACTTTGAGATATCATAGATCAAATGAGATGAATGCATAAAGAATGGGAATGATATAAAGAGGAAAGGGAATGGATCAAAATTCAAATTGATCAAAGGAGGACTTTTACCAAATTAATATCATTCATTCATTTTGGGAGATGGAATGTACATTCCAGAGTCAAACTTATACAAGTTATCACAATAGGTCAACACAATTAATTGATATTTATTCAAATTAAAAATACTAAAATAAGGCATTTAAATTAAATATGGTTTGTCAAATTCCTAAAACCTCATCAAAACACCAAAGAAATAGCCATGAGATTTATCATAGGTCAAGCATGGTCAAAGGACCTTGGAGAAAAAATTTCAGAATTTTTAAAGACTTAAAAGTATTTTTAAACAATTAAAAATAATCAGAAAATCAATTAAATCATGAAAAATATTAATAATAATCCAAAAAATAATTTTAATTCAAAATATAAAAGAAAATTATTTGAAAATTTTTGGTCAAACTCTCATATTTTTTGGATCAATATTAAAATTAATATGAATTAATGAAAATAAAAGGATTAAAATGAAAATCAGAAAATAGAAAAAAAACGTGGACCACTTGATCTCCCTCATTAATTGAGGTGGCAGATCAAGTGGTCCTCATCTCGCGTTCCACAATGGACATTAGTCAGTGCGCTGCAGGGATGGTAGTTAAAACCAACACAAGAGATTAAAGTGTTTGAAAAGGATCCTGTGGTCTGGAGAGATGTCAACACATCGCCGGAGCTGTAACTCCGGTCTTCCTCTCCGGTGGACCTCACCGGACTGGTCCACCCTCAACCATCACCAAAATAAAAAAGGAGGACATGATTTAAAATAAAAAATGGCGTAGAGCACGAATCTGACCTCAATTTTAACTAACTCCACATATATAGAAAGATATGAGGAGTTGAATTTTGAGGTGTGTCAAATGAGTTGCTTCGATTTGACTTCTAAGCAACTCAATCTTCTAGCCTACATTGGTAGGACTTCAGACAACCAAAGATCCAAGAGAATTGAGTAGAATTGAGTAGAATTGAGTGAGAATCGAAGAGATGAAGTTTTCTGAAAATTACCTTCAATGTTATGCAGTTCTTGATGTTGCTTGCTTCAAACACAATCTGATCACACTTGAGAAGCTAACAGGAAGTGATTGGAAAGGTTGCAAGGCTTTAGATCCTAGAGTTCTTGAATCTCCAAAAGTTGAGATTCAAACTCAAATTTCAAATTGAAATTTCTCAGGTTTTCCTTTAGAATGAGAGGGTTTCAATGGGGGCGCAAAGTTGGCGCACAAAGTCCTATTCAAATGAGCTCAGATGCCTTCTATTTATAGCCAAATGGAATGATATTTGCACACTTCAAAATTTGTCCAAAATTGGCAATGTGTATGGCACGAGTGCATGGGCATGTACATGCCCATGATGTAATGCATTAAGGTTCAAAATGATTCCAAATAAGGTCTGAATGAAGCTTGAATGGCAAGGCAATGTGAACTGAAGTTTGTGCAATTGATTCTTTCCAATGAGGCAACCTTGTTAAAGCCATGCGCAGATCTAGCAATCTTTATCCAAAATTCATGAACTTGGGTTCTTTGGAAAGCTTGGATCAAGGGGAACAAGTTCTATGTTCAACACTTTTTTATTTGGAGCATGGAACATGGAGAATTTTGAGGTGGAAGTTTGGAAATTTCAACATGTTGAAAAGTTTTCTAAGTGTCAAGCCATATACCTCAATATTCCACCTTACTTAACTTTTTATGTGAGCTTCAAATGAAAAAAGTGACCTCATAAAAGTTGTAGATATTTCAAATATCTTCAAAATGGTCACCAATTTCATGTCATTTGAATTTATAATGATAGAGTTATACATTTTTGAAGTTTGGAAAAATCACTTGTTCAATGGTATAGGTCAAAAATGACCTATAATGTAACCCCATATCACATGCTCATAAAAGTTGAATTAGATCTTACTCCAAACATAAAAGTTGAATTAGACATCTTGAGTTTGGTTGTGCAACTTGGAAATCTTTCATCTCATAAAAATTGAGCAAGTTATGGCCTTGGGAAGTTGACTTTCAAATTAGGGTTTAGACAAAATGACCTATAATGTTTCAACATAGAAAATGATTTTCCAAGCAAAACCAGCTCTAGTTCTCAACATGAAAGTTGTTTGGAATGTCATTTATAGTAACTTTTATCTTAGAATCATTTCCATATGGTGAAAATTGTAGGAGATAGGGTCTAGGGAGACCCAACTTTGATCAGATGAATTCATCTGGCCAACCACCATCAACCAACTTGCTAACCTTCAATTTTTTTGACTTTCTTGGCTCATGGTAAATCATATATGCATAAGATTATTAAATTTGGAGTGTCCCTTGAGAAATTTGATCAATTGGTGAGATAGCTTATTGGAGAAGTTACTCAAGATACCCAGTCAAACTAGGGTTTCCAAGGTAAATCACCTCCAAACTCTTGAAGAAAATTGATCAATATGACATGTAGAGATAAATGGAACTCATATATGATGCTCATAACCATTCTTGGATCAATTCATGGTTGTTCTCTTTGTCATGATGGTCTCAAACCCTAGATATGAGCTTGATAAATCAATGGGGTCATGCCTTACCTACAAAAGAGTTAGGCAAATGCAAAGACATATTTTTGGTATTTTGGTTAGTAAAATGATAAAATACAAGTATGATACAATCACACAGTGCTTGATGATCTCTCCCAAAACAAACCCAATTAAAGAGGGGTAAGGAGGATGCCAAGGTATGATCCCAATGTTAATGCTTATGATGAAATTGCATGAGGGATCTTAGGGTCAAAATTTGGGTCTTACAGCTTCCCCTATTTAAGGACATTCTAACTGAGGAGGTGAAAGTTAAAATCTTCATGTCGACTCAGTAGAATGGGCTTAAACATCAACATATAGAAACAAATTTTAGTCCCTAAGAGACCTCGTGATACATAAGATGAATGTAAAAGTAAATTCTTTGTGGGGAAATATTTCCACAAAGGAAAAGAAATCAGAGAGACCGAAAGTCCGCAGGAGTGTAATGCATTCCGTAAGGAAAACTCACTAGGGAGACAAAGACTCTGGGGGAATAAATGAGGTTATGCGTAGGTCAGGCTACGACTTAAAACTGTTGGGAGACTAGAGGAATTCCATATAAAATGGAAAGACTCAGCCAGGGAACAACAACATCTGCAGGGGATACGAGTAAGTCAAGATGAAACTGAGGTACTTGAATCATGCAGGAAAAGAGATTTCACTAAGGAAACGCGCACTCAACTCGACTGGGGAAGAAATAAACTTCAACACAGGAGGAGCAGAAATCTATTATCTACTACCTGTTACTGGGTGAGGAGATAATAAAGATCTGACAGAGAGGACATCCGTCATCGGTTAGGATGAACATATCAAGGATGACTCATTGAGAATTGCCAGGAGGGAGTATTCATTACCGGTTACTGGGTAAGAATAGCCTTGTTGGGGAAAACTGCAGAAAGATAGGATTTACAACTACCAGTTACTGGGAAGAAGACCAATGGTGAGAATATCCGCCATCGGTTAGGATGAACATATCAAGGATAGACTCAACAGGAAAGAAAATTCGTCATCGGTTAGGATGAACATATCAAGGATAGACTCGCCTGAGACTGTTAAGGAGGGTACCCGTCATCAGTCAGGATGAACATATCAAGGATATACCAACTGAACAACAAGGTAAGAATTACATCTATCAAATGCTGGATAGACGATCATCAAAGAGAAAATCTGTCACCGGTTAAGATGAACATATCAAGGATAGACTCTGGGAGGGGAGAAAATAGGAATTATCTATCAGTTACTAGAAAGAATACCATCGAAGAGACAATCCGTCACCGGTTAGGATGAACATATCAAGGATAAACTCTGTGGGAGAAAGTAGGGTTTACAACTACCGGTTACTGGGTAGAATACCACAAAGAGAAGGAAACTTGTCATCGGTTAGGATGAACATATCAAGGATTAACTCTCTAGGGAGGAAAATAGGGATTACAACTACCTTTTTACTGGGTAGAACACCAAAAGTGAGAATATCCGTCATCAGTTAAGATGAACATATCAAGGATAGACTCAGGTAGGGGAGATAAAGACATCCGTCACTGGTTAGGATGGACATATCAAGGATATACTTCCTGGGGAATCAGAAACAAATGAATCCACTGGGAACTCCACTACTGGGAAAACAGGGGTACTCTTGCCAGGTATTGAGCAAGAAGTAACAAACTGCAAACTAAGAAGAATATTACCGGTTACTAGGTAATAAGCTCTTAGGAGACTCAAAGAATCTATCTAGGTAAGAGCTAGACAGAAACAGTTAATTAAGACTCGACCCAATGAGGACATAACTCAAGGGGAGTGGTTCCATCCGGATAAACAACTGGGGAGGAAATTGAAGTAATAATCATCCACGAGGAAACAAACTTAGTAGGGAAGAGAAGAAAGGTTAAAGTCTTTCTACCTAAGGGGCTAACGCTCTACAATTGAGGGAGGACAGGCATCGAGGTTCTTATGGGGATAAAGTACTGCCATAACAGAGAATGAGAATCTCAAATCAACAAATTAATCAAATATGACGGTGTCAATATGCAATTATGAAATTATATGAATGTATATGTATATGTATATATGATGATTATGCTGACAAAACGATCACAAAGGATAGAAAGGTGTAGAAATTGAATCATCGGTACAATCCTCGGTCAATCCACAAAAAGAGGGAGACAACTGCTGGAGAACAGAGAGATCAATAGCCCAAAGGCTCTAATCTAGCTGGGGAAAGAGGAGATTTGCTGAGGAGAGGAACCATTATCAAGTCTGTAGGGAATTTTAGGTCAACACCATATCAAATGGGAGACAACCATACAGAAGATAAACACAAATAGCTGCTCAGAAACCAGGAGGAAACTCTGACTGGGAGCGAGTTGGATGGCGACTGGTGGGGGGGGGGGGGAACCAACACAGTCTACTGGGGAAAACATCTTACTCTGCTGAAGATCAACTCTGCCGAGGAAACACAAATTCTGTTGGGGAACACAAAAACTCTACCGGGGAAATAACACTCCGCAAGGTAACAACTCAGCAGGGGAAAAGAATCGAAGCTCCGCTAGGGATGAAACACTTTCCAAGGGAACTAGATCAACACAAATAACTAGGGATACCCCAAGGGTTAACTGCTTGGGGAACCTCTGATGTTTCGCACTTAAGGACTTGCTGCTCTTTGAAGTGATGTTGATACTTCCTTTTAATTGCTTTTGAAAAAAATTCTTGTTTTTATATGTTTTAAGAAAAAGATTTTGATTAAAAAAATTTAAATTTCCAAAATGATCATAATAAAATTTAAACTATTGGCTGAAGTAAATAAGAGTAGAAAAAATTGGGCAAAAGCTCAACTTTATTTAATGGGATGGTAGTCTGTGAATGTCAAGACTCCATAGATTTTTACAAAGTTGAAAATGGTAATTTACATGGAAAAGGGTTACATTGAATACAAATGATCCTTAATCCCTCTACCAACTCTTGATATCCATTGTGCTCTTTGGCCGCTACTGGGATGATGAATCGACGTCAACCCTCGTGCTCAACTAAGGTCTTTCCGACACTGGACGATCAGCAGACTGCAGTTACTTGCCATAATCCCTAATTTTTGCATAAGTTTCCCCAAGGTGGGGTACTCAACTTATCGGGAAATTCTTTCTGTTTTTATGTCTCTAATTTGTGCCTGGATCGCCCTTTCGGGTTTTCAATCCACCAAGACGCTCATTTTTGCCTAAGCCTCCCTTTCGGGTTTTTAACTTAGCGAGTTGTTCTTTTCTTTTTAGGTGAAGTATTTCTTGATTGCATCTACGTTCACAAGACGAGTGAACTCTTCACCATCCATAGTTGTAAGAATCAAGGCACCGCTTGAAAAGGCTCTCTTAACAACATATGGGCCTTCATAATTAGGAGTCCATTTTCCCCTAGAATTTGGTTTGAACGACAAGATCTTCTTGAGCACAAGGTCACCTTCTCTGAACACACGAGATCTGACCTTCTTATCAAAAGCTTTCTTCATCCTCTGCTGATATAACTAACCATGACACATGGCAGTCAATCTCTTCTCTTCCATTAAATTCAGCTGATCAAACCTGGTCTGACACCATTCAGCCTCAGTCAACTTGGCTTCCATGAGCACACGCAATGAAGGAATCTCAACCTCTACGGGGAGCACTGCTTGCATACCATATACAAGAGAAAAAGGGGTTTCCCCTGTTGAAGTGTGAATGGATGTACGATACCCATGCAAAGCAAACGAGAGCATCTCATGCCAATCCTTATACGTCACAACCATCTTCTGAATAATCTTCTTAATGTTCTTATTTGCAGCTTCAACAGCCCCATTCATCTTGGGTCTGTAGGGAGAAGAATTATGATGTGCAATCTTAAAATATTTGCAAAGAGCTTCCACCATATTGTTACTCAAGTTCGGTCCATTGTCAGTAATGATCTTTCTTGGCACACCATAACGACATATGATCTGATTATTGATAAACCTTACAACAACTTGCTTGGTCACGTTTGCATACGATGCCGCTTCAACCCATTTTGTGAAGTAACCAATTGCCACTAAAATGAAACGATGTCCATTCAAAGCTTTGGGCTCAATCATCCCAATCATATCAATTCCCCACATGGAGAAGGGCCATGGGGAAGAAATAACATTCAATAGTGTCGGAGGAACATGAATCTTATCAGCATAAATTTGACACTTGTGGCACTTCTTCACAAATTCGCAACAGTCGGATTCCATTGTCAGCCAATAGTAACATGCTCACAACATCTTCTTTGCCATTGCATGTCCTTTGGAATGAGTACCAAAACCTTCATGCACTTCAGTCATCACAATCTTTCATTTTCAAGTATAAAATCTCTTCATCAGGAAAGTCATACTGCATTGACTGGTAATCTTCGATCGGTTGGTGAGCCAAATGGTCAGCCAAGATACTACCTTTGATTGCTTTTTGAGATCGATATTCGATATCATACTCTGATAAAAACATCTGCCAACGGGAAATCCTCCCAGTTAAAGCAGGCTTCTCAAATATATACTTGATCAAATCCATTTTGGATATCAACCAAGTGGTATGATTCAACATATATTGATGCAGACTGTAAGACCCCAATTTTGGCCCTAAGATCCCTCATGGCCCATATCATATCATATCATGGCCTCAAGGATCATTGCATGCCCTAGCTTCCCTCCTAGTGGGTGGGTCATCTTGTGAGTGTGGTTCTTGATCACCAAGCATGTTTTGCATTTGTATATCTTTGCTTTTCATATGTTTACTAACCAAAAAGTACAAAAATATTGTCATCTAACCTTGTTGCTTGCAGCTGAAGCAATCAACAGTCAAACAGTCAAATCAGTCATTAAGCAATGGATGGTGGCCATTCTTGAAGAATTTGGGCACCATGATCAATCATCAAGAGTTCATATGAATTGTGACATCATTTGGAATCAAGATATCAAGGGATTAGGGTTTGGAATTCATCAGAACATGGTTCAGTCAAGCAAAACCCTAGAAAAGTCAACTGAAGTCAACCTTGGTCAACTGAGCATTTAATCAGTGATTTGATGATGGGAATTGGTCTGAGAGGTCTCATTCATGTTTATACAAGCCTCATATAACATGTCAAGCATCCACAGTGAAGAAAATAAAGTCAGACAAGAAATTTCCAGAAATAGAAAGTTGACCTGTAATTGGAATTTGCCAAAAATGGAAACTTCTTGATCCTAAACTTACATCATGATACAAGCTTCAAATGAATTTTTTCCCAACATGAAAGTTGAAGATCTTGTTCTCCCATTTCCAAAAAGTCCAAGAACACTCAATTCCCATGTATGGTTGGCAAGTTATGATCAAATCATTCTCCAAAAGTTTTGAACTTCAAAAGGCCATATCTCTCAAACCATTTGGCCAAATTGGGTGGGGTTTTTTGCTACAAGTCACATTTGATCCCCTCTTTCCAAATATGTCATCATCATTCATCAAAACATCACAAATCAAAATGGCATTTTTTGAACTTACATGAATTAATTTCAAGTGAGGGTGAAATTTGACTTTTTGAAATAACCATTTTCAATCATTTTGGCCATTTGGAATAGTTCAGAAATTGCATTTTTGACATGTTACAAAGCCCAATTTCGCAGCCTTGGCTCTTGCACCTCACCACTTAAGTAAAAATGGAAATTAGCAAAACTTGTCATTCAACCAAATCGTGATTAACATTCACTTAGCAAACCTTAAACAGAAGTATATATGTCCATTTTCTGCCAAAAGCAACCCTAGCAGCCCACATTCCAAAACAGAAAATCATTCTCTCTCATTTTGCTCATTTTTCCATTTTGAAACTTTACTAAAGATTGGCAAAAGAACTCGAGCCCTGGTTCTTGGCTTCATCATTGACCATCATCTTGAGCTGATTGCAAGCCTCATATACCATCTGGAAGCAAGGATTTCACAACTGTTTTAACAACCCCCTCTCATGGCAGAACTAGTGTGGAGCTTTCTCAAGGACTCTTGAGCTAAAATCACTTGACCATTCAGCATTTGGAAGCTTTGTGTGCATCTGTTTTGAGCTTACATCACCAAATCATCACTGTTTCATCATCTCCTTCAAGATTAAGTAAGTTTTCGAATTTCTCCATTTGCAAAACTATGATATGCTTTAGTTAGGTCTTGTCGTGCTGGTCATTGTGAAACTTAAATCACTGAAAATGGTTGTGTATTCTGATAGTTATGTTGACATGAAGCTGCACATATGAATATGTTTTTTGCTTGATGCTTCTTTGTTGGTTCAAATTGGTGTAATTGGTTGTTGGATTATTGATGTATGTGGTCTGCTGGTTCGAATGCTATGCCTGTTGTTTAATTTTGAGACAAATTTTTTTTCACGATTTTTGGAGAAGATGAAGATGACACTGTACACTAAACCCTAATTTTCCATGGCTGCCCAGATTTCCTTTTCACGTTGCATGCTGTTTTACTGTTTCATTGCCAACAGCCAATCACAACATTTCATTGTCCTGTGTAATGCGCAGCGTTTTGATAAGTTGGCCAAGTAATTACAAGTTTGCCACTGCCGTGCCATTTGACCCATTAATTCATGTTGTTTTATTTTCTTTATCCCATTTTTGATCACTAACTTGCAAAACTCATAGCTCCTTCATTTTAAATCCAAAATTCATGAAATTTTTTGCATCATGTTCATCTGGATCTCTACTTATTTATCATGATTTTTCCTGATTTTTTGGATAGGTGGATTTTAATTGGTATTAGGGTTTTGTTCATGTGCCATTATTTTGTACCTTTTGCCAAAACATTTGTGAAATGGTGATGCATTATCCAATGGCTTTGAAATTTTTTGTGCTTAAACTAGACACATTCATGGTGATTTTGGTGTAGAGTTTGTGAATGTATCATTTCTGGTTTGTGAGTTATGATTTTTTGAATTAGGGTGTGACAATTTGTGTCACACCATTGATGTGCAACTTCATGATTTTATTTACCATGCTTCTTGAACTCAAATTGACTTGAATTTTTGCATGAATGTACTCTTGGATGTATAGTTTACATGTGAATTTTCTAGGAATTATTTGTGGGATTTCCTAATTGTTTGAGATTTTCTCCTCTGTTTAGTCATATGTTGACTTTTTGTGACACATGTTCCCATTTCATTTGTGAAATTCTCATACTTAATTGGATGGACTTGAAATTTGACATGTGATTAGTAGACATCTTAAGCTTTGTCTTGGTTTTGATCCCATTTATTTCTCATATGTTGTCACTGATTTATGATTTTTTGAAGTTGATACATGTTTGGTTGACTTCTTTGAGCATGCTTAAACTTGCCTTGCCTTTCTGATTTTCATTGACCAACTTCCCTTGATCCAAATGAGCTGAAATTTGATATGCATGTCATGTTATGGATATGATTGATCATGAATTATTTGATATTTTTTTGAATTGTTTATGATTGGTTTTGAGTTAAGTCTTGCTGTTGACTTCTTTGAGCTTCCATTTGCCATGCTTTGACCTATTTTGTTTATGAAATCATGATGATGAATGATATGAACATGAAACCAATTGAGTTTGTTTCTTAAATGTTTGAACTTGATTTTGATTGGATATCACTTGCTGTTTTGACTTTCTCATCTCTTTTTGACCCTAGGCTTGTCCTAGTGGTCCTGTTGCTCATGTTTGAGTTCATGTTTTCAGGTTAAGCTACAAATGCTTCAAAGAGATCATTACAAATTGTTTGAGCTTGATTGTTTATCATGACTAACATGTTTGTTTTGTAGGTTGCTTGGCTCACATGCCTTGAGCCTTGTGCATTGCACATTTAAACTGATTGTGTTTGCTGTTAATTCCTATCTCCTTTTGATTTAAACTTTGAGTTGTGTACTGATTCTGTTTGACTATTTCAGGTACCTTTAGTTGCTTAGTTCTTTTAGAACTTGCTTTGCTTTGCTTAAATAGCAATTTTCATTGAGGTATAATCCCTTTTCTTCATGTAGTCTGGAAGACCTGGCCTGTTACTTGGCCAGGCAACTGTCTGAAGTCCTCCTTAAGAGGCAATGCTTGTGTGTGTTTACTTTTGTCCCAAGCAGGAAAAGTCCTTCAAGCAAGGCAATTGGTGGATATAAGAGATATGTAATCTATCTCCCACTATTCTGTGAGTCTTCTCCTTGCTCCCGTTACATGGTTGTAGCATTGAGATCCAAACCCAAGATCTATCGAGTCCATAATCTGTGGAGAGAATTCCTACTTTCTGAACTCCCACACCTTCTGATATTCAAATGCTCTCCCTGGCCAGGGATAAGAGCAATGAGGCACACCCCTCATATCCTTTCATCTGCTTCACCTTAGCCCCTCAATGGCAAGGTTAAGAGCACCATTAACCCTATTCCAGTTGGCTTCAATGCCTAACCCTTTGTATGAGCCTCATTGTGTGGTTATAGTGTGTGCTGATTGACTTCATTGATTGATCACTTATTTCATATACACATGTTTGCTTGCATTGCTTTATGCACTCATCATCATTTATTGCTCATTAATGCATAACCATCTCATTTGTCTTTATGACTTATCATTGTTGTTTACCCATTGAGGACAATTGTAAGACCATCACATTGGCCACTCATCTCATCTTTTCTTTGATGCATTTGTTTGTTGTATGTGAGGATGCAATTGTAAGTCCCTGCAAGTTGGCATTTGTATTCCTAGGACCATACTGTGGAGGTTAGAGTAAGCCCAGATAGATTGGCATCTGACATCCATGTTTTGCTTTTGTTTATGTGAGGATGCAATTGTAAGTCCCTGCAAGTTGGCATTTGCCTTCCTATGATCATATGTTGGATATTGGTATAAGCCCAGACAGATTGGCATCCGGTATCCAAGTTTCGTTTTGTTTTAGGAGATTAGTATAAGTCCATTGAGTGGCCTCTGATATCCATTTCTGTTTAGGAGATTGGTGTAAATCCATCTATTGGTATCTGGTATCCGCTTTTGTTTGTGAGATTGGAGTAAGACCATTGAGTGGCATCCGGTATCATTTGTTTTCTTATTTTGCTCATTGCTTATTCCAAAGGACGCACTTGAATCATCTCCTATATGATTTCAAGAGGTGAACCTTCTAGGAAGTTTTACACTCCATCTCCATCCATTCATCCCTCTTTGTCCTAAACCTTTTCACACTACTTTTAAAACTTGAGATAGATATTGTGCAAACATCTTCATGTTTTCAAATTAAAAACCTGGACCCCAAGTCCTTGACTTTTTCAAATTCCATTTCATAATACTTCTTTTGAATCAATCTTAATCATACTTTGACCCTACTTTCACAATCACAATCAATTAATTTCACCCATTCAATTGTTTTGGCTTTGTCCATTGTTAATCTTTTCACACATTAGCCATAGGTTTCAATTATCATTGTGGTTGATGTAAACCTCACCTTATCCTTAGTGAGTCGACTATAAGACTTCCGTACTGAAAACAGGGTTAACCCCTCTAGTACGTCGAAGCTATCCTCGCATGGTGGATGTTGGTCTTGGTCGAGTTTTCTCCCATTGATAATGAAAAGCCTCAAGTGCTATTGTTTAAAATTGAACTCACTAACTTTTGGAAATCTTTTAGCCGAACTACGGCGTTTTGATCCTTACCTTTGATGGAAGGTACGTAGGCAACGGGTTCATCCGTTCGAACACAAAAATAACTAAAATGTACATTCTTTTCTCATCATCCCATTCATGTTTGCACAACAAATATTTCATAACAAATAACAATTTAGTATAACAAGTGTGAAAAGGGCTCCCTAGGAGTACCTAGGACGTAGTGGGTGCCTAACACCTTCCCATTGCGTAATTTACCCCTTACCCAGACTCTCTGATCTTTTTATTAGTTTTCTACGTGTAAAACTTCTTAGGCTTTTGTTCGCTTTTTAGCCAGTCCTTTGGATAAATAAAAGTGCGGTGGCGACTCGAAAATCATTGTATGCTTTGCTTATGGTTTAATCAATAAATCATATAGCGACGAATACACCGCTACAGAAAAGTGGCGACTCTGCTGGGGAGACATCGATCCTTGGTGGTATTGCCTACTTTTCACCCTTGTTGTGATATACTATTATTTGTTATATGACATATTTTTGTACCATTTGGGATCACTGTATTGATTGTAATGATTGAATTGCTTGATATACAATTGCTGTTTGCTTTGGTGATCTGTGAGATGAGTTCTATACCCGAACTCGAGTGCACTCTAGGATAGGAGAATGGCATAGTCTTGTTGACTGGTGTGGAGTATTCCTTAGCCAGTTGACTTGCGAGTCCATTCACTTGGTGGAGGTCATGTTGGATTAATAATGTCACACAAGTTATTTGTGGTTAGGCATTATTCTTTCAATCATGTTCCGCAGAAGCCAAGGACCTTAGTTTACCAAACCCATCTTGGCCTATTTTTAGGACCGTAGTGCGGAGGTCGTTCAGATGTCAGTTCTGATACGATTGTTACGCGATACTACACTCATAAGAGTTTCTCTTGAGAATATTCTTGGAATACGAGTATTCGTTCCTCCGATAATATTCGAGAGATGGAACGATGATTATGGGAACCTCTGGTAGAACATGTCTGGCAGGTTTAAACCCTAGTACACTCCCTTTGGGTGGTTCTTAACCGAGACTCCATGCTCGTGACTCTCAACAAACCCGTGATTCGTGGTTGAGTCGTTCAAACATTGTTAATATCAATGGAACCCGGATCAGGTGTAAAACCTAAAATCCACCAAAGTGGCTGGTTGATATTAAGGATGTCTGAATCGGTTCATGTACCGTTAATATCAATGGAACTTGGGTGTCGATAAGGTGAAAACCTAAATCCACCAAAATGGATGATTGATATTAGGGATATAATGAGCTTTCCCACGACCTTTGTTTGGTGTGCTTTGCTTGATCCTTGAGTGTGATTGTTGCATTCACGCATTCATGCATTCATCCGCATTCATGTCATCATTAGAAAAAGAAAATTTTCAAGGAACTTAAAGGGTTTATTTGCAAAATTTTCAGACATGGAAAGACCAAAAAGGCATACGAAGAAGTACAGCTTTAAACAGCCCGATGTAAAAGAGTTAAGGAATCTGACATCGTATGTATTAGATCCCTTGGGTTTCAAAGCTCGCTATGAAAAGCTCCTACCTCTGCTGACTACTCAGGTTGACGAAGGGTTGATGAGTACTCTGGCTCAGTTTTATGACCCGTTGTATCACTGCTTCTCATTTCCGGAATTCCAGCTATTGCCGACTTTGGAGGAGTATTCTCATCTCATTGGGATTCCGATTCTGGATCAAGTGCCGTTCAGTGGCCTAGAGAGTATTCCGACTGCTCGAGAGATTGCCAGTCTGTTGCATATAGATGAAGATTTGATTAGAGCTAATCTGACTACCAAAGGCGGAATTCAGGGTTTTCCTTCCGAGTTCCTCATTGCCCAAGCTACCTTCTATGGGAAGGCCATGAGTGAGGATGCCTTTGAGGCTCTGTTTGCGCTGCTCATCTATGGATTAGTGCTATTTCCCAACTTCGACAAGTTCGTGGACATGAATGCTATTAGGATATTCTCAGTTCTTAATCCAGTTCCGACTTTGTTGGGCGATGCTTATGTCTCTTTGCACCTAAGGAATATGAAAGGTGGAGGAGTCATTGTCTGCTGTCTACCGTTGCTGTACAAGTGGTTTATTTTGCACTTGCCGCAGACAGTTGCTTTCAAGGAGAACAAGGGATGTCTACGGTGGTCTCAGAGACTCATGTCTCTCACCAATGATGATATCACCTGGTATGATCGCGTGTATGATACCGTTCAGATCATCGACTATTGTGGTGAATTCCCTAATGTGCCTCTTCTTGGCACATGTGGTGGGATTACCTACAATCCTATTCTCGCACGTCGTCAGCTTGGGTTCCCCCTAAAGGATAAACCTAATAGCATTCTGTTAGAAGGTGTATTCTTTCAGGAGGGTAAAGATCCCCAAGGCCTGAAAGCCAAATTTGTCCGTGCATGGCGCAGTATTCACAAGAAGGGTAGGAATGAATTGGGTCCGAAGAACTGCATTGCTTTGGAGCCATACACCTCTTGGGTCAGACAGAGAGCTGCCACCTACCTGATGCCGTATGATCATCCGAGACCTACACCGTTGGATGTGGCTGGGCCTTCAACCCTCCCTACCCAACGTGTAGAGGAGTTGAGAGAAGAAGACCTTTCGCGTGCTTGGATCCGTGAAAGAGAGGAATTGCTGCAGCAGCTCAAGGAGAAGGATGCTATGATTGAATTCCTCGAGCACCGAGTGATCGACGACCCGAACGACACTTGGACTTCTCTGCTTCCTCAGTCATCCAAATTCTGGAAGAGGAGGTATGATCGACTTGCAAAGGAGAAAGCTGACATGGAAGCGGCCTATGAGAGAGAGATCAAGAAGTTGTGCACTTCTCGTCTTCCAGCATCCCGAGCTTCTAGGGATCCATAAGATGTCATTTACCTTTTCTCTTTGTAATGAATCAAAAATGATGTACTTCTTTGTCTCAATATATTGAATGAAATATTTTCCATGAGAAATTAAAATGTTTAAACTATTCAAAATATTGTAAATAATACCCTAAGGGTTCCTTGAAAACAAAGCATCTGCACAAGCATTTCATGCATCATTCTTGCATAAACAGGTACTCCTTTTCTGGTCTTCTTGTCCTAACCTCTGTTCTTCATTTATTTTGAAGACAAGCTGACTCACCGGTATTATACGCGAGTCAATTCAGGAAGAGTCATGGAGCAACTTGAACAAGAGAACCGAGAATTAAAGGAAGAGGTCGCCAGACTTGGCGCTTTGATGGAGCAACTCCTAGCTGCTCAGAATCAGCCTGCTCAACAGCCTGCAACTCCTGCTCAAAGGACAGTCATCTCCGAGGTAGCCACTTCGACTGTGCCAGTCAGCGCCCATGCGCCCAATGCTATGCCACCCGGTTTCCCTTGGGGAATGCCTCCAGGTTTTATGCCTGATCTGCCAGCTCCAACATTTGCTCATATGCCGGCATCTAGCCCGGTCCCTGTTCCCGCTCCTCCTGTCGTGCATACCATGCCCAGGGTAGACGACACCATTTATCACTCTGAGCCATCTGAGGGCTCAGACGTTCATGAAAAGATGGATGCCATGAACGATCAATTCCTTGAGCTGAGAAAGGAATTGAGGACCCTCCGTGGTAAAGATCTATTCGGCAAGTCTGAGCCGAACTCTGCTTAGTTCCCGGTGTCAAGATACCGATCAAATTCAAGGTCCCGGACTTTGAAAAATACAAGGGGAACACCTGTCCACTTGCTCACCTGGTTATGTACGCCAGGAAGATGTCAACTCAGACTGATAATGATCAACTCCTGATTCATTATTTTCAAGACAGTCTATCCGGTGATGCGCTTAGATGGTACATGAGCCTGGACAGTGCCAACATCCGATCCTTCAATGACCTTGGCGAAGCTTTCGTCAAGCAATACAAGTACAACGTCGATATGGCGCCTGACCGAGATCAACTCAGGTCCATGTCCCAGAAAGACAAGGAATCATTCAAGGAGTACGCCCAGAGATGGCGAGAGCTGGCAGCTCAGATCACTCCACCGCTGGAAGAGAAGGAAATGACCAAGATCTTTCTGAAGACTCTTGGCTCATTTTATTATGAGCGGATGGTAGCAAGCGCTCCCTCTGATTTCACCGAGATGGTGAACATGGGGATGCGTCTTGAAGAAGGTGTCCGTGAAGGACGGTTAGCTAAAGATGATGGTTCTTCTTCTAAACGATATGGGGCGTTTAAGAGGAAAGAAGGGGAAGCACATGCCGTGCAATCTCAGCCAAAACATAGAAGACCCTCTGTTCAGAGGAAGCCTGCACGACATGCCAGTCATCAGCACCAGGTGGCTCACGTAGCACCTGTTTTCAAGGACAATACTCCTCAACATCAGCAATATCAACATCAACAGTATCAACATCAGCAACAATATCAACAACCGCAGTACCAACAGCAACAGGCTCGTCCACAGCAACAGGCTTACCAGCCTCGTGGGAGTACGAGTAATCAAGCAAATATGGGTTATGAAAGGAAGAAGATCAGTTTTGATCCGATTCCTATGTCGTACGCAGAATTGTATCCCTCTCTATTAGAGCGGAAATTGGTTTCTCCGAGAGATCCTCCGGCTATACCGGTCAACCCTCAGTGGTGGTATAAGCCTGACCTGCACTGTGTCTATCACTCTGGCGCTCCGGGCCATGACATAGAAAATTGCTTCCAGCTGAAGACTAAGGTGCAAGACCTTATGAGAAGTGGAATCCTGAGTTTTGAGGACTCGAGCCCGAACGTCACCAAGAACCCATTGCCTGCGCATGGGAGATCTGTCAACATGATTCAGGAATGCCTTGGGAAGTACAAGGTCAAATATGTCAGCCACATCAGGCAGTCGTTGGTTGAATTACATCGGATGCTGTGTCAGTACAGCTACTTGGAGCATAACCACGACAAGTGCCGCGTCTGCTCGGTTAATCGCTTGGGTTGCGACCAGGTCCGCCGAGAACTTCAGAAGCTGTTGGATGAAGGTACCATTGAGATTCTGCAGAATCGCAATGTTGATAAGGTTGAACCTGAGGTTAACGTCATTTCACCAGTGTTCAAGCTGCCTGAACCCGTTGTTATTCGTTACAATAGAAACAAGTCGAAGGCTTCCCCTTCTTTGATTATTAAACCAGTCAGCCCTGTGCCCTATTCATCTGATAAAGCTGTGCCATTCAGATATAATCCTGTTGCTGTCCAGGATGGGGTCGAAGTGCCTTTGCCTTCCACATCCGTGACCACTATTGCTGATGTCAGTGGGTTGACCCGAAGTGGTCGTGTGTTTTCTGCACCTGCCAAGGCTACTGTTTCTGATACTGTTGAGCGCCCTGTGGGGACCGCTGTGAATGTTCAGAATCCGGCACTTGATGTTGCCAAACCCTCCTCATCCGTACAAAAGACTCCTGTTTCTTCAGTTGGCCCAAGTGGCATTGTTGATGAAGAATCTGATGAGATGCTGAGGCTCATCAGAAAGAGTGAGTACAACATTGTAGACCAGCTTCTACACACGCCCTCCAAGATTTCTATTCTTTCTCTGCTGCTGAATTCAGAACCCCATAGGGAGGCTCTGCAGAAAGTCTTGGATCTGGCGTACGTTGATCATGACGTCACCCTTGAGCAGTTTGATAGCATCGTTGCAAACATTACCGCTTGCAACACTTTGAGCTTTTGTGACGCTGATCTCCCTGAGGAGGGAAGAGACCACAACATGACTTTACATATCTCCATGAATTGCAAATCTGATGCAATGTCCAATATGCTGGTGGACACTGGATCTTCTTTAAATGTATTGCCAAAATCCACACTCTCTCGATTGTCATATCAAGGTCCTCCTATGAGGCAGAGTGGGGTTGTTGTGAAAGCATTTGATGGGTCGCGCAAGACCGTGATTGGGGAAGTTGATCTCCCAATCAAAATTGGACCAAGTGATTTCCAAGTCACCTTTCAGGTAATGGATATCCACCCATCATATAGCTATCTCTTAGGCAGACCATGGATTCACGAGGCTGGCGCCGTGACATCCACCCTACACCAGAAGCTGAAATTTGTCAAGAACAAGAAACTGGTTGTAGTAGGGGGAGAAAAGGCTCTCCTGGTTAGCCATCTGTCTTCTTTCTCGTACATTGACGCTGAGGATGAAGTTGGAACTCAGTTCCAAGCTTTATCTATTGATGAACCAATCGAGAAGAAATCTCCTTCATTCATTTCCTACCGTGATGCTAAGCTAGCCATTGAATGTGGTGCAGTTGCTGGATTAGGGAAAGTGATTGAACTCGAAGACAATAGATCCCGGGCTGGCATTGGCTATGGTTCTGGGGTATGCAATGAGCAAGGTTTGTTCACAAGTGGAGGATTCATCCACGCTGATCAACCTGAAGAAGAGGAAGCTGCTGCTATCTTGGAAGAAGATACAGAAGATTTGAACAATTTTGTTATTCCTGGTGGTGTCTGCCACAATTGGGTCGCTGTAGATGTTCCTACAGTCATCCATAGATCAGAGTAATTGTTCACTTTGTTTAAAACCCTTCTCCCATGCCAAAAGGAGAAGTGATGACATTGTTGGCAAAGCATATATACAATGATGTTTTCATTCAATTTTCACATTGTTAAACATTTGTTTTTCCTTTGTTTTCACTTTTTGCTTTTCTGCATGAAATCAGTGATCACAAAAAACCCTGAAAAACAATAAAGGCAAACATTTTTCATCTGCATAATGATTTGCTTGTTTAAATTCTGAAGTTTTTTATTAACCAAAACCATTATGCAGGTTGATCCTAAAACCCATTGAACATAATGATCCAACGCCATCTCCCAATTTTGAATTCCCTGTATTTGAGGCAGAGGAAGATGACGTTGAAGAGATTCCTGACGAGATCACCCGTCCCCTTGAGCACGAAGAGAAGATCATTCAGCCGCATCTCGAAGACTTGGAAACAGTCAACTTGGGGTCTGAGGATTGTGTTCGTCTGGTGAAGATTGGGGCACTTCTTGAAGGGTCTGTCAAGGAAGATTTGATCAGTTTGCTACGAGAATATTCAGATATCTTTGCTTGGTCCTATGAAGACATGCCGGGTTTAGATACAGATATTGTGCAACATTTCCTGCCTTTGAAGCCTGAGTGCGTGCCTGTGAAGCAGAAGCTCAGAAGAACTCATCCAGATATGGCAGTGAAGATCAAAGAGGAAGTTCAGAAGCAAATTGATGCGGGGTTTCTGGTGACTTCTACATATCCTCAATGGGTGGCCAATATTGTGCATGTTCCTAAGAAGGATGGAAAAGTCCGTATGTGCGTCGACTACAGAGATTTGAATAAGGCTAGCCCGAAAGACGATTTTCCCCTACCACACATTGACATGTTGGTAGACAATACAGCCAAATTCAAAGTCTTTTCCTTTATGGACGGATTTTCCGAATATAATCAAATCAAGACGGCACCAGAGGATATGGAGAAGACAACATTCATCACGCCTTGGGGAACATTCTGTTATCGAGTGATGCCCTTCGGTTTGAAGAACGCCGGAGCCACGTATCAACGAGCTATGACTACCTTGTTTCATGACATGATGCACAAGGAGATAGAAGTCTATGTTGATGATATGATTGCTAAGTCCCGAACGGAAGTTGAACATGTTGAGCATTTGTTGAAGCTTTTTCAGCGTTTGAGGAAGTTCAAACTTCGCTTGAATCCGAACAAATGTACATTTGGAGTCCGTTCCGGCAAATTGTTGGGTTTTGTGGTAAGTGAAAGAGGTATTGAGGTTGATCCCGCAAAGGTCAAAGCAATACAAGAGATGCCCGCACCCAAAACTGAGAAGCAAGTTCGAGGTTTTCTTGGCCGCTTGAATTACATTTCCAGATTTATATCCCACATGACTGCCACATGTGCGCCGATATTCAAGCTCCTCCGGAAAGATCAGTCTCATGATTGGACCGAGGATTGCCAGAAAGCTTTCGACAGTATCAAAGGATATCTGTCTGAACCTCCGATATTGTCTCCGCCTGTGGAAGGAAGACCTCTGATTATGTACTTGACAGTTCTTGAAGACTCGATGGGTTGTGTACTCGGTCAACAAGATGAATCAGGGAAGAAGGAGTTTGCTATATACTACCTCAGTAAGAAGTTTACTGATTGTGAGTCTCGGTACTCTATGCTTGAGAAGACATGCTGTGCCTTAGCTTGGGCTGCTAAGCGTTTGCGCCAGTACATGATAAATCATACAACTTGGTTGATATCCAAAATGGATCCAATTAAGTATATCTTCGAGAAGCCTGCTTTAACTGGGAGGATTGCCCGTTGGCAGATGTTGTTGTCTGAGTATGATATTGAGTATCGAGCTCAAAAAGCTATTAAAGGTAGTATCTTGGCTGACCATCTAGCGCACCAGCCGATTGAAGATCATCAGTCTGTTCAGTTTGACTTCCCTGATGAGGAAATTCTGTATTTGAAAATGAAAGATTGCGATGAGCCTACACTTGATGAAGGTCCGGAACCTGGTTCCAGATGGACGATGGTGTTTGATGGCGCTGTTAATCAATATGGAAATGGAATTGGGGCAGTGATCATTACTCCTCAAGGTTCACACATTCCGTTTACAGCAAGGCTAACTTTCAAATGCACGAACAACATGGCGGAGTACGAAGCCTGTATTATGGGACTTGAAGAATGCATTGACTTAAGAATCAAGTATCTTGATGTCTATGGTGATTCGGCCCTGGTTGTCAATCAGATCAAGGGAGAATGGGAGACGAATCAACCTGGTCTCATCCCATACAGAGATTATGCAAGGAGAATTTCAACTTTCTTCACAGAAGTTGAATTTTATCACATTCCTCGAGAGGATAATCGGATGGCAGATGCTCTTGCAACGCTTGCTTCCATGATTGTAGTCAGATGGTGGAATGATGTCCCCAACATTACTGTGATGCGCTTGGACAGACCCGCTCACATATTTGCAATCGAAGAAGTGAAAGATGACAAGCCTTGGTACTTTGATATCAAGAATTTCCTCCAGAACCAGGTTTACCCGCCTGGGGCATCGGTGAAAGATAGGAAAACTTTGAGAAGGTTGTCAGGCAGTTTCTACCTCAGTGGTGAAGTGCTGTACAAGAGAAATTTTGATATGGTTTTGCTCAGATGCGTGGATAGACACGAAGCAAACCTATTGATGACTGAGGTCCATGAGGGTTCATTTGGTACTCATTCCAATGGACATGCCATGGCTAAGAAGATGCTGAGAGCAGGCTACTATTGGCTGACAATGGAGTCTGACTGTTGCAAATATGTGAAGAAATGTCACAAGTGTCAAATTTATGCGGATAAGATTCATATTCCTCCGACACTCCTAAATGTGATTTCATCACCATGGCCTTTCTCTATGTGGGGAATCGACATGATTGGCATGATTGAGCCGAAAGCGTCCAACGGACATCGGTTTATTCTCGTAGCAATTGATTACTTCACCAAATGGGTTGAAGCCGCTTCATATGCGAATGTAACCAGGCAGGTGGTTGTGAAGTTTATCAAGAACCAGCTGATTTGCCGTTATGGTGTGCCAGAGAGGATCATTACTGATAATGGATCCAATCTGAATAACAAGATGATGGATGAGTTGTGCGCTGAATTCAAGATTGCACACCATAATTTCTCTCCCTACAGACCTAAGATGAATGGGGTTGTTGAAGCTGCTAATAAGAATATCAAGAGGATTATCCAGAAGATGACTGTCACGTACAAAGATTGGCATGAGATGCTGCCATTTGCTTTGCATGGATATCGTACGTCTGTACGCACTTCAACAGGGGCAACCCCTTTCTCTCTTGTTTATGGCATGGAAGTTGTTCTCCCAGTAGAGGTGGAGATCCCATCAATGAGAGTCTTGATGGAAGCCAAGTTGACTGATGCTGAATGGATTCAGAGTCGTTATGACCAATTGAATTTGATCGAAGAGAAGCGGTTAACTGCCATGTGTCATGGTCAGCTATATCAGCAGAGAATGAAGAAAGCATTCGATAAGAAGGTCAAGCCTCGCGTGTTCCGAGAAGGTGACCTCGTGCTCAAGAAAGTTTTGTCTTTCGCGCCCGATTCCAGGGGCAAGTGGACTCCAAACTATGAGGGTCCATATGTTGTTAAGAGAGCCTTTTCAGGCGGAGCTTTGATGCTTACAACAATGGATGGGGAGGATTTCACTCGTCCTGTGAATTCATATGCAGTCAAGAGATACTTTGCCTAGAAAAAAAAAGTATATGCAAATGAAAAAACAGAATAGCTCGCTAAGTTGAAAACCCGAAAGGGCGGCTTAGGCAAAAATGAGCGTCTCGGTGGAGAACCCGCAGGGGTAATCCAGGCAAAAATTAGAGACTTGAAAAAAGGGAAATATTTGCATCCCGCTAGATTGAGTACCTCACCCTGGGGCAATCTAGGCAAAAATTAGGGATTTGGCAAGTAACTGCATCCTGACAAGACTTTCTGTTCACCAGTCGTCATTTCGTCAGAAGATTCTCGATTCGTCGTCAACCGAAGCTTCGGATACATCGAGATTCAAATTGGTAGAGAAAGGATCATTATGTTCAATGTAGCCCTCTTCCAATATATATCACTGATTTCAAATTTGTACAGATCCATGAAGTCTTGCCATTCGCAGGCTACCATTCCATCAAATCAATTTGAGCTTTTTATCCAATTATTTGCACTCGTATTTGTTTCAATTCAACAAATGTTTTGCATGTTTTAAATTGATAAAATGTCATTGTTTTAAAACAAATAAATTTTTCAAAAATATTGTTTTAAACGAAGTGAACATTCACAATATTGAAAGGATACTCAAGAATATCTCAGTGCTCTCCCGAGGGTGGCATGATTTCCAACAGGTAAGACAATTTGTTCATATTCCTGGTTTGGTTGTATCTTCTTTCTTCAAATCTTTGGTGGGGTTGTTCCTCAAACAGAGTTGTTGTTGGGGTTGTTCCCCAAGCAGAGTGTTGTTGAAGACTTCGTTTTCTCCAGCAGCAGTTTTCCCCAGCATGGGTGTTTCCTTGTGAGTTTCGGCGGTTGATTGGTTTGTCATCTTGGTGCCCCGTCACTTTCTCCAGTGGGTCGCTTGCCCTAGACTTTATTTGTCTCCTCAACACAGTCACGAGTAGAGCTGTTATTGATATCCCCATCGGAGTCACGAGCAGAGTTGTTGACACTCTTCCCAGTGCAGTTGCCAGCGGAATTGTCTGTTTCCTCAGCACGATTGTTTTCTTTTTAAAGACTCGGTAAGTCAGCGGTTTGATACCCGGTACTTTACCTTTTCCCCGGCGAAGTCGTCTGCGGAATTGTTGCTATCTCTCCATCAGAGTTTTTCTCTTCAGCAGTGCCAGGATTTATTTTCCTACTCGATGGTTGATTGGGTTGATATCCCAGTATATTTTCATCCATCTTTTCCTCAGCATAGTTTGCAGAATGTTTGTTGTGGCAGCTTCGCCTGTTGAATACTCCTTCAATCCCCAGTATGGTCGGATGATGGCTCTAGCATCCAGAGAATGGATTGATTTCCTGACTGTTTGTGATCCCCAGTAGAGTGGCTTATATTGCAGAATCTACTTGTTGTGATCAGTTTGCTGTGTATTCTCCCCAAGTAGAATGGTTCGTTGCAGAATCTACTTGTGTGGTACATTCTCCCTCAGTGGGTTGTTCCCCAGCGGAGTTATGTGGAGTTGCTTCTACAGCAGTTCGTGCTTGTGCAATGCACCTTTTGTTTCTCAGTTGACACTGGGATCCCCTGCAGATATCTTGGGTTTTCTCTTGTTCCCCAACAGATTCGTCTTGGTGGCTGCTTTGCCCGTTGTGACTTTCTGTACCCTGGATTGGGTTGTTTCCTGATATCTCTGATCCTCTGCTTCTCCAGCATTACCCGCAGATCTTTGCTTTACAGCATATAGATCTCCGCAGATTGGCTCTCCAGCTGGTTTTTCCCCTGGAAGTATAATACCGGGCGTTTGATTCCTGGACCTGTTGTGTTAGAATTGTCTGTTTTGTCAGCATTCATCAAACATAAATCACGCATATTCATGCATACTCATAAACATTCAGATATTCATGTTGCATTTTTCGCCATATATCTTTTGTTTGTCGTGTCTCCTGCTATGGTGATATAGATCTCTTTATAGATCTCCCCAAGCAGATGTCGGGTGTTTAAAATCTCTCCATATAGAGTCAGCCCATAAGCAGAAAATGTTGCCTTTCCTTCTGCAGTTCCCCACCGAGATATATCCTCGTGGATGACGGTTTCTTCCGTTTCCTCCCAACACATATATTGGGATGGATTTTCCTACTTGAGTTACATCCTCATTAGGACATGTCTTAATTCAGTCCGTCTTTTCGAATTATTCCCGAATTGGCTATTTGTCAAATGTCTTGTGCTTCCCAGTGGGTTGTTCCCCAGCGGAGTAGTTTTGGGCCTCTACCCTCATACCGGTAGTTATAAGTCCTATTTCTCCTGGCTTTCTTGACAGAATTTGTGGTTATACACCCTTTATTCTCCAGCCAGAGTTGTTGGTTTTCTACCTCATACCGGTAGTTGTAAATCCTATTTTTCCTGCTCTCCAGCAGTTTGTGGTTTGTTATAAACCCTATCTTGGTTTCCCGCGCGGATTTGTGATTTGTTCTATCCCCACACGGAGTTGTTGGTCTTCTACCCCGTATTCGGTAGATGTAAACCCTAATTTTGTGGTTATCCCCACCAGAGTTTGGCCCTCTGCCTGCAAACCAGCAGTCGTAAGTCCTATCTTTGCGGTTTTTTCTACCTACAAACCGATAGTTATAGACCCCGTTCTCTCCCCTTGCAGAGTTAACTTTGTTGTTCATCCCAACCGATGACAATTTCCCCCTTGTGTTTGTCTTCATCTAGTTCTTGATGTTGATTTTTCCTTCGGTTGGATAAGTTGCTCAGATAAGCACTTATATCCCCAGCAAGTCTTTTATGGATAATTGCCGTATGCTAGCAATTTTATCCCCAGCGGGTCCTTTCACCTTTTGTCAGTGATTGTGTTCCCCGGATCATTGATCTTCATCAATGCATCCCAGCGAGTCTTCTTTCATTCACCCTCTTGTTGGTAATGTCTGTTGCTCCCTTTGAATGGTCATCATTATCTACCTATTCTGGTATCCCGATGCCTTTCTTTTCGGATTTTATCCTATAAACAACCTACAACCCGGTTAAGGATAATTTTCCATGCGAGGTTATTATTCACGTTTTGACGGCTATGAATAATATATCTCATGCACTCTTCAGTCGAAGCCTTTCGTGTTTTCCCTGATCGAGTAAGATTCGCTATTTCCCTCTGCGGAATTGAATATTTTCCTTGTTGTTGGATAATTGCCGGTCGCTTGCAATTTATCCTTTGAGATTGTCTTTCGTTTACCCAGATGCTTGGTATCGATTGTCTCTCTCTTTGGTTAGTCACCTATTATATACTTCGGTATCTCTGGTGTCTTTTCCTTTCGAGTATATTATTCACGTTTTGACGGCTATGAATAATATGTCTCATGCGCTCTTTGGTCGGAATCCTTTGTTGATCTTCCCCAGTCGAGTAAGATTCGTATTCCTTGTGGAATCGAATGTTCATCCTATAAACAAGTCTGCTGTTCTAGCTTTCTTCAGGATGATGAGTGTTTTGGAACACAAACCAATTCACATCTTCGGATTTTATCCTATAAACAACCTACAACCCGGTTCAGGATAATCTTCCATGTGAGTATTCTATCCACGTCCTGACGGCAATGGATATTATATCTCGTTCACTCTTGGGTCAATCTTTTGATTGTTTTCTCCGCAGAGTAAGTTTCGTATTCCTTGTGGAATCGAATGTCCATCCTATAAACAAGTCTGCTGTTCTAGCTTTCTTCAGGGTGATGAGTGTCTTGGAACACAAACCAATTCACGTCTTCGGATTTTATCCTATAAACAACCTACAACCCGGTTCAGGATAACTTTCCATACGAGTACATTATCTACGTTTTGACGGCTATAGATAATATGTCTCATGCGCTCTTTTGTCAAACACTTTGTTTTGTTTCCCCAACTGAGTAAGATTTGCATTCTTTACAGAATCAAATATCCATCCTATAAACAAGTTTGCTTTTGCTCTCTTCAGGATGATGAGTGTTTTGGAACACACACCAACTCACGCTTTGGTCGGTCACCTTTTACATACCTACAACCCGGTATCCTTGGTTTCCTTCCTTTCTGCTCCCTATTATGACCTCGGTCCCCCTGTGGAGTCAGATTTTCCTGAGTTTATGTACCTTTTTCAGGTCTTTCTCAGATGTTTGGTTGATTGATATCTCTCACCCTTATACCGGTCTTAGATATTCATTCTTCCTGAGTTTGTTACCCTTATACCGGTAACACCTCATTCTTTGGTGCTTCCTCAGTGGAATTTCCTTTTTGCTTCTTCCCAGGAGTCAGCTTGTGTCTCTCCAATGGATGTTTTCCTTTTGGAATTTTCTTTTCCCCGGTGTGAGTCCTTTACTTCCCCAGTGAGGCCTCTAGTCTGATTTTTGTTTCCCTAATCAGAGTCGTGTCTTGTTCACGCTGTGTCAGTTTTATTATCCCCATAAGAGTCTTGTTAGAGTCTCTGTTCCTGGTGAGTGTATTACTCCGATGGATCGTCTTTTCTTCTGTGTGAAACATATTCCCCACAGAATTTGTGTCTTTTACATGCATACATTTGCATCATGAGGTCTCTTAGGGACCAAAATTTGTCTCATTACTGTTATTTAAGCCCATTCTACCGCGTCGAGATGAAGATTTCTAAACTTCACTTCTCCGGCTAGAATGACCTTAAATAGGGGCATCTGTAAGACCCCAATTTTGGCCCTAAGATCCCTCATGGCCCATATCATATCATATCATGGCCTCAAGGATCATTGCATGCCCTAGCTTCCCTCCTAGTGGGTGGGTCATCTTGTGAGTGTGGTTCTTGATCACCAAGCATGTTTTGCATTTGTATATCTTTGCTTTTCATATGTTTACTAACCAAAAAGTACAAAAATATTGTCATCTAACCTTGTTGCTTGCAGCTGAAGCAATCAACAGTCAAACAGTCAAATCAGTCATTAAGCAATGGATGGTGGCCATTCTTGAAGAATTTGGGCACCATGATCAATCATCAAGAGTTCATATGAATTGTGACATCATTTGGAATCAAGATATCAAGGGATTAGGGTTTGGAATTCATCAGAACATGGTTCAGTCAAGCAAAACCCTAGAAAAGTCAACTGAAGTCAACCTTGGTCAACTGAGCATTTAATCAGTGATTTGATGATGGGAATTGGTCTGAGAGGTCTCATTCATGTTTATACAAGCCTCATATAACATGTCAAGCATCCACAGTGAAGAAAATAAAGTCAGATAAGAAATTTCCAGAAATAGAAAGTTGACCTGTAATTGGAATTTGCCAAAAATGGAAACTTCTTGATCCTAAACTTACATCATGATACAAGCTTCAAATGAATTTTTTCCCAACATGAAAGTTGAAGATCTTGTTCTCCCATTTCCAAAAAGTCCAAGAACACTCAATTCCCATGTATGGTTGGCAAGTTATGATCAAATCATTCTCCAAAATTTTTGAACTTCAAAAGGCCATATCTCTCAAACCATTTGGCCAAATTGGGTGGGGTTTTTTGCTACAAGTCACATTTGATCCCCTCTTTCTAAATATGTCATCATCATTCATCAAAACATCACAAATCAAAATGGCATATTTTGAACTTACATGAATTAATTTCAAGTGAGGGTGAAATTTGACTTTTTGAAATAACCATTTTCAATCATTTTGGCCATTTGGAATAGTTCAGAAATTGCATTTTTGACATGTTACAAAGCCCAATTTCGCAGCCTTGGCTCTTGCACCTCACCAGTTAAGTAAAAATGGAAATTAGCAAAACTTGTCATTCAACCAAATCGTGATTAACATTCACTTAGCAAACCTTAAACAGAAGTATATATGTCCATTTTCTGCCAAAAGCAACCCTAGCAACCCACATTCCAAAACAGAAAATCATTCTCTCTCATTTTGCTCATTTTTCCATTTTGAAACTTTACTAAAGATTGGCAAAAGAACTCGAGCCCTGGTTCTTGGCTTCATCATTGACCATCATCTTGAGCTGATTGCAAGCCTCATATACCATCTGGAAGCAAGGATTTCACAACTGTTTTAACAACCCCCTCTCATGGCAGAACTAGTGTGGAGCTTTCTCAAGGACTCTTGAGCTAAAATCACTTGACCATTCAGCATTTGGAAGCTTTGTGTGCATCTGTTTTGAGCTTACATCACCAAATCATCACTGTTTCATCATCTCCTTCAAGATTAAGTAAGTTTTCGAATTTCTCCATTTGCAAAACTATGATATGCTTTAGTTAGGTCTTGTCGTGCTGGTCATTGTGAAACTTAAATCACTGAAAATGGTTGTGTATTCTGATAGTTATGTTGACATGAAGCTGCACATATGAATATGTTTTTTGCTTGATGCTTCTTTGTTGGTTCAAATTGGTGTAATTGGTTGTTGGATTATTGATGTATGTGGTCTGCTGGTTCGAATGCTATGCCTGTTGTTTAATTTTGAGACAAATTTTTTTTCACGATTTTTGGAGAAGATGAAGATGACACTGTACACTAAACCCTAATTTTCCATGGCTGCCCAGATTTCCTTTTCACGTTGCATGCTGTTTTACTGTTTCATTGCCAACAGCCAATCACAACATTTCATTGTCCTGTGTAATGCGCAGCGTTTTGATAAGTTGGCCAAGTAATTACAAGTTTGCCACTGCCGTGCCATTTGACCCATTAATTCATGTTGTTTTATTTTCTTTATCCCATTTTTTATCACTAACTTGCAAAAATCATAGCTCCTTCATTTTAAATCCAAAATTCATGAAATTTTTTGCGTCATGTTCATCTGGATCTCTACTTATTTATCATGATTTTTCCTGATTTTTTGGATAGGTGGATTTTAATTGGTATTAGGGTTTTGTTCATGTGCCATTATTTTGTACCTTTTGCCAAAACATTTGTGAAATGGTGATGCATTATCCAATGGCTTTGAAATTTTTTGTGCTTAAACTAGACACATTCATGGTGATTATGGTGTAGAGTTTGTGAATTTATCATTTCTGGTTTGTGAGTTATGATTTTTTGAATTAGGGTGTGACAATTTGTGTCACACCATTGATGTGCAACTTCATGATTTTATTTACCATGCTTCTTGAACTCAAATTGACTTGAATTTTTGCATGAATGTACTCTTGGATGTATAGTTTACATGTGAATTTTCTTGGAATTATTTGTGGCATTTCCTAATTGTTTGAGATTTTCTCCCCTGTTTAGTCATATGTTGACTTTTTGTGACACATGTTCCCATTTCATTTGTGAAATTCTCATACTTAATTGGATGGACTTGAAATTTGACATGTGATTAGTAGACATCTTAAGCTTTGTCTTGGTTTTGATCCCATTTATTTCTCATATGTTTTCACTGATTTATGATTTTTTGAAGTTGATACATGTTTGGTTGACTTCTTTGAGCATGCTTAAACTTGCCTTGCCTTTCTGATTTTCATTGACCAACTTCCCTTGATCCAAATGAGCTGAAATTTGATATGCATGTCATGTTATGGATTATGATTGATCATGAATTATTTGATATTTTTTTGAATTGTTTATGATTGGTTTTGAGTTAAGTCTTGCTGTTGACTTCTTTGAGCTTCCATTTGCCATGCTTTGACCTATTTTGTTTATGAAATCATGATGATGAATGATATGAACATGAAACCAATTGAGTTTGTTTCTTAAATGTTTGAACTTGATTTTGATTGGATATCACTTGCTGTTTTGACTTTCTCATCTCTTTTTGACCCTAGGCTTGTCCTAGTGGTCCTGTTGCTCATGTTTGAGTTCATGTTTTCAGGTTAAGCTACAAATGCTTCAAAGAGATCATTACAAATTGTTTGAGCTTGATTGTTTATCATGACTAACATGTTTGTTTTGTAGGTTGCTTGGCTCACATGCCTTGAGCCTTGTGCATTGCACATTTAAACTGATTGTGTTTGCTGTTAATTCCTATCTCCTTTTGATTTAAACTTTGAGTTGTGTACTGATTCTGTTTGACTATTTCAGGTACCTTTAGTTGCTTAGTTCTTTTAGAACTTGCTTTGCTTTGCTTAAATAGCAATTTTCATTGAGGTATAATCCCTTTTCTTCATGTAGTCTGGAAGACCTGGCCTGTTACTTGGCCAGGCAACTGTCTGAAGTCCTCCTTAAGAGGCAATGCTTGTGTGTGTTTACTTTTGTCCCAAGCAGGAAAAGTCCTTCAAGCAAGGCAATTGGTGGATATAAGAGATATGTAATCTATCTCCCACTATTCTGTGAGTCTTCTCCTTGCTCCCGTTACATGGTTGTAGCATTGAGATCCAAACCCAAGATCTATCGAGTCCATAATCTGTGGAGAGAATTCCTACTTTCTGAACTCCCACACCTTCTGATATTCAAATGCTCTCCCTGGCCAGGGATAAGAGCAATGAGGCACACCCCTCATATCCTTTCATCTGCTTCACCTTAGCCCCTCAATGGCAAGGTTAAGAGCACCATTAACCCTATTCCAGTTGGCTTCAATGCCTAACCCTTTGTATGAGCCTCATTGTGTGGTTATAGTGTGTGCTGATTGACTTCATTGATTGATCACTTATTTCATATACACATGTTTGCTTGCATTGCTTTATGCACTCATCATCATTTATTGCTCATTAATGCATAACCATCTCATTTGTCTTTATGACTTATCATTGTTGTTTACCCATTGAGGACAATTGTAAGACCATCACATTGGCCACTCATCTCATCTTTTCTTTGATGCATTTGTTTGTTGTATGTGAGGATGCAATTGTAAGTCCCTGCAAGTTGGCATTTGTATTCCTAGGACCATACTGTGGAGGTTAGAGTAAGCCCAGATAGATTGGCATCTGACATCCATGTTTTGCTTTTGTTTATGTGAGGATGCAATTGTAAGTCCCTGCAAGTTGGCATTTGCCTTCCTATGATCATATGTTGGATATTGGTATAAGCCCAGACAGATTGGCATCCGGTATCCAAGTTTCGTTTTGTTTTAGGAGATTAGTATAAGTCCATTGAGTGGCCTCTGATATCCATTTCTGTTTAGGAGATTGGTGTAAATCCATCTATTGGTATCTGGTATCCGCTTTTGTTTGTGAGATTGGAGTAAGACCATTGAGTGGCATCCGGTATCATTTGTTTTCTTATTTTGCTCATTGCTTATTCCAAAGGACGCACTTGAATCATCTCCTATATGATTTCAAGAGGTGAACCTTCTAGGAAGTTTTACACTCCATCTTCATCCATTCATCCCTCTTTGTCCTAAACCTTTTCACACTACTTTTAAAACTTGAGATAGATATTGTGCAAACATCTTCATGTTTTCAAATTAAAAACCTGGACCCCAAGTCCTTGACTTTTTCAAATTCCATTTCATAATACTTCTTTTGAATCAATCTTAATCATACTTTGACCCTACTTTCACAATCACAATCAATTAATTTCACCCATTCAATTGTTTTGGCTTTGTCCATTGTTAATCTTTTCACACATTAGCCATAGGTTTCAATTATCATTGTGGTTGATGTAAACCTCACCTTATCCTTAGTGAGTCGACTATAAGACTTCCGTACTGAAAACAGGGTTAACCCCTCTAGTACGTCGAAGCTATCCTCGCATGGTGGATGTTGGTCTTGGTCGAGTTTTCTCCCATTGATAATGAAAAGCCTCAAGTGCTATTGTTTAAAATTGAACTCACTAACTTTTGGAAATCTTTTAGCCGAACTACGGCGTTTTGATCCTTACCTTTGATGGAAGGTACGTAGGCAACGGGTTCATCCGTTCGAACACAAAAATAACTAAAATGTACATTCTTTTCTCATCATCTCATTCATGTTTGCACAACAAATATTTCATAACAAATAACAATTTAGTATAACAAGTGTGAAAAGGGCTCCCTAGGAGTACCTAGGACGTAGTGGGTGCCTAACACCTTCCCATTGCGTAATTTACCCCTTACCCAGACTCTCTGATCTTTTTATTAGTTTTCTACGTGTAAAACTTCTTAGGCTTTTGTTTGCTTTTTAGCCAGTCCTTTGGATAAATAAAAGTGCGGTGGCGACTCGAAAATCATTGTATGCTTTGCTTATGGTTTAATCAATAAATCATATAGCGACGAATACACCGCTACACAGACGCTTAGCAGCCCAAGCCAATGCGCAACAAGTCTTCTCAAGCATAGAATACCGAGTCTCACAGTCGGTGAACTTCTTACTGAGGTAGTAAATTGCAAAGTTCTTTCTTTCCAGTCTCATCTTGCTACTCAAGAACACAACCCATACTATCTTTAAGCACAGTTAAATACATGATCAACGGTCTTCCTTCAATAGGTGGAGACAAAATCGGACGCTTAAGCAGATATTCTTTGATGTTGTCAAAAGCTTTCTGGCAGTCTTCGGTCCAATCACAAGACTGATCTTTCCGAAGAAGCTTGAATATAGGCGCACATGTGGCAGTCATGTGGGAAATGAATCTGGAGATATAATTCAAGCGGCTGAGAAAACCTATGACTTGCTTCTCAGTTTTGGGCGCAGGCATCTCTTGTATTGCTTTGACCTTGGCAAGATCAACTTCAATACCCTTCTCGCTGACAATAAAGCTCAACAGCTTACCAGAACGAACACCAAAAGTACACTTATTGGGCTTCAAGCGGAGTTTATATTTCCTCAAACGCTGGAAAAGCTTCAATAAATGCTCAACATGTTCATCTTCATCAATTGATTTAGCAATCATATTATCAACATAGACTTCAATCTCTTTATGTATCATATCATGAAAAAGAGTAGTCATTGCTCTTTGGTAAGTTGCGCCAACATTCTTTAGACCGAAAGGAATCACTCTATAACAGAATGTTCCCCAAGGTGTAATGAATGTGGTTTTCTCCATATCTTCGGGTGCCATCTTTATCTGATTATATTCAGAAAATTCATCCATAAACGAAAAGACTTTGAATTTAGCAGTATTGTCTACCAACATATCAATGTGTGGCAGAGGGAAATCATCTTTTGAACTGGCTTTATTCAAATCTCTATAGTCGACACACATGCAGACCTTTCCATCTTTCTTCGGAACAGGCACAATATTGGCCAACCATTACGGATACTCAGCGGTCACAAGGAAACCGACGTCAATCTGCTTCTGCACCTCCTCCTTGATTTTCACTGCCATATCAGGACGCGTTCTCCTCAACTTCTGTTTGAATCGCAGGCATTCTATCTTCAACGGAAATCTATGCTCCACAATCTCAGAATCCAAACCAGGCATGTCTTTATAGGACCAAGCAAACACCTCTGAATACTCTCGAAGAAGATCAATCAACCCCTTCTTGACATCTGAACACAGTCGAGACCCAATCTTGACTTCCTTCACATCATCCTCGGAACCCAAGTTGACTAACTCAATATGCTCTTCGAACGGCTGAATGGTCTTTTCATCTTGCTCAAGAAGACGAGATAATTCATCACTCACTTCTACATCACTTTCCTCCTCGGCTTCAAACACAGGGAATTCAAAATTTGGAGAAGGAGAAGGATCATTGTATTCAATGGGGTTAGGAACCAACCTGCATAATGATTTGATATTTTGATTTTAGAGAAGTGGACTTGTGACCAAATATTATACAGATGGATAATTATATAGTTTATTTATGTTTTTTGTGATTACCATTTTCAGAATAAAGCAAAAAGTAAAAACAAAACATCATAGATGTAGATGAATAGAATTAATTTTATTAATGATCAATTTGAAAATGCTCAAACAATGTTCTCTTCTCCCTTGGGAATAGGAGAAGGATTTTGAAAACATATAAAAGCAATTACTTAGATCGATGCAAAATAACAGGAATATCAACAGCAGTCCAATTGGTGCAAGCCTGTCCATGTGTCACAAAATTGGTGTAGTTTTCCTCTTCGTCATCTTCTAGCACAACAACTAAGTGTTGTTCATTTCCATAAATGAACCCTCCGCTATGGAAGCTAAGTTGCATATCTTCAGACCTTGCGGTTGATGAACCTTTCTGGAACCCCAAACCGGTTATGCCTTTATTGCCGGAGACCTCTACCATGCGCCCCCACTGATCAACAATGCCTTCTTCTACAATCTTCTTGGCATCTTTCAAAGAGGACATAGGTTCCCCAACTCTCTTTTCAACAACAATAGACAAGGCTTGGAATGGAGTTCCAACCTCATCCCCAGCTTCAACGTAAGAGAAAGATGACAGATGGCTAACCAACAACGCTTTCTCCCCACCAACAATCACAAGCTTTCCATTCTTCACAAATTTAAGTTTCTGATGCAAAATGGAGGTAACAGCTCCTGGCTCATGGATCCATGGCCTTCCTAACAAGCAACTGTATGCCGGGTGGATATCCATTACTTGAAAAGTAATCTGAAAATCATTCGGACATATCTTAACTGGAAGGTCCACTTCACCAATAACTGTTTTGCGCGAACCGTCAAAAGCTTTGACGATTACACCGCTATACCTCATAGGCGCTCCTTGGTATGATAGCTTTGACAGAGTTGACTTCGACAGCATATTCAGTGACGACCCGGTATCAACAAACACATTTGACAAAGCATCCTCTTTGCAATTCATAGAAATGTGCAAAGCCAGATTATGATTTCTGCCCTCCTCAGGGAGTTCTTCATCACAGAAGCTAAGATTGTTGCAAGAAGTGATGTTAGCCACGATATGATCGAATTGATCCACTGTAACATCATGTTCTACAAATTCTTGTTCCAAAACTCTCTGTAGTGCTTCTCTGTGTGCTTCAGAATTCATGAGCAGAGACAACACTGAGATTTTCGAGGGGGTTTGGAGAAGCTGCTCCACCACATTAAACTCACTCCTTTTGATCAAACGAAGCACCTCATCATCATCGTTAGCCTTCAAATTGCTGGATTCACCAGACTTATCCTTCAAAGTACCAACTAGATCTACAACAGGCACTTCTACCTTCTTTCCAACAACTGATTCTTCTTTATCTTTTGGGAATACCGACCCAAACACACGACCACTGCGGGTCACCTTGGTAACATCAACAATGCTCACCACAGAGCTTAGTCGTAGGTAACGGGACCTCTTGACCACCTTCTATCATTGTAGCATTATACTGATACGGCATAGCTTTATCAGATGAATACGGGACTGGGTCCGCTAACCGTATAACCAACGGCGATACTGATTTGTTGCTGACATTATTACTGTTGTTGCTGTCCTACTGAATTACCAATCTCTCTGGCTGCTTGAAAATGGGCACTATGACATTTACATCGTCATCTACATGACAGGATTGAACAATTTGAATCATGCCTTCATCCATCAGTCGCTGGATGTCCCTTTTTACAACTTCGCAACCCCTCGGGTTAATACTGCAAGCAGCACAACCATCATGGTCATGCTCACAATCACTCACCAAACAAATATTCTTATGCATTTGCACCAAGGACCTTCGGATGAAGAGCACATCAAAAACCTTAAACTCTCAAGGGAAACCATCCACCATATTCACATAAGAGTTCCCATGAGCGGGCAATGGATTTGCTTTCACATTCGGTGCTCGATCCTCAAAGGACACTGTTCCACTCTTCATCAGCTTCTGAACCTCATACTTGAGCGGATAACAATTCTCTATATCATGTTTGGGTGCTCCTTGATGAAAAGTACAACGGAGCTCAGGCGCGTACCACCATGGAAGTGGTTCTGAAATTTGCGGCGGGTTTCTTGGTTGGATTAGGTTCTTGAGAACTAAAGACAAGTATAATTCCGCATAAGACATAGGAATCGGGTCGAAAGAGACCTTCTTCCTCTCGAAGTTTTGTTGATGATGATTGTTGTTGGTATTGCTGTTGTTGTAGGTGTTTGCTCGTTGTTGTGGTTGTTGTTGTTGACGTTGTGGTTGTTGAACTGGTGTTGATTATTGATTAGAAAGCATAGGGATAACTGAAGATACTTGAGGATGATGTTAACGGGATGGTCGATTCCTTCTAATCTGAGGCCTCCTCTGCCTCCCACTGCTTATTGCATTCGCTTCATTGTCCTTTTTCTTCCCAAAATTGCTACCATATCTCTTACTTGAAGATGCTTCATCTTTTGACAAACGTCCCTCTCAGACTCCTTCCTCAAGCCTCATCCCCATGTTTACCATTTCGGTAAAGTCACTTGGGGCACTAGCAATCATTTATTCATAATAAAATGAACTCAGAGTTTTCAGAAAGATCTTTGTCATCTCTTTTTCCTCCAAGGAAGGAGTGATCTGGGCAGCCAATTCCCTCCATCTCTGCACATACTCTTTAAATGTCTCCTTGTCCTTCTGAGACATAGACCTCAACTGGTCTCTATCCGGCGCCATATCCACATTATACTTATACTGCTTGACAAAAGCTTATCCCAAGTCATTGAAAGTACGAACGCTTGCACTGTCTAATCCCATATACCAACGGAGCGCAACACCGGTCAAACTGTCTTAGAAGTAGTGAATCAACAGTTGATCATTATCAGTCTGGGTAGACATCTTGCGAGCATACATCACTAGATGACTGAGTGGACATGTGTTCCCTTTATACTTTTCAAAGCCAGGCACTTTGAACTTCACCAGGATCTTGACGTTGGCACTAAACACAACTCAGTAACACTCTTTCCAAACAAGTCCTTACCCCTTAGCGTCTTCAATTCCTTGCGCAACTCAAGAAACTGATCTTTCATTTCATCCATTTTGTCATAAACATCCAGACCCTCAGATGGCTCAGAGTGATAAATGGTGTCCTCTACACGAGGTAAGGTGTGCACAATGGGAGGTGGCACGGACATGACCGGGCTAGATGTCGGCATGGAAGCAAATGTAGGCGCGAAGCCTTCAGGCATGAAGTTGGACGGTATTCCCCACGGGAATCCGGCAGGCATAGTGGGTGCAAAATGAGCGGCAGCAGCAGGCATGGTAGAGGTAGTCACATCTGAAATAACAGTCCTCTGAGGAGGAGGAGTTGCAGGCGTTGGAGAAGCTTGGCTTTGAGCAGCAAGAACTGACTCCATCATGGCAGTCAGACGGGTGATCTCGTCCTTCAGCTCTCTGTTCTCTTTCTCTAGATGCTTCAGAATTTTGAGATGATTGGCGCGGGTGTTGTACCGATGAGTCAGCTTGGCTAAAGCACATAAGAAACACTAATGAGACATCTGGCGAAAGAGAAACCTGCTTATGCAAGTGATGCATAAAATGCAATGCTTGTTTATTTATTTTTATTTTCAAGGAACTTACTATATCATATATATATATATATATATATATATATATATATATATATATATATATATATATATATATATATATATATATATATATATATATATATATATATATATATATATATATATATATATATATATATATATATATATATATATATATATATATATATATATATATATATATATATATATATATATATATCAACAGTTTGCAATAATTTTTATATGACCAAAAATCTCTTTTTCATTTGTATAATTGGAAGGATTACACTGAGTACAATTTCATAAACCAAATGGAAGATACAAGAGAAAAGGAGACTATTCATCCTAAGGATCCCTAATAACAACGTCATAAGAGCTAGATGAAGGCGCATACTTCCTTCGAATGCGTCGAATCTCGGTCTCAAAAGAAGCCTTCATCTGAGTCTTCTCGAGGACGAACTGATCAATAATCTTCTCCCAAGCAACGGAAGGCTAAGGCACGCTAGAAGATGAAACCTCTGGCTCTCTCTGTCTCTTTGTCACTCGGTCTTCAAGTAGCTCAATGAGTGCATCCTTGTCCTTAAACTCCAACTGCAACTCTTCATGCTTCTTTCCCAAAGCACGGAAACGCTCTTCCCACATATTTTTCTCTTGCTTCATCTTGGCGAGCACGTCTTCCAACTCCTCTACATCTTGGTTAGGGAGAGTTGATGGCTCAACCACAACCATAGACATAGGTCTTTCACAAGGATAAGGCATCTTCAACTCCAAAGCTCTCTTCTTCACCCAAAGAGTGTAAGCTTCAAAAGCTACACAATTGCACGGACCAAACTCGGATCTTCCCTTCCTATGCACATTATGCCAAGCATGCACAATCTTCTGCTTCAAATGTTGGGGATATTTACCCTTTGATAGAAAAGGCATTTTAATAAAGTGTTATTAGGTTTGTCTCTCAAGGGGAACCCAAGTTGATGACGAGCCAAAGCAGGGTTGTAGTTAATTCCTCCTTGTGTACCAATGAGAGGCACATTAGAGAATTCACCACAGCTATCAATAATCTCCAAACTGCTCAAAGACGGATCATACCAAACTATATCATCATTAGTGAAAGACATAAGTCTCTGAGACCACCGTAGACATTGTTTGTTCTCCACAAAAGAAGGTGTCTGAGGCAAGTGCGAAATAAACCACTTGTATAGAAGAGGAATACAACAGGCAATCACTCCACCACCCTTAGAATTCCTTAGATGCAAAGAGAAATACATATCACCCAATAGAGTAGGCACATGATTCCCAGTCAAGAAAAGTCTAATGGCGTTAACATCAACAAAACCGTCAATGTTAGGGAACAAAGCTAATCCATAAATGAGAAACACAAAGATAGCTTCAAAAGCGTCCACACTACCAGCTTGAGCAAAAGCAGTAGCTTCCTTTACGAGGAAATCAGACGGCAACACAAACAATCCTCCTTTCTTCACCCAATGAGCCTCTATCTCAGACTTCTTCAAGTGAAGAGCTTCAGCAATAAGATTAGATCGGGGAATCTCCTCCAATCCACTAAAAGGAACTCTACTAGAAACAGGTATCCCCAAAAGATGAGAATACTCCTCCAAGGTAGGCACAAGCTGAAAATCTGGGAAAGTGAAACAACAGTAGAGAGGATCATAGAACTGCACCAATACACTCAAAAGTCCATCAACCACATCAGCAGACAAGATGGACAGAAGCTTCCCATGACGTTGTTTGAAGTCCAAGGGATCTAATACAAAAGATGCTAGCTTCCTTAACTCTTTTAAGTCGGGACATCTGAAACTGTACTTCTTAGTGTTCCTTCGTCCATAATCCATGGTCTAAAAATATTTGCAAATAATACCTCAGTTCCTTGAAATTTTTGTGTGATGAATGTTATGATGCACATGAATGCACGAATGCAACAATCACAAATATGGGATCACACACAAGGCAAACAAACAAAGGTCAAAGGATGAATTAAGTCATTTTCAAGATCAATCATCCATTTTGGTGGATTATGGTTTACACCTTATCAACACCCGAGTTCCATTGATATTGACAAGACTTGATTGGATCAACCAAGAATCAAGGGTTTGTTGTAAATCACGAGCATGGAGTCTGGGTAAGAACCATCCCAAAGGAGTGAACTAAAGATAAAACCTATATATCATGTTCTAAAAAGTTCCCATAGTCTTAATTCCATCTATCGGATATTACAGGTTAAGATGACTGACTCATCGACCCATAATATTCTCAAGAGAAACTCGCCTAAGTGTAGTATCGCGTAACAACTGTTATCAAGTCTACACTTGAACAGTCTCCGCACTACGTCCTAAATAGGCTAAGAGGGGGTAAATGTTCTACGGTCCTTAGCTTCTCGGACCCAAATTAGAGATAGTAATGCCTAACTGCAAATACTTGTGTGACATTTCCAAATCCAAAAGAGTCTCCACTGAGAAGATGGATCTCAAGCAAACTTGTTAAGGACTACTCCACACAAGTAAAACATGACTATACCATCCTCATATCTTAATTGCACTCAAGTTCGGGTTAGAACTTATCTCACCACTCAGAGATCACCAAGCACAACAAGCAGATTATATCACACATACATATATACAAATATCACATATATACAAATATATACACACAAAAAGTAGGCTAAACCCACTGGAGACTACTCCCCAGCAGAGTCACCACTTAATTTCTGTAGCGGTAAATTCTTGATCATCAAGCTATGGATAAGCTAGACATCAAATAACAAGAGACGCCACAACGCTTTTATTGTTTCCAAGGGAAAATGGAAAAAGTACAAACAAAACCCAAAAGTAAGAAGTTTTCAAATCAAAACTAATAAAATGTCAGAGATTACAGGTAAGGGGGTTGGTTACACAGAGGGAAGGTGTTAGCACCCAAAGTGTCCTAGGTACTCCTAGGGAGCCCTTTTTGTATGCATATGTATTTGGTACAAAAATTATGTTTACAAACAAATAGAATGGGGGGATGAGAAAGAACTCATTAATTATATTTTTGTGTTTGACAAGACCTTCGAACTTGTGCCTACATACCAACATAAAAATGAGGGATCAAAACCTCGTAGTTCGTGATACAAATTTCAAAGTGGATGCATTGCTTTTAACTAAATTATATTTGAAAGGCACAAAGGCCTAAAAATGATTTGAATGAGTTAGTTCTTTTTGGTTTTTCTGAAAGTTTAAGTCAAGTATAGTTAAGTTTATTTACAAATTTGATTTAAGAAAAGAAGTTTGAAAATGCAATGGCATAAGGCCAAAGTTTCTATCTTTTTACAAAGTGGTCAAAGTTTAGAACAAAATAAGTTCAAACGAAGAAGATTTTTAAAAGGGAGTGAGAGATTTTGAAATTAAAGAAATGGGGAGGATATGAAGAGACTAATCCTATGCACAAAATTAAAAGTTAAGGGTTGAAAAGATCTGACCAATGGGTAGCAATCTAATAGACAAGAATGTCAATAGAAACCCAGATTCCCTTGGACATTTAGAATCAAGCAACACACAAATACAAAATTATATTATCTTGAAGAGCAAGGCATCAAATAAAGATAGCCACATCCAAGCTTAGCCACTCCATGATCTTCTTCAAACTAGCCCATGTAACAGATGATTTCCACAAGTCACAGGTTCAAAATAACAGCTTTACAATGATCATATTGCAGATGAACTCAAAGGGATCTTTGGAGAACACACAACCCACTTATCACAAATATGGATCCTTGAGCCAAGACATCTTCCAAAGGAAGGAAAAAAGGCCATGTTTCCACACAATACCATGAAAGAGGGAAGACTTACAATCTCACTAACTAGAATGATATGCCTTTTGTGTCACAAATTTAGCGTTATGTTAAGCAATCGTAATTGGACTTATGTAGAAGTCACAACTATTTGAGGTCGGGCAATAGAATTTTAGTGTTAATGCATGTTAGAGACATAGTATAATGGACTATGCTCATGAAACATACCACACACAAAAATAATATGCAAAAGAGGTGGCCTAATCTCATCCATACTTATGTTAATTTTTCAATCAACTAGCCTTAGGACTTTGAGATATCATAGACCAAATGAGATGAATGGATAAAGAATGGGAATGAGATGAAGAGGAAAGGGAATGGATCAAAACTCAAATTGGTCAAAGGAGGACTTTTACCAAATTAATATCATTCATTCATTTCGGGAGATGGAATGTACATTCCATCAATCCCCTAAATCCATTGATATTAACTTGACAAATTCAAATAAACCTTGACCAAGGCCCAACAACAAGAGTCAAACTTATACAAGTCATCACAATAGGTCAACACAATTAATTTGCATTTATTCAAATTAAAAATACTAAAATAAGGCATTTAAATTAAATAAGGTTTGTCAAATTCCTATAACCTCATCAAAACACCAAATAAATGGCCATGAGATTTATCATAGGTCAAAAAAGGTCAAAGGACCTTGGAGAAAAAAATTCAGAATTTTTAAAGACTTAAAAATATTTTTAAACAATTAAAAATAATCACAAAATCAATTAAATCATGAAAAATATTAATAATGATCCAAAAAATAATTTTAATTCAAAATATGAAAGAAAATTATTTGAAATTTTTTGGTGAAACTCTCATATTTTTTGGATCAATATTAAAATTAATATGAATTAATGAAAATAAAAGGATTAAAGTGAAAATCAGAAAATAGCAAAAAACGTGGGCCACTTGATCTCCCTCATTAATTGAGGTGGAAGATCAATTGGTCCTCAGTGCATGTTCCACAATGGACATTAGTCAATGCGCTGCAGGGATGGTAGTTAAAACCAACGCACGAGATTAAAACGTTTGAAAAGGATCCTGTGGTCTAGAGAGATGCCAACACATCACCAGAGCTGTAACTCCGGTCTTCTTCTCCGGTGGACCTCACCGGACTGGTCCACCCTTAACCATCACCAAAATAAAAAAGGAGGACATGATTTGAAAGAAAAAATGGCGTAGAGCACGAATCTGACCTCAATTTTAACTAACTCCACATATATAGAAAGATATAAGGAGTTGAATTTTGAGGTGTGTCAACTGAGTTACTTCAATTTGACTTCTAAGCAACTCAATCTTCTTGCCTACATTGGTAGGACTTCAGACAACCAAAGATCCAAGAGAATTGTGTAGAATTAAGTAAGAATCGAAGAGATGAAGTTTTCTGAAAATTACCTTCAATGATATACAGTTCTTGATGTTGCTTGCTTCAAACACGATCTGATCACACTTGAGAAGCTAGTAGGAAGTGATTGGAGAGGTTGCAAGGCTTTGGATCCTGGAGTTCTTGAATCTCCAACATTTTAGATTCAAACTCAAATTTCAAATTGAAATTTCTCAAGTATTCCTTTAGAATGAGAGGGTTTCAATGGGGGGCAAAGCTGGCGCGTAAAGTCTTCTTCAAATGAGCTCAGAGGCCTTCTATTTTATAACCAAATGGAATGATATTTGCACACTTCAAAATTTATCCAAAATTGACAATGTGAATGGCACGAGTGCATGGGCATGTACATGCCCATGATGTAATGCATTAAGGTCCAAAATAATTCCAAATGAGGTCTGAATGAAGCTTGAATGGCAAGGCAGTGTGAGCTAAAGTTTGTGCAATTGATTCTTTCCAATGATGCAGCCCTGTTAAAGCCATGTGCAGACCTAGCAATCTTTGTCCAAAATGCATGAACTTGGGTTCTTTGGAAAGCTTTGATTAAGGGGAACAAGTTTGATGATCACACTTTTTTATTTGTAGCTTGGAACATGGAGAATTCTGAGGTGGAAGTTTGGAAATTTCAACATGTTGAAATTTTTTCTATGTGTCAAGCCATATACCTCAATATTCCACCTCACTTAACTTTTCATGTGAGCTTCAAATGAAAAACGTGTCCTCATCAAAGTTGTAGCTCTTTCAAAGATCTTCAAAATGGTCACCAATTTCATGTTATTTGGATTTATAATGATATAGTTATGTATTTTTGAAGTTTGGAAAAATCACTTGTTCAATGGTATAGGTCAAAAATGACCTATAATGTAACCTCATATCACATGCTCATAAAAGTTGAATTAGATCTCACTCCAAACATCAAAGTTGAAGTATACATCTTGAATTTGATTTTGCAACTTGGAAATCTTTCATCTCATAAAAATTGAGCAAGTTATGGTCGTGGGAAGTTGACTTTCAAATTAGGGTTTAGACAAAATGACCTATAATGTTTCAACATAGAAAATTATTTTCCAAGAAAAACTAGCTCTAGGTCTTAACATGAAAGTTGTTTGGAATGTCATTTAGAGTAATGTTTCTCTTGGAATCATTTTCATATGGTGAAAATTGTAGGAGATAGGGTCTAGGGAAACCCAGTTTTGATTAGATGAATTCATGTGGCCAACCACCATCAACCAACTTACTAACCTTCAGTTCTTTTGACTTTCTTGGCTCATGGTAGATCATATATGCATAAGATGATGAATTTTGGAGTGTCCCTTGAGAAATTTGATATATTGGTGAGATAGCTTGTTGGAGAAGTTACTTAAGAAACCTAGTCAAACTAGGGTTTCCAAGGTAAATCACCTTCAAACTCTTGAAGAAAATTGATCAATATGACATGTAGATATCAATGGAACTCATATATGATGCTCATAACCATTCTTGGATCAATTCATGGTTGTGCTCTTTGTCATTAGGGTCTTAAACCCTAGATATGAGCTTGATAAATCAATGGGATCATGCCTTACCTACAAAAGAGTTAGGCAAATGCAAAGACATATTTTTGGTATTTTGGTTAGTAAAATGATAAAATACAATTATGATACAATCACATAGTGCTTTGTGATCTCTCGCAAAACAAACCCAATGAAAGAGGGGTAAGGAGGATGTCAAGGTATGATCCCAATGCTAATGCTTATGATGAAATTGCATGAGGGATCTTAGGGTCAAAATTGGGGTCTTATAGTAATCAAAAGCAACACCCAAGATTAAAACATTTTAAAAGGATCATATGGTTGAGATGCTTGCCAACACATCGCCGGAGCCAGAGCTCCGGTCTTCTTCTCCGGTGGACCTCACCAGACTGGTCCACCTTCAACCATCACCAAAATGAAAAAGAAAGACATGGATTTAAAGAAAAAAGGCTCAGGAGCTCGAATCTGGCCTCAATTTTGTCCAATTCCAAGTATATGAAAAGATACAAGGATTTGAATTTTGAGGATCATGAACTGAGTTGCTTCGATTTGACCTTAAAGCAACTCAATCTTGTTGCCTACATTAGGTGGACTTCAGCAAACCAAAAATCAACAAGAATAATGGAGAATTGAGAGAGAATCAAATAGATGAAGTTGCTGAAATCTCACCTTCGAGGAGCTTCAGAATTGCTTGATCTGGCTTCCAATTTGGCTTGGCTTGACTCTAGAAGCTTGCAGAAGATAATTTGAATGGTTAGAAATCTTTGACTATTGGAGTTTCAATCCTAAAACAGAAGGAGAATTGAAACTCGGTTTCTCAAGAAACCTTCAAGATTATCCTTTCAATGGTGTTTGGGGAAGAAGGGGGTCGAAGCTTGGGCAAGAGGGATCCCATTTCTGATCATCAAGGGTCCTATTTATAGCCAATGTGAATGATATTTGCACACTTCCAAATTTGGAAAATTTTCAAATTCTCCCTTGCATGGATACATGGGTGTGCATGAGGCCCATGAAATGATGCCATCTGATCCAAAGTCCAATGTACAATATGCTGAAATCATGTTAGAAGCTCATGCAAGTGTGTATGGATATTGGGACTTGAAATTATCCAAATGGTGCTTCAACTTACACCCATGCGCAAGTACCTCATACTTTGTCCAAATGAGAAGATTTTGGACTTTTTGGAGAGGTGGGATCAAGGGGAACAACTTTCATGTTGAACAATCTTTCATTTGAAGCGTGGATCATAATTAATTTTGAGGTGGAAGTTTGGGAAATCAAACATATTTGAAAATTTTCTAAGTCCCAAGTCAAATGTTCACTTCTTCTAACTTGAATAACTTTTTCTATGGACTTCAAATGAGAAACGTTCCTTTATCAAAGTTATATCTATTTCAAACCTATTCAATTTGGGCACAAATTTGACCTTATTTGGATTTGACATGAAGGAGTTATGCATTTTAGAAGTTGAGGAAAATCACTTTTTCAATGGTATTGGCCCAAAATGACCTATAATGTTTCCTCTTGGCACATGCATTTGCACGTTGAATTTGCACTTCCTCCAAACATCAAAGTTGAAGTAGACATATTTAAGTTCATCATGAAATTTGAATGGATTTTATCTCATAAAAATTGAGCAAGTTATGATCTTGGGAAGTTGACCTCTAAACTAGGGTTTAGATAAAATGACCTATAATCTTTCACCATAAAAAATGACTTTCCAAGCAAAACTAGATCTTGAATTCAACGTGAAAGTTGTTTGGAATGTCATTTAGAGTAACTTTTATCTCGGAATCATTTTAATATGACAAAAATTGTAGGAGATAGGGTCTAGGGAACCCTAGTTTAGACCAGTTAACTTTCTCTGGTCAACCGCCATGAACCAACTTGCTAGCTTGACATTATCTTGACTTTTGGGACTCATGGAGGATCATATATGCATAAGATGATGTAATGTGAAGTATACCTTGAAATATTTAATCAATTGTTGAAGAAACTTGTTGAAGAAGTCACACAAGATACCTAGATGAATTAGGGTTTCCAAGACAAACCAACTCCAAACTCTTGATGATTTCTTGATCAAAATAACATGTGAGGATCATGGGGATTCATATATGATGTCTAGAGCCAATGTAAAACAATTCTTGATTGAGCTCCTTGCATTGAGGGTCTCAAACCCTGGATATGGGCTTGCTAGAGCATAGGTGAGCATACACACTACCTACAAAAGAGTTAAACTATACAATAACATATTTTTGGTATTTTGGTTAGTAAACAAAGAAAAACAAAGTATGATGCAATCAAAAGTGCTTGGTGACCTCTCCTAATGCAAACCCAATGAATAAGGGGTAAGGAGGATGCCAAGTTGTGATCCCAATGCTAATGCATGTGATCACAAATGGCATCAAGATTGGACTTATGATTAGAAATAGGATTTGGATTTAGGATTTTAGGGTGAAAAGGGGTTGGGTTGACTTTCGTCAAAGTTGACCAAAAAGTCAATTGTTTACCAAAGTCAACATTTGGTTAAAACTTCATTTTTTTTGTGTTTTTCCTCATGTAATGGATATTTATATGATTTGTAATAAATGAAAGTGATATATTTTGAATGGAATGGATTGGATTGACTCTTGAATGTATGTTTGAATGGAATTGATTGATTTTGAAATAGCACATGAACATGATATTTGAATGAACTTGAATTTGCCATGAATATGGATGGCTTAGCATGAATTGAAATTGGCCTAGAATAAAAGCAAATGAAATACCCTAACAAATCTTGAATGAACCAATCAAAAGGCATTGTGACTGAACCAAAAATTAAATCATGGGAATGATGCATGGTACAAAGCATAAATGAACTTAGGATAGCATGGACCAATGGAAAATGGCATGAACCCATGGACATAAAATGAATAAACTATAGATGTACCATGAAATAGGGCTTGAGCAAAGATTCATGAACCAATATGGACAATGGCATGACAATGGCAAGAGATGAACATGTGGGGCCATGAGATGAATGCAAATCAAACCAAAGAAAACACATGAACAAGTGGGCCTTGACTGGGCCTTGGCCAAGCAAGTGAAACATACACACCATGGAATGATGATGGACCAATGAAGTGGGGCTAGGGGCACACACAAGGAGTAGTGGCCATGAATTATGGCTTGGGGACACCACGATGAAATGAGGATCCCAAGATTAGGGTTTTGCTTCACCAAGAAGCCAAAGTTAAATCACCAATGATAAGAACAATACAAAAGCTTAAAAAGTTACCTCCAATTAGGATTTGATAGTTTGAACCACCTCTAGCTGCAGGGAAACCTTAGCTTCCACTAAGTGCAAACATAAAGCTTGGAATCCATGATACTTGTCCTCTTGTATTGGACCATGGTTATGAAGATCATATGAATGATATGAAGATATGCAAATGGTTAGGGTTAGTGACCTAGATGAACATTATGAAGGGTAGGGTAAATTTTGGGGTATGACAGTTGCCCCTAATTAATCTTCTCAAACATGAATGTATGGACAGTAACAATTTCCGGACATTCAAGGTAAGAGGGGATTAAATACTAAAAATATCGAAAAATTTGCCCACCAAGAAAAAATGAAATGTGAAGATAGGTCACGAAGAAATTCTTCACTGAGATATAGAATGAACAAACTAGTTTTTATGCAGGATAGCTACTGGGGATTTAAAGGTTATTTATTAAAAATGGGTAATTATGGGAAGGTTAGATATGCATGACGTATGCATGATGCTGATGCAATATGATTGACTCTTTTTTTTTCAACAAGCTCTCTGTATTTTTATTAAGAAGCTTTTTATTTTTTTTTCCTTTTTTATTGACAAGATTTTTCTTTTTTCTCTTTTTATTTTTCAAAGCTCTTTGGCAAGCATTGAGAAATCTTTTCGTTGGGGAGAAAAGGGTGAAAGATGTTGGAAGAAATTATTTGCCAGGTGGAACCTGGACTTTAAGGTGATAGCTGGGGAAGAAAGGATATGGATTGACCCATCATGCATTGGGTTCTCATAGGGGATTTATATTTGTAATTTCATAGTTCGTCATAAGAGGAAGGAAGATCCAAACACTATTTGGTCTTTCAGGGAGGAGGTGAACACTGAACACAAAGTTCAGACTCACATGGAGGTACTGGTTAAACACATTTGACTTTGCAAAGATACACATGAAGGTCTGATAGTATTTGTGTTTGACAATACTAGGAAAAATAGTGAGGAGAGGCCAACACGGAGTTTAGGTTTGCTAAGGCACTAGTCGAACACATTCAAATTTGCAAAGACACACATGAAGGTCTAATAGTGTTTATGTTTGACTGTGTCGAGAAAAGGTGAAGAGGGGTCAATACAGAGTATGGGCTCATACGGATGTACTAATCAAACATACTCAAATTTGCAAAGACACACATGAAGGTCTGATAATATGTATGTTTGTCAGGACCAAGAAAAGGTGAGGAAATGCCAACATGGAGTTTGGACTTGATGGATAGAGAGAGGATTGGTCAAACATAATTCAAATTACAATAAGACACACATGAAGGTCTGATAATATATATGTTTTCCAATGCTGCGAAAATGGGTAGAGAGGCCAACACAGAGTTTGGGCTCGATGGGTAGAAGGGCCAAATACGGAGCTTGGGCTTGAAGGATAGAAGGTGAAGGTTGTCAACAGAACGGGCCTCTGGGGGTGGTTTGGCCAACGAAACTGGGCTTACAAATGATTTTCCCGACTAGAACTGAGCTTTGTGAGGGTATTGAAAAAGGTTTACCCACAAGGTTAGATTCAAGAGAGGTGCCAACGTAAATGGGATATTGAGTAGTGCCAAGAGAGCTTTGGGCTTGCTTCTTTCTTGTTAGAGAGCTTCAGGTTATACTGGATGATATGCATGAATGGAATGATAGGATTATGCATGACAGGTTTATGCAATGGTATTGAGGGTCTACGGATGCCCCAAGTTTGGGCATGGTGCGCCGTGCACCGATGTATATTTGCTTGGGTTACAAGGCTTCTAGTTCATAAGATGTGGGATGCATCTTGCATGACTTCCTGATATCTTGCCTTCTCGATGTTACTGGAGGAAGAATCTGCCATGGGTCTTCTGATGCCTCAGGCTAGACCTGGGCAGATATGATGAAAGGGATTACCATGGTGGATGATGATTCTCGTAATCTTTTAGGTATGAGGGCCTTCGTGATCTTATGTCTTTGTGCGTTGTATGCAACAAGTTGGGCATCATGGTTATACCCTTAGACACTTTGTGATCAATGTAAAATCAGGCTTTCATTTCAGTGCTTTTATTGTTATCCCCGAAATTTTCGATGCATCGTTTATATAGAAATAACAATCATATTTCGCAAACAAACAGAAAAGTAAAAACGAGGAAATTCTGAATGAAAATGAGCCCGTAAATGGGCGTTTACAATGAGGAAGCAATTCCTAAATGAGATGACTGCGAAAAATTAAAACATAAAACAAATTGGCAATGAGAAAGCCTCGGATTTCCATTGAGGTCCAATTATGTTATAACTATTATATCTTCTGAACCCTTGTATGTTGCCCCAATTGAGAGTGATTGGATCGATCCCTTCATTCGGGTTTCCACTACTCAAGGAGACAGATTTACAGATCCTTTAACAATACACAGTCTTTGCCGGTCAATCCCTAACTTTTTCCTAGACCGCCCTTTCGGGTTTTCGATCTAGCGGGATACCCTTTTTTTGTCTAAGTTGCCACTTGGGGGTATCAACTTAGCGGGTCTTCGATTCTTTTGTTTTATATCCCTAATTTTTTCCTGGACCTTTTCTTTTTGCGGTTCACCGGGATGCCCATTTTTTCCTAAGTTGCCCTTTCGGGTGTCAACTTAGCGGGTCAAATATAAGGCATAATATTTTCTGACTGCGCCTACGTTTACGGGTGATGCCATATCATCTCTGTCCATAGTTGAGAGGATTAAGGCTCCTCCTGAGAAAACCTTTCTCACAACGTATGAGCCTTCATAATTAATGGTCCATTTTCCCCGAGTATCTTATGGATATGAAGGATCTTCTTGAGTACCAGGTCACCAACTTGGAGATTTTGAGGACGCACTCTCTTGTCGAAGGCCTTCTTCAACCGCTTATGATAAAGTTGGACATGGCATAGAGTTGCCATGCGTTTCTCTTCGATGAGGTTTAGTTGATCGAGTCTAGCTTGAATCCATTTTGCTTCATGCAGTTTGACGTCTGCCATAACTCTCAAATAGGGGATCTCTACTTTGATTGGGAGCACTGCTTCCATACCATACACCAGAGAGAAAGGGGTTGTCGCAGTCGATGTTCGTACCGAAGTACGATAGCAATGTAAGGCAAAGGGAAATATCTCGTGCCAATCCTTGTATGTCTTCATCATTTTCTGAATAATCTTATTTATGTTCTTATTGACTACTTCCACTGCACCGTTCATCTTTGGACGATAGGGTGAAGAATTATGATGTTCGATCTTGAAACTCTTACATAATTCCTTCATCATCTTGCTATTAAGATTCGAACCATTTTCTGTAATGATTTTGTTAGGAATCTCATAACGGCAGATGATATCTCGTTTTAGAAAGCGAGACACCACTTGTTTGATGACATTTGCGTACGATACAACTTCTACCCATTTGGTAAAGTAGTCGATAGCAACCAGGATGAACCTATGCTGGTTTTAAGTAGTTGGTTCAATATGACCGATTACGTCAATGCCCCACATAACGAAGGGCCACATAGATGAAATGACATTGAGAGGTACCAGATGCACATGTATCCTATCAGCATAGATCTGGCACTTACGACAAGTCTGCACGTGATGAAACAATCTATTTCAATAGTCAACCAATAATATCCTGCCATGAGGACCTTCTTAGCCATTGAATGCCCTCTAGAGTGTGTTCCAAAAGAACCTTCATGCACATCAGTTATGATTTAGTCTACTTAGCGCATGCCCTCTAGAGACCGAATCATAGCTTCGCTTATACAATACATCTCCACTTAAGAAGAACTTAGATGAGAGCTTTCTCAAAGCTTTCTTGTCTGTGATAGATGCATTATCAGGGTACACCTGTTTTTCAAGGTACGTCTTGATGTCGTGGTACCAAGGTTTTCCATCTGACTCTTCCTCGGTATCCATACAGTATGCAGGCTCATCCAGGCGTCCAATGTTGATAGAAGGAGCTTCATTCTTCCATTTGATCTTGAAAATGGATGCTAAAGTATCAAGAGCGTCTGCTAATTGGTTTTCTTCCCTCGGGATATGATGAAAGGAGATTTAATCAAAGTAAGGGATCAATTTCAAGACATGTTCCCTGTAAGGAATCAACTTCTGATCACAGGTTTCCCAGTCTCCCCGTACTTGACTGGTGATGAGAGATGAGTCCCCATAAACCTTAAGTATTTTGATTCTTAAATCAATTATTGCTTCAATACCGAAGATGCATGCTTCATATTGTGCCATATTGTTAGTACAGTCAAAGCATAATCTCGCGGTAAAAGAAAGATGAAATCATGTTGGTGAAGTAATGATCGCACCTACTCCATGGCCTCGTGCATTGGAAGCACCTTCAAACACGAGCGTCCATCACAATCCTGGTTCGGGCCTTCCTCAGGACCAGGCATATTGCACACTCTTATGAACAACATATCCTCGTCAGGGAAATCGAACTTCATAGGTTGATAGTCTTCCATTGGATGGTGGGCCAAATAATCAGAAAATACACTTACCTTGATGGCTTTTTGTGTGTCATATTGAATGTCGTATTTGTTCAAAACCATTTGCGAACGGGCAACCCTTATGGTCAGAGCAGGTTTTCCAACGATGTATTTGATCGGATCTATCTTGGAGATCAACAGAGTAGTGTGAGTCACCATGTACTGCCTCAATCGTTTGGCAGCCCAAGCAAGGAGACAACACGTTTTCTCTAGCAAAGAATATATTGATTCACAGTCAGTAAACTTCTTGCTAAGGTAGTAAATAGCATGTTCCTTCCTACCTGATTCATCATGTTGACCAAGTACACAACCCATAGAATCTTCCAGGACCGTCAAGTACATGATAAACGGTGATGGATGGCCCTTAGAGATACTGTTTTATCCTTTAAAAGGCTCTTTGACAGTTCTCATTCCACTCAATGGCTTGATTCTTTCGTAGAAGTTTGAAGAATGGTTCGCATGTGGCAGTCATGTGCGATATGAACCTGTCTATGTAGTTCAACCGTCCTAAAAAGCCACGAACTTCTTTTTCCATTATTGGTGCGCGCATAGCTTGTATGGCTTTAACTTTGTCTAGATCCACTTCAATGCCATGCTGGCTCACGATAAAACCTAACAACTTGCCAGATCTCACCCTGAACGTGCATTTGTTTGGATTAAGTCTCAATCTGAACTTTCTCAACCTTTTAAACAACTTTTGTAGATGAGTGCGGTGTTGTTCTTCTATTTGGGACTTAGCAATCATATCGTTGACGTATACTCGATCTCTTTATGAATCATATCATGGAAGAGAGTAACCATAGCCCGTTGATTTGTTGCCCCAACGTTTTTCAGGTCGAATGGCATGACTTTCTAGCAGAATAGTCCCCATGAGGTGATAAATGTCATATTCTCCATGTCTTCTGGATCCATTTTGATTTGGTTATATCTAGAAAAACCGTCCATGAAGGAGAATATAGAGAATTAGGCCATGTTATCCACCAACACATCAATGTGAGGTAGTGGAAAATCATCTTTCGGGCTAGCTCTATTTAAGTCTCTGTAGTCTACACACATGTGCACCTTGCCATATTTCTTAGGCACGAGTATGATGTTGGCAACCCACGGGGGCTAATTTGATCTTCATTGCCATATCATGTCGAGTTCTTCTCAGCTTCTGCTTTACCGGAGGGCAATTCTATTTGAGTGGCAGACGATGCATCATAATATATGTGTCTAACCCGGGCATATCTTGATATGACCAAGAAAACACATCGAGACATTCACACAATATCTCGATCAACCCCTTCTTAACATCAGCGTGTAGGTCGACACCTATTATGATTTCTTTCTTGCAGTCTTCAGACCCAAGGTTGAAGATATCCAATGACTCCTGGTACGGTTGAATCAATTTTGGTTCTTTCTGTAGCAGTCTGGCCAACTCCTCTGGGAGTTCACAATCTTCATGACAATCTTCCTCAGCTCGGTCGATTGGACTTTCAAAGTTATAATCGTCCATAGCAGTATTGTTGTCAATGGAATCCGAGTCGGATCTGCATGAATGATTCATACTTTAATTTAGAATGTGGGCTAGAAACAAAAATATGAAACATTGTCGGAATTTTTTGTTTTGAGAAAAACATAAAAAGGGAAAGACAGAGAGCATAATTGTATGCGAAACACTTCTTTTGTTTCATTTTAAACAATGACGAAAACAACAGGGCCCCTACAAGATCCATTATGCCTTGGGCACGGGCATAGGAATCTGAAATTAAAACAAAAAATTATGTTTGACAGAAAGTAACTTCAGGTATGTCCACTTCTGTCCAATTGTTGATTGTCTGGCTCGTTGTCTTCTTGAGCACGAAACAATCAGCTTCAGACACGCTGATGTTGTCATCTACCATGGTGACCTGCCCTTGAAAGAGATTCATGGCGCTCGTGAACTTCTCAGGAATAGAGAGAGCCAACTTGTCCTCTGCTTTAGGAACATTTTGTTGAGTCATCTATCTCGAATGATACCCCAAGTGTTGGTGTAAGCCCTAGAGGCCAATACTTTTGGTACTTGTATCGAATTATTTATTAATAATAAAAGGTTTTTTCTTTATTACGGTTGTTTAATAAAGTCCCTAGAATAGCTAGTCCGTTTAATGCATCAAGTGTGACTTGATCATGAGACCACATTAAACATAAGGACATTATTCTTAAAGTATCCGTAGTCGAGCTTTATTGTGAAGTGGGATAACATTAAAGCATTAAGACTATTATGTTTGTAGACTGATGATCACATATCATGGATCATGGATAAAGAGTTATCAAGTCTTAAACATAGGTATGAATATTAAGAGTAATATTTATACCGGATTGACCCGCTATGAGAATACTATATAGAAAGTTATGCAAAGTGTCATAAGTTATTCTCATGGTGATAATGGTGTATACCACTCTTCGACCTGAAACCACTATGGATCCTAGATGTAGAGTCGAGTGCTTTATTGCTGATCCAACGTTGTCCGTAACTGGATAACCATAAAGACAGTTGATGGGTACTCCACGAAGCATGCTGAGGGACATGAGTGACCTAGATGGAATTTGCCCATCCTGCGTAACAGGAGAAATGTCTATGGGCCCAATATTGAACTGGACAAGGATGACACGGTCTATACCTTGTGTTCAATATAGACATAAGGACAAAGGGGTAATTATACACATAATTATTATCACAGGAGGTTTTGTCATATCACATGACATTTTCGTGTCTTGGGTAGCAGTGATGTGTTGTTAGATACCGCTCACTGTTTATTATGTTAAATGCGTGATTTAATATAATTGCCAACGTCACGAAAACCTACAGGGTCACACACAAGGACGGATTGATGAGAAATGGAGTAACTAAGGAACACCGTAAGGTACGGTGCACATAAGTGGGAGACGAAATATGGTAAGGTACCAAATACTTAAGTGATTTTGGCATATTATGAGATATGGGCCAAAATACACTTAAGTGAGCTTTTTAGCTTGAAGCCCACACAAGTGGCTCTATAAATAGAACCCCTTGGGTAGAAGCATTGTCAGTCACTCAGACTCAACTCAAGTGAAGACTTGGAATTTCATTTCCCTCTCTCTCTCTCTCACTCAAAGCCTTCATTCGTACCAGCTAGCACTGAGATTGAAGGAACCCGTTCGTGTGGACTGAGTAGAGACTTTGTCATCGTTCAACGTTCGTGATCGCTCCGTGGATTTGTATCCAAGGTTTTGATCGTTACAAGAGATCCGCACCAAAGGTTTGAATCGCCACAAGAGGTAACGATTCTATCACTGATCATGCCCATTCGTAAGGATCACTAAATGGAGAAATTTTTAAATTCCGCTGCGCCTTGGATGGCAATTCTCCTTCACCAAGCCATACTTGTTTTTGTTGGTAGGTAGCTCCAAGACTCTCCACATCCTTTTGGATGGCCTTCTTTGATCACCGTCTGTGTGTCCCTCAGCAATGACATTGGGAGTTCAGGTTTTCCGGATACTCTTCCATTGAGAGGATTCATCAACACATTGGCAATCTCGAATGCCTAAAACGATGTCTCGTGAATCTCCCCATCTACCTCAACGTACCAGAAGGAGGATAATTGGTTGACTAAAATGTCTTCTTCCCCATCAATAGTGATCAACTTACCATTGACAATAAACTTTAGTTTTTGATGCATAATAGATGTGACTGCTCCCGCAACATGAATCCATGGGCGACCCAGAAGGAAACTATATGCTGGATGAATATACATCACATAGAAAGTTACGAAGAAGGTGTAAGGTACTACTTTAATAGGGAAATCCACTTAGCCAATGACGGACTGGCGTGATCCATCGAACACTCGAACTATCAGTGCGCTGGGCTTCATCAACAGGCCCTCTATTGTCAGCTTAGTTAGGGAATTCTTTGGAAGCACGTTCAAAGAAGACCCGGTGTCCACCAGTACCCAAGACATTATTGTGTTAGCATATTCTATGGATATATGCAGGGCTTTGATATGAGCCTCGCCTTCAGGAGGTAACCCATCATCATAGAAGCCTAAGCATCCAATCGAGGTTATATTTGCCACTACCCCTTCGAATTGATTGGCGGTAGTCTCTTGGGGAATGTGGGTCGCACTAAGAAACTTGATTAGAGCGTCTCAGTGGGCTTCAGAACACAATAATAGTGAGAGTATAGAGATCTTGGATGGTGTTTGTTGAGTTGGTCAACCACTTTGAAGTCACTTCTTTTGATAATACAGAGGAACTCATCCATATCGTTCGACGTGGCTTTGCCTTGAGTATGGGTTTGCCCTTGCTCCAGGTCGGCAGGTTGCTTACCCTTATTCTTGGCGTTAGCTCCAGGATTCTATTTTTTAGGTGGTGGTGGTGGTGTTGCTGCGAATATGCGACCACTTCGGGTCATACCACCAGCTCTTGTAATATTTACAGCTGGTTCTTGAACTTCAACAGGCTTTTGTATTTCCATGAACTTTTGAGTTTCCACATGTTCGGAAACTTCAGCAGGTACCTGAATTATTATAGGCCTTTGAGTTTCAGAAGACCTTTTTTCAAGTCTTTGCTCATATAGATAGGCTGTGGAATTGTAGTTCCAGGGCACAACTTTAGTGCTTTCATATGGGAAAGGAGTTGGCACCGTGATTACTAGGGGTGTCGTGGGAGCATTCATGACTGGTATCTGCATTGGATAGTAAGGTATTTCCGAAGTAGACACATCTTCGACAGCTGAAGTATGTTCTACCTGGAGAGTTCCTTGGTCCATCAGTGACTAAATACCTTTTTTAAGCTTCCCACAACCTTGTGGAGTACTTAAATAGTATGCACAGTCATGAGTGCATCCGGGGAACATATTTTTTAGGAGCAACTATTCTTTTACCACAAGTAATAAAGCCTTTATCATGTCAACATTCGATATACGGTTGACCTTAGCAGACTCTTGTATCATGTTAACTGGATGGCCGATATAGGGAGGCATCGAATTATTGTTAACATTGGGCCCTGCGGGCGTGAACGAGATGGCCTTGGAGTCAAGGAGATCTTTAACTTTGCACCTGAATGCCTTACAGTTATCAATAGTGTGCCCGGGTGCCCCGATATGGAACTCACAATGTGCGTTGATGTCATAGCCAAGTGGAAGTGGCGTTGGTGGAGGTCGGGCTTCCCTTAGCTAGACAAGATAATTATTTAATAGGTGATTTAATAGTTGATTGTAGCTCATTGGGAGAGGGTCAAACTTCCTCTCTTGTCTTATGGGGTGTTGTTGACCCGACTAGTATTGTTGATAATTGTTTGTCCTGGGAGCGTACAATTGTCGGTACTGGACAGGCGGTTGATATTAGACTTGTTGTTGAGCAGCAGGAATATCATACATTTGTTGTTGATAGTTGTTGGGAGTTATCTCTGCAACTTGATAATATGGGGTCTGGTAAGCTTTACCTTTCCCCTTGGAAGTTGATGCAACATTGGTTTCCCCCTCCTTTTTTTGGGGAAAACCACTATAGGGTTTCTTTGCCCCATTTGAGGCAACAACAAGACCTTTGATTTTTCCAGTCTTCAGACCGTTCTCGATCCGTTCTCCAGCGACAACGAGATCAGAGAAGCCGAAAAAAGAACTTTCTATCATCCGATCCAGGTACAGGCCTTGGAGTGTACCCATAAACATATCAACAAGTTCTTTTTCAAGTAGGGGAGGTTGGACCCTAGCAGCTAGGTCCTTCCAACGTTGTGCGTATTCTTTAAAATATTCTTCAGAATTTTGAGTCAAACTCTGAAGTTGCATCCTGTTGGGCGCCATGTCGATGGTATACTAATAGTGTTTCAAGAAATCCTCAGCTAGCTCTCTCGAGGAACACACATGCGTACGTTCAAGCTGCATGTATCATTCCAGGGATGCTCTGTTGAGACTGTCCTGACATAAATGCATCAGTAGCTTCTCGTCGTCTGAGTAAGCTTCAATTTTCCTACAATATGGTCTGATATAAGTCTTGGGAGAAGTATCCACCTTATATTTCTAGAAGGTAGGGACCTTAAACTTAGTTGAGATCTTCACCCCTGGGACTAAGCACATGTCAGCAGCTTCCAGGTTGAAGGTGTTAGGACCTTCAATGGCTTTGACCCTTTCGTCCATCATCCGAAACCTTCTCTCAAGCTTGGTGGGATATTTCCCAAAAGGCTCATACACAGATTCATTTTTAGGCATGAAGAAGTCTCCATCGTGATCATCCGTGCCAACCTGAGAACCTCCATGAACAGGGACATGGAATGTGTAGGCATCATTCAAATTGTTAGGCATCTCTTCAGCATGGGCATGAGTGACAACAGGGACTCCGTTCCCCATAACAAGGTTGATAGCATTCATATTCGCAGCAACTCCTGGGTTAGCCTGGAGATTCTCCTCTTGTCCGTGGACAACATTCTGCATGATGTCCATGAGTTCCCCCAGTTGGGCTCTCACTTGAGTCATCTCTTCCTGTATGGCAGTCTGGTTCTGTTCAATTCTTTCCATAGCTATCTTTTGCTTAGCTATAGTGTTGTAGAAGTGGGAAGTCAGCTTGACGATGAGAGTTACTGAAAAGAAGGCCAAAATAACAGTGAGACCATCTGGGTGTATTATGAAATGAATGAATATATGATTAATGCATGATGCATGTTTGTTTCTTTTTTTAGTTCTCGGGGGAACCTTATATGACTCATAATATGAAAGTAAAACATTATAAAATGGAAGATAAAGTAGGAACACCAAATTCAAAAACTCAAGCATTTTATTTATGAATTTGATATTACAACTACAAAGAGGTATAGTAAAGTAATTCAAAAACATGAAAAAGGAAAACAATAAAGTTATGATCAAATGGAACTCTTTGCCTTCTGTTCCTTCATCTCCTTCAATTCAACTTTTAACCTTTTCCTCATTTGATCATAAAGGTAGATGAATCGGAGTATGAAGTGGGGGTGGTTTTCTCATCGGCATCTTCCAGAGCATCCTCTAGCTTCTAAGGAACTTCCTTGGTTAACTCGTTTCAGAACCTCACCAAACAACCATACTTGGCTCGGTACATAGCGGCAGCAGGTTGCAACAAGTTGATAGATCCAACATAAGTATCCAGAAGACTATTTATCTGAGCCTTCTCCTTGAGCCAGTCCAAACTCTCATTCTTCAAAGTAGACAAACGATCTCTCCAATGTTCGGCACTCGAGATGACAATATCAACTTTGTGACATTTCTCTTTTCAGACTTAAGGGGTGATGTAAGAAACCCTGATTGCTTCCTCTTTGAGACGACGTTCCACCTCTACCTTGGCATTGTCCTCTCGGAGGGAAAGCTTGAGTTTCTGAATCTCCAGGTCAGATTCATCTCTCAATACATTCTTCTCTTTGACAACCAACTCGAAGCAACAGTGGTTGTCACCTCGCTCATTTTCTGTCTGCTTTAAATGTTTTCAGAGAGAAGTTAGCCCCATATCTGCTTGAGCTAAACCATATTGGTATTTCTCTTTGAGGTTCTCCTCAATTTTCACCTTCTTTCTACTTTCTGATAAGAGCTCAATATCTTCTTCACTCTTTTTTTCAACTTAGCATGATTTCTATCCAATGCATGGAGCTTCGATCGCAAGTCCTCGTTCTCTTTGGTTAACTGTGCGATAGTTGATTTCAATGCATCTACTTCCTCCTTAGAAGCATACAATGGCTCTGGTACTGGGGGAGGAATCTGGATATCCACACTGTATGGTAGCTTGACTTTTTTCTCCCTTTGTACCACCCATTGGCGATACGACTCCTTAGCTCAACAGTCATGTTTTCATAGCTCTTTGCCTTTGCGATGAATCTGAGTCCAAGCTTGCTTAACCTTCAAGAAATCTACCCAAGGCCCTTTCTGAGGCATGTGAGATAAGAGCCAAGTGTATAACAGTGAAGCACAACTCAATACCACTCCCTTCCTCTTTTCATGCCTAGTGTGCAAGCAGTAATACAAACCAGACACCAATATAGGGGCGGGGTTACTAGATACGAATATGCTGATGATGAAATGGTTTATGTAATCGTCGTCATTTGGAAACAGGACGACTTCATAGATCAACAGGGCTAAAATGGCGCTGAAGGGAATCCATCTCCCTTCTTTCTCCAAGGCCCAAGCCTTTCCTTCCAAGAACTTCCTAGAAAATCCCCTAGGTCCTAGACCTAGGGTTACCTCTTCGACAGATAAGTGGAGTGCTTCAACAACTGATTTAGGCATCAATAGTTCGCCCAACTTTATGAAGGGAGGGTGGTCTTTCATATACCAACCTAGAAGCTTCTCGTACTCTTCAATAGTAGGAGCCAACTGAAAGTCTTTGAATGTAAAACATCTGAGTGGTGGATCATAATATTGGGATAAGGCCACCAAAGTTGAGACGTCTACATAGGTAGTAAGAAGATCCAGGATCTGTCCATATCTGCAGATGAAGTTGTTCTTCTTACAAGGAGTAATTATGCTGCTGAGAGCCAATAGGGTATCCACTTTTGGAAGCTTGAACTTGAGTGGAAGGGTATTCTTCTTTTCTGATCTCATCTTGGAATGTTCACTACACAATTACAAACCCTTAGGATTCTCTGAGAATGAGGCCCAAGTATGTATGCAATGCAATATGTTATGAAGGCATATGCTACAAGAGGATAGGATAACTGTAGATTCAAGGTGTGTTGGAGGTTAAGTTTCCCTGCAAGAAACCCATATACCCTCACAAGGTGAATACTAAGACTTCTGAAGATGCTTAGATTCAAGGATCATGAGACGAAAATACCGTTACCACCACAAGATAACTTGTGATTTAACAAGACTTTTAGGATGACCTCCTCTAAGTGAAGTTGCCTTCAACCTCAAAAGCCAATGGTTGTCTAAAGGTCCTCGGAGTCGTGGACCCTCTTTGGAAGAATGGATGCCAGTGTGAACGTGACTCACGTGCCAACGAAACTCCAAAAAGAATCTACTCTAAGCGGGACCTTTGTATCCCCCCCTCAAGACAACTACGTCTGACAGGTCAATACGAAGAGCCCTCTTATCTTATGTGAACTCTCTAAGCCTGTGTATTGGGATTTTCACTCTATAGTATCCACCCCACAAGATCACCACAAGATAACAGGAATATATAACAGAAATGGATAAATAAAGCAAACGATAATAGAAATAAACATCCAAGGAAAAGGATATAGGCAAGTTAGCCTTGACTCACTTATGGGAACTCCATATTCCCCAGCAGAGTCGCCAGCTGTCGCGCCGCGAAAAATACAGAGTCGCCACCGGATTTTATTTATTCCAAAGGAAAGAGGAAATAGCGATAAAACCCCAAATGAAAGAATGGTCTCACAACCAAGAGCGGATTCGGAAGTCGGTTATGTAAGGGGAAGGTATTAGCACCCCTCACGTCCATGGTACTCCATGGTAACCACTTGCTTGTATTAATGTGTATGGATGTTGTTTATCTGTATGTTGCTTGCTATCGGGAATGAGATGGAGAGAGAAAATGATTTTTAAATTAGTGTGCTCTCCAAGGATTTGGGCCCTTGTGCCTACGTATCCTCATATGTGCAATAAGGAAATCAGAGATTCGTAGTTCGGCTAACAAATAGAACATTTGTTTGGTTGTTTTCAATAAACAACATTGACGTTTGCATGCTACTGTTCACTTACTTGTATACTATGTCATGGGAGCGGGAAGTATTTGCTTGTTTGCGGTAATGTGGATGCGCTTGGATCACACTCTAGTAGTTAAACATTACTTGCTCACACATGGGGGCTTAAGTGCCGTTCACGGTAGAACAGAAGTAACACGTCCCTTTTGAAAGGTTTTGAAGTGTGCACTGAGGCAAAAGATGATTTGATTTATTGGGGTTGATTTTATGTACGTAGACAAGCATCAGACCCTTGGCTATATACATTAACAGTCCAAAAACTCGGGAGTTGAGAGGACAATGTTATCTTAACCACTAATTTTCATCCAAAAAAGAGATTTGAATTGTGAAAAGAGTTTGGTAAGTCTAATCATTGGAACTTAAAGGGAGACAAATATCTGACCCTTGACTAAGTACGACCAACAATCATAATACTTGGGAGTTGATCGGGAAAATAACAAGTGTACTATTTTTCCGATGTAGTAATAATAGGGATGTTTCCCAAAGATCGATCTCGAGGATTGTGCAACAATATACGTGTAAATTGTCACTCAATTGAACAAAACTAATCGTTGGAGTTTTGTAAAAAGTCACTGTAAGATAAAGACAAAATAAATCTTTTCAAAAGTTATAATAATATGCCAAGGATGGTGTATGAAAATATCATGTAATGAATCTTGAGTGTATATCTCCTTAATAATGAAAATTGTTTCAATTACCGGATCTTAAGATTGTTTCCCCCTAAGACCTCAGAGGGAAACCTTTGGTGATTCAATCTAACCTCTAAGTCCTTAGGAGATTATGACAAAACTAAGCATTTACAATTCAACAAGAATAAACCGGTAACCATAGGGTATCCCTAGTCCTAGGTGATATCTATTATGGTTTCACTATATAAAAACCTTAACAATTGCAATCCTGCTAATTGTTAACCATACATCAATCTTGATTTTTCTGATAAAGAAAGCATTACGCGTATTGCATAGTGAAATTAACAACAATCATCATAGATTAAGGAAATTATAAATTCAAATTTATTACACGACCAATCCAAGGACACCCCCTGGCATTGGGGGGTTTAGCCTCTCATATTATTCAAATAAGATATAAAATAAAAACGAGACATTACAAAAGAATGGGAATTCTGTTGATCTCCAATTGCATCCGCTCTTGAAGGATCTCCGTTCTTCACCGCTTTTGACCGCTTCAATATTTATCGTCTCCAATTTGTAATTGTGAACAAACTTTTTCTTTTTGTTAGAGTCAAAATCGTTAGGGATTACGCCCCCTACCAAATAATTCGTGTAGTCCGCGAACCAAGGGATATCGATAACAACGAGGATGTGTTCATCAGCAAACTCATCCTTTATCAGTCTCTTTTCTTCTATTTCTTCAATTGGTGACATTCGGGATAGATGATCCGCCACTGTGTTTTCAGACCCCCTTTTGTCCCGGATCTCTACATCAAATTCTTGGAGGAGTAAGATCCACTTGAGAAGCCTCGACTTAGAGTCTTGTTTAGCAAACAAATATTTCAAAGCGTCATGGTCAGTATACACAACCACCTTCGTTCCTAACAAGTATTGCCTGAATTTGTAAAATGCATAAACCACGACCAACAACTCTTTCTCAGTGGTTGCATAGTTCATCTATGCAGGGCTCAACACATGACTAGCATAGTAAATGACATGTAATAACTTCTCTTTTCGTTGTTCTAGGGATACCCCTATATCAATATCACTAGCATCACACATGATCTCAAATGGAAGAGACCAATCAGGGGCAATAATAATGGGTGTTGAAATCAATTTGCTCTTCAATGTCTCAAAGGCCATGGTGCATTCTTTGTCGAACAGAAACGCCTTATCCTTAACCAATAGATTGGTCAGCAGTTTTGCGATTTTTGAGAAATCTCTTATGAACCTGCGGTAAAAACCTGCGTGTCCTAAGAAACTCCTGATACCCTTCTCATTAACAGGAGGTGGGAGTTTAGATATCACTTCCACTTTTGCTTGGTCAACTTCAATTCCCTTGTAGGAAATTTTGTGACCCAATACTATCCCTTCTTGCACCATGAAGTGACATTTCTCCTAGTTCAGAATTAAATTTGTTTTCTAGCACCTGTCTAAAACAAGAGAGATATTAGTTAAACAGTTATCAAATGAGGATCCAAAGACCGAAAAGTCATCCATGAAGACTTCCATATGCTTTTCGAGCATGTCGGCGAAAATGGAAGTCATGCACCGTTGGAAGGTGGCTGAAGCATTACACAACCCGAATGGCATTCTTCGGTAAGCAAATACACCATACGGGCATGTGAATGTTGTCTTTTCTTGGTCTTCCGGAGCGACTGCAATCTGATTATACCTTGAGTATCCATCTAGAAAACAGTAGTAATCATGTCCGGCTAACCTTTCCAACATCTGGTTAATAAATGGCAAAGGAAAGTGGTCCTTCCTAGCTTTTGTGTTCAACCTTCTGTAGTCAATGCAAACGCGCCACCCAGTAATTGTCCGAGTAGGAATTAACTCATTTTTTTTCATTCCTTATTACGGTGTTCCCCCCTTTCTTAGGGACAACATGCATCGGGCTCACACAAGGGCTGTCAGAAATAGGATATATAAGACCTGCGCCTAACAATTTCACCACCTATTTCCGAACTACCTCCTTCATTGCTAGATTAAGTCTTCTCTGTGGTTGGACTACCGATTTGTGGTCTTCTTCCATAAGAGTTTTATGCATGCAGACAGTAGGGCTAATACCTTTCAAGTCTTCAATTGCCCATCCAATAGCATTTTTTTATTTTTTTAGGACTTGGATGGGCTTCTATTCTTGGATATTTTGTAGGCTCGAGTTTATGATAGCAGGACATTTTCCTTTAGAATCGAGAAAGACATATTTAAGATTCTCAGGAAGTTGTTTCGACTCCGTTCCCTTCTTAGGCTCTTCATCCTCCTCACTAGATTGAGGTAGGCTTAAATCCTCCCATCGGTTTGGTCAAGATCCTTTCCACCGAGGTTGTGCGTCTAACAAAGCTAGCACTTCAGATTCCCCGTTGTCCATTTCTTTATCACTATCAAAAATGGACAAACTTAACACTCTTTCAAAGGTGATTGTGGTGCATTCAAAGGACTATCATATGTCATCACCTGATCCAGAATCTCTATATTATGACTGGTACATATATCATCCTTGTACCTCATGGTGTTTCGAACATCGGTTTTCAATTCCTCATCATAAACCTTCAACATCATGGTCCCTTCTTCTATGTTGATCAAGCACCTTCCCGTTTCTAAAAAGGGTCTCCCAAGAATGAGAGGGATCTCTTCATCTTCCGGCATTTCAAGAATCACAAAATCCACCAGAAATACAAACTTGTCAATTTTCACCTGAACATCTTCAACAATACCATACGGTTTCTTGACCGAATGATCGGCGAATTGGAGTGCCATCCTGGTATCTTGCACAACCCCTATACCAAGCTTCTTGTAAATGGATAACGGCATGAGACTCACACTAGCTCCTAGATCAATAAGAGCTTTGTTGAATGACCTATCTCCAATAGTATAAGGGATGGTGACAACTCCCCGATCTTTCTTCTTTATCGGAATCTTCATACCCTACAAAATAGCACTACAAGTTTCGGTTAGAATAATCGGGTTGGTGTCGACGGTACGCCTCTTCGAAATGATGCCCTTCATGAACTTGGCATAAGTAGGCATTTGTTCAAGTGCCTCCAACTGTGGAATGTTAATTTCCAGCTTCTTGAACAACTCTAAGAATTGTTCAAAGTTTTTCTCATGTTGTCCCTTTTTATTGTTTCTAGTGGGAAAGAGAAGCTTAATAACCGGCTTAGGCTCAATGACTATTTCTGGCATAATTGGTTTCAGTGCTACCACTTCTTCCCTCACACCTTCATTTTCTTTGATCTCAAGATCCACTTCGATTAATTGATCTTCCTCTTCATCCACCTCCTCGACTACTTCATCAGATTTACCACTTCTTGTTGTCACAACACTCACATTATTATGCTCTCTAGGATTTGTCACGGTTGCATTAGGTAGAGCACCTTGTGCTTGAGAACTCGAAGCTAATTGCTGAGTGATTTGACCCATTTGGACTTCAAGATTCTTTATGGATGTTGTGGTGTTTCTATGATTGTTCCAGGTTTCTTCTTAAAATTGAACATTATGAGCTGCCATTCTTTCAATTGCAATTTCCCAATAAGCTTTCTTAGGGGTTTGTTGTTACTGTTGTTGTTGATATTGAGTTTGGTACTGACCATGTTGAGGAGCGGTTCATTTTTGGTCTTTCCATGAGAAGTTGGGATGGTTCTTCCAACCCGGATTGTACGTGTTGGAATAAGGATTATTCTGCTTCAAAAATTTGATTTCCTCCACTTGTTGAGGAGTTACAAAACAATATATAGTTTGGTGCAGACCATTACAAATTTCACAACAGACGGTAGGAGCCGGTTGGACCTGTGCTACCTGTTGGGTACCTATATTCATCGCCTTCAGCTTCTTCTCAACTACAGTAGCTATAGTATCTTCAATATGGATTTTATTAGTTTCCAGCTTTAAATCTATAACCCCTTCTGGTTTTCTTTGACATCTGTCGTATAACTCCAAGTGCTCATTAGCAGCAATAGCTTCAATGATCTTCTTGATACCTGTGGCTGTTGAAAAATTGGTGAAGCCACCGACTGCGGTATCAATCAACTGTTTGGTCTTTATTTTGAGACCATTCAAAAACATCTGCATCTGTTCGGTTGGATCCATATTATGAGTTGGGAAGGCGACTAGGACTCTCTTGAATCTCTTGTAGGCGTCTCCCAAAGTTTCCCCGTCTTTCTGCTTAAAATTCAGAATTTCATACCTCTTTCGTAGAAATACAAACACTGGAAAATACTCATTCAGGAAGGCTTTTTCCATTTCTTCCCAAGATGTGATGCTACTGGCAGGTAGAGAATAAAACCATTTTTCGGCTTCTTCCACTAAGGTGAACGGAAACATTCTCAACTTCTTAGCTTCTTCGGTGTGACCATCAATTTTAGAGTGTTGCTCATGGTCAGAAACCTTAGCAAATGCTTGTTTGCATCTTCATTAACTTTTCCAGTAAAATGCTTCCTTTCAAGCTGATTAATAGTACTTAGATGCAACTGGAAATTAGCCACATTCACTGGTTAGTTTATAATAGTTAATCTGTTGGTTGGTGCATTTGCACCTCCGTAGTCACCCAACAGTCTTTCTGGTGGCGGTGGAGCCTCAGCCATAGTTTCGATCTCTCTTTCGGAACCTGAATCTGAACCTTAATGAATGGAAAGTTGTTCTTCGTCTGATTCCAATCTAGCCAATCGAGCTTGTCTAAGTCTTGCCCGCAAGGTTCTCTCGATTTATGCGTCAAAAGGAAAATCAGCTGAGGCCTTACCTCGCATACAAATATCAGACACAGATTAGTTGATATAATCGAAATAAATTATTAAAATAATGGAAACTAAATTTTAGTTGCAGAGCAACAAAATTTCAATTGAGATAATTTAAACTTATATTTGGCAATCCCCGGTAACGACACCAAAAACTTGATCGGGAAAATAGCAAGTGTATTATTTTGCCGATGTAGTAATAATAGGGATGTTTCCCAAAGATCGATCTCGAGGATTGTGCAGTAATATACGTGTAAATTGTCACTCAATTGAACAAAACTAATCGTTGGGGTTTTGTAAAAAGTCACTGTAAGATAAAGACAAAATAAATCTTTTCACAAGTTATAATAATATGCCAAGGATGGTGTATGAAAATCTTCTATAATGATCCTTGAGTGTATATCTCCTTAATAATGAAAGTTATTTCAATTACCAGATCTTAAGATTGTTTCCCCCTAAGACCTCAGAGGGAAACCTTTGGTCATTCAATCTAACCTCTAAGTCCTTAGGCGATTATGATGAAACCAAGCATTTACAATTTAACAAGAATAAATCGGTAACCATAGGGTATCCCTAGTCCTAGTTGATATATATTATGGTTTCACTGTATAAAAACCTTAACAATTGCAATCTTGCTAATTGTTAACCATACATCAATCTTAATGTTTTTGATAAAGAAAGCATTACGCATATTGCACAGTGAAATTAACAACAAACATCATAGGTTAAGGAAATTATAACTTCAGAGTCATTACACGATCAATCCAGGGACACCCCCTAGCATTGGGGGGTTTAGCCTCTCATATTATTCAAATAAGATACAAAATAAAAATGAGACATTACAAAAGAATAGGAATTCCATTGATCTTCAATTGCATCCGCTCTTGAAGGATCTCCGTTCTTCACCGCTTTTGACCGCTTCAATCTTTATCGTCTCCAATTTGTAATCGTGAACAAGTCCCTTTCTCCATATTCAAAAATCCCCTAAATAGTTCTTGATCACTAATTTGATGTAGCAAAAGTCCAAAATACCCTCCGGGGTCAGTCGTGCCAAAATACAGCAAAAACTGGAAAATGAGGTGTCCAAGCTAACACTGGCCGTGTCAGCCAACACGACAGGTTGCGTTGGTTGTCTGGTAAAGTGATCTTGACACGCCCCTCCAAGGAGGCTGACACGGGCACCCGTGTCAGCTCCCTATTTTCTTCTTCTGGCTTTCCTCTCCTGACACGGGTCGTGTTGGGCAACTCGGGTGGCCGTGTCAGGACTACTGTGTTGCCCAATTTCCTCTTTTGACGGGCCCGGGACATCCGATTCGCTTGGCTGTCCCTCTGGTATTCTTGCTTACACCTAAAACCAGTAAAACTACCACAAAGAGACATAAAATGGAGTATAATGATGCAAACTAAATATAATCAACAACTTGAAATAACAATGCAAAACATCTAATTTACTAAACACATAACAATAAAATAGGTAGACTAATGTGTTACCGACTTCGTACAGAAAGGTGTCGAATGAGTGTCAGAAAACAAGTAGAATTGGAGATTGATCAGGAGTCGAGAGGATAATAAAGTCCTAACTATCCTTTTTCTCCCTCATAGCACCTAGATCTAACTTGTTTGAAGCATTAGATGTTTTAAAGGGGAAGTCAAGTGTCGGGTCCTCAAGCTAGGTACGACCGACAACACAAGTACTTGAATATTGTGTACAAGCACATACACCCCATTTTTGCATTCCAGTTTGTTATGAAATTGTTTTGAAAAAGGCACTTGATGTTGGATCAAGTGTTTGAGTTTATTATGAAAAAACGTGTGAAGAATGAAGATGAGAGAGATAGAATGAGGCTGAGAAGAGAATGGAAAAGAGATGATAGAATGAGGTTGGGAAGAGAATGGAGAAGAGATGTGGATCATGGATCATGAAATGGATGGGAAATACTTGATGTTGGATCAAGTATTCACGTTGCAATGGTGTGAGTTTTATTTGGAAAATAACTTGACGTTGGATCAAGTACCTTTTATTTCTTTTGAAATGCTTTATTTATAATTTTATTTTTTTATCTTTTTAATTGCATGCATGATGAATTAACTAAAAGCAATAAACCTAAATTATTACATGATCATGGGGTGGGGGGACATATGACCCACAATGGGGATGTAAGCAAATACAACATAAATGAAAATGGGAAGAATTATATAGGTTACAAACTATGTACCATGCCTAAAGCATACAAGTGGCATGGTACTTCAAACAATACAAGGCTAATTGAATGAATAAAAGCATAATGGGTAACTTGTTTGGTTTGGATCTCTCATGCACATGTCAACACAAAACAAAAATGTGGTTAGTGGGTATTAACAAAATGGAATTAAAATCCTAACACAAATGCAATAGTGAAATGGTATAATAATGGAATGGTATGATATGATGATCATGGTGAAAATAATAGACATGCTAACACATTATATCAAATTGAAATATCATTTTCAATTTGGATCTAATAACCACAATCAAATAAATTGAACAATTAAAATGGAATTAAAATCAAGACATGAACATGAACATGTCATTTATCAATTTTACTCCTAAACATGAATTAAAAGTCAAGAATTATGGGAAAATTCTAATTGAAACTTACATGGTAATCAAGTATTTTTTTAGGGAGTTTTTCGTGGTTAACAAATGGATTAACAAAACAAACAAATTCTAATCATGTTAAAATCTAAATATACTCTAATTAAATTCTACTAAATGTATTATTATTAATTCTAATAATCAAGGAAATTAAAACAACATCACAATATCAAAAATCAATGAGAAACAACAAAGAAAATATCAAGAAAAATGGAATAATTGAATATGGGTCAGGGGGTTCGTTGGAACCCCGGTGTGGGAATGACAAGTCCAAGCGCATGGCTCTAGGGTGAAAGTACAAGGCTTGGTTCTCATGGCCAAGGGGCGTGTGGAACAGGTCAGGGGTGATGGCAAGGAACTGCGCTAGGCCCATCTACATGAGCCCATCAGGATTTGGCAGTGGAAGAATTCAGCGCATGGAATCAATTGAGCACGTGGGAGTGATTGAGCACGTGGGATTAACATCTAAAAATGGATTTGAATTGAATGAAAAACACGCGCCAGCTCAAACAATCAACTCAGGTCATACTCCGATGAACCTCACCATGGGCCACCGCGCCGGAAATTGCCTCTGACGGCGGTGGCCACCCAAAATGAAAATTGGATACACTGCTCCCCTCACATTGACCCTCTCGTCTAAAAAATGCCATCAATTTCGCCAGATTTTGAGTTTATAACCTTAACCGCGTTGAAATTACCAAGAACCCTAATACGTTAACCTTAAATTAAATTTTAATCGTGCACATTCGAAGCCCCGGGGGTTGGGGCTTTGAATCCCCTCTCCACACTCTACATATTAACAACTTCCAAATGGAGAAAAGAAAGATCTTGGAACCTACCTTGCCGGGGAGAATGAGATTGATGGTGTCGATGCACTTTTCCCTCCTGGTAAGTATCTGAATCTTTTTTTCTCAATCTTGAGTCTCGAATTTCTCTTCTTCTCCTTATTGATTTTCCTTCTTTGAGTAGTTGATGCTTGAGTGTAAAATTGAGTGGTGTGAGATTGCTTTTGTTGAAGTTGAATGAATGAAGGTTTTGTTGAGTGATGAAGATGAAGGTATGAGTTTTAGATCTTTTGTTTCAGAGCTTCAATGTGAAACTCTCAGCAACAATGGAGAAAAAAGAGCTTTTTGAGTGAGGGGGAAGGAAATGGTAAATGAATGGAGATTGAAGAGTGATTCTGTTATTGGTGATGATTGATTGTGGATTGAAGAAGAAGATGAGGATTGAGAGTGATAAACTGCTGGCGAGACTTGAATGATGAATGGTGAAGTCGTTTTATAGGTGGTTAGTTGCATTGGGATAAGTGGAAGTTCTGTTAGAGTTTTCAGTTATGGAATTGATGAATTTGATGCAATTCTGTTATGATTCTGTTTCTCATTTTTGTCAATCCCTAGGCGGTGAGTTAGGTAGTTTGCTGAGGTGGCATTAGTTAGTTAGTTCAGTTAACATTAGGTGATTATCTTGAAATGTTAAATGGTGCAGTTAGGATGAAGGGTTAGTCATGAGTTATCAGGTTAATTAGCTAGGGTTAATTTGTTATGTTATGAATTCATATGTGTGAATGGTTGAGAGGTGGGATAATTGGCTATGAGGTTCAGTTTTGGTGTGATGTTGGCAGGGTGTTATGATACTTAATGTTTTGATGATTTGTTTTGGTTATGTAAATGTAGTGTTAGGTTTGCTTGTGAATACTTAACCTTGGATAGTTGATGCCATGACAATATTGATGTTTCCTGTTGTTATATGTGTTGCGGTTCAGTTATGTTAGTTGGATAGGGTAGTGTTGGATCAGTTGATATGCTTTGGATGTCATGTTGTGATGCTTATTAGGCTTAGATACACTTGGTGTGAGAAATGGTTCTTGGTTTTGGCAAATTTACATGGTAATTCCTACTGCAAGTTTGATGTAGGTTGTAGGTTTGTGATTTTCTACATGACTTGGCCTTGATGCCTTACCAATTACTTGATATAAACTGATACATTGCAGGATTACTTGGCTTTCCTGGATGTGTGTCTGTTTGGATGATTTGTTATACTTGCATGTGTTTGTGTTGTGGGTTGTTTTGATTGCATGTCAGTACTTTGGCTCATGGCTTGTATTTCCTGACATGTTTTGACATAGTTATGTAGTCATATTTGGCATGCTTCTGACCTGCATTAAACTAATGTTTGTGGCATGATTCACTGCACTTTTTGATATGGCTTTGTAGGTGGGTTTGAGACCATGCAGCAGGTCTGAGTTCCCGTTCTTTGGCCATGGTTTGCTAGCATTGAGTTATGATTCTGACTTTTTTTCATGCAAGTGGGTTGCAGACTAATTAGGCTTCATTGCATTATGTGTTAGGTTTGTAAATTGTTCTGACTTGTGAATCATAGCTTTTGTTTCATGCTCCTTTAAATTATGACTTTGGTTCAAAGCATGCTTCATGGTGATATTGCACTCATTCTGACCTTGAGTTTGTGTGTTTTGGTTTGCTAGGTTTATGGCTTACATTAACATGATTATATACACAAGGAGGAGGGTTGGACAAAATCTTGCAAACAAGGTGGCTAGCATCAAGTGAGCATCACAAACGGCATCAAGATTGGACTTATGATTAGAAATAGGATTTGGATTTAGGATTTTAGGGTGAAAAAGGGTTGGGTTGACTTTGGTCAAAGTTGACCAAAAAGTCAATTATTGACCAAAGTCAACATTTGGTCAAAACTTCATTTTTTGTGTTTTTCCTCATGTAATGGATATTTATATGATTTGTAATGAATGAAAATGATATATTTTGAATGGATTTGATTGGTTCTCGAATGTATGTTTGAATGGAATTGATTGATTTTGAAATAGCACATGAACATGATATTTGAGTGAACTTGAATTTTCCATGAATATGGATGGCTTAACATGAATCGAAATTGGCCTAGAATCAAAGCAAATGAAATACCCTAACAAATCTTGAATGAACCAATCAAAAGACATTGTGAGTGGACCAAAAATCAAAGTAATGGGAATGATGCATGGTAGAAAGCATAGATGAACTTAGGATAGCATTGAGCAATGGACAATGGCATGAACCCATGGACATAAAATGATCAAACCATAGATGTACCATGAAATAAGGCTTGAGAAAAGATTCATGAACCAATGTGGACAATGGCATGACAATGGGAAGAGATTAACATGTGGGGCCATGAGATGAATGTTAATCAAGCCAAAGAAAACACATGAATAAGTGGGCCTTGACTAGGCCTTGGCCAAGCAAGTGAAACATTCACACCATGGAATGATGATGGACCAATGAAGTGGGGTTAGGGGCACACACAAGGAGTAGTGGCCATGAATTAGGGCTTGGGGATACCATGATGAAATGAGGATCCCAAGATTAGGGTTTTGCTTCACCAAGAAGCCAAAGTTGAATCACCAATGATAGGAACAATACACAAGCTTCAAAAGCTACCTCCAATTAGGATTTGATAGTTTGAACCACCTCTAGCTGCAGGGAAACCTTAGCTTCCACTAAGTGCGAGCATAAAGCTTGGAATCCATGATACTTGTCCTCTTGTATTAGACCATGGTTATGCAGATGATATGAATGATATGAATATATGCAAATGGTTAGGGTTAGTGACCTAGATGAACATTAGGAAGGATATGGTGAATTTTGGGGTATGACATAAGTAAATATGAAAGAAGAGCACTGTTGGAATCTAGCATTCCAGTAGAACCCTCAAATGATTGGTCTCGAGCCACATATTTTGGGTTAACCATTCATTCTTTTCTTTCATTCTTAAAACACTTAAATCAACTTAGACTAATAAGGGCCATTATGATCAAGCATTATGGCGTAACTCTTTGAACAATTGATTCTTATCAAGCATTTGTTGTCCGTCAAACAATTTTCTTAAATAATTCAAATAAAAAAGGACCGTTGGAATATAGTATTTCGGTGGAACTCTGAATGTTTGATCCTGAGGACTATGTCTCGTTCTCATCAAGCGTTCGTCATGTATCTAAAACACATTCAACCAATCAAACTCTTTTTTCTCATCGTCGTGCGATTGATCTTAAAAATCTTTTCAAAAACGAAAGACATTTTGTCTTAAGATGATGCAAGAGTTGAGATAAGTGACGTTATCCCGTGAATGTTGATTTATAAATCCATTCAATGTGATGCAAACACCTACTCCTCACCTGTTTTGGGTAAAACAATGTTTTTAGTTGATTAATACAAGATAACTTTCACTAAAATCAACGAACCAACAAACATTTTTTACCCAGAACTACGTATGCCTTGAGCTCTCCATCGCACCCAGAGATACATAGGAGCAAGACCCGCAATCTTGTCAGGAACATTAATAAAAAACACTTTTGAGACCCCATTATTTTTTCTTTATATTTTTAATAAATCGAAGAAAATAAATAACATAAGCTAACATTAGAGTCACAAGTTAAACTAAAAGGTTCCCGTTGAGTACAACGGACGTGAGGGATGCTAATACCTTCCACTTGCGTAATCGACTCCCGAACCCAAATATGGTTGTGATGACCATGTTCTTTTCCAAAGGTTTTATCTATATTTTCCTATTCCTTTATTGAAATAAATAAATTTCGGTGGCGACTCTGTTCAGTCCATCCTGCGAGCATGTGATTGCGCTCTGCAATGTCGTGTTCTCATTTTTCGAGGTGCGACATCATTGATACCTCGGCTAATGGTTTGGTGACTACTTCATCGGTGTGTTTGAATTGTTCATTGACTAATTATGGTAATAACTTTGGTATTTACTGAAGGAGAACGGCGATCCAAAACGCAACGGAAATTAAAATTTTCTCCTTTAGTGATCCTTACGAATGGGCATGATCAGTGATAGAATATTTACCTCTTGTGACGATTGAAACCTTTGATGCAGATTTACGGAGCGATCACGAATGTTGAACGATGACAACGCCTCTACTCAGTCCACACAAACGGATTCCTTCAATCTCAGTGCTAGATGTTATGAATGAAGGCTTTGAGTGAGAGAGAGAGAGAAAGAGAAAATGAAAATGCAACCACAATTAATGCTTCTGCACAAGGGTTCTATTTATAGAACCACTTGTGTGGGCTTCAAGCTAAAAAGCCCACTTAAGTTTAAGTGGCCCATATCTTATAATATGCCCAAAATCACTTAAGCCCATGGTACCTTACCATATTTTGTATTCTACTTAAGTACACTGTACCTTACGATGTTCTACAATTCACTTAAGTGCATCGTACCTTATGGTGTTCCTTAGTTACTCTATCTCTCATCAATCCGTCCTTTGTTTGTGACCCTGTAGTTTTTCGCGGCATTGGAAATTATATTAAATCACGTATTTAACATAATAAACAGTGAGCGGTATCTAGCAACACATCACTGCTACCCAAGACACGAAAATGTCATGTGATCTGACAAATCCTTCTGTGATAATACTTATGTGCATAATTACCCTCTTGCCCTTATGTCTATATTGAACACAAGGCATAGACCGTGCCATCCTTGTCCAGTTCAATATTGGGCCCATAGACATTTATCCTGTTATGCAGGATGGGAAAATTCCATCTAGGTCACTCATGTCCCTCAACATGCTTCGTGGAGTACCCATCAACTATCTTTATGGTTATCCAGTTACGGACAACGTTTGATCAGCAATAAAGCACTCGACTCTACATCTAGGGTCCATAGTGGTTTCAAGTCGAAGGGTGGTATACACCATTATCACCATGAGAATAACTTATGACACTTTGCATAACATTCTATATAGTATTCTCATAGCGGGTCAATCCGGTATAAATATTACTCTTAACATTCATACCTATGTTTAAGACTTGATAACTCCTTATCCATGATCCATGAGATGTGATCATCAGTCTATATACATAATAGTCTTTATGCTTTAATATTATCCCACTTCACAATAAAGCTCGACTACGGATACTTTAAGAATAGTGTCCTTATGTTTAATGTGATCTCATGATCAAGTCACACTTGATACATTAAACGGACTGGCTATTCTAGGGACTTTATTAAACAAACGTAATAAAGAAAAAGCCTTTTATTATTAATAAATAATTCGATACAAGTATCCAAAGTATTGGCCTCTAGGGCTTACACCAACATTTACTTAGTAGGCTTACCATTAAGTCAACTTGATGTTATCCTAGGAATGAACTAGTTGGAGTTCAACCATGTTCATATCAATTGTTTCGACAAGTCTGTGATGTTTCTAGAGTTTGAAGAAAGTGAATATCAGATGTTTATGTCTGCTAAGAAAATGAATGAGTCCTTGAAGGATGACGCTTGAGTGTTTATGATGTTCACTTCTCTGAAGGTTGAAAGAAAAGCTTTGATTAGTGATCTATAAGTTGTGTGTAATTTTTTAGAGGTGTTCCCTGATGATATTATTGATTTGTCTCAAGACTACGAGGCTGAGTTCGCCATAGACTTAGTACCTGGTACTTGTCTTGTGTCAATGGCACCTTAAAGAATGTCGACTTCAGAGTTGAGAGACTTGAAGAAACAATTATAAGATCTTCTTGAGAAAAAAATTGTTTGGCCTAGTGTTTCACCGTGGGAGAATCGATGTTGTTGGTTAAGAAGAAAAATGGTAGCATGAGGTTGTGTGTTGACTTTTGACAATTGAATAAGGTCACAATTAAGAATATATATTCTCTTCCAATAATTGATGACCTTATGGATCAGTGGGTAGGTGCTTTTGTTTTCAGCAAGATCGATTTGAGATCAGGTTATCATCATATTTGTGTGAAGCCATAAGATATTCCAAATATTGCTTTTAGAACTTGATATGGCCACTACAAGTATTTAGTAATTTCATTCAGTGTGTCTAATGTGCCATGTGTACTCAAAGATTATATGAATAAGATATTACATCCTTACTTGGATTAGGTTGTGGTTGTGTTCATCGATGATATTTTGGTGTACTCCAAGATAAATGAAGAGCATGCATAACATCTAAGAGTTGTTCTACAAACATTGCAAGAGAGGAAGCTATATGTGAAGTTTTCCAAGTGTGTGAGTTCTAGTTGCATGAAGTAAGTTGCCTTGGTCATGTGATTTCTAGTGGTGGTATTGCGGTTGATCTGTCGAAAGTTGATGTCGTATTATAGTGGGAGACTATGAAGTCCGTTACAGATATCAAAAGTTTTCTAGGTTTGGTTGGTTACTATATAAGGTTTATATAAGTATTTTTAGAGTTATATTTTCCTTTGATTCAGTTTGTCATTGTGAAGAATCGGAGATCAAGCTATTGATTAGACTTTACTCATGAATCAAAATGTCACTATTGAACTTTAATTTATCCAAGGGAATGGGGGCGTGTTATGAAAAGGGAAGGTATTAGCATCCTAATCATCTATAGTACTCTACAAGAACCTTTTAAATATATGTGTTTGGTTTAAAATCTTTTTCTATTTGATTGTGGAGATGAGAAAAAGAACATCTTTTTATTGTTTGGTGATTTGGAAAGACATTGAGTTTTATGCCTACGTACCCGTGAAGGATCAAAACCTCGTAGTTCGGGTTCAAAAGTAAGAAGGGATTTATTGGGGTTGATTTTATGAGAAAGAGACAAATTGTCATCTTAAGGAGAAAACTCACTTTAAACCACCACAAACATGTGGAAGATAGATCTTTGCATCAAATTCAAAAAAGGGCTCTCACTTGGATATAAAATCAACAAGTATGCCACATACCTCTTCCAAATGGAAAAAAATCAATATCAATCTCAACAATTTTATAGGGTAGGAGATTTAAATCTCAACTAGGAATGACTCATGTCTAATACTTTTATGAAAAGGTTTTAAACATGGAAAAACCAAAGTGGCAAAGGGTTTGAATTAAGTTTGTATTTTTTAGGTCTTATGAAAAGATCTTTGAATATGCTTAAGTGTTTTGAAGCATTTGATTAAGAAATAAAAGGGAAAACAATGACCTAAGTCAAAGCTTATTATGAAAGTGGTTATAAGAAGGAGAGAGGGAGAGAGAGAGAGAGAGAGAGAGAGAGAGAGAGAGAATCCTAAGGTTTACATTGAGGGGAACCTAATATTGTATCTAGAAGTTTTGGATTAAGGGGAAGCAAAGTTGTATAGGATGCAGATGAACACACACATGCAAAATGACAAGAATGTCATGATTCCCTTCCCTTGGATATAGACAATAACAAGGTTGAACATACATTAACATTAAGGCACAAAATATGGCTAAATACAACGACAATCACAAGGTGAGTGGGGTATGGAAGACAATATTGATCATGGTTTTTAGGCAATGAGATAAACATAAACAAGACATGATGAAGTTTCACATCACATCACAAGACACAATACATTGATGATGAAGACAAAATCATATTTGACATGGTAAAGGCATTCATTGGTACATGGTAAACACAACATGGATCAATTTAGGTCAAACATGTATCACATTAATAGTCTTCACAAAATAAACATTAAACTTGAATCAAAGTTCATGATAAGACCAAGCTTAAGTGGAAACCTAATCACCTCCTAACCATTCATTTGAACATGTTTTCAAGGTGAATCAATTGATGCACTGTATGAAGACAATCAAGTTCGAACATGTTAGGGATAACAATCAACATTTAAAAGAGTGTGCTTTAATCATACAAATTTTCAACATCAAGAACAAACAAGACATAAGCCAAAAGAATCAATTAGGAGCCTTAAAAAACGCTTAAAAGCACATATTTTCCATCCAATCAAAAGTGGTGAAACAAATAATATTTTTTGGGATTTTTTGGTGTCATCATAAAAAAGACATTCTCATGAACACATATCAAAAAGAATGGGTCAAAAATGTTAAGAGATTATGAAGTTATGGATATTTGAAGTTACAAAGAAAAATGAACATTTAACAAGTGAGATAAAATAAACATTACACTGGCCAGGTTCGAACCCACATCCTTGAGGTTCCATACACTGTTTGGAAAAATAAAACCAAAGTCTAGGGCAAGGGGGATTTGAACCCCAAACCTTTTGGTTACAAGTGACTTAAGGCTCACTCTTCTACCACTGAGGTGGCTATACATCCATTCATTATAACATAAGGAATTGTATATATTATAAAAACGCGTTTTATTTGACTTTTCTATGCCATGCCAGCATCTTCTTCAACCTCTCTCTCTCTCTCATTTTCGTTTTGTTTTCTTTCATTATTTTTCAAATCTTCCATCAATCATATCTCTCTCATTTCTCAATCATTTTTCATGAAATAAAGATCAGAATTGCTTAGAAAAATGTAAGGAACGCAATGGTACGGTAGATTTTAGCTAATACTCAAAGATGAAGATGCACGAAGGCCAAAACTAGAACTGAAACTTTAGGTTTCATGCAACTTAAATTCACATAAACAACAAGATAAATGACATGTGAGTTAATGATCAACCTTAACACAGTAAATGATACATATTTGCTTCAGAAATCACATGGAAATGATGCATGTATAGTGAGTTTCGAAGTACAAGAATATATCTATTGGAGCAAGGTCCAATGCCTCTTCAATACCATTTCCAGCTACTATTTGATGCTTCTCCTAATGCTTATGAACTCCTAGAAGGTGATTGGAACCCTTGGTTGGAAGAATGCACGAGCAAGATGAGAGAAATGGAGGTTAAGGTCAAAAGCTTACAAAAATGAAGTTTTGCTTGGTGAGCTTGGTGTGTGAATAAATGAGGATTTATCCTCTATTTATAGTGATCCTTAAGGTTTCAAAGAGCTTCAGATATCATAAAATAATTGTCGCTTGTACTGGTTTGCTTGCTTGGTTGGTTCTTGCACAAAATACCAAGTGGGAAGCATGGCAAAAGCATGGGGTGCATGAAGTGTTTTGTTGAGCTTTATCTGAAGTGTAGGAGTTGACTTGAGGTTTAGAGTTGGTATGTCTCAGAACCAAATCCATTTGGGAGCTCAATGGTACTTAATGTTGGGTTAAGGCTGTAACACCCCAAATAAAGTAAAAGAATTATTTAATTAAGTTAATAATATATTTAATAATTTAATTAAATAAATTGAATTATTGGATTATTATTATTATTTTGGAATAATAATTTTTATTGGAAAATATATAAGTGGAATAAGAGAAAAGGTTTTCATTTTTTTTGGAAAAGGTTTTTACGTGAAAAAGCAGAGAAGCATCGTGAAAGAGGAAAAGGGCAAGAGAAGGAGCTGTAGAGCAAAGGTTGGAGAACGGAAAAGCTTGAAGCTCGAAGAGTTGCCGGATTGTTAAGGTAAGGGGGGTTTATCGTCGTTTAATGGGTATTATCGATTAACATGTAATGGGTAGTGATAAGCCGTCGATTGACCCTAATTGAGATTTAGAATGTTGAGAAATTATGTTGAATAAGTTGTATTAAAGCTGAAATTGAATTTGTGTTTGAGTGTATTGTGAATTTCTGAGCGTATAGCTTTTTACGGAAGTTGAATCGGAGGTCCGGAAGTCCTCCAACGGCGGAAAATGCGGAAACTCTGCATTCTGCCTTGTGTTAGCGCAGGAACTGCTGTTTCGCCTGCGTTAACCGGTTAACCCAGGGTGTTAACCGGTTAACACTGTTATAAATTGTGAAAAATGTTGAGTTTTGCCTGCGTTAACCGGTTAACCTATAGCGTTAACCGGTTAACACTGTTGCGTTTTGCCTGGAAGTGTAATTTTCCTGCGTTAACCGGTTAACCTATAGCGTTAACCGGTTAACACTGTTGCAGTATGTAAAAATGGTTGATTTTTATGATGTAAGTGTAATTGGTGATTGGCCTATTGTATCCAATTGTGATAAATAAATTCGTGGAGTCTATGTTGCGAAATGTTGATGCAAATATGTTGATAAGTTGTTTTTGTGGAAAATATTAAGTTGTAGGCTGATGAGCCAAAGTTGAATATAAGTTGTTTTGTTGAAAATGCTGAGTTGTAGGCTGATGAGCCAAAGTTGATTTTTAAGTTGTTGTTGCTGAAAAAGCTGTTATGTTGTCGTTGTTATTATGTTGTGGAACTTCAAGTCGTACATGCCATATACATTCATATGCATTAAGTCGGGGCTTTTGCTCACACCACGTTGGCCTGGATTGGCAAAATTATGGGGCTTTTGCTCACACCACGTTGGCCTGGATTGGCAAAAATTCTAAGTTGAAAGTTGAAGGCTTATGCCTTGATGCCCACTAAACTGGCAATGATTTTAAGTTGGGAGTTTTACTCCAAATGGTACCACATGCATGAAGAGTCGAGTCTCATTTGAGTTGCATTTACGTTGTGTTTGAATATGATGTTGAGTTGAATATGCTGCTACCGAATGCATGATATGATGTGGGTGATTAACGTATAAAGTTACTTAACATAACATGATGATTTATAATATTTGTTATATCGATTGAGGAACTCACCCTTACAGTTATATTTTTCAGGTAACGAGCAGTGAGTTGAGTAGAAGCTAGTGCTTGAAGTCTAGAGTGGTTTTAGTGGGTCATGCTCTGATAGATGTAACATCGGGACGGGATGTTTTATTTGTTGAATAAATGTTAATTTTAAGATATTACAGATGTTGAATGTTTCTATCCGCTGCGAATTTTTAAAGAAGTGTTTATGTTGAATTAAATAATGAGCATGATTGATTTTTACGGTGAATTATGTGAAGTATTATGTGACACCCTTGGTGCGTGATTACTCTGATATTGATTTATATGCTGTTGTTTTAATTAAATATTTGGGGTATTTTAGAAGGGTGTTACATTAGTGGTATCAGAGCAGGTTGGTCTGTCCGGCCAGTTGTCGTGTCGTTACTGTCTAACAATTGTGTAATTGTTATTAATCTAACGTTAAGTTGTGTTGTATTGATAAGTTGAAATGGCTGGAAGGAATGACGCTGCAATGGCTGCCGCAATGCAAGCAATGGCACAAGCGGTGCAGAACTTGCCAAATGCTGGTGGTGATGCTGGGTCACGTAGCTTGGCGACTTTTCAGAGAGAGAATCCGCCGGTGTTTAAAGGGAAGCATGATCCAGATGCAGCCTTGGGATGGTTGAAAGAGATTGAGAGAATCTTCCGTGTTATGGATTGCACTCCAGCTCAGAAGGTTCGGTATGGTACTCACATGCTAGCAGTCGAAGCTGATGACTGGTGGCTAGAGACTCACGAGAGGTTGACCGTGGCAGGTGAAGACATTACTTGGGATGTATTCCATAGGGAATTTTTGAGGAAGTATTATCCGGAAGATGTCCGTGGTAAGAAGGAAATCGAGTTCCTTGAGCTGAAGCAAGGAAACATGTTTGTCACTGATTATGCTGCGAAATTTGTGGAGCTGTCCAAATTTTATCCTCATTACACTGGTGGTGGTGCTGAATTTTCGAAGTGCATCAAGTTTGAGAACGGATTGCGCTCTGAAATTAAGAAGGCTGTTGGGTATCAGAAGATACGCATTTTTACTGATTTGGTTGATAGCTGCAGGATATTTGAAGAAGACAATAATGCTCATTACAAGATTGTCAGTGACCGCAGAGGCAAGCAACATCAAAACCGTGGCAAGCCGTATGATGTTCCAGCTGGAAAAGGGAGACAAAGAGCTGCTCCGGCTCAGAGAGCTAGTGGGGGAGGTGCTCCTACTGGTATAGTTTGCTTCAAGTGTGGTCAGGCTGGTCATAAGAGTAATGTATGCACTGCTGAAGTAAAGAGGTGTTTTCGCTGTGGTAAGATTGGCCATGCAATAGCTGATTGCAAGCACAAGGAAGTGATTTGTTTTAATTGCGGAGAAGAAGGGCATATTGGAAGTCAGTGTCAGAAGCCAAAGAAAGGGAATCAGTCAGGAGGCAAGGTCTTTGCTTTATCGGGTTCTGAGACTTCTGCAGATGATCGTTTGATCCGAGGTACGTGTTATATTAATGGCTTTCCTCTTGTAGCTATTATTGACACAGGTGCGACTCATTCCTTTATATCTTTGGATTGTGCTGTGAAACTTAAGTTAGAGATATCTGAGATGTTTGGTAGTATGGTAATTGATACTCCTGCGAAGGGTTCAGTGACTACTACTTCGGTTTGTTTAAACTGTCCTTTGAGTATTTTTGGTAGGGACTTTGGAATGGACCTAGTGTGTCTTCCACTAGTGCAGATTGATGTTATTCTGGGTATGAACTGGTTGGTGTTTAACCGAGTTTCTATCAATTGTTTTGATAAGACTGTGATATTTCCTGAGAGTGAGGAAGGAAAGAGTTTGTTTCTATCAGCGAGACAAGTGGATGAGGAAGTAGCTGATGGGGCAGAGTTGTTTATGCTGTTAGCGACTTTGGAGGCTAAAGATAAACTGATGATTTGCGACCTAGCTGTGGTGTGTGATTTTCCTGATGTGTTTCCGGAAGAAGTGAATGAATTGCCGCCAGAGCGTGAAGTGGAGTTCTCTATTGACTTGGTACCTGGTACTAGGCCGATATCGATGGCTCCGTACCGTATGTCTGCTGTTGAGTTAACTGAATTGAAGAGTCAGTTGGAAGATCTATTGGATAAGAAATTTATTCGTCCGAGTGTGTCACCGTGGGGTGCACCAGTGCTATTGGTTAAGAAGAAAGAAGGTACTATGAGATTGTGTGTGGACTACAGGCAACTGAATAAAGTGACGATCAAGAATCGGTATCCTTTGCCGAGGATTGATGATTTGATGGATCAGTTGGTTGGTGCAAGTGTGTTCAGTAAAATAGATTTGAGATCTGGGTATCATCAGATCCGTGTGAAAACAGAGGATATTCAGAAGACTGCTTTCAAAACAAGGTATGGACATTATGAGTATTCTGTAATGCCTTTTGGTGTGACTAATGCACCTGGAGTATTTATGGAGTATATGAATAGGATTTTCCATCCGTACCTAGACAAGTTTGTTGTGGTGTTTATTGATGATATTTTGGTGTATTCGAAATCTGAAGAAGAGCATGCTGAACATTTGAGAGTGGTTTTAGAAGTCCTACGAGAAAAGAAGTTATTTGCTAAATTGTCCAAGTGCGAATTTTGGTTAGGAGAGGTAAGTTTTCTTGGTCATGTGATTTCAAGAGGTGGTGTGGCTGTTGATCCTTCTAAGATAGAAGCGGTATCTAAGTGGGAAGCTCCGAAGTCTGTTGCTGAGATTCGAAGTTTTCTTGGTTTGGCTGGTTATTATAGGAAGTTCATTGAGGGATTTTCTAAGTTGGCGTTACCGTTGACGATGTTGACTAGAAAGGGGCAAGCGTTTGTTTGGGACTCAAAATGTGAAGAAGGTTTCCAAGAGCTAAAGAGAAGGTTGACTACTGCTCCTATTCTGATATTACCGAGTTCGTCGGAATCATTTGAAGTTTATTGCGATGCTTCATTGTTGGGTTTGGGTGGCGTGTTGATGCAGAATAAGCAGGTTATAGCTTATGCTTCAAGACAGCTGAGGGTTCATGAGAGGAACTATCCGACGCACGATTTAGAGTTGGCAGCTGTGGTGTTTGTTCTGAAGTTATGGAGACATTACTTGTACGGGTCAAGATTTGAGGTTTTCAGTGACCACAAAAGTTTAAAGTATTTGTTTGATCAGAAAGAGCTGAATATGAGGCAGAGAAGATGGTTAGAGTTTCTGAAGGATTATGACTTTGGGTTGAATTACCATCCGGGTAAAGCAAACGTAGTGGCTGATGCATTGAGTCGGAAATCATTACATATGTCTATGTTAATGGTTAAGGAATTGGATTTAATTGAACAGTTTAGAGACTTGAGTTTGGTGTGTGAGAGTACTCACAATAGTGTTAAATTGGGAATGTTGAAGTTGACGAGTGGTATTCTGGATGAGATCAGAGAGGGTCAAAAATCTGATATGCTTTTGGTTGATAAGTTGACTCTAGTGAATCAAGGTCAAGGTGGCGAGTTCAGAGTTGATGAGAATGGTATTTTGAAGTTTGGTAGTCGGGTGTGTATTCCGGATGTTACCGAGCTTAAGAAGAGTATTCTTGAGGAAGGACATCGTAGTGGTCTGAGTATTCATCCTGGAGCTACGAAGATGTATCATGATTTGAAGAAGTTATTTTGGTGGCCGGGAATGAAAAGAGAAATTGCGAGTTTTGTCTATTCTTGTTTGACTTGTCAGAAGTCAAAGATTGAGCATCAGAAGCCGTCTGGGCTAATGCAACCGTTGGCAATTCCAGAGTGGAAGTGGGATAGTATCAGTATGGATTTTGTTTCTGGTTTACCGAGGACAAGTAAGAATTTTGAAGCTATTTGGGTGATTGTTGACAGATTAACAAAGTCGGCTCATTTCATTCCGATTAGAATGGATTATCCGTTAGAAAAATTGGCTGAGTTGTATATTGAGAAGATTGTAAGTTTGCATGGTATTCCGTCGAGTATTGTTTCGGACAGAGATCCTAGATTTACATCGAAGTTCTGGGAAGGTTTGCAGAGAGCTTTGGGAACTAAGCTGAGATTGAGTTCTGCATATCATCCGCAGACTGACGGTCAGACTGAGAGGACGATTCAGTCATTAGAAGATCTTTTGAGAGCTTGTGTTTTGGAAAAAGGAGGTGGTTGGGATTGTTATTTACCGTTGATTGAGTTTACCTACAACAATAGTTTTCATTCGAGCATTGGTATGGCGCCGTTTGAAGCTTTGTATGGTAGGAGATGTCGGACACCGTTATGTTGGTGTGAGTCCGGTGAGAGTGCTGTGGTCGGACCGGAAATTGTTCAACAGACTACAGAAAAGATTAAGATGATTCAGGAGAAGATGAGGATGGCTCAGAGTCGTCAGAAGAGTTATCATGACAAGAGGAGGAAGTCACTTGAGTTTCAAGAGGGAGATCATGTGTTTCTTCGTGTTACTCCGATAACAGGTGTTGGTCGGGCTTTGAAGTCGAAGAAGTTGACACCTCGATTTATTGGTCCTTATCAGATTTTAGAGAGGATAGGAGAGGTAGCCTATCGTATCGCTCTACCGCCGTCACTTGCGAATTTGCATGAGGTTTTTCATGTGTCTCAGTTGAGGAGGTACATTCATGATCCGTCGCATGTAGTCCAAGTGGATGATGTACAGGTGAGAGATAACCTGACTATTGAAACATTGCCTATGAGGATCGAGGATCGAGAGTTGAAGCAGTTGCGGGGTAAAGAGATTGCCTTAGTGAAGGTAGCTTGGGGAGGACCAGCAGGTGGCAATGTGACTTGGGAACTGGAGAGTCAGATGAAGGAGTCCTATCCAGAGTTATTTGTTTGAGGTATGTTTTCGAGGACGAAAACTCTTTTAGTGGGGGAGAGTTGTAACACCCCAAATAAAGTAAAAGAATTATTTAATTAAGTTAATAATATATTTAATAATTTAATTAAATAAATTGAATTATTGGATTATTATTATTATTTTGGAATAATAATTTTTATTGGAAAATATATAAGTGGAATAAGAGAAAAGGTTTTCATTTTTTTTGGAAAAGGTTTTTACGTGAAAAAGCAGAGAAGCATCGTGAAAGAGGAAAAGGGCAAGAGAAGGAGCTGTAGAGCAAAGGTTGGAGAACGGAAAAGCTTGAAGCTCGAAGAGTTGCCGGATTGTTAAGGTAAGGGGGGTTTATCGTCGTTTAATGGGTATTATCGATTAACATGTAATGGGTAGTGATAAGCCGTCGATTGACCCTAATTGAGATTTAGAATGTTGAGAAATTATGTTGAATAAGTTGTATTAAAGCTGAAATTGAATTTGTGTTTGAGTGTATTGTGAATTTCTGAGCGTATAGCTTTTTACGGAAGTTGAATCGGAGGTCCGGAAGTCCTCCAACGGCGGAAAATGCGGAAACTCTGCATTCTGCCTTGTGTTAGCGCAGGAACTGCTGTTTCGCCTGCGTTAACCGGTTAACCCAGGGTGTTAACCGGTTAACACTGTTATAAATTGTGAAAAATGTTGAGTTTTGCCTGCGTTAACCGGTTAACCTATAGCGTTAACCGGTTAACACTGTTGCGTTTTGCCTGGAAGTGTAATTTTCCTGCGTTAACCGGTTAACCTATAGCGTTAACCGGTTAACACTGTTGCAGTATGTAAAAATGGTTGATTTTTATGATGTAAGTGTAATTGGTGATTGGCCTATTGTATCCAATTGTGATAAATAAATTCGTGGAGTCTATGTTGCGAAATGTTGATGCAAATATGTTGATAAGTTGTTTTTGTGGAAAATATTAAGTTGTAGGCTGATGAGCCAAAGTTGAATATAAGTTGTTTTGTTGAAAATGCTGAGTTGTAGGCTGATGAGCCAAAGTTGATTTTTAAGTTGTTGTTGCTGAAAAAGCTGTTATGTTGTCGTTGTTATTATGTTGTGGAACTTCAAGTCGTACATGCCATATACATTCATATGCATTAAGTCGGGGCTTTTGCTCACACCACGTTGGCCTGGATTGGCAAAATTATGGGGCTTTTGCTCACACCACGTTGGCCTGGATTGGCAAAAATTCTAAGTTGAAAGTTGAAGGCTTATGCCTTGATGCCCACTAAACTGGCAATGATTTTAAGTTGGGAGTTTTACTCCAAATGGTACCACATGCATGAAGAGTCGAGTCTCATTTGAGTTGCATTTACGTTGTGTTTGAATATGATGTTGAGTTGAATATGCTGCTACCGAATGCATGATATGATGTGGGTGATTAACGTGTAAAGTTACTTAACATAACATGATGATTTATAATATTTGTTATATCGATTGAGGAACTCACCCTTACAGTTATATTTTTCAGGTAACGAGCAGTGAGTTGAGTAGAAGCTAGTGCTTGAAGTCTAGAGTGGTTTTAGTGGGTCATGCTCTGATAGATGTAACATCGGGACGGGATGTTTTATTTGTTGAATAAATGTTAATTTTAAGATATTACAGATGTTGAATGTTTCTATCCGCTGCGAATTTTTAAAGAAGTGTTTATGTTGAATTAAATAATGAGCATGATTGATTTTTACGGTGAATTATGTGAAGTATTATGTGACACCCTTGGTGCATGATTACTCTGATATTGATTTATATGCTGTTGTTTTAATTAAATATTTGGGGTATTTTAGAAGGGTGTTACAAAGGCCACTTACACAAATGGAAGTGTAACCTTTATGTCAAAAATTGAATGATTCATTGTGTAATGGCTTGGTTGCTTGGATAATGGCTCAAAAGTGTGTGTGATATTCTGATTAGAGTGATATTTAGAAGCAAGATAGCCTGCAAAGTAAGATTATGTAGCTTTGGCTCAAGGTTGCATGATGAACTTGCCATGAAAATGACCCAAAATTCAGATTTGAAAAGCCAACTTCATCTCTTCGAAACTCCTAGCTGAAATATGATAAGTTCATGATCTTTGACTTTTTGGAAAGCTAAGACCACCCTCTACAACTTGCATATTGAGATTTTTCCTGAAATAAATGTGGATCATGGTGAAAAATGATTATCAAGTAAGTCACTTTTTGAAGGAAGATTTGGTTGAAAATTTTTCTAAGTGTTTCAATTTTATGGTACCAACTTCATGGCTTCATAACTTGAAATCCTTGCATTTTTTGGAATCAATCATCAAGGACAAAGTTGAAGTATGAAGTAATACCTTTAATAGGACCATTGGAGCAAAGAAAATTGTGGCTTGGATCACAAGTTATAGCCTTGGAAAGTTGGGTACTTGGACATGTATTTTTTCATAACTTAGAAAAATTTACAAAACCAAATCTTGCCCTTTTTGCAAGTAACCTCAAATTTCTTGTTTTCTCTTGATCAAATGCATCCATAAACCATATTTTCATGATACTTGAGTTGAGAAATCCATGGTTGACCAAAAATGTCAAAAGTCAAAGTTTGACTTTGCCTTGGTTGACTTTGTATCAGATGAATCCAATTCTTGCAATCTTTAATGAATGGAATCTCTTGGGCACATTGGATGATGTGAATGGATAAGTTATGATGTATTTGAAGTCTTTGAACTATACTTCAAGATTTGGGATCATGCCTTGTCTAAAAAGTTAACTCATTGACTTTGGGTCAAAACTCTAGTTGAGGGTATCAGATGAACTCTGGTCTTGATGAATTTGAGATGGAATTGAAATTCTGGTATCAGATATGAGATGTCGAAGGTAATGTCACGACACTAATATCTGTGTTACACAAACAGAAGAAAGATATAGAATGGTAATGCAAGAGACACAAGCAATTGTTAACCCAGTTCGGTCCAACTCACCTACATCTGGGGGCTACCAAGTCAGGAAGGAAATTCACTAAAATAGAATCAGTTCAAAGACTCTCCGTACACTTCAACAAGTTACAGTCTTTCTCACCTAATCTCTACCCGTGCAATTTCTACCTAAGCGCTCTTAGATATGAGAACCCACTCACTTCCCTACAATCACACATGTGATCTTAAACAACAATCCCTTGAGAAAAGAAAATACTTTTCAATAACACACTCTTGATTTTACTTCACAGTTTCAATCAAGAAGACACACTCTTGATCTTGCTTCACAGCTTTGATCAAGAAGACACACACTTGATCTTGCTTCACAGTTTTGATCAAGTAGACACACACTCTTGCTTAACAGCTTTATAGTGACAAATTACAACCACAAATCAGTCCAATTCAATCATCAAAAGATGACTTGAATTGCTTACAAGTCTTACGACTAAACAGACACAAACCCTAGCTCTCTCTATATATTTCGCTCAGTATTGGTTGTGTATCAAAACAGGTTTTCTAAGTCCCTTTTTATAGAAGCTTTCAGCTGGGCTTGGACATCTTGAAAACCCTAAATCTATTTTCCAATCAAATCTTTTTATAACAGCTGGTTAGATCTCCTTGGAAAATAAGTAAATCAGGTTGTAATCCGTGATTGAATGCGCCAGCTAATCAGATCTTCAATCATACATAGATTTCCATTAATTGTGCAATCACAAAACACCAGACATTCATACTGAATGTTCTGTGTACAGGATGTCATGACATCGGGTCTGACATCCTGGAAAAATCCTGCATAAATCAATAATTCCTTTTATAACTTCCAGCAGGTACAACCATATCAGATGCCATGACCTTGTGTATGACATCTTGAAACAATCCTGCATGAACATGTCTTTCATTTAAGCTCCAGCAGGTACATCCCATATCAGATGCCATGACCTTGTGTATGACATTCTGAAACAATCCTGCATGAACATGTTCTTGAACTCCAGCAGGTACATAGGATATCTTATGTTAAGACATCACACATAACATCTTGTGAACACTCTTTGTTTTACCAAAATTGCTGCCAATATTAAGAATCAACAAACTCCCCCTTTGGCAAATTTTGGCTAAAACATATATCTGTCCTTTTTGTACACAAGGTAAACTATCAGCAGTTAAACAACATAACAGTAGTTTAAACAGCAGCAGAAGCAACACAATTACTAGGTTATAGTTACTAGTAATACACACATGCACAAGGGTACTTCTCCTCCCCCTAAATCTGTGCAACAAAAACAGAATTACTAGTTATGGATGCAACTAGTAAGACACACAAACGCACAAGGGTACTACTTCTCCCCTTAAATCTGTGCTTTCATCATCATGAAAATAACAGCACTTGTAACCACAACACCTGTAACAATCAGAATGTCATTCTGACATCTGCTTCAACATGTTAACATTCAGAACCTCCTTCTGATATCTCCTTCAACATCACTTGTACAACACAGAGCTTGCACAGACCATCAGACATCTCCAACATCTCAGAACAGAAGCTTGCACAGACCATCAGACATCTCCTCCAACATCTCAGAATAGAACACCATTATGTCTTACATCAGACATCTCCTCCAACATCACAAAACAGAACATCACTCTGTCTTACATCAGACATCTCCTCCAACATCACAGAACAGAACATCATAGAACAGCATTCTATTCAACATCATCAACTATCATCTATTTAGCCTAGCTAGCTACATCAGCACTGTAGATCTTCACAACCATATATTTAACTGCAGCTCTCCACATAATCACTTCTCCCCCTTTTTAGTCAAAATTGACCAAAGGTGACTTAAAACATAAATGCTAGGAGATACATACCATAATTATACACAGCTGTAATAGTTGAGATTATTAGAAATCCATGGAACTCATTAAGAGCCCAAAAATTACATCAAGGCATCAGTAAGGACTGCCAAAAAATACAAACATTTCAACAGAAACAAAACATCCAAGAGTCCAAAACAGTCATAACAACATCCAAAATAGTACACATGTCATCATAACAGAGGGACCATCACCACAACTTAGTCTGAGGAGGTAGCATCTTCTTCACTTTCAGATTCAAAACTGTCACTAGATTGATCTTGAGAATTAGACCTCTCACTTGAGGTATGGACATCTGACTCCTTGGCTTCACCATCTTCCAGATGGAAGGAAATATTGTCCAAATGCATAGTTGCAACCTTAGCTGGAGACTTTCTAACAGTTTGCCTTTTAGCAGGTGAGATGTCTGGGACATCGTCTTCGACATCATCTTCAGAATCAGAGCTTTCTCTGATTTTCCTCTTCTGAACCTCTACTTTACTCCATGATTTAGAAGGACCTACAACAGCAACCTTCCTACTAGTTCTAGCCACAGTCTTGCCTTTCCTGGTTTTCATTTTATTTGCAACACTTGGTTTCAAGTGATGAACCAAGGTGTCATCTTCCTCTTCTGAACTCTCTTCCTCCAAATCAATTACTCTCTCAGCAGTGTCATGCTTCTTTCTTGGCCGTTCTTTGACTTGACCAACAGTGATTGTCCTACAGACTTCATTGTCTGTGGCTTCTAACTCAACAGCTCCTTCTGTTCCTCTCCCTAGGAACTTATTCATTATAGTTGAGGAGAACCTTACACACCTTCTTCTCACAAAGATCTTGCAGAATTCTTTGTTATTCTTGTCAGAAATATCCTCTAGGATATTCACCGCAAACTCCTCCACTAAACCTTCAAAACATTGGGGTAATGCACTAACTGTTTTCATCAAACCATCAAACTTGATTAATTCCATAATCTCCTTCACTTCTACGGCCTCCTTCCCTAGCTCCCTTTCTACAGCAACTCTCCTCTGTATAACAAATTTCCACTTTAATTGCTATAAATTCTCATGAATACAAATCCCCAATTTCCCTCTTAAACATTCAAACTGATTAGCATCCAAAGCTTTTCTAAATATGTCAGCTAATTGCATTTCAGTAGTAACATGCTCCAGTGCTATGATTTTCTCTTCCATAAGTTCTCTAATAAAGTGATGACTAATATCAATGTGCTTTGTCCTGCTGTGCTGAACAGGATTTTTGGAAATAGTTGTAGCACTCAGGTTGTCACAGTACACTGTCCTAACATCTTGTGTGACATTGTGTTCAGTCACCATTAGTTTCAACCAACCCTGTTGAGAATAGCTACTTTCAGTTGCTATGTATTCAGCTTGATATATAGCACAAACACCATTTTCATCTTTGAATACTTTCGAATGTGTAGGAGCAGGAGTCCTTGCACTCTTCATGCCAATCTTCTTAACATTGTTCTTGGCATATTTGCTTTGAGATAGAAAAATAGACTCTTCTATCTGCTTGACTTGTAGCCCAAGTCCAACAAAGCTCTTCCCAACTTCAGACTGCATTTGACGAGCAACATGTTCTACCATCTGATCTGACCTCCTACCAAACCCAATATTATCCACATCTGTTTGAGCCACCGTGAGCTTTTCTCCTTGAGGTTTCAGACAACAATCTTTAAAGATTTCAACCACATCAGATTTGTTTTTGGTCCAGATGTATCTGGAGAAATCATCCACCACTGCAAACTTCTTTCCACCAAGGCTTTCCACTTGCATGGGTCCCATCAACTTCATATGGAGGAGTTTCAACCCTTTGGAAGTGATGTTAAGTCTGAGTTTCTAGTGTGACATCCTTGTCTGACATTTCCCACAGACTTTCAATTTGGGAGTTTCTCTAGCATATATAATCATCTTCATCCCTTTCTCCTTGACTGAGGTACATTTTGAGGAGTAACTAATTTGAGAGTTCCACATGTAACAGTTGTCTTTGGTTCTGACTCCTTCCATGATTACTTCACTTTCTTTGTTGGTAATCAGACATTCGATTTTAGTGAAGTTAACATTTAGACCTTGGTCACATAGTTGACTGATGCTTATTAGATTTGCAGTCAAACCCTTAACCAGTAGGACCTTGTCAAGTTTAGGCACTCCAGGACAATCAAGCTTTCCTATCCCCTTGATTTCACCCTTTTCTCCATCACCAAAGGTTACATAGCTTATGGCATGAGGATGAAGTCCAGTTATCAGGTCTTTATTTCCAGTCATGTGTCTGGAACATCCACTATCAAAATACCATTCTTCTTTGGCTGAGACTCTACGGGGAATGTGAGCTATTAGACTTGTAACATTAGTCTTAGGAACCCATTGCTTCTTGTTGATAGGCCTGTGCTGTTTGGGTCTGGGTTGATAGTGAGCCTGATGATGAACAGGGCTAGGATAACCATACAGCTTATAGCAGAAGGGCTTCAGGTGACCAAATTTCCCACAGTAATGGCATCTCCATCTTTGGTGTTTCCCTTTCTACTGTCTTCTCTTCTGATGTTGTGACATATGATATGACATCACAAGTTTTCTTTTACTATGGCTGCATTTAGGTTTGGCTTGAGGTTTGCAACCAGTGTAACTGCACTCAGGCTTAGATTCATTATACCCAATGCCAGATTTGTCTCCTGTTATTTTTCCAGTTTGGAGAATCTTGTCTAGGGATTCAGATCCATTATTTAACATTCTTACATACTTGGTCATCTCTTCTAGTTTAGAATTCAAGAATATAGCTTCAGTTTTTAACTTGGAGATGATTTCCACATGGTTTGCCTTCTCATTCTCCAGCTGTACTATCTTCTGGCTTTCAATTTGTTGACTTTCATCTATCTAGGCCTTAAGAACCACTGCTTCTATTTTTAATTTGGAGATGGTTTCCAAGTGTTCTACCTTATCATTCTCAAGTTGAGTTATTTCCTTCTTCTGGCTTTCAACCTGTTTACACCACTCTACACTTTTGAGACACAACTTTCTGTAGGTAGTGACCAACTCTTCAAAGGTTACTTCACCATCACTTGAGTCTTCATCAGAATCCCATCTTCCAGTCAAGGCAGTCATAAGATTTGAAGATTCTTCTGTTTCACTTCCATCTGACCAAGTGGCAGCAAGACTCCTCTTCTGTTTCTTGAGGTAGGTCCCACATTCAGTTCTAACGTGTCCATACCCATCACATTCATGGCACTGAACTCCTTTTTCTTCTTTGGGCTTTTCATCTGACCTTGTTCTTCTTCCAATATTGTTGGATTTACAGATGTCAGATGTGATGTTCTTGACATTAGCCTTAGATCTTTCATCCATCTTTTTCACTAGCTTGTTAAACTGTCTCCCCAGCATTGCTACATCATCTGCCAGATCTTCATCAATATCTGGACCACCTTCCTCCTCCTCAGTGTTTGACTTGAATGTTATGCTTTTGGCTTTCTTTTCATATCAATCACACATTCCCATCTCAAATGTTTGAAGGGATCCAATTAGCTCATCAACTCTCATATTGGAAATGTCTTGAGACTCTTCTATGGCTGTCACTTTCATGGCAAATCTCTTAGGGAGTGACCTGAGTATTTTCCTCACTAATTTTTCATCTGACATCTTCTCACCCAGGGCTCCTGAGGCATTAGAAATTTCAAGGATATTCATATGAAATTCATGAATATTTTCATCTTCTTTCATCCTTAAATTTTCAAACTTGGTAGTGAGCAGTTGCAGTCTAGACATCTTCACTCTAGAGGTGCCTTCATGAGTGGTTTTGAGAATGTCCCAAGCATCTTTAGCCACTTCACAGTTGTTTACCAATCTGAAGATATACTTATCTACACCATTGAATATAGCATTCAATGCTTTAGAGTTCCCAAGGGCTAAGTCATCCTCCTCCTTGGTCCATTATTCTTCAGCCTTCTTATCAGCAATAGCTTCTCCATTCTTGGTAACAACTGGATGTTCCCAGCCTGTTAACACAGCCTTCCAAGCCTTATTATCCAGAGATTTTAGGAAGGCTACCATTTGAGATTTCCAGTAGTCATAGTTGGATCCATCCAAAATAGGTGGTCTGTGAACAGATCCTCCATCTCTCTCTATAGTACCAGAAAGTATCGTCCCTGGATCTCACCAAGAACCAGAGCAGGATGCCTGCTCTGATACCAATTGAAATTTTGGTATCAGATATGATATGTCGAAGGTAATGTCACGACACTAATATCTATGTTACACAAACAGAAGAAAGATATAGAATGGTAATGCAAGAGACACAAGCAATTGTTAACCCAGTTCGGTCCAACTCACCTACATCTAGGGGCTACCAAGCCAGGAAGGAAATTCACTAAAATAGAATCAGTTCAAAGACTCTCCGTACACTTCAACAAGTTATAGTCTTTCTCACCTAATCTCTACCCGTGCAATTTCTACCTAAGCACTCTTAGATATGAGAACCCACTCACTTCCCTACAATCACACATGTGATCTTAAACAACAATCCCTTGAGAAAAGAAAACACTTTTCAATAACACACTCTTGATTTTACTTCACAGTTTCAATCAAGGAGACACACTCTTGATCATGCTTCACAACTTTGATCAAGAAGACACACACTTGATCTTGCTTCACAGCTTTGATCAAGTAGACACACACTCTTGCTTAATAGCTTTAGAGTGACAAATTACAACCACAAATCAGTCCAATTCAATCATCAAAAGATGACTTGAATTGCTTACAAGTCTTACGACTAAACAGACACAAACCCTAGCTCTCTCTCTATATTTCGCTCAGTATTGGTTATGTATCAAAATAGGTTTTCTAAGTCCCTTTTTATAAAAGCTTTCAGTTGGGCTTGGACATCTTGAAAACCCTAAATCTATTTTCCAATCAAATCTTTTTATAACAGCTGGTTAGATCTCCTTGGAAAATAAGTAAATCAGGTTGTAATCCATGATTGAATGTGCCAGCTAATCAGATCTTCAATCATACATAGATTGCCATTAATTGTGCAATCACAAAACACCAGACATTCATACTGAATGTTCTGTGTACAGGATGTCATGACATCGAGTCTGACATCCTGGAAAAATCTTGCATAAATCAATAATTCCTTTTATAACTACCAGCAGGTACAACCATATCAGATGTCATGACCTTGTGTATGACATCTTGAAACAATCCTGCATGAACATGTCTTCATTTAAGCTCCAGCAGGTACATCCCATATCAGATGCCATGACCTTGTGTATGACATTCTGAAACAATCCTGCATGAACATGTTCTTGAACTCCAGCAGGTACATAGGATATCTTATGTTAAGACATCACACATAACATCTTGTGAACACTCTTTGTTTTACCAAAATTTCTACCAATATTAAGAATCAACAGGAATGATCTTGAAATTGGTTATTGTTAATGGAAGTCACTTTATCACTTGGGAAGGATGAGGATTTTGAAATGTTGAAACTCATGCCAAGTCTTGATTGATCAATCTTAGAAAGCTCTTGGTGCAAAACCCTAGCTTAAGACAAACAAAGTAGAAATTTTCAATAGGTTAGTAATGCAAAGATGCTAGATGTCATGTAAATAATACAAATGATGGTGGAACCTTAGGATTGAAAATTAGGGTATGACACAGTTGAGTCGGAATGGTGAGGCTTACGGGTGGGATGTTCAATTTGAAGAGAGTTTTCAAGAGCTCAAGAAGAAATTAATGTCATCACCAATTCTGATTTTTCCGAGTCAAAGTGAATCTTTTATTGTGTATTTTGATGCTTTGAAGATGGGTTTATGTGGTATTCTTATGCATAAAGGTCAGGTTGTGGCGTATGCTTTGATACAGCTGAAGGTTCATGAAAGTAATTATCCTACCCATGATATAGAGTTGGAAGTTGTGGTGTTTGTGCTTAAAGTTTGGAGAAGTTATTTTTATAGATATAGATTTGAAGTGTTCATCAATCATAAGAGTTTGAAGTATTTTTTCAATCAGAATAAACTGAATATGAGACAGAGGAGATGATTTAAATTTCTGAAGGATTATGATTTTGATTTGAGTTACCATCCTAGTAAGGCTAATGTGGTAGCAGATGAGTTGAGCAGGAAGACCTTGTATGTGTCGGCATTGATGGTTAGAGAATTTGATTTGATTGAAATTTTTTGAGATCTTAGTTTGGTATGTGAGATGACTTCTAACAGTGTGAAGTTGGGTATGCTGAAGTTGACTAGTGGTATTCTTGAAAAGATTAGAGAAGGTTAGAAAGTCGACTTGGGATTGATTAAGAGGTTGATGTTGATCAATAAAGGTAAAAAGGTAGATTTCATAATTGATGTGAATGGGATCAAGAGGTTCCTGTGATAGAGTTTGCGTGCCAGATTTTCCAGAGCTCATGAAGAGAATTCTTGAGGAAGGTCATAGGAGTGGTTTGAGTATTCATCCCAGTGCTAATAAGATATACCAAGATTTGAAGAGGATGTTTTGGTGGCCAAGAATGAAGAAGGATATTATCGAGTTTGTTTATTCTTGCTTGAATTGGCAGAAGTTGAATATTGAGCATCAAAAGTTTCCAGGAATGATACAATCGTTGAGTATTCCTGACTGGAAATGGGACAACATTTCTATGGTTTTTGTTATGAGTTTACCTAAGACTTCTAAGGGAAGTGATAGGGTTTGGGTTGTGGTGGATAGGTTGAATAAATAGGCTCATTTCATTCTGATAAGGATCAGTTATCCGTTGCAGACACTGTCTAAGGTTTATACCGAGAGGATTATCAGTTTGCATGGTATTCCTTCGAGTATTATTTCAAATAGAGATCTGATGTTCACCTCGAGGTTCTGGGAAAGTATGCAGGAAGCCTTAGGAACTAAGTTACGGACGAGTTCTGCTTATCATCCATAGATGTACGATCATACAGAGAGGACCATCCAATCGTTGGAAGATTTGTTGAGAGCTTACATGTTGGAGAAAGGAGGTAATTTGAATACTTACTTGTCACTGATTGATTTCACCTACAACAACATTTTCTATTCTAGTATTAAAATGATACATTTTGAAGCGTTGTATGGTAGAGGGTGTAGGACACCTTTGTGTTGGTATGATTACGGTGAAAGTGTTGTACTAAGGCCAAAAATTGTTCAGCAAACTAATGAGAAGAGCAAGATGATTCAGGAGAAGATGAGAGCTTCACAGAGTTGACAAAATAGTTATCATGACAAAAGGAGGAAAGCAATTGAATTCCAAGAGGGAGATCATGTGTTATTGAGAGTCATTCTAGTGAAAGGCGTTTGTCGTACTTTGAAATCTCGAATGGTCACGGTGCATTTCATTGGTCCTTATCAGATTTTAAAGAAAGTAGGAGAAGTGGCCTACAAATTTTCTTTACCAACATCTCTTTTGAATCTTCACAATGTGTTTCACGTGTCTCAACTTCAAAATTATGTTCCAGATCCGTCTCATGTGATTCTAATGGAAGATGTGCAAGTGAGAGATAACTTGACTGTCGATGCATCACCATTGAGAATTTATGATCGAGAAGTGAAACACTTGAGTGGCAAATATATCGTCTTTGTGAAGGTTGTATGGGTAGGACCTGTTGGAGGAAGCATGACATGGGAGATGGAGAGTCAGATGAAAGAGTATTATCTGGAGTTGTTCAATTCAGGTAATTTTTTAGGATAAAAACTCTATAAGTGGGGGTGAGTTGTAACATCCTGAATTCAATTAATTTATTTAATTGACTTTTTCGATGCTTTTATTTAATTATTTATGTTGGTGATAACATGTGTTATGTGATTATTTAGCCTTTGTTAGGATTTGTTGGAATTTAATAGAGTTTTATTTTACTAAAATAATAGTACAATAATTAAATAATAATAATAAAATAAGTAAAATAGTGGAATAGTGAGATTAGGGGTAGAAAATAGAATTTTGGTGAAGTATGAGTAGTGAGGAGAGAGTGCACAATAATTGAGAGGTGAAAGTATGATAATTAACTTAAATATAATTTTAGGTTAAAATATATGGTGGAGTGAAAGGAATCAAACTTGTCAGTACGTGAGAATTGTGAAAATTGAAAAAGAGGCAAATCTAAGAAACTCTTTAAGGGAAAGAACATCTAGCTAAAGCTTGAGGAGTTGCTAGAAATTCAGGTAAGGGGAAAACTACTTGAATATATATGTATTGCATGAAGGATAGAGAAGGGTCCTCACCCTCCTCTAGGTTTTCTTCACCATTGCTGTGCTTTATGAGTTTTGATGATGATTGTGTAAAATCCATGCTAATTACCATGTTTAATGTATAAATTCGTGTTCTGTATATTGCTAGAATTTATGCATGATGGATGGATACAAACCTTAATATTTTGAATGTTCTTGTTGTATATTTGGTGTTATGAACATAACCTTAGATTCATGATTAATTGATGAATTTAAATGTTAATTAGTGCATAAGTTATGTTTTAATTATGGTATAATATGTATCTATTGTTTTCTGGTTGATTTGAGTGGTTAGGGTCAAAATCGGAGCTTTGATGAGGCTCCAATGGTGAAATTTGTGTTTCTGATTTTTGCGGTTCTGGGCGTCTGTGCTTAGCCCCGGAAACATGCGCTTAGCGAGCCCACGCTTAGCCCAAAAAATATGCGCTTAAAGAGCATGCGTTTAGCCCACAAAAGTTGCGCTTAGCGAGCATGATAGCGCAAAGTTCTTGTTTTCGACTCGAATCATCGATTGTCTTCGATTCCAGCGACTGTTTTTTGTTGTTTTCGACTCGAATCATCGACTGTCTCTGATTCCAATGGTTGTTTGTTGGTGTTTTACCGTGGTTGGTAAGGTGGTGAGTATAATAGATATTCCTTAAGTATTATGTGAATATTTTATTCGATGTATGAGCACATGTTATTGAAATGTGTGTATAACTATATGATGAGTTATAATTATATGTTGTTTTCACATGCAGTGGATGTTTAGCTAATGTTTGAGGTGTTTTGTTGAGGTTAAATTGTTGTGATGGGATATTGTGATGAGTTAAATAATATTCAATTTATTGGTATAATTATAAGTAGCCAATCATAATTATATGTGTGAGTTGTGATGTTCTATAAATATGACTATACATATGAGTTGTGAATTTATGATTATAATTATGTGTTGTGAATGTAATTATAACGGTTGTGTTAAGGTGAGTAGTTCAGAACTGGAGACTACTGTGAATGTTGGATTGCATGATTTTTATGGTTATAAGTTGAACCATAAGTGTTGTTTTTGCATTACTTGTATGTCATGCATCATTTTGTGTCAGTGTGTTGAAAGAGGCGAATCACGGGTTCAGCAGTGGGGACTAGTGATCGTCTGGGGATCATGAGTCAGGACCCGGTTCGTATAAGGAACTGTTGTTGAGTAAACAAGATTAGTAACAAATCTCTGATGTCCAAATTGGTACCACATACATAGAGTTGAGTTGTGAGTCACATTGCATACATAAAGGCTATGTGAATTGATTTGTTGTGTCGACGTGTGAATTAAATGAGTGTTGTTGATTGTGTGATTTAAGTTACTCTTGCATTCTTTTACACTGTTAATATATTTGAGCGTATTATGACCCCTTCCTTGTTTGTTTTGTGTTGCTCTTTACATTATTGTACAGATACTCAAGAGGAGTAAGTGCTACTATGAGTTGGAAGATGGCCATGGAGCTTTTCTTTGTTTTATTTTATCGTTTATTCTTATTTAGTTGATTTAATGCTCTGATCTGTAATATTGGGAAACAATGCGCTTATTTGTTTTGAGTTAATCATTAGATTATGTTAATGTCATTAAGTATTTCAATTTGATGAGATAGATGAAGTTTATATTATTTATTTTGAGTTCCGCTGCGAGTTTTGAAATTAATTAAAAAATATGCATGTTATGTTCGAGTAGCATCCTCAAACGATGATTTTATTCTATAATTAAAAGTTAATATTTTATGGTGTTATATCAGGTACGCGTCAGACATCAGACACATTTTTGTGAGTGCAACTTCTGTTAGATGTATTTTGTATGATGTCAAAACTAGGATACTTTAGCGTTAATGTATATTGGACAGTATTCTTTGAATCTCTATGTACATCTCAGCACTAGGAAGTATAAAATTATTTGGAAACAATGTGGAAAAGGTATCATGCATCAAACATGCATGAAAAATCATTTTTTTGGTGAAAAATAGCATTACAGGTCGACACATGCAACTACAGATCGACCTATGGAAAAAAATATTGGCTATAGGTCGACACATACAGTCTACAGGTCGACATGTATGATGCTGTATTAAAGCATGTAGCCTCGGTCTCATGTGCCGAGTCTTCAAGTCGATACATAGGGAGCACATAACAGTCATAGGTCAACACATGACTTTAGACAAGTCGACCTATGCATCGAACATGTCGACACATAACTTTTATAGGTCGACCTATCTGATGTAATTTTTCAAAAGTTCAAATTTTTCTCAAGCCCTTTGCATTTCCTTTTGCCCAAAATCACTCATACATATAAATACTTCATATATGCATCATTCTCTAGTAAGGTTTCTAGAGTGAGTAAAACCTACATGAATCCAGATTTTAAAGCATCTCATCATCTTCAATTCAATCTATGGATACACATAATCATTTTTTGATTGGGTATTATCTAGATTATGATTGATAACATCCAATTAGGTTTGTTGTACAAAGAATATTGGGTTGAGATCTTTGAGGGATTCAAATAAGAAAACCGAGGTGAGATTTTCCTTCAAGATCTTTAGCGTTTAAAGGTTTTGGACAAGATTGTGCAATTCAGATCTGATCGAGTGAAACGGTGGATCGTGTTGACAAATCTTGGGTTCAACAAGTGTGCACTTAAGATTAATTCAGTCATGTGAAAGCCTTGAGACAAGAAGGTCGTGCAAGGAAGTAGAACCAACAGGTGAATTGAAGCGACATTGTAGGTGTCTTGATCAATCTTTGATCAAGGATTTTGGAGGTGTTAGAGTTAAGAACAAACTTAGGATTTGTGGGATTTGATTTCTCATATGTTGTATATACATTTGCAAAGTAAGATTTATCATATTAATATCTCAATTCAATAGTGAGGTCAAAATCGAGGGCAAACGTACCCATAGCGAGGTCGATTAGGAAACTGCCTAAACAAATCCTTGTGTACTCTCTCTCTCTCTCTCTCTCTCTCTCTCTCTCTTTCGGTTCACAAATTATCGATTACTTTGATCTCTTGATCAACATTGTTTGGATAATAATTTTTGAATTTTTATGAAATTTGTGTTGATGTAGTGATCACATACCTTTTGATAGTGATTGGATTTCTAAGAACTACAAACATTATACAAACATCCAAACTTTGTTAATCGCACGCAAAGTGTTCGACAAATTGTTTCAACTAGTTCTTTGAGTGTTGTTATCATTGGAGATAGATCGTTACTATAGTAGAGTATTCAATTTAGTGTTTGAAGTGTTGATTAATCAACTTGTGGATTATCATTGACACTCTTACGCATGTCCGAACTTTTCAATAGTAGGTTCGGTTAGACGATTTTGGATTTGGAAAATATTTGAAACTTGCTTCCGCATCATAAATTTTTCTAAATTAAATTTTTGAATAAATTTTTAACTTGAGATTTATTCACCCCCTCTAGATCTAGGTCTGTCATCTAACAATTTTTAATCTGAAGGGTCAGTACTACAAATGTTGAATGCAATGTTTTTCTAGACTTGTAATAGGAAAATAATGTCTTAACATTGACATACAAATTACAATACATTCTTATTCTGGAGAGTGTAAGCACTTCACAATCTCTTGATTCTCAGGATTTTTTTTCAAATGGAACGGATCAGGCGAATGTTGAATCCCTTAACTCTCAAAATCAGATAAATCTATACGAAGATATCATGGTCGAGCTTAATAGCGACAACGATATTTTTCCATCGATGAAAAGGTCGAAACATTTACACCATTAGAAGAAGACAATGATCTGATAAACCTTTTTGCACTCGATGAAAACCTTTTTGATGGTATCATCTATTCTCTCGGACAAGATCAAGGAGTATGGTTCGAAAAATAGATTCCGGCTGAAACTCTAATAGAGGTTGAAAATAAACTAGAAAAAACTCTGAATGTTGTTTCAAAGAATACACCAGGTGATCAAACATCAAATGTTGAATTCACCACAAGTTCATATGAGGAAATAAACTTTATGCCTTGGGTGAGTATAGCTTTTAGTTTTCTTTTGAATATTGAATGATTTATAAGAACTCTTGATTAAGAACACGTAGATTATCATTGTAAAAATATCTCTGACAATTTCTAGAAAGTAAAGATTTTTTTTATGAAGATGAGTCTTCTTCCTTAAAATCCTTCCCATGTAAATGAGTATCATTAAAAATGTTAGTTTTCAAAGAATGCTACACCTCTCTATAGTTACAAACATTTTTTTTTATTGGATCAAAATATTTATATCTTTTTTGTGTTGAATAATATCCAACAATAATATGTGATTTAAATTTTCTAATACTTTTATATTCTTCAACAAAAGATGTGCATCCATTTTTCTAAAAACAAATAATTTATAACACGATTATTACGAAAATATATTTTAAAAATATTAATAGGACTTTGAAAACTAAAGACCTTATATATTAATCAAATATGAAACAATTAAAACTGTTTCACTTCACAAATAATTTGGAACCTTATCTAGAAGAAGTAAAGCACGCACTTTTAATAAATAGTGTTGAAATATCCCACTTTTACTGAAAAAAACATTAAAATATCCCACTTTTAAAGTGTTGAAATATCCCACTTTTACTGAAAAAAACATTAAAATAGTGTTGAAATATTCTTTTTCATTATCATTATTAAAAAAAATTGAATCATTTTTTTAATTAATTTTGCACCATATTAAAAAATGTCATGTACAATGATAAATATTAAATTTTCTCCAAAACAAGTACAGGCATTACTCTCTTAAATAGTTATTTATAAATATAATAAATCATTTTTTAAGAGAAACTCGTATGCTTAGGCCACAAACATCCTCTGAATAAGATAAATTTGTTTTAAGATTTATAAGATGGGTAGAAAAATGAAAACAATGATGTTTTGCAAATTCAGAAGTTTAATTCACTCATTCTTATTAATAAATAATTTTTCAAACAAGTATTTTAAATAACGAAAATTAGAATCACCTAATCGTATATGTCGTTATAATGATATTGTCATCATTTAAACCAAAAAAAATTAAAGCTAGAACTTAATTGTTTGGAAGGTCGTAGATATTCCTCTCTAAATTCAAATTAATAGAGTCATCCACTCTTCTTAGAACTGCGAATCATCTTTTTCAAGTTCAAAGTCTAGAAGACATGGTCCCGTTAAGTCAACTAGTTGGTAGATGTGCAGAGACATCAGATGCAGATGCATATGTTCGAACCCGCGATAACCCATTTGTTCACCTTTAAATGGTGAATTATAGTCGCTAGGCTACTTGACAAAAAAGTCTGAAAGACACAATGAATAGGAAAAAAGATAGTTTGACAATGTTTCTCTTGAGCTAACTTATTGACTGACATCAGACTATAAGAAAGATTTGCAACATGAAGGACATCTATAAGGGTTGGACTTGGAGACAACACAACCAAGCCTTTACCTGTAATGGCTGAAAAAGAACCATCTACGATTTTATCGTATTATTACTTGCACAAGGACTATATGAAGAAAAAATGTAAATTCCCCAGGTATATGACCAATAGCGACCGGATCTTCTATCTAGGTATGACTAGAATTGACATTAAAACATATACATTTTGAGCTATGAAGTACGAAGGAGTTGACTCGAGAGGTTTTAACAATTTTCCTATTTGTTCCAAAGTGAATGATAGTTGAATTGAGAATGCTTAATCTACTAGCCTGGAGTGTATCACCCTCATTATCACTTTTCTTTTTTTAGTTAGTAGGTTTTCCATTAATCTTCCAACATGTTTCACGGGTATGCCATACACACTAGACAAGGCAACAAAACCTGTACTCGCGGGTATCCGCCCAAACTCACCCCGAATTTGACGGAAAAAATCCATTTTGGTCGGGTTTGGGTTTTCCCCAATTTTAAAAGATGGATACGGGACAGGTAATGGAGATACTGATACCCACCTCGAGCCCGCCTCATTAATAATTTAGAAATTTTTACCCAAATAACCCAATTTTTCAAAAATATTCCCAAAATAACCCTCATTTCCAAAAACTTCTCAAAGTAACTCACTTTCAAACAAAAAAATTGAAACACAGTGGTGGCATCAGACGAATTAGCAATTGTACCTAAGTTTACAGTGGTGGCGCCAATTAGATTAGTGTCTGCATATGGTGTTACCAGTCCAATTGGCGCTAGCGTTCATGCTCTCGATGGTGGCGTCAATTCATCTGACGCTAGTGTGTATTGTTTTTTATTTATAAAATCAATAGATTATATGAAAAAGGAAATAAATAATATTAGTATTTAATTTAAATTATGTTTACATACGAAAATAAAATTAACACTAACGAGAACTCGTTCTACACCTCCTACCTACCTAATTCGTGTGCCTCATTGTTGATTCATCCCAGGTGTTTGAGAATTTGAGGTATCAGGAATATCACCGGAATCCCTAAGAAGTTCTTGTATTTCTAAGATATCTTGTGTATGGAAAGACACGATGTCATAACTGAGTTTGTGGCACATGCTAGAGTAGTTAGGTTGTGTTTATGGGGTTACTGGTGTGCAACCTAAATAATTGAATGGCGACATTGATGTGAATGATTCGTTTGAGAAGGTCGAAATGGTTGTTGTGGTGTTTGATAGACATATGTTTGTTGATGGTTTTGGTGTTGTGATGTTGGGGCGTTTTGGCTATGTTAAGAGGACGGGTTGGTGTTATATGTTCCTTGTGTGTTTTGGCTAAGGTAAGATGATGTGTATGGGGGCATATGAATGTAAGGTGTTTTGTTTATAATCATCATGTTGGAAGTGGTATGGGGTAATGCTATTGATATTGTGGTTGAATGTCTGGCATGTTTTGGTTGTGGGTTTGTGTGTGGGGGTCAGTAATTTTATTGAGTAGAGGATTTTGCGCAAGTGATATGGTAGTTTTTTTTGGGAGGGGGGGTGTTATACGTTGAAGCTTCTTGTGTGTAAGTGGTTTGGCATGGGTCGTATAAATACCTATCTTCGGAGACAAACTTAACTACAATTGATATGAACCAAGCCATATAATTATTAGTTGTTTAGTTTCGGTTGGCATCACAACGTCTCGTAAGATATGGTCACAACGGTGCCTCCATTTATGACACTCAGATTTAGCGAAGTTCTTCCAATTTTCAAAGGCCCGTTGTTCATCAATTTTGCATTTATGCCATTGTTCGAGACACGTCAGGGGATCTGAGATTTATTGACGCATGCCAAACTGCAATTTCACACGGTCACTATGGTGCATCTCCACAGTGGTGAACCTGATATTCGGTCTGCATGCAGTCCAAATGACTGCATATTCTTTTATGATTTCATGTTGATGTTTCAACTCTAGATATGGGCGCCAGATAAACTGTAGAGAAAAAATATATTAGATTATAAATTGGGTAATATTAAAAATAAATTATTATGAATTGATTCGTATAGTGGAAATATATCTTCTGGTCTAAGGTGATCTAAGAGATTGCTATATTTAGTGATATAGTGTCTAAGACATTTGTTGTAAGTCATACATGAGTCGACCATCTAAACCAAAAAGTTAAAAAAAATCATTTATAAGTAATAATGGGTAAAGTAAGTAGATGGAAATTAGATTGTCAAATGCGGATGTATTAAGGTGGGTGGATAACATTCCATTAGAGAAGTGGGTAAGGGCATTTGACAAAGGATGCAGATGGGGCCACATGACAACAAACCTTGTTGAATCCATAAACAACGTCTTCAAAGGCATTAGAAACCTACCAATAACTGCATTGGTGAGAGCAACCTATTTTAGGTTGGGATCACTTTTCACAACCAGAGGCGGAAAATGGAGTTCGGTGTTACTGTCGGGGCAATTATTCAATGGAAGTTACATGAAAGTGATGAAGGATAAAACTACCAAAGCTATCACACGTGTGGTTACAATCTTTGACCACCATAGACACACTTTAAGTGTAAAAGAAACAATAGACCATAATGAGTGGAGGCTGAATGCAGACTATCAGGTCCAACTAAATAGACGCTCGTGTGATTGTGGCAACTTTCAAGCCTTTCGTATGTCTTTCTCCCATGTCATTATGGCATGTTCATATGCTCGCCTGGACGCTTTCAAGCATCTATCTGATATTTACAAAGTCATAAATGTAATAAATGTGTACAACAATGTCAAGGGGACATGATTTGGGACACCGAAAATATGCAATGGAAAAATAAGGTTCGTCCCAACAGCACGCGTATTAGAACAGAAATGGATACAAATGATAAAATGGTAAGATTATGTGGTATATGCTATCAGCTCAGACATAATCGGACAAATTGTCCCAATGTTGGAGCAAGTTCTACATGATCATTTATTTTTTTCTTTAAATTTTTTTAACCTTATTATTTATAATATATATAGAAATTTTGGTTACAACAAAAATAACATAAACACCTGATCAGTGCATTTTGATGCACGTTCTTTCATGTTTGTACTTAAGCATTTCTTCGGTTTGCTTTGATTATTTTTATGTTTTAATGTGTTTTCATAATTTATGTTATTTTTGCACTTATTTAATTTTCAGCATTAGCAACTTTCGCGAGAAAAATCATATCTTGAGCTAGGAGTATCGGATTCAGACGTGCTACCAGTCGATGGAAAGCTAAGAAAAAGATCTACAACTTTTGTTCAGAAGTCGAGAGCTGAATCAGACTGTAACAGGGCCAGAAAATTCGTTGAAGTTGCAGCATTAGTTTTATTTAAGTTTTGGGTCATTAGTTTTGGGCTTGAGTTATGTTTTCGATCCAGTTGGGTTGTAAACCAAATTCCTTGTTTTCCATATACCTAGTAGCTGCATAACATTAGGATCATCACTATTCACGAAAAACTTAAAAGCTTTGACAAAAATTCTCATGAAGAACTAATCGATCCAAACAATTTGCTGTAATCGGGTTCCGATACCTTGAGATTTTAGTAATTCTTATTCGGGTTTTTTATTCCTTTCAATATTAATATATGTATTTTGTTTGCTTAATCCGATTTACATATGTTATATTGATTTAATCCGATTGATTGTGTGATCCTAACTATAGTCACGATTTCGTTTGCTTAATTCGTTATCGAGTCCGTTTAATTCATGTTTGCTTAATTCATGAAACTTAATCTCGTTTGCTTAATTCGGATAATAGGAACATACAACTTATACTATCAATTGCGCTTGTCAGTTGATATTATAATCGAATAGGAATAGTTAATCTACGGTTGGAATTACGATAGTCGATGATAGGCAAAGACCGAATCAGTAAATTGTTGCTACAGCTTATTTCAATAATCACTTATTTTAATCTATTTTTTTAGTTGAATTCTAAACCAACCAAAACCCCATTAATCATTACTATCATTGGTTAATTCATTCAAAAATCCTTGTGAGAACGATAATCCGAGTCAATTTGTCGCTAACTATATTTTGTCAAAAATACTCGTTTTGATCCGCGTGCGACAGCGGATCAAATTGGCGCCGTTGCCGGGGATTCTTGTCGAATTAGCCAATAGTTTAGTTTTAAGTATTATGTGTTTTGTTGTTATGCAATTTCCTGTTATTTTTCCGAATTTTTCTACAGTTTCGCATACGGAGTTGCGTCTAGAATAAAAAAAAACCGGTTTTTGGAAAACTTGTGTTTGATTGTATAAGTTGTTTGCCTACTGGAAGCAGAAAAATCGTGCGATCAATACTCCTTTACTCTAAAAGAGTAAGAGATTCTGACGTCAAATTTGCCAAATTCCTTGTTTTTCTATTTTTAATTAATTTTTTACTGTTTTCATAGTGTCGAAAAAATTCAAAAAAAAATCTCAAAATTTTTATTTCATGTCATTAGATTAAGTTTGGTGCTTTTGTATTTTTTTGAATTTATTTTAATCGTTTTTCTTCTTTCTATTTGTTTTTGTCTATTTCGGACATAGTTGGTATTTATGTGTTTTTTTTATTACATGGATGATCAAAGAACATTAAGGCAGTTTGCTGCTCCTGATGTTAATTATAATGACTTTTGTATTGAATATTCTGATGTTTCAGTTCCTTTTGAATTGAAATCTGGTTTAATACACTTGTTTCCAAGGTTTAGTGGTCTTGCAGGTGAGGATCCGCATGAGCATCTGAAAGAATTTGAGGTTGTGTGTTATGCACCTTCCGGACCATCCTTGGAGGATCTTGTTAAGCAAATGGCCGTGAACAACCTCCAGTTCCAACAAAGGACCGATGCTAGCATTCAGACCTTGAAAACACAGATTGGGCAGCTTGCCACTTTGGTGAATGCCATGCAGCAAGCTCAAGGATCAAACCAACAACCCTTGGAAGAACATTTTGTTTTTCAAATAGATTTGATTTCTGAAATTGCTGATGATACTTGTAGTGATTTGTTTGCATCTGATTTTCCATCATTGTCTGGTTTTGATGATGTTTATTCTTGTGATATTTGTACTGAAACTAAAATTTGCTCTGTTTGTGCTGAAATTGAGGCTGCCTTGCAAGTTGATATTCTTACTGCAGATGAGGTTGCAAATAAATTTGTTCATGTAGATAAAGCTCTTGACATCCCGGCTGCCCCAAACACTCCTTCTATTGAGCAGCCACATTCCCTCGAGCTGAAGCAACTTCCTGAAAATATGAAATATGCTTATTTAGAGATGAATGAAAAACTACCGGCTATAATTTCTTCTAACATTGATTTCGATCAAGAAAATAAGCTTTTGTAGGTTTTAAGGAAGCATAAAAAGGCAGATGGTTGGACATTGGCTGACATTCCAGATCAGATCACCTTCACGTGTCCATTTGACACTTTTACTTTTAGAAGATTCTTTGATCCTGGAATAAAAGGCGAAGATACTAATAAAAATTTCAAGTTCAATGGACATTACCCAAAGCTATTCCATGACAGCCCCACTTTGGAAGAAGAAAATGTAGAATATATCTCTTTGGGAAATGCTGCTTATGTGATCACCTATCCTTCTTGACTACTCGGGTGTGTTCTTTCCTCTCTCTTCTCTCTCGTATTTTATGTTTGTTTCTTTCATTGAGGACAATGCATATTTTAAGCGTGGGGGAGGGAATACTTTATTTTCTTTGTTTTTGTTCTTTGTTTTGTTTTATTTTTGTTTTCTTTCTAAAAAAATTGCATTTTTGTTGAAAGTTTTAGGCTATAGAATAATTTGAGGTCGAGTTTGCGGAGACTTGGGAAAAATTCACAAGATCGGTATTGTTTTAACACCGTAAGTCTCCTGCATATGGAAATTGAGTTGAATTTTTATTATGACATAGCCTTAAATCTCATTCTCTGACAGCTCTTGAGTAGTTTATTTCAGCAGTCAGCACCATCTCACACACACTCTACGCAGGGAAGCCGATGAATATAAGTGAGTGTTCCGAAAAAGAAAAAAAAAAGAGAAAAAAATAAAGGAATGCACCTTCTAAGTTTGGTGACCCTCACCCGGTCACTTAACCCAACGGTTGTGGAACCTTCAAAAAAAAGTTGGAAATAAGACTCTTTTGTAGTTGGTTCAGCGGTTTCTGGTGTTGAACTTGGTAGGGCGGATTACGGTCCGATCCCCCGCAACTACAATTGAGTAAGCAAAGGATTATGACACTTAAGTACCAGAACCCCGTACAGAAAAGGATCAAAGTCATTAACCGGTCGTCTTGCTATGAGTGTATGGAGATAACGGGCTTAATGTGATTGCGCCTGATTGAAAAAGAGCCAAAGAAGGATGAGTAAGTTAGGTTTTAATATAATAACATGATTCGAGTTGATTTGTGTATTCAAGAGGTTTATGTCTGCATAACTATGGATTAGTGTTCGTACAATGTCCTTAGTGTACAAGATTAGTACCTATTGAAGCAAACTTAACCGAAGATGACTTGTAGCCTAGAATGAGTAACCGTTGATGTGTCTGTGTTTTGTTTTGTTTTTCATTTTGCTAGGAGTGCAAAAGTTCAAGTGTGGGGGCACCCCTAAAACAAACAGCACACGAACATAAACATGCATAAAATAACAACACAAACAAAAAATAAAAAATACTTAATACCACAACATATCTAAGAGATTACAACAATCAAAACAATATCATCTGATGTAGACATCACATCCCTAACATCACTGTGATCTTTAACTCGCACTCACGTACGTTGCATAGCATTATTGTCATCTATAATTTAGATGTACGAAACACGTCTTTTGATACTTCTAATTATTTTTCAATCATCAATCTCGCCGTCTAACCAACTTTTCAAACTCTTTTCAAAATGCTTAAAATTTTGGATGTTCCAAAATCGCAATTTCATTGGAGATTTCGTTGGCGAATAACATACATGACCATCTTTTTTAACTATCGTGATAGAGCTAGTAAAGACAAGAAAAGAAAAATATAAAAAGAGACGGAAGTAAATGGTAGAACACACCTTTATTTATATTTAAAAAAATAATAATACATACTAATGCAAGATGAATTGGTGCACCATTGAGAACATGAACGCTAGTGTCAATTTGGTTGGATACACCATGCGCAAGCGTCATTCCAATTTACGACACCACTGAAACTTAGATGCAATCGTAAATTCGTCTAATGCCACCACGGTGTTTAAAAAAAATTGTTTAAAAATGAATTAATTTGTAAAAAATTTAGGATGAATTATTTTGGTAATATTTTTGGAAAATTGTGTTATTTGAATTAAAAAATTCGATAATTTAAAACATTTCATTTTGATTATTTATATTAATTTTTTTTAGCAATTATTATTTAAAATATATGTTAAAAAAATTGCATAGTTATCTTATTTATTGTTTCTATGACTATTTAAATTTAAAAAATTGATTCTAAAGCGGAGATTTGAGTTGAGATTTAAATTTGGATACGAAAAAGGCAAAACTTGACCTCATGCCTAACACACGTTTGCATCTATCACACCATCGTTTGTATGACTTCCTACCTTTTCATTTAAGTTTCTAACCACCATCACAGAGCTTTTATGTTTAGTATCCTGAGACATCTTTCCCACCATAACTCCTTGTCGCGGTCTTCACCGCAATCAGTGCCGATTGGTGAAAAATCATTGTCGCTATTGCTCTCGACGAACCAGTCAGAGTTAGTGGCCATCAAGTACAAGTTGTTGCATTATAGTGTTATTCTCACCCGTCATTCTAACATAGTGGTGAGTATTTCCACTAGTTAAGAAAAAACCCTAATGAGAGTTTGCTATGCCATATTAAAAATAGGGAATAATGTAGTATTCTATTCTAGCAATAAATAGTATAAATAGAGAATCATTTTCCTTAGCCAAAAGAAAATAGAATTCCATATTTGAAGTCTAGTGAAATGACAACATCAAATTGCCACAAGAGTATAGTAAACTACTAACATATGATACAAATTTAAACTACACTCTTAGCCTTTGTTCAGTTCTGATAATCAGAACACTATTTTACAACATGTAAATTTGTAACATAACAGCTCTATAATCAATCATACAAATGGCAAAAGTACATGAGTTGGGAGGAACTGTTGTTTACACCCAAAAATATTAACTTATCGACTCGGCTCGCCTAGCTTTCCAGTTCGACAACATTTGAACAAACTAGTCGCGATGATACTTTGAGTTTTGATCAACGAGCAACATGCGTGACATAACATATGACAAGAGTTCTTCCCGGTGCGAGAACGTGAAGTCCAAATGCGCATATTCAAATTCGTTATACGAAACATTTACGCCAGCATTTTTCATCAATCTATAGTGTCTCTTTACCATTGAAGGTCTTATAACTTTGTCTTTATGTCCAGAAACAAGATCAACAGGAATGTCGATGAGTCCGTAGTGTTTACCTAAGTCCAGAGGCTCGGGCGAACCGTACACTTGTCTATTGGCAGAGGCACTTCCGTAATCGAACATTCTAAACCTTCCAACACGTTTAATCTGTGCAAGATGGAGAGCAACACGAAAAGACACGCCCGGCATGTCGTTCATGTTGTAGTGCGGTAGTCCTAAAACTCCGACCCAATTTGAGCTATCTCCACCAACAACATAACTCATTAAGGTTTGAACTAATCCTCCAACTGCAGGTAGGTTATGAAGATCCCGAGCTAACTTAAACACAAGCATGCGAAAAAATCGCGTAGGTATATAAAACGCAGGCACAACATGAGACAAAACGGGAGCCGCAATAGTTAATAGAATCTCTGCCATAGAAAAAACTATGTTAGAATCATCGTGAAAACCGGCCGGAGATAGTAAAATCAATCTTGAAAGCCTATGTGGCTTCTCTTCTATCCTTCGCGTAACAATATACATTATCATAGCAGCTCCTCCTAAACTATGAGAAATTGCACAAAGCTTGTAAAGCTGATCGTCATCGGTTTCCTCCTCGATATCAGGTTTACTAAGCTTTAATTCAGCAGTTTTCACTTCATCGATTTTCTCTATCATAGCAGGAATATCCTCGGTCGCATGCTCGTTGACAGAGTACTGCCAATATCTGCATACGATACAAAACCAGATTATATCAAATCAAACTCAAACAACAAAACAGAAATCACATAGTTTAATCAACAAAACAGCATCGATGAGGTTTGTTTTGAGAACTTACTGACGCGATGATATGTTCTTGTTGACATGTTCTCTGGAAACCAATCCGCGAAAATTCCCAAGAAATACATCATACCCTGCAGATAGAACAAAAACTTTACATTAATAATACTGAAGGAAAAAAAATTGTTTACGACAGCACATATATTAACTTGATAACTATATAACAAACCTTGATCATACGCCGCAAAAGCTGGAGAACCAACAACACCATTCGATACCCAACTGAATCAAAATAACAAAAAAGGTTTATAAGTTAACTAAATCGCTGAAATATTTTTCTTCCAAATATGAGTTTCCAAACGTGTATACTATACTAAATAAATCCTTGAACTTGCATAAGTAAATTAAATCGCATAATCAAGCAAGAACCGAGCAAAATAGAGATAACATAACTCACCCCATTGATGAATCAAAAACACCATGCTGAAGAAAAACAGCTTTTTTAGCATCTCGCCTGTGAAATAAGACTACTGGATTAGACATATCCATTTCTGAATTCCATAGTACTAAAGTTACGTTTATATTTTCACATGTGTGCATACTAAACAAAGCGGACACACGGTCATAGGAGTGCCCGTTTGGACGTCATAAATAAGTGCTGAACTCAAAGGGGTATATCATCGAATCAACGAAGATCCATTTAATATTCAGTAAAAAGTGAATGTTTTACCTGGGTATTCTTTCCAAAAGAAGAATATATCCGTCAGCAGTAATTACGTGAATAGCTTCGTACGGATACCTGTCACAAGTATAATGAGAAATCATGAAGTTGGAAAATAAGACACCAAAATAAAACGAAAAACATATATAAAGGAATTTGGATTGCTTCTAATCAACAAATCCAACACATAGGTGGTTGTTGGATCGAGATCAAACGGTCTAGATTTCAATCTCGTAAAATATAAAGAAAATCTGATATAAATTTTGAACCATTTGGGCTCGATCCAACGACGACCGATGTTCTGGCTACACGAATGTGTGAGATTTCCGGCTGCAACCAATTCAGATTGTATATGAAGGAAGCTACACGACAGAAATTACCCGAGATCTGTTATGACATCCTGACATGTCCGCGCTTCTGTATTCAAAGACTGGTAGTTGATTTTCCTCTCAGAAGATGCAGGGTCTCCGTCCCCCAGCGTGGATGTAGAAGTCGATGCATCCTCAGCAGAATAGCGAAATTCTTCATTGCCACTTTCGTGAGACCAAAACAACCTGAATAATGCACCAAAAGCTTTTGTTGGAGATAGAAGAAGATGTGCTCCTTTACGAACAACATCAAAGACAGTTTCTATACATATCTCTATGCCGAGATGAAGATCCTGTTTGACAAAAAAAAATTACTTAGCAATATTTGACGATTACGATTTCTTGTCAGTGCAAAAAATCTTTATAAACATAGTGAAAATTTTAATCAATAGAAATTGTTGCTACGAACCTCTACAATGCCGCGTCTCCTATCAGTAGCACGGTGGATAAATTGATCCTTGATGCTTTGCACTCTCCTATATGCATGTAAATGTGAAGGGCGTTTCTCTCTAGAGATATGTAGTACTTTTAACACCACAAAATAAGCTAAATGGAGAAGACGCAGCGGAATCCTCATCAAGAATTTTACAGGAAGTAAAATCCAAAGTAAGATATATTGGATCCAGTTCATCTGATGCCTACTGTTTCTAGCAAAAGCAGCTTCAGAAGCTCTAGAACTATGAGATGCCGGAGACGGAGGGCATTCATATCTATCAATATCTTCTTCTCCCGATGATGAGTACTCGAGGCTTGAGTTATCGGAATCCATAGAAAGTTCGTGGATGAATTGGTTGAAAGACGACGCGCCACTACAAAAGGAAAAGATACGGTGAAGTGAATAGTGCCGTTATTTGACAGCATTTCATACCAAAACTTCGTGTTATAACTACTAATGCGATAACGAAAATTCTTACTTCTCCATCCAACGCGGAAACCGCGGTCCTCGAAAAGTCGGTCTGAGTTCCCAACCATGAATACCTTCGAGTATTTTCGCATTTCCAGGAAGTAATGCCAACAAAAGTGCAGATATTCCATTGATTATCCTAACAATATTGTTCAATGACTCACAAGTAACAGCTTTCACTGACCTGCACAAAAAACCATTAAAACCCTAACAAGCATGATTTTTTTGCTAAATCATTCCAACAAAGTAACAGATTAAGCAGACTTTTAGCCAAATCCTTTAGATTAACAATTAATTAAAACACCAAAAAATGAAAACATGCTTGAAAATTGGTGGATATCATTGAAGTATAACAGAACCAAAAGAAAAATTTAACTCCATTAAACAATCCAATAATACCAATTAAGCATTTAATTAATATAATATCATCCATAATCAGCAGAATCCAACAACAATAATTCACCAAAAAATTGCTTATCATTTAATCATTTCATCAAAAACCCTCTTAATAATAATCTAATTACACTACAAAACTTCATTGGAAAAAAACAAAAACAAATGTCCAACTTACTCTTTAGTGACGACGAGGACATGATCAACCAAACGTTGCATCATGGGGTTATTTTTTTTCATCCAAAGTTTTAATCTTTCTTGAAACCCCTCTTCAGAATTCAATCTTTTGAATAACAAATCCAAAAATATGCAGAAAATGAACGAAATTAATAATACCTAGAATCGGATCAAAGTGAAACACAACAAATTTGAATGAAGGTTTATGAAGAGATTTGTGTTTCACAAAATCAAAACAAAAAAAAGAAGCCAAAAGCACTTATGTTTTACGAGGCCGAAGTCGGTGGTTTATGTCGGAATGCCACGTGGCGGAGTATAATTGGGTAGATTTCTATATTTTACTTTTTAGCTACGGTTTTTGGGATGAAAAGCTTGAAATGGATTAGGATTACACGTAAGGCGTGGGACCCAGATATTTATGTGGTGATGCTATATTCGACAACGTGATTTTTAGGAGAATCTGGACCGTTGATGAGTGTAGATTAGATTCCGAATCCGATGGACGGTTAGGATTGAATTAAGATCTTTAGTGAGTTACGCGTGGCTTAAGCAGTTACCTCTTGCTTGAAAGAAGAGGCACGTAAAAATAAGTGATTTTTTTTCTAAGTTTACGCAAAAGTATTTATGACATTTGATAGAAGTAGATCATTTTAATCAATTTTGAAGTTTTGTTTATCATTTTGTAGATTTTTTATTTATGAAGATTCAATAAAATATCTATAGATTGGACGGAATTTTAAATGTGAAAGAAAATGGAATGAAGTGGTAGTTGGTCCAAAATGTTTTGATTGACTTTTTGCTTTTGCTTTAATTTCTCTATCGAAACATTTATAATATGTTTGACGAAAATTTTAAATTTTAAATAAAGTTTTTCGTTGTGGATTTGGTTGCTCTATGAGTCTTTTATTTTATACTCAACCATGTTATAATTTAATGACTAAGAATTCCAAAAGAACAAATGCTTATAGTGGAAGAAACTTTTTTTTCTTCCTCATGTAGACTCCGAGGGGGAAATATGGGGAAGTAGTTAGATATTTTAAAGGAAATAAATCTTCAAATTTTAACAAATCAAAAAATAATATTAAAAGAGCGGAAATATTAGGATCATTTAAGATTATAAAAATTAAAAATAATAAATGTCATCTCTTTAGTTTTTAACGAACACATAAACAAAAAAATATTTGATATTATTCAACGAGATAACTTTTTTTTTGTGGGAGAGAGAAAATTTAGATTAAAAATAAAAATAAATGGATTAGACAAGATTTAAAAAATACATGAGATGTGATTGATAAGTATCTAAACTGATCTTTAAATCTATTACTACCAAAAAAGAATAATGATGACATGGCTTTTGGGGTTGGTATCTTGACTTCTCAACAAGACAATTTAGTTTTTTCTATAGATTTATATGTTTTATGATCATCTGATAGCTTTTGATGATGACAAGTGATGAAGCAGCTTTGAAGATAATAACTTCATAGATCAAATGACTTGTGGGTGTGGAGAGTTTTATGTGACCGGGAGAGTTAATTCCTACTATCAAAGTCAATAATTATGACACATGATCAAAAAGATATTGCAAGCCTCGTCATTTAGAAGATTCATGTTTTGATTGAAGTGTTAAATCGTGGATGTATACGACAAGGGAACTTGAAGTGCGTCTAATTATGTGTGTCGTGTTTTATAGTGATTAGTTAAAATATAAAAGGTCAAGAGTAAGTCCTAATGTACTATGACAATCATACACAACCTAGAAAATATTTTTAAAACCCGCTTTTCTTTATAAAATGTCTTGAAAACCTATTCAGGCTTATGTAGAATGGAATAAGGATTATTCTAATCAATTAGGGAAATTTTTACACGATCTAATCGATTAAGGACATAGTCCAGTCAATTAGAGTAGAATAAATGATCTCTTAATTTATTAGAAAAACTTTTAATCAATTAGTACACATACTCATTTTAGGGTTTTCTTTTTTGTATTATGTTTTCAATATTTTTAAAGGTTTTAAGTGATTAAGAACTATGGTTAATCGATTAAATTATTTAAATGGTCTATTAATTATTTTCATTTTGAACTAATTTTTTTTCTATATAAATGAGGTTTATCTTTATTTCATTGAGTCCTGAATTTTTTATTAAAAAACTTTATATTCTTCTTCTACTCGCTATCTATTTTTATTCTTGCTTTTCATGAAGATTTTTGTATTTCCGAAAGGCCGAAAATCCCTTGTGAGAGATTTGTTATAAATCGGTGTTGTGCTTTATTTGCTTTATCCAAGAGTGTGATTCTCTTATGGATTTAATTTTGTAAATTTTGCAATTTAATCACGTATAAAAGATTGGTCGTAGGTTATTAAGTTTGTCCTGTGTTAAAAGTTCTATTTGGTTCTTGAGCTTATATAGTGTTAAAAGCCATGTTTAATTCTTGAGTTTAGCCTATTAAAAGTTCTATTTGGTTTATGGATTACACCAAGCGCGCGGGTCAAAACGAGTGTTTTTCAAAAACGTAGTACGGCGACAATTTTAACTCGGATATCGTTCTCTCAAGGATTCTTGATTATTATTATTCAAAGGTAAATAAAATTAAGGGCGGGGGTTGTTTGGTTTGGTGTTCGATTAAGAAAAAATGATTATTAAAAGCAATTCTTGAAATAAGCTATTATGAAATAAGTGATTATGAAATAATTCAATCTACCGATTCAGTTCCTACTATCATCGATTAATATAATTTTAATACTCTAAGCGGATTGTCTATTCCTATTTGGATACAAACTCAATGACAAGCGCAGTGAAGTTTGTGAGATGTATGATCCTATTGTCCGAATTAAGCAAACGGGATAAGTTTTCATGGATTAAGCAAACATGATTAATCAGACACAAAAACGAATTAAGCAAACGTGATGTGCCTATGTTAGGATCATACAATCAACCAAATTGAATCAATATATTTCATGCAATCGAATTAAGCATACAAAAACACAAAATATCATTGAAAGGAATTAAACTAAAATTAACATTATAATAATCTCAAGTTTTGAAACCTGAATTACGGCAGATCGAATCAGAGGGATTAGTTCTCCATGAAATTCATACAAGCTTTCAAATTTTCGTGAATAGTGATGTCGTCTACTGTTTTCGGCTGCTTAGGTTATAGGAAAAGTAGAATAAACCTAATTTGATCAAAACATAACCCAGACCCAAACTAAATAACCCAACACAAAATATAAATCTAGTGCAGAAGGCTTCAACGAATTTTTCAACCATGCTACAATTCGAATTAGCTTCTGACTTTTTCATGAAAGTCGTAGCTCTTTCTCTTAGCTTTCCAATGACTGGTAGCATGCCTCGATCTGATACTCCTAGCTCCAGTTATGAATTTATTCGTGCAGGCTGCTAATGCTGAAAATAAACTGCGAAAAACAAATAAGTGTAAAAATAAGATAAATTATAAAAACACATTAAAAGGGAAAAATAATCAAACTAAAACATGGAAATGCATAAGTATAAATATAGAAGAATGTGCATCAAAATGTACTGATCAAATTCCCCCACACTTGAACTTTTGCACTCCGAGCAAAATTTAAAATAAAACAAAGAAAACACAAACACATCATTAGTTACTCATCCTAGGCTACAAGTCTTCTTCGGTTAAGTTTGCATCGATAGGTACTAGTCTTTCACACTAAGGATATCGTAGGAACACTAATCCACAATTGTATAGTCATAAACCTCCTGAATACACAAATTGACTTGAATCATGTTATTATGTTAAAGTCTAACTTACTCATCCTTCTTTTTGCTCTTTTTCATTCAGGCGCAATCACATTAAGCCCGTTATCTCCACACACCCATAGCAAGGTGAACGGTTAGTGACTCTGATCCTTTTTGCACGGGATTCTAGTACTTACGTGGCATAACCCTTTGCTTACTCAATTGTAGTTGGGGGGATCGGACCGTAATCCGCCCTACCAAGTTCAGCACCAAAAACCGCTGAACCAACTGACAACGAGTCTTATTTTCAAAAAAAAATTGAAGGTTCTACATCCATTGGATTAAGTGACCGGGTGAGGGTCACCAAACTTAGAAGGTGCATTCCCTTTTCTTTCTCTTTTTTTTTCTTTCAGAATACTCACTTATATTCATCGGCTTCTCTGTGTAGAGTGTGTGTGAGATGGTGCTGACTGCTGAAATAAACTACTCAAGAGCTGTCAGAGAATGAGAATTTAAGGCTAAAACATAATAAGAATTTGAATCAATTTCCATATGCAGAAGACTTACGGTGTTAAGACGATACCGATCTTGTGAATTTTTCCCAAGTCTCCGCAAACTAATCTCAAATTAGTCAGTCTATAGCCTAAAACTTTCAAGAAGATGCATTTTTTTTATTTTTTATGACTGAAAACAAACAAAACACTAACAAAAACAAGGAAAACAAATGAAACAAACGATTTCCCTCCCCCACACATAAAATAAGCATTGCCCTTAATGAAAAGACATTACTAATAAAGTAGAGAGAAGGAAAGAAAGACTCCCTGATCAAGTTGCAGGGTAGTTAGGTGCTTCCAAAGAAAACTCCTCTATGCTGACATCTTCAGTCATTGAACTTTCATGGAATAGCTTCAAGCGTTGCCCATTAACTTTGAAAGTCTTGTTAGTACCTACACTTTTTATTTCTACTCCACCATAAGGGAAAACATTAGTAATAACAAAAGGGCCAATCCATTTGGATCGAAGTTTCCCAACCATAAGCTTAAGGCGGGAGTTAAACAGTAAAACATGTTGGCCCACAGAAAATTCCTTCCTAGAAATCATTTTATCATGGAAGTGCTTAGTTTTCTCTTTATAAACCCTAGAGCTTTCATAAGCCTCTAGTCTAAGCTCTTCCAGCTGTTCTAATTGGAGTTTTCTTTCAATACCTGCTTGTTGCATCTCCAAATTACAACTTTTCACCGCCCAATAAGCACGGTGTTCTATCTCAACAGGAAGATGACATGCCTTACCAAAAACAATCGATAAGGAGACAACCCAATGGGTGTCTTGAAAGTTGTTCTTTGGGCCCAAAGTGCGTCTTCTAGACGACGACTCCAGTCCTTCCTGTTTGGCTGCACCATTTTCTCTAAAACCTGTTTGATCTCCCTGTTTGAGATCTCAGCTTGCCCATTAGTTTGTGGGTGATATGCAGTAGAGACTTTGTACACAACTCCATACTTTCGGAGTAAAGCTTCCATGGTGCGGTTACAGAAATGAGTGCCTTGGTCACTTATGATAGCTCGTGGTATTCCAAACCTGCAAAAGATATTAGACCTGACAAAATCTGCAACAACTCTAGAATCATTAGTCCTAATGGGGATAGCTTCCACCCACTTTGAAACATAATCAACAACAAGCAAAATGTAAAGGAAACCAAATGATACAGGAAAGGGACCCATGAAGTTGATTCCCCATACATCAAATACCTCACAGAAAAGCATAGGTTGCTGAGGCATTTCACTCTTGCGAGTGATATTTGTACCTGCTATCTGGCACTCTTTACAAGTGCGGTAAGTATCATAAGCATCCTTAAAAACAGTTGGCCAATAGAAACCTAAATCAAGGACTTTTCTTGCAGTCCTTTGCGGACCAAAGTGTCTGCCGACTTAAGATGCATGAGAAAATTTCAAAATGGATTCAATCTCATAGTCGGGGACACATCTCCTAATTACCTGATCACTACCAAACTTCCAAAGATATGGATCATCCCAAACATAATATTTGGCATCACTCTTGAGTTTGTGAATCTGTGATCTAAATGCACCTGTAGGAAAAACACCAGCAACAAGAAAATTAACAATGTCAGCAAACCAAGGTGTAATCCCATGCAAAATAAAAAGCTGCTCATCAGGAAAGTCATCCTGAATAGGAAAAGGATTTGCATGTCTCTCTATCCTGCTCAAGTGGTCAGCCACTAAGTTCTCAGCTCCACTTTTGTCTTTAATCTCTACATTAAATTCTTGGAGCAACAACATCCACCGAATCAATCTCGGTTTTGCATCCGACTTCTTCAACAAGTACTTTAATGATGCATGGTCAGTAAAAACAACAAACTTGGAACCTAGCAAATATGATCTGAATTTATCAAGAGCAAAAACAATAGCTAGCAGTTCTTTTTCAGTGGTAGTGTAATTTGACTGTGCAGAATCTAAAGTTCTAGAAGCATAGTAAACAACATAGGCAGCCCTGTCAACCCTTTGTGCAAGGACAACCCCAACAACATAATTAGACGCATCACACATAATCTCAAAAGGGAGGGTCCAGTCTGGTGGCTGGATTATGGGAGCGGAGGTCAATGCTTTCTTTAAGAAGTCAAACACTTGTTTGCATTTGTCATCGAAGTTGAAAGTGACATCATTCTTCAACAAGTTTGACAGCGGAAGAGCTATCTTGCTGAAATCCTTGATGAAACGCCTGTAAAAACCTCCATGACCAAGAAAAGAACGAATCTCGCGAACACAAGAAGGGTAAGGCAGTGTAGAAATCACATCTATTTTAGCAGGGTCAACAGAAATTCCTTTTTCTGACGTTATGTGACCCAATACAATTCCCTAATCAACCATAAAGTGGAATTTTTCATAATTTAAAACGAGATCAGTTTCGATGCATCTTTCTAAAATCAAGCTTAAACTGCTCAAGCATGCATCAAAAGAGGAACCATAGACAGTGAAATCGTCCATAAAGACTTCCATGCAATTTTCAATGAAATCGGAAAAAATGCTAACCATGCATCGCTGGAAAGTGCCAAGAGCATTGCAAAGACCAAAAGGCATCCTCCTATAAGCAAAAGTACTGAAGGGACAAGTAAAAGTGGTCTTCTCTTGATCTTCGATGCAATATGAATCTGAAAGTAACCTGAAAAACCATCAAGAAAACAGTAATGTGATTTACCAGCAAGCCGTTCAAGCATTTGGTCAATGAACGGTAAAGGAAAGTGATCATTTCTCGTAGCCTGGTTCAATCTCCTGTAATCAATACAAACTCTCCAGCTATTCTGAACTCTTGTGGGAACAAGTTCATTCTTTTCATTTTTTACCACCGTGAGTCCTGATTTCTTAGGTACAACCTGCACTGGGCTTACCCATTTACTGTCAGAGATAGGATAAATGACACATGCTTGCAAGAGTTTGGTTACCTCATTCTTCACAACATCAAGAATCAAAGGATTAAGCCTCCTTTGGGGTTGCCTTACTGTTTTCGCTCCGTCCTCAAGTAATATCCTGTGCATGCACATTGACGGACTAATACCTGGGAGGTCGACTAATGTCCACCCGATTGCCTTCTTGTGCTTCTTTAAAACCTGCAAAAGCTTGTCTTCCTGATCTAAATCAAGGTTAGAAGAAATAATAACAGGGAGTTTTTCATTAGTCTCTAAATAAGCGTATTTCAGATTTTCAGGGAGCTGTTTCAGCTTTAAAGACGGGGGTTGCTCGATGGATGGAATGCTTGGGGCAGCTGGGATGTCAAGAGCATCAACTGCAAAAATAGCTTCATCGGCAACAACTTCACCTGTAGAAAATGTATCAGGCTGCAAGGAAGCATCAATCTCAGCACACACAACACAAAGATTAGTGTCAGTACAATCAACACATGAGTAAATATCATCGAAACCAGATAAAGATGGAAAATCAAGTGAAAATAAATCAGAACAAGTGTCCTCAACCAGCTCAGATATCAATTCCATATGAAAAATGGAATGCTCTTCCAAGGGGTGTTTCATGGCATCGAAAATGTTAAATTTTGCGACAATGTCACCAAATTCCATGGACATGGTTCCATCGTCAACATCAATTTTTGTCTTCGCCGTTTTCATGAATGGTCTGCCTAAAATGATGGGAGTTATGCTTGTCTTAGTCTCTCCTTCCATGTCCAGAATGTAAAAATCTGCAGGAAAAATTAAATCGTTAACTTGGACAAGGACATCTTCCACTACGCCAGTCGGGCGTGCATTGCTCATGTTCGCCAGTTGGACGATCAAACCTGTATGTTGCATAGGACCAAGATTAAGGTTATTATAAATAGAAGTAGGCATAACATTAATGCCCGTTCCCAAATCAAGCATGCAATTCTCGAATTTACTATCCCCGGTGGTACAAGGGACAGTAAAAGTTCCCGGATCCTTCTGCTTTTGTGGCAAGAGCTGAGTGATGGCTGAAACATTTTTCTCGCCTGTAACTTTTTCAGATGAAGGCTTGGGCTGAATAAAAGCATAAATATTTCTTCCCAACTTAACTCTCTCACTTCCTTTAATCCTCCTCTTATTTGTACACAAAGCCTTCAGAAACTTTGCATACTTAGGAACTTGTTTAATTACATCAAGAAGCGGAATATTTACCGCAACTTTTCTAAAAACATCCAATATCTCTCTTTCCTTGTCTCCCTCCTCAATTCTTTTATTTTTTAGAACTCTATGTGGGAAGGGGACTGGTGGCACATACTCCTTTTCTTTAATTTTTTTAGATGAAATAGGTTCAGATGGAGTAGGTTCAGGTTCAGATGTTACCTCAATAATTTTTTAATTTTTTTCAGGGGCTGTTTCTGTAACCTTTCCAGATCTCAACGAAATCGCACTCACATTAGCATTAGAATCCTTTGGATTGACAACTGTTTGGGCTGTAAGCTGGTTCGACCCTTGGGCTTGCATGTTATTTATTTGAGTAGCAAGTTGTCCCATTTGCGTGTTCAAGGTCTGAATGCTAGAATCAGTCCTTTGTTGGAATTGGAGATTGTTGGCGGCCATTTGTTTGACAAGATCTTCTAAGGATGGTCCGGAAGGTGCATGGGCAGCCACTTGAGGTGGGTTCTATTGTGGGTTTTCATATCGAAGGTTGGGATGGTTCCTCCAATTGGGATGGTATTTGTTGGTGGACAGGTCATGAGTATTATTGTACATGTTCTAATTGTAAAGGTTGGCTGCATAAGCTTGAGACAGCTTAATAATGGACTCGTCTCTCAGAATAGGACAAGTATCGGTCGGGTGCTCATGAGAAGTACAAATACCACACACTGTTGTTGTTTGAGGTTTTGCTACTGTCAGTTGTTTGACTAAGGCAGTGAGCTCGTCAATTCTGGTCTCTAAAGCTTTGTTGGAAGAAAGCTGAATTTGATTCACGCCTTTGCTTTGCACAGAATTGTCTCTAGTAGTGAACTGTTGGGAATTAAGGGACATATTTTCGATAAGGGCTTTGGCAGCAGCTAGAGTCTTAGCAACAAGTGCTCCACCACTAGCAACATCAAGAATGTTCCTATCCATCGGTATCAAACCCTCATAAAAGTACTGGATGAGTAGTTGCTCGGTGATCTGGTGCTGAGGGCAGTTGGATACCAAGTGTTTGAATTTCTCCCAATAGTCGGTCAATGACTCATTACTCTGTCTAATACCACAAATCTCCTTTCTTATCGAGACAACTCTAGAGGCAGGAAAATATCTCTCTAAGAACACTTTTTTCAGGGCATTCCAGCTTGCAATTGAATTTGGCTCGAGATAATATATTCAATCCTTTGCTGCACCCTGCAATGAAAAAGGAAAAGCTCGAAGTTTGATGTGATCTTCAGTGATCCCTTCAGGCTTCAATGGTGTAGAACACACCACCTGGAATTCTTTCAAATGTTTGTGCGGATCCTCACCTGCAAGACCATTAAACTTGGGCAACAAGTGTATTAAACCCGATTTTAATTCAAAAGGAACAGCAACAACATCATAATCAATACACAAGCCATTATAATTCACATCAGGTGCAGCCAATTGCCTTAAGGTTCTATTATCAGTCATAGTCAAAAACATACACAATGAAGGAAAACGATTAAAATAAATTCAGAAAAATAAACTAACACCGAAATTAATCTAATGACGTCAATTAAAATTTTTGAGAATTTTTTCGGAATTTTCTAAAACTATCAAAACAGAAAAAAAATCATAAAAAATAGAAAAATAAGGAATTTCGGGTTTTTAGGACGACATCCACTATTTAGTTCCTAAATAGAATTTTGATCCTTGATTATTTCCTAGTTAATCGACAAAGAATCGGAATAATTTGAAACAATTTTCTTAAAAAAACAGATTTTTTTTAATCCTAAAACGCAAAAACACCAAAACACAAGAAAATTAGGGTAAAAAAAATGTTAAAACACAACACCTATGACTATAATAATAGTTAAACTATAATAATGGTTAAAATCTACAAGAATCCCCGGCAACGGCGCCAATTTGATCCGCTGTCGCGCGCGGGTCAAAACGAGTGTTTTTCAAAAACGTAGTACGACGATAATTTTAACTCGGATATCGTTTTCTCAAGGATTCTTGATTATTATTAGTCAAAGGTAAATCGAATTAAGGGGGGGTTGTTTGGTTTGGTGTTCGATTAAGAAAAAGTGATTATTAAAAGCAATTCTTGAAATAAGATGTTATAAAATAAGTGATTATGAAATAATTCAATCTACCGATTCAATTCCTACTATCATCGATTAATATAATTTTAATACCCTAAGCGGATTGTCTATTCCTATTTAGATACAAACTCAATGACAAGTGCGGTGATGTTTGTGAGATGTATGATCCTATGGTCCGAGTTAAGCAAACGGGATAAGTTTTCATGGATTAAGCAAACATGATTGATCAGACACAAAAATGAATTAAGCAAACGTGATGTGCCTATGTTAGGATCATACAATCAACCAAATTGAATCAATATATTTTATGCAATCGAATTAAGCATACAAAAACACAAAATATCATTGAAAGGAATTAAACTAAAATTAACATTATAATAATCTCAAGTTTTGGAACCTGAATTACGGCAGATCGAATCAGAGGGATTAGTTCTCCATGAAATTCGTACAAGCTTTCAAATTTTCGTGAATAGTGATGTCGTCTACTGTTTTCGGCTGCTTAGGTTATAGGAAAAGTAGAATAAACCTAATTTGGTCAAAACATAACCCAGACCCAAACTAAATAACCCAACACAAAATATAAATCTAGTGCTGAAAGCTTCAACTGATTTTTCAACCATTCTACAGTCCGAATTAGCTTCTGACTTCTTAATGAAAGTCGTAGCTCTTTCTCTTAGCTTTCCAACGACTGGTAGAACCCCTCGATCTGATACTCCTAGCTGCAGTTATGAATTTATTCGTGCAGACTGCTAATGCTGAAAATAAACTGCGAAAAACAAATAAGTGTAAAAATAAGATAAATTATAAAAACACATTAAAAGGGAAAAATAACCAAACTAAAACATGGAAATGCATAAGTATAAATATAGAAGAATGTGTATCAAAACTTACTGATCATTTAGCCTATTAAAAGTTCTATTTGGTTTATGGATTAAACCAATAAAATCTTTTATTTGGTTTGGAGATTAACCTATGTAAAAATATCTTATTTGGTTGTAAAAAGGTTTGTGGGCATAACCTGTGTGTTTTGTGAAACTCTCAAGAGCAAACTCTTAGAGACACGAGTAGGCCAAATGGTTAAGTAGAATATGTATAAATCTCATATACACTATCTTTATCTCTTCTCTCTTTTATTTCAGCTTTTTATGTTAATTTCGTTGTGTTTCTCTCTTTATTTCCATCTTTTTCCTTTATTTCTGATGCTTGATCTATGTGTGTTTATCAAAATTAAAATAGTTATTTTAAATAAACAATTTTCATAAATTGATTTCAATTTTCAATCAACTCATTTCACTTCGTCTCCCTCTTGTGTTTGGTGTAACACCCCGTTTTTTTATTAGATATTTTATTATATTTTAATTGTTTGAATTATGGATTTTGATGATTTATTTTGTGGCTGGGTGTTGGCGGAGTATGTATCCTCGAGTTAGGGGTATAGAGGAATGATAGAAGTGAGTAGAATACTTTAGAATTATTTTGATAATTAAAAATAATATTTTATTTATTTTTATTATCTTAATTAGTGAAGATAGAATAATTTAGGCAAATATGAGAAATTGAGAAAGTTAGTGGGAGGAAGGAATATGAGATAATTAAGTTTGGGCCAAGTTGGTGATTTGGAAAAGTTTACCCCAAAAATAAAAAGTTAAGAGAAACTTAGGTTTAGGGAGATTTTTACAGTACGTGGCAATTGAGAAAAAGGAGCAAAGAGGCAATAGGAATAGTGATCAAGGGAAGAGGGTGAATGTTTCAATTCAGAATTTTTACAAGGAATTCAGGTAGGGGTGTGAACTTGTTCCAATAGTAATTAGTATGGTAGAAGGGTAGAATGGAGGGACCTTTAACCTCCTTAGGATTGAGTGTTTTGATTCATAATTTTGAAGCGTCACGATCGCGCTCAGCACGGGAGTCTTTTTTTGAAGTTTTTTTTGTCAAAATCGTTTTGGCCATAACTTTTGATCCGTAAGTCCAAATCGAGTGTCGTTTGAAGTGTTGGATATATGAAACAGAGGGCTATAACTTTGTTCCAGGGATAAAATAGTTTTGGTGATTATTTCATGGACGTTTTTGGGGTTGAAGAAGATGAAAATTGTGTTGGAAATTTTAGAAAACAACAACTTTTTAGTAACGCATTTGTGCACGGTTTTAATCATAACTTTCAACTCGTGAATCATTTTAGGTTGAGGTTTGAAGCATTAGAAAGCTGAATCTAAGAGATATAATATGATGGTGATAAGTGAATTGATTGAGTATTATTCATATGCCTACTGTGTTGGTGAAGTTTTGTTCATACGTTCGGTTAATGAATTGTTGACACATCCCGACGATTTTGGTCATAACTTTTATTTCGTAAGTCCGATTTTGATGTCGTTTGAAGTGTTAGAAAGCTAACGCTTAGAACTATAACATGGTAGTGATTGTTGAGAGGTTTTAATAGTATTCACATGTCTACCATGTTAATAAATGTATTGGTTTATACGTTTGGTTGATGAATCGTTGCATTGTTGTAATATCATGGTGTGATAATTATGTTGTTATGTTGTTATGTCGATGGTGTTAAGATGTTGACGAGTTGCTGCTGTTTGTTGATATTATTCATATGGTAACATGAATTGGTTGTTGTATGATGAATTATGTGATACATAAATGATGAGATGTGTGTGGGGATCCTTTAGGTGGACCTTGATGTGTTAATGCATGCTATTTGAGAGTCATGCATCTTGGTGAACGGGCTTCAGTCCAATTTTGGCGAGCCTCGATTCTATAGTGATGTATCGGGTGCGATTAGCTAATTACTATTATGGGGAATAAGGAATTAGTGAAGTGTTACCTATGTTGATGGTAACGAGTTTTGGTGAACCTCGACCCCATTGTGATGGATCGGGAGCGAGTAGCTAATTCCTATTATGGGGGATTAGTGAAGCATTACCTATGGTGATGTTAGTGAATTTGGTGTACTCCGGTTCTAAGAGGAAATCGATCCTATGATGGGGATCATGGAGTAAGATAAACTTGAGTGTTCATATTTGGTACCACATGCATGTCGAGTCGGTGTTGAGTACATTGCATAAGTGTTGCATTTGTATTGTTTTTGGTTATGTATTGTTAGATGAGATGTTGTTGCATATGATGTTAATGATAGTTGAGATATGGTTTTGTATGATGTTGATGATAATTAAGATGTTGTCGTGTATAACGTTGATTATGATTTGGATGTAAGAATGTGATATATTGTTGTGCATGATTGTGTAGATGTTATACTTTATTCTTCATTATATATCGTTAGTATTGAAATGAATTCTCACTCATTCTGTTTGAATGTTGCCTTTACATGGGTATCGTGCAGATACTTAAGAGTAGTATTATTGAAGTAAGTGGAAGGTAGCTCTTGGATTACTTCTTTATTTTGTCACTTTTACTAGTGGTACCTTGCTCTGATCATGTAACATCGGCTTGGGTTAAACGCTTATTTTATTCCTTATGTATGATTATGTTAGAGTCATAAGACTAATTTTGTTGTTGAGAATTCTTAAGATATTGAGTTGATTGATTACAACTCTCTTATTTTGTTATTACAATTGAAGTTGAGGCTAGATGTTATTACTTACTTTATCTTCCATAATTGTGATGATAATTTCGATGCGATGATACTTTAAAATGGAAGTGAGCATGCAGTGACAAGTTATGAATGTCTTATTATGTGAATATATAATATCGATCAGATGAGCTAGATGTCATGTAAACATCATTATTACAAATGTGTGTATTGATATTTATTATTGAAACCCATGTTACGGAGCAGGTCATGTGTGTTATGAATGTGTGACACCTTATATAGTTTTATTTTATATTTAATTCACGCGATTAATTATTTATGGGGTTTAGGGTGTTACATTAGTGGTATCAAAGCAGGTCGGTCCATCCGACCAGGTTGTTTAATTATGTTTGTTCCCAAGTATGCGACATGTGTGTGAGAACACTATCGATGCTTGTTTTGTTTTCCATTTGTAGGTTGGGAATGAAACAAGTGGGCGAGAAGTGTCTGCTTCTCTTGGATGTTCCAACTATATAGAGCTTGGACATCATGTTGCTGCATGCAAGAGTGTAGTGTTGGCTAGTTAACCTGTTTTGAGAATGTTGTTCTTTTCTTGAACCCAAAGAGAGGTCAGATTCGAGGATGGTGTCAGTTAGAAAAATGGTGATATCCTTGAGCGAATACGGCCAGGTGTTCTCGTTGGTCGCTTCCTTGTGGGGGGAAGGCAATGTTTTGGCCAAAGATGAGATAGTGGTGTGTTGAGTATTGTGACGTGTTCCTTGAGGATGTGTATGGTTTGTATTTTGTTGGAACAAGTTGACATCATTCTTAGAATGAATTGGTTAGAGTTAAACCAAGTGTTTACCAATTATTTTGATACATTGGTGCAGTGTGCCGCTGATTGCAAGAGCTCATGCGATGTTAAAGTTATGTTGTTCCTAACATTGAAGATGTTCTGGATTTGAGATTCCTGTCTGCCAGTCCAGTTGGGGAGTCTTTAGGGAAAATGATCAGGTATTTTTAATGTTGTTTCTCAGAGAGTAGAGAGCAATGTGACGACTAGTGTTATGCCAGTGATGTGTGACTCCCAATGTTTTCCTAAAGATATCTGTGACTTTCCTCTAGAGCGTGAATTTGAATTCGACAGAGGTGAAGAGTTGACGTTTGTATCAGTTAAGCAAGTGAGAGAATCCATGAAGGATATGGCGCAAGTGTTTGTGATGTTAGCTTCATTGGAAGCTAGAGGACAGGGAGTAGTTCGTGATCTTCCTGGAGTGTGTGAATTTGCTGAAGTGTTTCCTGGAGACATTAGTGATTTTCCTCCAGAGCGCGAAGTGGACTTTTCTATAGACTTAGTACCTGGTACTAGTCCAGTGTAGATGACTTCTTATAGGGTGTCTACTTCAGAGTTGGAGAAATTAAAGAAGCAACTAGAAGATTTGCTTGAGAAGAAGTTTGTTCAACCAAGTGTTTCTCCGTGGGGTGTGTCGGTGTTATTAGTGAAGAAGAGGGACGATAGTATGAGTCTATGAGTGATATGAGAATTGTATTATAGGCATTGAAAGAGAACCATTTGTATGCAAAGTTTTTCCGAATGAGAGTTATGGTTAAAGGAAGTGAGTTTCCTTGGTCATATGATTCTAGTGGTGGTATAGTTGTGGATCTATCGAATATAGATGACGTGTTACAATGGGAGACTCTGAAGTCTGTCATCGAGATTATAAGTTTTTTTTTGGATTGACTGGTTACTACATGAAGTTCATTAAATATTTTTCAAATTTAGCATTGTCGTTAACTCAATTGACTCGAAAGGGCTAAGCCTATGTTGGGATGTACATTGTGAAAAGAGTTTCCAAGAACTCAAGAAGAAGTTGATGTTTGCTCCAATTTTGATTTCGATGGATCCAAGTGAATCCTTTGTTGTATATTGTGATGCTTCAAAGATGGGTCTGGGAGGTATGTTGATGCAGAATGGTCAAGTTGTGGCTTATGCTTAGAGATAGTTGAGATTTCATAAAAGGAATTACCCTACGCATGATCTTGAGTTAACAACAATGGTATTCATGTTGAATATTTGGAGGCACTGCCTATTTGGATCCAAATTTGAAGTGTTCAGTGATCACAAGTGTTTGAAATATTCATTTGATCAGAAGAGTCGAATATGAGGCAGAGGAGATGGCTTGAACTTCTGAAGGATTATGATTTTGATTTGAGTTACCATCTGGGTAAAGCTAATGGTGTAGATGATGCGATGAGTAAGAAGTCTTTACACAGGTCGATGCTTATGGCTCGAGTGTTAGAACTAAATGAGCAATTCAAAGATATGAGTTAGTGGGTGGAGAAACTCTTAACAATGTGAAGTTGGGTATGTTGAAGTTGACGAGCGGTATCCTTGAAGAGATCGGAGAAGTCAGAGATCTGATTTGAGTTTGATAGATCGTCTTACATTAATCAACCAAGGTAACGAATGTGATTTTCGAGTTGATAAAAATGGTGTGATGATGTTCAGAGATAGAGTTTGTGTTTTTGATATACCCGACTTTAAGAGGAGTATTATTGGGGAGGGTCACATAAGTGGATTGAGTATTCATCCTGGTGCTACGAATATGTATCAAGATTTGAAGAAGATATTTTGGTGGTCATGAATGAAGAAAGAGGTTGCCAAATTTGTGTATGCTTGTTTGACTTGATAGAAGTCAAAGATCAAACATCAGAAGCCGTTGGGTCTGATGCAACCATTGATTTTTCCATAGTGGAAATGGGATAGTATTTCCATTGATTTTGTAACAGATTTACCTAAGACTTCAAAGGGGTGCGATTCGATTTGGGTGATTGTGTATAGATTGACCAAATCGGCTCATTTTGTACCGATGATGATCAATTATCCTTTGCAGAAGCTAGATGAATTGTATATTGCTGAGGCTGTGAAGCTAAATGGTAATCCTTCAAGTATTGTGTCAGATAGAGATCTGAGATTTACATCGAGGTTTTGGGAGAGTCTGTAGGCTACTTTGGGTACTATGTTGAAGTTGAGTTCTTCTTATCTTACGTAGGCAGACGGTTAAATAAAGAGGACTATTCAGTCTTTGGAGGACTTGTTGAAGGCTTGTGTGCTAGAACAAGGAGGTACTTAGGATAACTACTTGTCGTTGATTGAGTTTACCTACAACAACAATTTCTATTCTAGTATCAGAATGAACCATATGAGGCATTGTACGGTAGGAGGTGTAGAACTTATTTGTGTTGGGATGAGTCAGGCGAGAGTGTTATGCTCAGACCTGATATTATTCACCAGACGACTGAAAAGATCAAGATGATCCAAGAAAGGATGAAAGCACCGCAGTCGTCAGAAAAGTTACCATGACAAGAGAAGGAAAGCACTTGAGTTCCAGGAGGAAGATCATGTGTTTTTGAGAGTTACGCCTGTAATTAGTGTTGGTCGAGCTTTGAAGTCTCAAAAGTTCACGTCGCGTTTTATTGGTCCGTACCAAATTTTACCAAGGATAAGAGAGATGGCCTATCAAATTGCTTTAATGATGCCACTTGCTAATCTTCATGATGTGCTTCATGTGTCTCAGTTGAGGAGATATATTTTGGATCCATCTCATGTGATCCAGGTGGATGATATGCATGTGGGAGATAATCCAACTGTTGATGTATCACCCGTGCGGATAGAGGATCGGGAAGTGAAGCAGATTCATGGTAAAGAGATTGCCTTAGTGAAGGTAGTTTGGGGTGGACCAGTTGGTGGGAGCATGAATTGGGAGCGTGAGAAGCAGCTGAGGGAGTCGTATTCGACTATGTTTTCCTCATGTAATTTTCGTGGGCGAAAATTTCTTAAGTGGGGGAGATTTGTAACACCCTGTTTTTTTATTAGATATTTTATTATATTTTAATTATTTGAATTGTGGATTTTGATGATTTATTTTATGGTTGAGTGTTGGCGGAGTATGTATCCTTGAGTTAGGGGTATAGAGGGATGATAGAAGTAAGTAGAATAATTTAGAATTGTTTTGATAATTAAAATAATATTTATATATTTTTATTATATTAACTAGTGAAGATAGAATAATTGGGCCAAATATGAGAAATTTAGAAAGTTAGTGGGAGGAAGGAATATGAGATAATTAAGTTTGGGCCAAGTTGGTGATTTGGAAAAGTTTACCCTAAAAATAAAAAGTTAAGAGAAACCTAGGTTTAGGGAGATTTTCACAGTACGTGACATTTGAGAAAAAGTAGCAAAGAGGTAATAGGAAAGGTGATCAAGGGAAGAGAGTGAAGGTTTCAATTCAGAAATTTTGCAAGGAATTCAAGTAAGGGTGAAAACATGTTCCAATAGTAATTAGTATGGTAGAAGGGTAGAATGGAAGAACCTTTAACCTCCTTAGGGTTGGGTGTTTTGATTCATAATTTTGAATTTGGATGCTATGATGATTATTATATGATGAATTTCGTGTCCCTTATGTGCGTGTATTTTTCTATTTTTATGATTGAACATATATCCACCATTGTTGCAATTTCGAAGGTTTTAGGCGTAATCTTAAAACTGTGATTAAATGATTTAATTGTGTTAAAACTACAAATTAACTTTAGATAATTAGAGTATTGTATGAATTGTAATATTATAAATAATTGGCATTTTACGGAATCGAAATTGGAGGTCCGGAAGACCTCCAACGATGAAAAACGCAGAAAATTCTGCATTTTGTCCGTCACGACCGCGCTCAGCGCGGGAGTCTTTTTTTGTCAAAATCGTTTTGGCTATAACTTTTGATCCGTAAGTCCAAATCGAGTTTTGTTTGAAGCGTTAGATATATGAAGCAGAGGGCTATAACTTTGTTCTAGGGATAAAATTATTTTGGTGATTATTTCATAGACGTTGTTTGGGTTGAAGAAGATGAAAATTGTGTTGGAAATTTTAGAAAACAACAACTTTTTAGTAACGCCTTCGTGCACGGTTTTGATCATAACTTTCAACTCGCGAATCATTTTGGGTTGGGGTTTGAAGTATTAGAAAGCTGAATCTAAGAGATATAATATGATCGTGATAAGTGACTTAATTGAGTATTATTCATATTCCTACTGTGTTGGTGAAGTTTTGTTCATACGTTCGGTTAATGAATTGTTGACACATCTCGACGATTTTGGTCATAACTTTTATTTCGTAAATTCGATTTTGATGTCGTTTGGAGAGTTAGAAAGATAACACTCAGAACTATAATATGGTAGTGATTATTGAGAGGTTTTAATAATATTCACATGCCTACTATGTTAATAAATGTATTGGTTTATACGTTTGCTTGATGAATTGTTGCATTGTTGTAATATCATGGTGTGATAATTATGTCGTTATGTTGATGATGTTAAGATGTTGACGAGTTGCTGCTGTTTGTTAATATGATTCATGTGGTAATATGAATTGGTTGTTGCATGATGAATGATGTGATACATAAATGATGAGATGTGTGTGGGGATCCTTTAGGGGGACCTTGTTGTGTTAATGCATGTTATTTGAGAGTCATGCATCTTGGTGTACGGGCTTCGGTCCAATTTTGGTGAGCCTCGATTTTATGGTGATGAGTCGGGTGCGAGTAGCTAATTCCTATTATGGGGAATTAGTGAAGCGTTACCTATGTTGATGGTAACGGGTTTTGGTGAGCCTCGATTCCATTGTGATGGATCGGGTGCGAGTAGCTAATTCCTATTATGGGGGATTAGTGAAGTGTTACCTATGGTGATGGTAGCGATTTTGGTGTGCTCCGGTTCCAAGAGGGAATCGATCCTATGATGGGGATCATGGATTGAGATGAACCTGAGTGTTCATATTTGGTACCACATGCATGTCGAGTCGGTATTGAGTACATTGCATAAGTATTGCATTTGTTTTGGTTATTGTTGATGTGTTGTTGGATGAGATGTTGTTGCATATGATGTTAATGATAACTGAGATATGGTTTTGTATGATGTTGATGATAATTGAGATGTTGTCGTGTATGATATTGATTATGATTTGGATGTAAGAATGTGATATATTATTGTGCACGATTGTGTAGATGTTGTACTTTATTCTTCATTCTATATCGTTATTATTGAAATGAATTATCACCCCTTCTGTTTGAATGTTGCCTTTACATGGGCATCATGCAAATACTTAAGAGTAGTATTGTTGAAGTAAGTGGAAGGTAGCTCTTTGATTACTTCTTTATTTTGTCACTTTTACTAGTGTACCTTGCTCTGATCATGTAACATCGGGTTGGGTTAAACGCTTATTTTATTCCTTATTTATGATTATGTTGAAGTCATAAGACTAATTTTGCTGTTGAGAATTCTTAAGATATTGAGTTGATTGACTACAACTCTCTTATTTTGTTATTACAATTGAAGTTGAGACTAGATGTTATTACTTGCTTTATCTTTCATAATTGTGATGATAATTCCCATGCGATGATACTTTAAAATGGAAGTGAGCATGCAGTGACAAGTTATGAATGTCTTATTATGTGAATATATAATACTGATCAGATGAGCTAGATGTCATGTAAACATCATTATTACAAATGTGTGTATTGATATTTATTGTTGAAACCCGTGTTACGGAGCAGGTCATGTGTGTTATGAATGTGTGACACCCTACGTAGTTTTATTTTATATTTAATTTACGCGATAAATAATGTGTGAGGTTTAGGGTGTTACATTTGGATTCACTTAGCTAACAATTTCTCCTCCTATTTATGATGCCAAAAATGGTTTTAATGATAATTGAAACATACTAACATAGTTTAATAGAAAATAAGAATTTACATATCCTTCAACAACTTAAACTTCCTAATTTAGTGTTTGAAGCATTTGCTAATTATGTAGAGGATATTCCTAAGCAAGCTATTGTTGGTTGGTCATTTCAAAAAAGAAAGAACACATGGAGCTGAAAAATGGCCATCATGAACTTCCTTGATTGCATCTCATGTAGTTTCTCCGTTTTTTATGGTTTTATCATTGAATTATCTAATTCATTGAATTATCTAATTTGGAATTGTATATGTGAAATTCTAGTTATCAGACTTTGAATGTCACACTGGTTGTTATGACATCCAATTCTGCACAGACAGGGATTATGCAGAACTTAACAGTAAGTGCAGTAAATAACACAAGTAATTGTTTACCCAGTTCAGTCCAACATGACCTACATCTGGGGGCTACCAAGCCAGGGAGGAAATCCACTATTAGTAGTATCAATTCAAAGCTAAACTCACCCGTTTACAACTTATCACTTAATCACTACCCAATGCAATTTCAATCTTAACCTAAGATTAGAGTTCCTACTCACTCCCCCTCAATCACCTCAGTGATTACTATCTTTAAACAATATTAAAGACAAGTTGAAGTCACACTTCAAACAACTCTTGATTGTGCTTCACAGCTTTAATCAAGATACACAGCACTCACGCTTAAAAGCTTTGAGTGACACAACACTTACAACTCAATGAACACCTTATGCCAAAGCTATCATCTACTTGATAATGGCTTGGCTTACAAGATACGTCTAATACAAGACTCACAAAAATACAGCAGTGAAGTATGATGGACACACACAATCTTCACGCCTCAAAATCCCTGAAACTGAATGAAGGAACGCCTTCCTTTTATATTGCAGCATCTTGGGCTTTTGCACCTGTAATCTCCTGAATTTAAGGTCACGCGAGTTCCCATAAATTCAACATTTAGGTTACTAACAAATAGGCTATTTGTTAGGTTCATTGAATGTAGCTTGGTTGTTGGTTTCCTGGATTTTCTCTCAGTAGTTGAATCCCTGAAGAATAACCTGAGAAAAAGCTGAAACAGAAAACTGAACAACCTACAATATAGCATATGCTGTCAGGCATGAATGTCACGACATTCAGCTTGACATCAAGGTCCATATGCTGAGTCTGTTTTTCCAGAAAACAGACTGTACAATTTTGCTGACCTGTACATGATCAAAATGACCATACTACAGTAACAGCTTACATTAATAAATGTCAAAGTGTCCAACTTAACATTTACACATTTGGCCTTAAGTTAGTTCTGTTATTCACTTGAAGAACAAACTAAGTTACATGCTGAATTATAACAGGACACCACTCTGTCTAATGTTCAGTAGCTGCTGTCAATGATGAATGTCATAACATCCAGTTTGACATTCAGTCAGTAGGCCTTATGCCAGGTCTGGTCTTTCCTTGATAACCAGACTGGAAATAAATACTAAGTTCTAACAGAACACCTGCTGTTCTATTCCTTAGTATCTGTTGACAGGTATGAATGTCACAGCATCCAGTTTGACATTCAATAAATCCTGTGTTAGCTAGTCCTGCAGTAACTACAATGTAGTCACACATACATGTCATGACATCAGTCAAGACATTAGTACCCATCTAGTGTTTTACCATATAATGCAGCCAATTAAACACCTACAAACTCCCCCTTTGGCAAATTTTTGGCTAAAACACTTTGATCCCCATAACAGAGTTCATAGCAGCGGAATCACACACCTAGCAGGAATTAATACTAGCTAATACACTCAGAGTGGCAGCACACTCACACACATACAGAAGTTAAATAAAAACTTCACACACAGTAGCTGCAGGGGAGGAATCTGTCGTCCTGAGAGTCTGTTGTAGAGACCCATGAGTGTCTGTTGTAGAGACACCCACTCTGTTTGTCTGAGGGGTTACTCCCCCTTTGTGTCAAAAATGTTGCCAAAGCCAACAACATAACCAGAGACTAACGACAGAGTTACAGACTTGGTTTTACTTCACAGTTTCAACCAAGTTACCATCCACTTGATCTTGCTTCACAGTTTTGATCAAGTAATCACCCACTTTTGCTTTACAGTAGGTACCACCATATCAGATGCCATGATTTTGTTTCTGACATCCAGAACCACTCCTGCATGAACAGCATCCTTGAACTCCTGCAGGTACATTGGCCTTCTCACAGTAGGGTGTCTCCTTACCCTCTTGTATCCACCCTTGTTGCAAGTGGCATAGCTATGATCTGTTGACCAATCATGGCCTAGTCTAAATTGTTTAATAGGCAGAGATATTAAACAATTTATCCCAACCATCAGTGGTTGCTATAAGGTCTCAGAGAGACATATTCCCAGTTTGCTCCTTAAGTTTTCAAACTGAGTAGCATCCAGAGCCTTTGTAAATATGTCAGCCAGTTGAAGATCCGTGGCTACATGTTCCAAAGTAATCACCTTGTCTTCCACCAGATCTCTGATGAAGTGGTGCCTAATGTCAATATGTTTGGTCCTGCTGTGTTGGATGGGATTCTTGGAGATATTGATGGCACTGAGATTATCACAGAATAATGTCATGACATTTTGAGTGACATTGTACTCAGTGAGCATCTGTTTCATCCAAACCAGTTGGGAACAACTGCTTCCAGCAGCTATGTATTCAGCCTCTGCAGTGGACAGAGAAACACAATTCTGCTTCTTGCTGAACCAAGATATGAGGTTGTCTCCTAAGAAGAAGCATCCACCTAATGTGCTTTTTCTGTCATCAGCACTCCCAGCCCAGTCAGCATCACAATACCTAGATAGGACAGGCTCAGACCCATGTGAATACAACATCCCATAGTCACAGGTCCCATTGATGTACTTGATGATCCGTTTGACTTGATTCAAGTGGCTCACCTTAGGCTCTGCTTGATATCTGGCACACACTCCAACTGCATAAGAAATATCAGGTCTACTTGCAGTTAGGTACAGCGGACTACCTATCATGCTTCTATACAAGCATTGATCAACACTAGGCCCTCCATCATCTTTGGTCAACTTAAGATGAGTGGGAGCAGGAGTCCTCTTGTGCCTAGCATTATCCATACCAAACTTCTTAACTATGTTCTTGGCATACTTGCTTTGGGAGAGAAACATAGAGTCCTCCATTTGGTTTACTTGCATTCCAAGGAAATAGGTCAGTTCTCCCACTAGACTCATTTCAAACTCAGACTGCATCTGGTGAACAAATTTTTGAACCATTTGTTCTGACATTCCACCAAAGACTATATCATCAACATAGATTTGAGCTATCATGATTTTGCCTTCTTCATCCTTCACAAACAAGGTTTTATCTATGCCACCCTTTCTGTATCCATTTGAGGTCAGAAATTCGGTTAACCTTTCATACCATGCTCTAGGAGCTTGTTTCAACCCATACAAGGCTTTCCTCAACTTGTATACATGCTCAGGTTGGTTAGGATCACAGAACCCTTTAGGTTGTTCCACATAGACTTCCTCATTCAGGTATCCATTCAAGAATGCACTCTTCACATCCATTTGGAATAGCTTAAACTTCAGGATGCATGCTACCCCCAACAGCAATCTGATGGACTCAAGCCTAGCCACAGGAGCAAATGTCTCATCAAAATCTACCCCTTCAACCTGAGTGTATCCTTGAGCTACTAGTCTTGCTTTATTCCTAGTAATTACTCCTTTCTCATCAGATTTGTTTTTGTAGATCCACTTGGTACCAATGATGTTGGTCCCTTCAGGTCTTGGAACTAGTTCCCAGACTTCATTCCTTTTGAACTGCTCAAGTTCCTCTTGCATGGCAGTGATCCAGTATTCATCAGTCAGGGCTTCTTTCACATTCTTTGGTTCAACCTTGGATACAAAGCAGGAGTTTGAGTTTATTCCTCTTGACCTGGTAGTTACACCACTGGTGGGATCCCCTATGATAAGATCCTTAGGGTGGTCTTTCTGAATTCTGATAGATGGCACTTTGGTGGTTACATCTACTTCACATTCAGGAGGAGGTTCCTGTACTTCTTCAGACTTGACTGGACTGTCAGTTGAACTGTCAAGGAATGTTTCAACATCCTCCATGACATCGGTTCCTTCCTCTTTGTCGTCCACAATGACATTTATGGATTCCATCAGGACATTGGTCCTGTAGTTGAACACTCTGTAGGCTCTGCTGTTAGTGGAGTATCCCAGAAATATACCTTCATCACTTTTGGGATCTAGCTTCCTTCTCTGTTCACGATCTGTGAGAATGTAGCATTTACTTCCAAAGATATGAAAGTACTTCACAGTGGGTTTTCTGCCTTTCCATATTTCATATAGAGTGGAGGAGGTTCCTTTTCTCAAGGTGACTCTGTTGTGAACATAACATGCGGTATTCATTGCTTCCGCCCAGAAGTGCATGGGGAGCTTCTTTGCATGAATCATTGCTCTGGAAGATTCTTGAATAGTTCTATTTTTTCTTTCAACTATTCCATTCTGCTGAGGAGTTATAGGGGAGGAGAACTCATGACTTATTCCTTCAGACGAGCAAAACTCATCAAACTTGGAATTCTTGAACTCCGTACCATGATCACTTCTAATCCGGACCACACAACTGTCCTTTTCCCTTTGAAGTCTTATGCACAGGTCTTTGAAGACATCAAATGTATCTGACTTCTCTCTGATGAAGCTTATCCACGTGTATCTGGAATGGTCATCCACCACCACGTATGCATATTTCTTCCCACCCAGACTTTCAACCTGCATAGGTCCCATTAGGTCCATGTGCAATAGTTCCAGAACTCTGGAGGTTGTGGGATGTCCCAGCTTCGGATGTGACATCTTGGTTTGCTTGCCCACCTGGCATTCTCCACAGACTCTTCCTTCATCAATCAGAAGCTTTGGAATTCCTCTGACCGCTTCCTTGGATATAATCTTCTTCATTCCCCGTAAGTGGAGATGTCCAAGACGTCTATGCCACAGCTTCACATCCTGTTCTTCCTTGGCTGAGGAGCATGTTGTGGAAAAGTTAGAGACTTCAGGTTCCCACAGGTAGCAGTTATCTTTGGACCTGGTTCCTCTCATAACTTCCTGATTGTCACCATTTGTCACAATGCATAGTTCCTTAGTAAACTGAACATGAAACCCTTGATCACACAGCTGACTTATGCTGATGAGGTTTGCAGTTAGTCCTCTTACTAACAGCACATTATTCAGTTTTGGCACTCCAGAACAGTCCAGTTTGCCCACACCTTTTATTTTTCCTTTGGCACCATCACCAAAGGTCACATAGCTGGTAGTGTGAGGTTGAACATCTACCAGTAGATTTTCCATACCAGTCATATGTCTTGAGCATCCACTGTCAAAGTACCAGTCTTCTCTGGTAGAAGCCCTTAGAGCAGTGTGTGCTATCCTAGCATACCATTGTTGCTTTTTCATGGGAACAAAGCGCTTATGTGTTTTATGCTTAGGCTTAACATGCAAGGCTTGGTTAGGGAAACCATGAATCCAGTAGCAGAAGGCTTTTATATGCCCAAGCCTACCACAGTGGTGACACCTCCACTCCTGGTATTTCCTCTTCTGATGATCATTCATCCTAGTTCCTCGATGTTGAGACATTGGCTTTGACTTCCGCTTGAACTTCTGAACTTTAGCCTTTGGGCGTTTATGTTCAGTTGAGGATCTTTTCCCAAATCCAAGGCCAGATTTGGTTCCAGACTGCTGTCCCACCTTTAGAATCTCTTCCAAGGTGTCAGTTCCCTTATTCATCATTCTGATGGATTTAGTCATCTGATTCAGCTTGGAGGTCAGCAGGGTTATCTCACCATTTAGACCCTCTATGACAGACAGTTGCTTCTGTCTCTCATCTTCCAGTTCCTTGATGAGTTTCTTTTGCTTTTCTCCTTGTGCACGCACTTCTGCACTGGTGGAACACAACTTCTTATAGGCTGCTGCAAGTTCATCAAAGGTCAGTTCATCTGCACTTGAGTCATCTTCAGAGGCACAAACACTGGTTAGTGCAGTGACATGTTTGGCAGATTCTCCTTCAGATTCACTTTCAGAGTCTCCTTCAGACCATGTGATAGCTAACCCCTTATTTTGCAATTTGAGGTAAGTAGGGCATTCAGCTCTGACGTGTCCATACCCTTCACAACCATGACACTGGATTCCCTTGCCATGATTGAACTTCTCATCAGAAGTTGATCTTTTCTTAATGTCAGACGGGATGTTCTTGACATTGGGTATACCTCTTTGATCAATCTTCTTCACGAACTTGTTGAACTGTCTCCCAAGCATGGCTAAGGCTTCTGATATACTTTCATCACCTCCAGTATATCCTGCTTCTGACTCCTCTTCAGCATTAGATACAAAAGCTATGCTTTTGCTCTTCTTCTCAGCATACTCACCCAAGCCCATTTCAAAGGTTTGGAGGGAACCAATGAGCTCATCCACCTTCATGTTGTAGATGTCTTGCGCCTCCTCTATGGCTGTGACCTTCATAGCAAATCTCTTAGGCAAGGACCTGAGAATCTTTCTTACAAGTTTCTCTTCAGCCATTTTCTCACCTAGTCCACCAGAGGTGTTTGCAATTTCAAGAATATTCATGTGAAAGTCATGAATAGTCTCATCCTCTTTCATCCTCAGATTTTCAAACTTGGTGGTCAGCATCTGAAGTTTGGACATCTTCACCTTGGAAGTACCTTCATGAGTTACCTTGAGGGTATCCCAAACTTCCTTAGCTAGTTCACAGTGGTGTACCAGCCTGAAGATGTTCTTGCTGATTCCATTGAACAATGCATTCAAGGCCTTGGAATTTCCAAGAGCTAATGCCTCTTGCTCCTTGTCCCACTCTTCTTTAGGAATCTGCACACTGACTCCATCTTCACCTGTCCTCATTGGATGTTCCCATCCTTTGTTGACAGCTCTCCAGACTTTGCTGTCTAGAGACCTTAAGAAGGCTATCATACGAGGCTTCCAGTCATCATAATTAGAGCCATCCAACATGGGTGGTCTGTTTGAGTGTCCTAAATCCTTGTCCATGGTACTAGAAAGTAACTTCCCTAGATCTCACCCAGAAATTCACAGGCAGGGTGCCTGCTCTGATGCCAATTTAAATTCTAGTTATCAGACTTTGAATGTCACACTGGTTGTTATGACATCCAATTCTGCACAGACAGGGATTATGCAGAACTTAATAGTAAGTGCAGTAAATAACACAAGTAATTGTTTACCCAGTTCAGTCCAACATGACCTACATCTGGGGGCTACCAAGCCAGGGAGGAAATCCACTATTAGTAGTATCAATTCAAAGCTAAACTCACCCGTTTACAACTTATCACTTAATCACTACCCAATGCAATTTCAATCTTAACCTAAGATCAGAGTTCCTACTCACTCCCCCTCAATCACCTCAGTGATTACTATCTTTAAACAATATTAAAGACAAGTTGAAGTCACACTTCAAACAACTCTTGATTGTGCTTCACAGCTTTAATCAAGATACACAGCACTCACGCTTAAAAGCTTTGAGTGACACAACACTTACAACTCAATGAACACCCTATGCCAAAGCTATCATCTACTTGATAATGGCTTGGCTTACAAGATACGTCTAATACAAGACTCACAAAAATACAGCAGTGAAGTATGATGGACACACACAATCTTCACGCCTCAAAATCCCTGAAACTGAATGAAGGAACGCCTTTCTTTTATATTGCAGCATCTTGGGCTTTTGCACCTGTAATCTCCTGAATTTAAGGTCACGCGAGTTCCCATAAATTCAACATTTAGGTTACTAACAAATAGGCTATTTGTTAGGTTCATTGAATGTAGCTTGGTTGTTGGTTTCCTGGATTTTCTCTCAGTAGTTGAATCCCTGAAGAATAGCCTGAGAAAAAGCTGAAACAGAAAACTGAACAACCTACAATATAGCATATGCTGTCAGGCATGAATGTCACGACATTCAGCTTGACATCAAGGTCCATATGCTGAGTCTGTTTTTCCAGAAAACAGACTGTACAATTTTGCTGACCTGTACATGATCAAAATGACCATACTACAGTAACAGCTTACATTAATAAATGTCAAAGTGTCCAACTTAACATTTACACATTTGGCCTTAAGTTAGTTCTGTTATTCTCTTGAAGAACAAACTAAGTTACATGCTGAATTATAACAGGACACCACTCTGTCTAATGTTTAGTAGCTGCTGTCAATGATGAATGTCATAACATCCAATTTGACATTCAGTCAGTAGGCCTTATGCCAGGTCTGGTCTTTCCTTGATAACCAGACTGGAAATAAATACTAAGTTCTAACAGAACACCTGCTGTTCTATTCCTTAGTATCTGTTGACAGGTATGAATGTCACAACATCCAGTTTGACATTCAATAAATCCTGTGTTAGCTAGTCCTGCAGTAACTACAATGTAGTCACACATACATGTCATGACATCAGTCAAGACATTAGTACCCATCTAGTGTTTTACCATATAATGCAGTCAATTAAACACCTACAAGATGTGCTGGTGGATGCCTCTTTCCTAGACATGTTCATGATATAACTTGTATTCAAAACTTGAATTTTCTTGCTTTATTAAAATCTCACATTAGTGGAGTAAGTGCATAAAAGTTTCTGAAACTTTTTATTTTTGACAGTGTTGTTAAAGTTAAGGCTTTACATTTTTCCACTGACATCTATTATCTTAAAACATAAAAATTATTTCTATTAATGTCATTTCAATTCCAACGCAATGTGTGAGCTTTAAAGTCCCTTACCTCTCAAAATTACTTAGATCTTAACAGTGGTTTATGGAAGTCGAAAGACCTTAATCTCTAAGAATCTATGGGCTGAGTTTGAAAACATGCATACTTCTCATAACCCTCCTGGGTGTTTAGCCACTAAATTTAAGACATAAAAAACAAAAGTTTCTTATATAATTACATCAAAGACAGTGAAATTTTCTCATTGTCTCAACGAGTATAGCTTATTTGATTTAGGAGCTAAAACTCTGGATAAAACTCTTTGTAATACTTCTTGACAATCTTTGTTTCTTAATTGTACCATTAAATTTTTTTATTTTTTCACTTCAAACCAAACCATTGTAGCATTTAATTTAGGGCTGCCTTAAGCAATCCATATAACACCCTGATTTAATTAATCACTCATTTATTTATTTATTTGATTTAATTGTTTAAATTATTTAAATAATTATTTTATGTGATTTATGACGTGTTTGGTCGGTGTCAACATTTGTGGTAATTTGTGTTGATTTAATTAGTTTTGGTGTGAAATAATTAAATTAATAGAAATTAGTAGAATACGAGGAGTTGAGTTATTTTGTGAATTAAGGGAATTATATGGTGAGTGGAGAGAAGTTAAATTTTAGTTGGACAAAAACTGAATTATGAGAATTTAATTAGAATATTATATATTCAGAAAATTAGAGAAAATAAGGGTGATTGAGATTTTTGATAGTGTGAAAAAGAAGATAATAAAGAGGAAGGGGGGAGCTAGGGCTTTTTGGAGAGAAGACCATAGAAGATTATTAGATTGCTTTTGCTGGACTCTCAAGGTAATGGGGGATTATTCATCTAAAGATGTCTTAATCATGAAAGGGAATAGAGGTTTCCCTTAACCTCCAATAAGATTTTCTTCCTTTTTCTTTTGATTGGTTGTTTGATGAATTTCATGAATCTGATGTTGTGTTATGCAATGAATTGATTTAAATCCGTGCTTTGTGAATATGGTGACTGTTGATTGTGTTAAATTGTTCACAAGCATGGTGTTTGATTTGATATTGAGGGTTTTATAACCTGGACATAATTCTGAATTTTTGTGATTAATTGATGGAATACATGATTAATTTGTGTAGTGGGATGTGTTTAATGGCATGTAATTGATGTATGTTGTTAGGTTCATGTTATGAGATGCTTGGACATGTTTGAACATGATTGGGTATGGTTTAGAATGGATAGAGGATGAAGAAGACAGGCTAAACATGGAATTTCTGGAAAAATTCCAAACAACGATCGATTGGTTCCCTTGGAACAATCGGTTGGTTCACTTGTTACAACTATAATTTCTGGGACCGAAAGCTTGGACCAATCGATTGGTTCAAGCATGTAATTGATTGGCTCCTTTTAAAATTGGGATTTTTTACCAGAATAGTGAACAATCGATTGTAGGGATGACAATGGGTAGAGTTTGGATAGGGTACTATAGTACTGGTCCCCATACCCGCGGTTGGAAAAAATTCTCGTACCCGAGCCCATACCCACTTGGGTACCAACATTGACACTCGTACATATACCCTATGGGTATGTAAGTGCCCTTACATGTGCCCCTTACCCGCATTTTTAATAAACATTAAATATAACAAATATAAAATATCATATTATTTTAAGTTTTTAATAATATTAAAAAGTTTTTAAATAAATTATTGTTGAATTATGAAATAAATGATCACTTATATTAAATATGTAATAGTTAAAAAATTGATAAATTTTTAAAAATTGCTAGATATTTATTTTTATATAATAATATAAATTAAAATTTATAAATATATATTTTACGGGTATGGTGCGGAGTGGGTACTAAGGTGTCCGTACCCGCATCCATCCCCGCTTATTTAAGTGGATAATTACCCGAGCTCGTGCATGTACTCATTTTTACGGGTTTTTACAACTACTCGTTGTGGATATTTTTGTAGGTACCCACTTGGGATGGGTCAAATTATCATCCCTAATCGATTGGTTACCTAGTGTAATCGATTGATCCCCTTTGAAATGGGAAAAATCAGTGAAACAGGGAGTCGAGAACAATATATTGGTTCTTGGGTGTAATAGATTGGTTCACTTATTGTTTTCGCCATAACTTGAGTTTCGTGACTCGGATTAAGGCGCGGTTTGAATTGTTAGAAAGCTAACACATATAGCTGCATTATGGTGGTGGCTTTTGAGATGAATTAACATGTTTGGATGATGTGTGGATGTATTCTAAATATGTGAATGTATGAATAGTCATGCAAATTATTGTACATGCTTAATGATGAATCAATGTTAAGATGATTTAATATGATTGAGTGTTATGTGGATATGTATTTAACATGGTGTTGATGTTGTGTAATGAAAGTTTAATTATGTGATTTATTGTACCTACTTGCAGACAATTGATGAGATAAGAAGTTTGAGTGAGAACTATCGGTGGTGCATTGAATGCATGATCGTTTATAGTCAGAGTGGAGACGTACTCGTTGTTATTTTAGTTTTGTTGTTGTATGATCGTTTACAGTCAGAATGGGGATGTATTCATTATTATGTTGTTGTGGTTGTGTGATTGTTTATAGCCAGGGTAGGCCTTCTATTTTGAGCCTTAAAAATCGATTATTTGAGGTGCCTAATTGTTTATTCCATTAATTGGGCTCATAGATTGTTTCCTTTTTAGCCAAATTTTCTCCTATATAAAGGAGGCATATCCTCATTCGAAATCATAACAGAGTTCTGATTTTTCCTATTTCTTAAAATTTTATTACTCTCTTATCTCTCTTCAAATGTTTTCTTTCACCAAAGTTGCCTTAGTGTCTTGTGAGTGAAAACTACTTGTAAGGAAGGTGTTGTACTTGTGTCGTGCCGCTGTTTTATTTCAAGAGGGTGATACTATTAAAAAATCGAGTTTGGTTCTTGAGATCAACCATTTTAAATTAATCTCAAATTTTAAATACAATGAATCCTCTCTCCCCCCTCTTGTGTTTGGAGTCACTTATCTAACAATATTATTCTCGTCAAACTGGCTCTCCCTCAAACCTTTTAGATATTTATTCTTGATATCTAAAGCCACAGGATGTACTGGTGGGCACCTAAGAGAAATTTTTCCAACACCAGTCCTTCTATAATAATCTCCCATAGTCCACTTAAGTGGATCGTTAGCCATATTTACTTCTTCTTGATTAGGATTATTTTCTAAAGGTATGGGTGTTAACTCTTATCTCTATGCCGCTACTACAAACCGTGCTAGTTTGGTTGCTTTCCAGATAACTTTTGTCGTCTTCTCAATCTCTGAATCAAATAGCAATCTACTAGATTTTCACCTTGCATTCACAATCAGAAAGAAAAACACCTCAATAGTATTTTACAATTTGAAAATAACACAATAAGCACAACTCTTTTTAAATTTTAATTGAAATTTTAAAAAAAGATAAATTATTACAAAAAAATAAGATAAAATACTCACAAAATCTAAGTACAATTTAATTTCCTTATTAAAATTAATCAACAATCCCCGACAAAGGCGCCAAACTTTCTCTAGAATTCGAGATTCCACTTCCTAACCTTCATATTCACTTAACTATCATCATCCTAAACCTTACTCACATCAACAATACCTGACAATTGTGAAAAAACTTGATGGATGATTTAGAAAGTGTACTAAATCGTCCTTAATTAATAATAAATTAAAATTTTGTATGCACGGGGAATTATGACCAATTTCTTATCTCATAACCCTCTCATTAATTACAACCCCCTAATGTCTTAGGTGAGCTCAAAATCAAAAAAGTTTTACTGAACGTTAATTCCTATATCACAATCGAATAACTCAATATGTCTAAAGTAATTATTGATCAAGCAGTTAAATTATATCGAGTTTCAAAATTTGAGGTTAATAATCAACTTCTACTTTGATTCAATCCACACATTCGTCAACATATAAACGTCTTTAAATACAAAATTAACTGAATAATACTAGGATTACATTTTCAATAAATAGTACTCAACAATTACATGATGTGAATAATGTTAGAACAAGATTTGGTTCTACATCTATACCTTGAGTTTTGATGATAACAATGTTGTATTTAAGTGAGAACAATTTTGGTACCCTAATGGTTTGTTATTGTGTAGCTTTAACAGCCAGTTCTGATTCTGAGTTTATGACGTGCAACGTCATTATTTTTTGAACATTGTGTTCCAATTCCGCTCCTGCACTAATCATGAGAAGTTTTGAAAGATGTTCAAGTTGTTGTTGTGATAATACTTTTGCTTCTATTTTTATTCACTCCTGGGAAGTTTCTGAGGGGACGATATATTATTGTTGCAACGTTTTCTCGGTTTGTGCTTCTGGACGTGACTCTGATTATCAAGCTTCTGAAGAATGGCAAGCTTATGAAGTTGTGTTACTTAGTTGAAGATCTCAAGCCATACGTCGAGGTTATCAAGGTTCTGACTGAAGATTCTGAAGATTATGAATATATTGAAGATCTTAAGCCAAATTGCTGATGCTGTCAAGGTTCTGACTGAAGATTCTGAAGTTTCTGAAGTTTCTGAACCCAACTGTATGTTTCTTCATTTCATGCTTCAACAAATTTCATCAGAAGCCAATAAATTTTAATATAAGATCAAAATGGATATGTTATCAAATAATATATGGTACACAATCAAATATTCCTTCCACTATCTGATATCATGGGAAAAGGACGGTACTACACTTGTCACTGAAATTATGGGCGAAAGACGGTACTATGTGTCTTTCCTTTCACCAATCCAACAGTGGACAACCGCTCTATTGGCATCTCCATTTTTCCTTCCAACGATCTCTTTTATTATTCTATATAAGTGAGACTTGGAGACTTGAAGAAATGTCGCTGCTGCTATCTGAGACAAACTATAATATTTGACAAGTTTGTTTCTTTGTGGAAAGGTGTCATTTTTGTAGACAGTTTTCTTTAAGTGTTTTAATGATCATTTGTGTAAAATATTCTCGTGTAGAAGCATCTTGTAAACACAAAACTTTAATTCAAATTAGTTGTTTGTGATTCCTTAAGAAGACTAGGGTATAGTCGGATCATTGAGAATACAAAGAAAGTTGTTCTTTGTGATTCCTTAAGGAAACTAGGGTATAGTCGGATGTTTGAGAAGACAAATAAGGTTATTCTTTATGATTATTCTAATCAATTGACTATAATGGATTAAGTCCTTATGTATAAGGCAAAATCACCTTGGCGGGTGGACTAAAGTAACTTTGAGTTTCAAGTAAACCAGGATAAAAATACTTGTGTTCTTATCTCTTTGTTATTAACATTTGAGTGGTGTTCTTGAGTTGGTAAAAATCTTTTGTTTTAAAACCAAATTCAAACCCCCATTTCTTGTGTTTTTCACACCTTCAATTGGCACCAGAGATCCGGTTCTGATTGTGATAAAAGATTTATTAACACTTCATTGTGTTTAGTACCGATCCAATTTATGTGAGAAACAATGGTCGTTGCTAACGCAGCTAACGTTGTTAACAACAATGAGAAAGATCACTACAATGCTTAACCACCAATCTTTGATGGTGAGAAATTTGATTACTGGAAAGATAGAATCAAAAGTTTATTTCTTGGATACAATGTTAATCTATGGGGTCTTGTAGTTGATGACTACGTTCACCCAGTTAATGCTGAAGGAAATAATATAGCAAGAAGTGCTATGATAGATCAACAAAAGAAGGATTTCAAAAATCATCATAAGGCTAGAACTATATTGCTAATTGTTATCTCTTATACTTAGTATGAGAAGATAACAAATAAAGATTATGCCAAATCCATATTTGACTCTCTGAGGATGACTCATGAGGGGAATGCTCAAGTAAATAAGACAAAGGCTTTGGCCTTAATCCAGAAGTACGAGGCATTCAGAATGGAAGATGATGAAACTGTTGAGACTATGTTCTCAAGATTTCAGATGCTTGTTACGGGATTGAAAGTTATGGACAAAGGATACTCTACAGTTGATCATGTCAAGAAAATCATCAAAAGTTTCCCAAAAAAAATGGATACATATGGTAACTGCCTTAAAATTGGAAAAAGACTTGGACAACATTAGTCTTGAAGAACTTGTTAGTTCTTTAATAAGCCATGAGATAAAACTCGAATAAGATGAACCTCAAAAGCGAGGTGAATCTGTTGCTTTGAAGTCTAAGCCTGAGAAGACAATGGCTTATCAAGCTGAGGAAGAATCATAAGATTCTGATTAAGACTCAGAAGATGATGATGAGTTGTCTTTAATCTCCAAGAAGGTCAACAGACTCTAGAGACAGAGGCAGAATGGGCAAGGGAAGTTCAGAGGAGCTAGATGGACTACTAGTTTTTTTTATTCTTCGTCTGGATAGAGGAAGCAAGGTTCTGGTAAAGAGATTATCAACTTTTAGTGCAAGGAGCCAGGCCACTATAAGAATGAGTGTCATAAGCTGAAAAAGGACATAATGCCTAAGAAGAAGTTTTCTAAAGGCAAGAAGGGGTTGATGGCTACATGGGATGACTTAGAATCTGAAGAAGAAGATTCTGACGAAGAATAAGCAAACGTTGGATTGATGGCAACTACAGTTGATCCAGAAGGTTCTGAAGAACCAGAAGACAAGGTGTTGTCAAAATCATTATCAGACTCTGATTCTAAAGAGGTATTTTTTGAACTATCTCATTCTTATTTAGAATCATATCTCTCTGAAATACTGGAAAAGTACCAGAGTCTTCAGAGTAGGTACAAGGACCTTAAACAAGTCCAAGTGGTTGCTTCTGAAACTCGCAATGAGCTTGATAAAGATATTTATTCTCTAAATGAAAAAAAAATCTTTAGAAAGTAACAAATCTACTTTGAAAAGTAAAATTTCAAAACTAGAGGAAGAAATAGTCTCAGAAGGTTCTAGTATTGTTTGTGTCATTAGATATGACAGAGCATTCCAGTACTTTCTGGCTAAAAGCATAAATAGAAGCAAAACGACTTCTTTTTTCTATGGTGTTAGCGAAAATGGTAAAAAGGTTTAGGTTTTACAGAAACTATAAAACCTGACGAAAGTCAGAAGGTAAAACCAAAACCTCTCTATGTGCATTTCGTGCATGCTGGCACTGAGATTGATATTTCGGCATAGACACCGAAACATACAAAGCATAAGAACTCAGTTCTTAAACCTAAGTATCATGCAAAAATTCCCCGTGATTATCCTTCTACATAAGGACCCAAAGTTGTAAGAAACTTTGGGAAAACTAACAAAAGAGGACCCAAAAAGTGGGTACCTAAGGATAAAATAATTAATGATGCAGACATCCTTAACAGCTCAATTGAAACACCAATCATGGTACATGGACAGTCGATGCTCGCGACATATGACAGACAAAAGGTCTATGTTCCGAGATTTGGAACTTAAGCCCGGAGGCTGTTAGGGACCAATTAGTACTACTTTTTATACCATTTTATTGGTCCCTTTTACCAAGTTTTGATGTAATTACACACTTTTATCTTCACTATTTTGTATAAATGCAATTAGGTTTAGTTTATTTTGTTTTGAATAGTTATTTCACATTTTATGTTAGTTTTGTAGAATTGTGGATAAGCAAGACCTTGGATTGCAACAATACATTTTGGAGGAAGCTTGCCAAACAAGGAAGCTGGAGAAGCAAGAGTTCGCGCCGCGAACTTCCTTCGCGCCGCGAAGGCTGCGAATCCAGCAAGCTGACCAAGGGTCAAAAGTGCTGCTGTGCAGGAAAAGTTAATTGCCATTTTGATGTCTGCCTGGGAATTGCTTTTCTGCATGAGATGACAAAGTCCAATTAGGGAAATGTCAACCTTTTTGGTAGAGACAAAATAGTTTAACCTAGGGCATTGAAACATTATTCATTATCATTGACACATTGTTCTTGAGAGTTTTTTTTTTTGTAAGAGAGAAAAACAGAGTTTTTCTTATTGAACTTTCTGCTTTGTAACAATGGTGATGAGGAGCTAAACTCCCTTTTGTCAAGATTGGAGGTAGTAGCTATTCTCATCTGTTTATGTATTCACTTTGATTTATATATGAGATAAAGATTGTTGATGTATTGAATACTGTTTTTGCTTTAAGTTGAAAACCATATTTGAGTAGTTGTCGAGAGAGATTACTCGAGTTTAGACATAAAACAGATTTTCAAGTAGTGAATAAGTTGTAGAGATAGATTTATTCATTACTATTCTTTGATATTGAACATTAAAGATTGCTATATTGATAGTTAGGTGGAGAGATCGTCTAAGGATCAATATAGTGATTATCACGATATCATTTAGACATAAATGACTTTGAGAGGATATTTGAACATCATCAATAATCTTGAATCTATTTATTTATCATAGGGAATCATAGACATTTGAAATAGTGAACTCCAATCTTGCCAAGCCTTTATATTTGACTAAAACCATTTCATAGTTTTTGTTAACATTTATTAACAAGATATTTTTCCAAACAAAACAACCCAGTTACTTTCTAAACTTATAGCATTTGAATTATAGAACGGCGGTAATATTACCCAATCTCTGTGGATACGATACAAAAATATTTTCCGAAGATATACTATTCAACAAATTGGCGCCGTTGCCGGGGATTGGTGTCGATATTACAAGCATTGCAATAATTCTTTGTTTTAAGTTGTGTTACATTTATTACTATCCCTCTTTTGTTTCACTTGGTTTGTTAGTTTTGTAGATTCTAGTGCATGCGAGGAAAAGCAACCGAGGAGCAACTTCAATTCGATCCTGAAATTGAAAGAACACTTCGGAAGCTCAATAGCAAAACACGAAGAAGAAGGAAACTAGCCGAAGAGAGGAACCGGAGAGAAGAAGCATCTACTTCCGCACTTGTTCCAATCGAAGAAGTGGTTGTAGAGGCTTGTGAAGGAAACATGGCGGAGGATAATCGTACTGAAATGTCCGCTAATAGTCCAAGAAGGAATGCTCAATTTGCCCGTGGAGGAAGAAATACGGAGATGAAGACCGGAATCCTCCAACTTCTCTATGCAACTCCATTCACCGGAATGGATCACGAAGATCCGTATACCCATCTCATCAAATTCTATGAGATTGCGGGTTCTACGGGAATAGACGAAGCGGGTGAAGAAACATTATTCAAGAGGATGTTCCCACACTCCTTAGTGGGAAAGGCAAAAGAGTGGTACCTTGATCAAGAATCAAGAGTGATGACGAATTGGAATTTGTTAGAAGAAAAGTTCTTAGAAAGATACTTCCCTCAATCCCGATTCATGGAAGCCAAAACGGCTATTGCGGTATTCACTCAAGGAGGCAATGAATCTCTAAATGAAGCTTGGGAGAGATTCAAATCAATGTTGAGGAAATGTAAGGGACATGGTTTTGATGAGCTCACTCAAATTCATATTTTTTTGAATGGTCTCCAGTCAACTCATAAGACACTTCTGGATGCCACCGCGGGTGGGTCGCTTATATCAAAAACTGCGGAAGAAGCTAAAGTCATTATTGAACGGATGGCCCGCAATGATCATCAAGGTCAACATGATCGTAGCCCTTCACAACGTAAGCCTGGAGTTTTAGAGTTGAATACCAATGATGCCATCCTTGCTCAAAACAAGCTACTCTCTCAACAAGTGGAGCTTCTTACTCAACAAATGGCCAAGCTTCCACAGCAAATAAAAGAGATTCAAGGGTTTCAAGTTCAGCATCAAGTAGCATGTTGCGAGTTATGTCAAGGAGATCATCCTACTGGTTTTTGTCCTCCACCCCAAGAAGAAGTGAGTTATGTGAATAATCAAAATCAGGGATATCAAAGACAACAGCCTAACAATCAAGGCTATCAACCAAGAAACAATCAAGGCTACCAACCGTCAAGGTTCAACAATCAGAATTATCAGCAGCAAAGCCCTTACCAACAGCCAAACTCTCAAGGTCAGCAGTCGCAAGGAGGAAATTCCAAGCTAGAAGACACTCTTCAACAATTCATGCAAGCTTCCATGGAAAATCAGAAGAGTAACGAGGCGGCAATTAAAAATCTGGAAAATCAAGTAGGCCAACTCGCGAAGCAACTGTCGGAACAAAACGCAGGGCCTTCTTTCTCTGCTAACACTCAACCAAACCCAAAGGAGCATTGCAAAGCAGTCGTCACAAGGAGCGGTAAAGCGTTGGTAAGTGAAAAAGGTGAAGAAATTGTAGAAGAGAACACCACTGATGGGATTCTGGAAGAAACAGATACAGTTGGTGAAAGGAAAAATGATTCTGGAAATGCTCAGTTCGCGCCGCGAACCACCTTCGCGCCGCGAAAAGAGCAGGTTTTGCCCACTGCTGTGCAGACTGATTTAGAAGGGAAAAAAGATGCTGAATCAAAGAGAAAGAAGAAATCTGAGAAGGGAGTGAGCGTCATTCCAACTCAACATCTACCCTATCCACATGCTCCATCAAGGAAAGACAATGCTAGGCACTATGCACGGTTCATGGACATCTTCAAACAACTCCAAATCAACATTCCATTTGCTGATGCATTGGAACAAATGCCACGGTATGCTAAATTTATGAAGGACATTCTTACCAAGAAAAGGCGACACGTGGAAGATGAGACCATAATTCTTGATGCACGGTGTAGCGCCATCATCCAGAAGACTTTACCAAGGAAGGAGTCCGACCCGGGCCGGGTTGTTCTACCGGTAACCATTGGAAGCACATACGTTGGGAATGGTTTGATAGATTTGGGCTCTAGTATAAATTTAATCCCCCTTTCCATTGTCAAACGATTGGGAAATGTGGAGATTAAATCAACAAGAATGACCCTACAACTAGCAGACAAGTCTACAACCTCACCATACGGAATCGCTCAAGACATGCTCGTGAAAGTGGATAAATTTTTGTTTCCGGTGGACTTTGTAATAGTGGAGATGGATGAGGACCGCGATGTACCCCTAATTCTTGGAAGACCTTTTATGAAGACAGCTCGGATGATGATCGACATAGATGATGGGCTAATGAAGGTGAGAGTGCAAGATGAAGAGGTGACCTTTAACCTTTTCGAAGCAATGAAACATCCAACCGACAAGCATGATTCTTTTAGAATCGATGCAAGTGAAGAGGAAGTAGTGCAGGTCGTGAATCAAATCCATATTTCTAATCCTTTGGAAAGATCCCTTATCGGAGCATACAATGTGTTAACCGACAATGAGGAACGAGAGATCGAAGCGATGTTGCACGAGCTAGAATCTTGTGGTGAGTTGGCCTATCAAGAAGAATTAGTGGAAGATTTGGATGCAAAGAAAGAAACTGAAGAGCAAAAATTAGAATTGAAAATGCTTCCGTCACACTTGAAGTATGTGTTTCTTGGAGATGAGTATACTAAACCAGTGATTATAAGCAACACATTGTCCACGCAAGAGGAAGATAAGTTGATTCAAGTTTTGAAAAAAAACCAAGGTGCGATAGGGTGGGTGTTATCCGATTTGAAGGGTATTAGTCCGGCCTATTGCATGCACAAGATAATGATGGAGGAAAATTTCAAACCTGTTGCGCAACCTCAGAGGCGTCTGAACCCATCAATGAAATAGGTGGTTCGTAAAGAAGTTGTCAAACTTTTAGAGGCCGGAATGATTTATCCTATATCTGATAGTGCATGGGTGAGTCCGGTACAAGTGGTCCCCAAGAAAGGCGGAATGACGGTGATTAAAAACGATAAAAATGAGTTGATTCTGACGAGAACAGTGACAGGGTGGAGGATGTGCATCGACTATAGAAGGTTGAACCAAGCCACAAGGAAAGATCATTTCCCACTACCTTTCATGGACCAAATGTTGGAGCGGCTCGCCGGCAAAAATTTCTACTGCTTCTTGGATGGATATTCGGGGTATAATCAAATTTCAGTAAATCCGGCAGACCATGAGAAAACAACATTTACATGTCCTTTTGGCATCTTTGCTTACCGAAGAATGCCTTTTGGACTATGTAACGCACCAGCCACATTTCAACGGTGTATGCAAGCCATCTTTTCAGACTTGATAGAAGAATGCATTGAGGTGTTCATGGACGATTTTTCTGTTTATGGATCATCTTTTGAAATGTGCTTAAAGCACCTTGATGTGGTTCTGAGGAGATGCGTGGAGACCAACCTAGTGCTCAACTGGGAAAAATGTAATTTCATGGTCACTGAGGGTATAGTACTTGGTCACAAGATTTCTTCTGAAGGGCTAGAGGTGGACAAGGCCAAGGTGGAGGTTATTGAAAAACTGCCACCTCCAACAAATATTAAAGGAATAAGAAGCTTTCTAGGACATGCCGGTTTCTACCGGAGATTCATACAAGACTTCTCAAAGATCGCAAAGCCATTGAGTAATTTGCTCAACAAAGGTACGCCTTTTCTTTTTGATGAGTCATGTCTTAAAGCTTTCTTAGATTTGAAAGAAAAGTTGATCACCGCACCAATAATCGTAGCACCAAACTAGAACCTTGATTTTGAACTCATGTGTGATGCTAGCGATTATGCAGTGGGTGCGGTGTTAGGACAAAGAAGCGATAAAGTTTTCCATGCCATACACTATGCTAGTAAGGTGTTGAATGACGCGCAAGTTAATTATGCAACAACTGAAAAAGAATTACTAGCCATAGTATATGCACTGGAAAAATTTAGAGCTTATTTGATTGGTTCAAGAGTTGTAATCTACACTGACCACTCTGCGATAAAATATCTGCTTACCAAGCCGGATTCAAAACAAAGGCTTATTCGCTGGATCCTTTTACTACAAGAGTTTGATCTAGAGATTCGGGATAAAAAAGGTTCCGAGAACTTGGTAGCAGATTATTTGTCTCGATTGGTCAATGTAGAAATTACAAACAAAGAAGAAGAGGTGAGAGAAGAATTTCCAGATGAAAAACTCTATGCGATTCAAGTGAGGCCTTGGTTTGCTGATTTTGCTAACTACAAAGCAACTGGTTTAACACCGGAAGACCTCACTTGCAATCAAAGAAGGAAATTCTTAGCTGATGCAAAATATTATGTCTGGGATGACCCTTACCTTTTTAAAGTAGGGGCAGACAATATTTTGAGAAGGTGTGTAACAATGGAGGAATCAAGAGACATTCTGTGGCACTGTCACAACTCTCCGTATGGAGGTCACTATAGTGGTTTGAGAACAGCCACTAAAGTACTCCAATCGGGTTTTTATTGGCCATCTTTATTCAAAGATGCGCACGAACATGCGAAGAGTTGTGATGCATGCCAACGGAGTGGTGGAATAGGAAAACGGGATGAAATGCCTCTAACCAACATGCTAGAAGTAGAAGTTTTTGATTGTTGGGGTATTGATTTCGTTGGTCCATTCCCCTCTTCTTTCTCAAATGAGTACATCTTAGTAGCTGTCGATTATGTTTCGAAGTGGGTGGAAGCAATTGCCTCACCCAAGGCCGATGCCAAAACTGTGATCAAATTTTTAAAGAAGAACATATTCTCACGTTTTGGTGTGCCTCGAGTGTTGGTGAGTGATGGAGGCTCACACTTCTGCAATACACCCTTAGAAAAAGTTCTGCAACATTATGGTGTAAAGCATAAGGTGACCACTCCCTACCACCCACAAGCGAACGGTCAAACTGAGGTTTCAAACCGGGAAATTAAACGGATCCTTGAGAAAACAGTTTCGAACTCAAGAAATGATTGGTCCTTAAAACTTGATGAGGCTTTGTGGGCGTATCGCACTGCTTACAAAGCACCTATTGGGCTGACTCCGTTTCAACTGGTGTATGGGAAGACTTGTCATCTTCCAGTTGAAATGGAGCATAGAGCATTATGGGCTCTTAAGTTCTTGAACTTCGACTCCACTCTAGCTGGAGAAAAAAGGAAAGGTCAACTCCATGAGTTGGAGGAACTAAGGAACGATGCATACCATTCTAATAAGCTGTACAAGGAGAAGACAAAAGCATACCATGATGGAAAGGTCCGCCATAAAGAGTTTCATGTTGGACAGATGGTATTGCTTTTTAACTCAAGGTTGAAGTTGTTTCCGGGTAAATTGAAGTCTAAATGGTCTGGACCATTTGTTGTCAAGGAAGTACGGAATTATGGAGCCATTGTGATAGAGGACCCAAAGTCGCAAGAAAGCTGGACTGTCAATGGTCAAAGACTAAAAGTCTATCATAGCGGTGACATAAACCGTGATGTGTGTGTCCTTTCCTTATCTGGATCAAGCTAATCGAGGTACCGTCGAGCTCTTAACGACGTTAAACAAAGCGCTGGTTGGGAGGCAACCCAACGTTGTTAGTTGCATTTTAATTTTCTCTTTTCTGTGATTTTCTGCTCTGTTAATCCTTTAAAAAAAAAAATAATAATAATTTTTGAAGTTCTGTTTTTTGCAGTTCGCGCCGCGACCTCCTGTTCGCGCCGCGAACTGATTGAATAAATTTGAGTAGGTTCTGTTTTTTGCAGTTCGCGCCGCGACCTCCTGTTCGCGCCGCGAACTGAATGAAAAAATTTTTAATTGATTCTGTTTTCTGCTGTTCGCGCCGCGAACCCCTGTTCGCGCCGCGAACTTTGCGTGACAGAACTCATTTAAATACTGTTTAGGTCAATTCTTTTTCATTTCAAACCTTCCTCATTTCAAATCATTTTGCCGCGCTTTCACCCCAATCTCAAAACCCCACCAAATCTTAAAATCATTCATTTTCCCTTGTTCAAATCTTCATCTTTAGCAAGCTCTAGCAATTCAAAAGGTATGTATGTTTGAATTTCTCTTTTCCAATCCCTTTTTGGGTTTTTCAATTAGGGTTGGTTAGAAATCAATTTTCTCTGTCGAATGCTGTTTGAAATCACTTTGCATGCTTGAATTAGAATAGGATTACTGTAGGGTTGAGCATTTTGGCTGGTTGGGAGTAGTTTAATCCCTCAATGGTGGAACCCTAGGAAGTTTGGGGATTTCCTGAATTCGCAGAGTTCGCGCCGCGAACTACCCTTCGCGCCGCGAACTGTGAATTCCAGCAACATTTTCTTTTTGTTACTTATTGGCTAATGCTGTTCATATGTGTTCTGTGGTTGTTCTGGTGTTGATTGCAGATGTCCAAGAGAACTAAAACCATGGCACCTCCTCAGGCCCGTTCAATCCGAAGGTTCATCAGTGAGGAACACGAAGCACGATTTGAGAGCCTCGTCAAGAGAACCATTTTGCCTGAAAGGTTTATTCGGCTAGCTCCAACCGGGGTGTATCACAGAGTGGTTGAGGCTTTTGAGCAACGAAAATGGATGAAGTTATGCGAGCCGGAAGCCGCAATCAACTACGACCTTGTCCGAGAATTTTATGCGAATGCGATGCATCGCGAGGAGGGTACGACTTTCATTTACCGGTCCAGGGTGAGGGGGAAGATTGTTTCATTTGGAAGGGATGACATTAATTCTTATCTAGGTCATCCCTTAACTCTTGGAGAGGGGGAGAGTTGTGAGTACAGTATCATGGAGGTAGCCAACAGGTGGAATCTGGAAGCGGTCAATGCCACCCTTTGTCTCAGTGGAAAATCTTATGAAGTGAATGATCAAGGGCATCCGAAATTGTGGAAGAGGGAAAATTTCAATTTGGAAGCCAGGGCTTTTTTGGTGCTACTGTTGACTAATATCAGACCAAGAAGCCACACCACCACAATTCCTATGGATGTCGGGTGTCTATTGTACTGCATCATGATCGGGAAGTCGGTGGATGTCGCAGCCCTCATTGCAGGAGAATTGAGAAAGATAGTGTTAAGCGGAACCAATTTCGGGGGCAAAGCTGGTGTGCTAGCTTATCCGGGACTTATCATGGGACTGTGCCGTAGGGCCAATGTTTCCATCCCTGAGGAAGTACACTTCTCGATCACCAGTGTGATCAGTGACGCTTATTTGAACAGGTTTCTGCAAAACCCGAATGAGAAGACTGATGCATCTGGTACTTCTTCCTCTCGAGCCCGAGCCAGATCCCGACCTCAACCTCAACCTCAAAGTACCCCAGGTTTTGATCAGATGGCTTTTGCCAACTACTGCTGTGAGAACTTTGAGGCCTCCAGGAGGTCTCAATCCTTTCTTTTCGATGCCATGCAGCAGCAGTTCCAGAACACGTTTCTGGCACCAGAGGCCCGAACTTTTCCATCGCAAGCTGACTATGCAGCTTATGCTAATTGGCCTGTGGGCAGGCCAAATTTTATGGGGGGTGCAGGAGGTAGTGCTGACCCAAATGAGGAGATGGAAGATGTTCTCGGAAGTGTAGGTGGTGATGAAGAGGAGGAGGATTGAATTTGTGGAGTTTTGAGAGTATTGTTTGTTTGAGTTTCTTTTTACTAATTCGGTTTTTGTTTTTGGGAATTTTGTAATGTACTTTTTGGTGGCTCTAGTTCACCATGACCTTATCTTAGCACTTTAATTTTTCTTTAGTATTTTTATAATTGCATGAGTACTTTTTGAAATTTAAGTGTGTTTTTAATCAAATTGGTTTACCAACAGTTCTATTTAATCGTTCTTACGCTTAAGTCAAGCCTAAAGCAACCAAGAATTGTTCGCAAAGAAAGAAGCATAGGATACTTCGAGTGGTGATGATAAGAATTAGTGTCGGCATTTCAAGGTACACTTTATCGCTTTCTAGACTTAACATGAGTAGTTTAATGGTGTGTGCAAATTTCAGTTCATAATTTCATTGAAGTATATGTCAGTGTGAATCAAAATAGGACTTAACCACTTGTGAGGAAGCTTTTCATTGTGCACTAAAAAAAGCGGGAAACCGAGCATTATTTTGACTCATTCTTATCATGCTAAATCATGCATCAATCTAATGTTGTGTGAAATTTTTGAAAATGATAGAGGCATTGTTTGTGAGAAAAACCACTTGACCAAAAAGCTTAAATCAACTAACCTTGTGAGGAGTAATCCTTAGTTAACCCCCTTTGAGCTTATTTTAGGATTCATTTGATTGATCATTGTAAAATCAATTGAAAATTATGGAATAAATGAATCCTAATTTCTTTCGTGTCAGTTGAAACCTCAAACCGAGTTGTTGCAAAATTTTGCCTTTTGCTTATGTCTAAGTAGGGAGCATTTTTGAATAAATTTGGTTTTGGAATCTAAAGTTGGGGAGAGTAAAGTGAAAAGTTGATTAGAAACTTGGAAAAGTGAGTTTCTATGAAAGGGTAAGAATATGAATAGAAACAAGAAAAAGAAATCATCCTTGAAACCATAGAGCATAAAAAAAAAAAAAAAAAAAAAAAAAAAAAAAGTAAATGCTCATGGTTGTGTGGATTTGAAAAGAAAAAGAAATAGAAAAAGATAGGGACCAAGGAAAAGGAAATTGTGTAGAGTTGAATCTTTGGGAATGCTCCCTTAGGATAGGCAATTTGGTTGAATTCCCTTAATCTTATCCTTCCTTGTAACCTAAGCCACATTATAACCTTTGAAAGACCTCTTGATCCTCATTTTTCACATAATTTGGTACTTGTTGTGATAACCGCATGATTTGAGTTGTTGTTGATTTAACTGCTTGGATGAGTGAAAGTAACCCTTCATGTTATTCATCGATATTGATGTGTGTGTAAGTTTGATTCAATTTTGACATGTATGACTTTGAAATCCTTGGAATGATTTTTGCACTTTACCATTTCCCTTATTTATGTTTTGTCTAGAGTTGAGATAAGTGAATTGAGAAAACGCCAAACGCTTTTGAACCATTTGAATGTCCTTGATGAATTCTTGTTTAAATTTTTTGTGTCATGACTTTGGTTGTAAGGGTGGAAACTTTTGTTTAGGGACAAACAAAATGCTAAGTTGGGGAGAGTTGTTAGGGACCAATTAGTACTACTTTTTATACCATTTTATTGGTCCCTTTTACCAAGTTTTGATGTAATTACACACTTTTATCTTCACTATTTTGTATAAATGCAATTAGGTTTAGTTTATTTTGTTTTGAATAGTTATTTCACATTTTATGTTAGTTTTGTAGAATTGTGGATAAGCAAGACCTTGGATTGCAACAATACATTTTGGAGGAAGCTTGCCAAACAAGGAAGCTGGAGAAGCAAGAGTTCGCGCCGCGAACTTCCTTCGCGCCGCGAAGGCTGCGAATCCAGCAAGCTGACCAAGGGTCAAAAGTGCTGCTGTGCAGGAAAAGTTAATTGCCATTTTGATGTCTGCCTGGGAATTGCTTTTCTGCATGAGATGACAAAGTCCAATTAGGGAAATGTCAACCTTTTTGGTAGAGACAAAATAGTTTAACCTAGGGCATTGAAACATTATTCATTATCATTGACACATTGTTCTTGAGAGTTTTTTTTTGTAAGAGAGAAAAACAGAGTTTTTCTTATTGAACTTTCTGCTTTGTAACAATGGTGATGAGGAGCTAAACTCCCTTTTGTCAAGATTGGAGGTAGTAGTTATTCTCATCTGTTTATGTATTCACTTTGATTTATATATGAGATAAAGATTGTTGATGTATTGAATACTGTTTTTGCTTTAAGTTGAAAACCAGATTTGAGTAGTTGTCGAGAGAGATTACTCGAGTTTAGACATAAAACAGATTTTCAAGTAGTGAATAAGTTGTAGAGATAGATTTATTCATTACTATTCTTTGATATTGAACATTAAAGATTGCTATATTGATAGTTAGGTGGAGAGATCGTCTAAGGATCAATATAGTGATTATCACGATATCATTTAGACATAAATGACTTTGAGAGGATATTTGAACATCATCAATAATCTTGAATCTATTTATTTATCATAGGGAATCATAGACATTTGAAATAGTGAACTCCAATCTTGCCAAGCCTTTATATTTGACTAAAACCATTTCATAGTTTTTGTTAACATTTATTAACAAGATATTTTTCCAAACAAAACAACCCAGTTACTTTCTAAACTTATAGCATTTGAATTATAGAACGGCAGTAATATTACCCAATCTATGTGGATACGATACAAAAATATTTGCCGAAGATATACTATTCAACAGAGGCTTTGTTGGTTTCGGAGGAAACCAGAAAGGGAAGATCATTGGCTCTAGAACTATTGGTAACGGTAAACTTCCTTCTATTACTAATGTTCTTTTGGTTGATGGTTTGATGTATAACTTATTGTCTATTAGTCAACCTAGTGACAATGGTTCTGATATCATTTTTAATCAAAAGTCTTGTAAGGTTGTTAGTCAGAAAGATGGTACAATCCTTTTTAACGGAAAGAGAAAGAATAACACTTATAAAATTAGACTTTGTGATCTTGAGGATCAAAATGTAAAAGGCTTAATGTATGTTAATGAGGAGCAATGGGTATGGCACTAACGTTTAGGCCATGTTAACACGAGAAGGATTTCTCAGCTAAATAAGCTTGGATTAGTCATAGGCTTACCCAACCTGAAGTTTGCTTCAGATGCTCTTTGTGAAGCATGTCTGAAAGACAAGTTTTCTAAAACATCTTTCAAAGCAAAAACTCTTGTGTCTACCTCTAGAACTTCTGCACATTGATTTGTTTGGGCTAGTGAAAATTTCCTCTATCAATGGTAAGGAGTATGGATTGGTCATCCTCGATGACTATAGTCGTTAGACATGGGTAAAGTTCTTGAAACATAAGGATGAGTCACATTTTGTGTTCTCTACCTTCTGCTCACTAGTGCAAATAGAAATGAATTGCAAAATAGTCAGAGTTGGAAGTGATCATGGTCGAGAATTTGAAAATAAACATTTTGAAAATATTTTTGATGCAAATGGAATTTCCCATGATTTCTCATGTCCTAGAACTCCACAGTAAAATGGGGTTGTAGAAAGGAAGAATAGAACTTTGTAAGAAATGGCTTGCACCATGATCGAAGAAACTGATATGGCTAAGCATTTATGGGCAAAATCAGTTAACACAACTTGTTATATTCAGAACAGGATTTCTATTAGACCTATTATGGGTAAGAGTCCCTATGAATTATGGAAGAACAGAAAGCCCAACATTTCTTACTTTCATCCTTTTGGTTGTGAGTGTTTTATGTTGAACACTAAAGAGAATCTTTACAAGTTTGATTCTAAGGCACATAAGTGCTTTTTGTTAGGATATTCTGAATGCTCTAAAGGCTACAAAGTCTTTAACACTGAGACACAAATTGTTGAAGAATTAATTCATGTTAGATTCAATGATAAGCTTGACCCTAAAAAGTCAAAGCTAGTTGAGAAATTTGCAGATATGAAGATTAACTTCTCAGAATCTGAAGATAAAGACTCGGAAGGAAAAGCAAAGGCCGCTGAAGCAAAATACTCAAAAGTGACTCAACCAGAAGCCATTGTTGGTCCAACTCATCAGAAGAATAGTAGATCAAGAACTTTTCATTCTGAAGAATTAATTATGGGAGATAACGAAGCACCAGTAAAAATTAGATCTTCATTCAAACCTTCTGAAGAAACTCTTCTAGGTTTGGTATCTCTGATAGAGCCCACATCTATTGATGAAGCTCTTCGAGATAATGAATGGATTCTGGCTATGCAAGAGGAATTAAATTAATTCACCAAAAACTATGTTTGGGATCTTGTTTAGAAACCAAAGGGTTTATATGTTATTGGAACCATATGGGTCTTTAGAAACAAGCTCAATGAGAAGGGCGAAGTCGTCAGAAACAAGGCTCGACTGGTAGCGCAAGGTTATAATCAGCAAGAAGGTATAGACTATACAGAAACGTTTACTTCAGTTGCCAGGTTCGAGTTTATTCGTATTTTAATTTCGTTTGTTATCAATCATAACGTCATTCTTTATCAGATGGATGTTAAGAGTTGTAAGACCCCAATTTTGATCCTAAGATCCCTCATGTTATCTCATCAATTGCATTGGCTTTGGGATCACACCTTGGCATCCTCCTTACCCTTCATTCATTGGGTTCGCACTGGGAGAGATCACCAAGCATATTTGATTGTATCATACTTTGTTTTTCATTATTTTACTAACTAAAATACCAAAAATATGTCAATGTATAATTTGTTGCTTTTGTAGGTAGTGTGTGTGATCACCCATGCTCCACCAAGCTCATATCTAGGGTTTGAGACCCTCAATGCAAGGATATTAACCAAGAGATGGTTCATATTGACTCTAGAGATCATATATGGATCCCCATGATCTTCACATATAATTTTGATCAATAATTCATCAAGATTTTGAAGCTTGTTTGCCTTGGAAGCCCTAATTCATCTGGGTATCTTGTGTGACTTCCTCAACAAGTTTCTTTATCATTTGATCAAATATTTCAAGGGATACTTCATATTACATAATCTTACACATATATGATCCTCCATGAGTCCCCAAATATCAAGATAATGTTAGGTTAGCAAGTTGGTTCATGGTGGTTGACTAGAGAAAGTCAACTGGTCAAAACTGGGGTTCCTCAGACCCTATCTCCTACATTTTTTGTCATATGAAAATGATTCCAAAATAAACGTTACTACTTATGACATTCCAAATAACTTTCATGTTGAATTCAATATCTAGTTTTTCTTGGAATGTCATTTTTTATGGTAAAAGATTATAGGTCATTTTGTCTAAACCCTAGTTAGGGGGTCAACTTCCAAGGACCATAACTTGCTCAATTTTTATGATATGAAAGTCATTCAAGTTTCATGATCTAATTCAAGACGTCCTATCCAACTTTTATGTTTGGAAGATGTTCAAATTCAACTTGCAAGTGCATGTGCCAAAAGGAAACATATAGGTTATTTTGGACCATTACCATTGAACAAGTGATTTTCCTCAACTTCTAAAATGCATAAATCCTTCATGCCAAATCCAAATGAGGTAAAATTTGTGACCAAATTGAATAGGTTTGAAATATATACAACATTTATGAAGGAACATTTTCCATTTGAAGTCCATACCAAAAGTTATTCAAGGTGGAAGAAGTGAACATTTGACTTGGTACTTAGAAAATTTTCAAATATGTTTGATTTCCCAAACTTCCACCTCAAAATTCATCATGATTCAAGTTTCAAATGGAAAAGTGTTCAACATGAAAGTTATTCCCCTTAATCTCACCTTTCCAAAAAGTCTAATATCATCTCATTTGCCCAAGATATGAAGGACTTGCGCATGGGTTCTTTTCAAAGGACTAATTGGATGAATTTCACTTTCACGTTTCAATTTCAAATGCATGGCCACATGACATGATTTCAGCATGATACACAAGAAATTTGGACCTGAATACATCACTTGATGGGCCTCTCACACACCCATGCATGCATGCAATGCAAATTGCAAAATTTGGCAAAATTTGGAAGTGTGTGGAAATGAATCACATTGGCTATAAATATAACCCTCATGGCTCAGAATTGAGGACCTCATCCCCAAGCTTTGAACCTGCAATCCAAACCCTCACCATTAAAGGATAATCTTGAAGGTTTTCATTTGATAATTGAGCTTCAAATCTCATTTTGTTTTGAGATTGAAACTCCAATAGTCCAAGCTTCCTTTTGATCTTAATCACCTCCTATAAGCTTCTGAAGCCAAGCCAAGCACAATTGGGATCAAGATCAAGCAAGGTTGAAGCTCATTCGAAGGTAATTTTTCAGAATTTTCATCTCTTCGATTCCCTCTTAATTCTTCACTATTCTTTGTGATTTTTGGTTGTCTGAAGTCCTATCAATGTAGGCAACAAGATTGAGTTGCTTTGAGGTCAAATCGAAGTAACTGAGTTCATGATCCTCAAAATTCAAATCCATGTATCTTTTTATATACTTGGAATTGGAGAAAATTGAGGCCAAATTTGAGCTCCTGAGCATTTTTTTTCTTTAAATCGATGTCCTTGTTTTTCATTTTGGTGGTGGTTGGTGGTGGACGAGTCTGGTGAGGTACACCGGAGAAGAAGACCGGAGCTAGGGCTCCGGTGATGTGTTGGCGTGTCCAAAGCCATTGGATCATGATCTCACGTTTTAATCTTAGCCATCTATTTTGATTACCAACCCTGCCACGCGTTTGACTCAATTGTTGGTGAAATGCGCGCTTCTGACCATCAGATCTGCCACCTCAATTAATGAGGGAGATCTGATGGCCCTCATTTTTTTGAATTTCCTTTTTATTTCTGAATTTATGTTTCATGAATTAAATGTTTTTGAATTTCCTTTTGGATTAATTTTGATATTTTTCATGAATTAAATGTTTTTGTGCATATTTTTAATTGTTTAAAAATACTTCTGACTTTTCAAAAATGATAAATTTTTTTGTCTAAGATCATTTGACCTTGTTTGACCTAGGATATATCTCTTGGTCATTTATTTGGTGTTTTGAAGAGGTTTTAGGTTTTGACCAAATTAAATTGAATTTTAATGCATTTTTAATTTGATTTTTAATTGATTAATTGTGTAAAAATTATGTTAAGCCATTTTTATGGCCTTGTGATGTTTGACTATTTGTTTGGGCCTTGGTCAAGGTTGATTTGACTTTTGTTGGATTAAAGTCATTATATTTAGGGAATTGATGAAATGTACATTTCATCTCCCAAAATGAATGAATGCTTTTAATTTGATAAAATTCCTCCCATGACCAATTTGTGTTTTTCTCACTCCCATCCCTCTTCATATTCACCCTTATTCTTTCCCATGCCTTTCATTGACCAATGAAATCTCAAATATCCTAAGGCTAATTGATTCATCAATGACCTTGTGTCAGATGAACCAATACAAGTATGGATGAGATATGTCAATCCATCTTGATCTTTTCTTTTAGTGTGTGGTATATTTTAAGAGTTTGGTTCATTATACCAAGTCTCTAACATGCATTAACACCTAAATTTTTATTGCCCGACCTCAGATAGTTGTGACTTCTACATAAGTCCAATTATGATTGCTTAACATAGAGATAAATTTGACCCTAAAAGAATAACATTCTAGTAAGTGAGATTGTAAGTCTCCCATCCTTCATGGTATTGTGTGGAAACTTGGCCTTTTTTCCTTCCTATGGAAGATGTCTTGGTTCAAGGATCCATGCTTGTGAATATATGGTTGAGTGTTCTCCAAAGAATGACTTAATCAATTAAAAAGTAAAACACCGCTGACATTCAATTAACCTTGACTAACTCTTATTAATATTGCTTTACTTTCAATTCATTTACTTTATGCAATTTAATTTTCAGTCATTTATCATTCATTAACATTTACATTTCATTAAACTTGTTTATGTTTATGGCATTTTCACTTTGCTCATTTGAGCCATATCTTGTTGCTGTATATATATATGTTTGTGTATTTTGATTGTTTGTGGTCTTAGGACCTTAAAATACTTAATAAGCAACAAAAACCCTAAAAAATGTTGGGTGGACTATTGGGCTTGATCTGAACTTTTGGACTTAGAACTAGGCAACATTCCCTATGCAAAAAGGACTTGGCCAATGCCAACATTTTGAAACCAAGTGATTGTGAATTGAGCCTTCATCTGATGCAAGTCTTGGGATTTATTTGAACTCGTCTGCTGCATTGTCTTGATGTGAACTGTTATCTTGATCCTGTGTCTAATGCTTTATTCTGAGTGGATAAAGGAGTATTTCATCTAATACATGAGAAGACAAAGAAGACTGCTAGCTATGGGATTTGCTTGCTTGGATGTGGCTATCTTTATTTGATGCCTTGATCTTCATGATGTCTGATATTTCTAATTGCTTGATTGGTTATTTCTTGATTCAAAGTCCAAGGGAAAATGGGTTTCTATATGACATTCTTGTCTGTTGGATTACATCCCATTGGTTAGATCTTTTCAACTCTTAACTTTTAATTTTTATGCTTAGGATTAGTCTCTTCATCTTCTCCCACTTCTTAAATTTTAAATATCCCCCCCTTTCAAAAATCTTCTTTGCTTGTGATTTCAAACTTAGACCTTATTTCGAATTAGAAACTTTGGCCTTATGCCATTGAATTTTCAAATTCTTCTTAAATCAAATTTGTAAATAAATCTAATCATCTTGACTTAAAATTTCAAAAGACAAAAAGAACTAACAACTTCATTCAAATTTTTGGCCCTTTGTGCCCTATCAATTAAACTTTTTATAAAAGCAATTCACTCATTTTGAAATTGTTACCACAAACTACGAGGTTTTGATCCCTCATTTTTATGTTGGTACGTAGGCACAAGTCCGAAGGTTTTGTCAAACACAAAAATATAATTAATGAATTCTTTTCTCATCCCCACACTCTATTTTTGCCAAACATCATTTATACCAAAAACACATACACACATAAAAAAGGCTATTGTGAAGCTGACTATGTTGGAGACAGAATAGAAAGGAAGAGTACTTATGAAAGTTGTCAATTTCTAGGAGTCAATCTGATCTCATAGTCCAGCAAGAGACAATCAGCAATTGCGCTTTCAACAGTCGAAGCTGAGTATATCGCGGCTTCTAGATGCATCATTCAGATACTCTGGATGAAGAGTCAACTGGAAGATTATCAGATATTCAAGAGTAACATAGCTATTCTCCGTGATAATACTTATGCTATTTTTTTGTCTAAGAATCCTATCTTGCATTCTAGGGTTAAGCATATTAAAATTAAACATAACTTTTTACGTGATTATGTTCAGAAGGGTATTTTTCACTTAAAATTTGTTGATACAAACCATCAATGGGTTGATATCTTTACAAAACCCCTTGCTGGAGATAAATTAATTTTCATTATGAAAAACTTATTTATGGATTTTTGTCCAGAATGAAAAGATGAATTTCAGAATGTTAAGCTTCTAGAACTCTATATTACATTCTGAGAATTTATTTATTGATTTTGAGACATGAGCTTTCTGAAGTGTGGAAGTTTCATGAATCAGAAAGGTTCTGATCAGAAGCAATCTCATCGATTTTCTTTCTTGATTCTGAATAGTTGTTGCATTAAATTATTGTCTCATCGTTTGATATCATGTGGTTCTTAGTGGTGACAACTGTCCCACTGTCTGAGCATGCACGATATTAGCGTGACACATTGGATTTCACATCTCTTGGAATTAGGTTAAAATCTCTTATGCCCCCCCCTTTTCTGCATGTTTGCTAGCCTTTCATCATTACATTTTTTTTATATAAACCCATTTCACTCACATTATCACACTACGTGCACTTTACTCCCACACTTTCTCTCTTTCAAACCTTCAATCACCCTTTTTGCAACTTTTCTTCTTCATCTTCAACATTTCTCAAATGGATGATCAAAAACAACAATAACAACAAGCTCAACGTCAACCTTCTTTTCAGTCAGCTGCTGATAAGAACATTTCTCCCTCCAAGGGAGAAATCAGCGGTAGTAGTATCCCATTAGAAAACTACCTTATCTTCACCAAGATAGATCCTCCGGAAGTCTTAGCTTACTACTTGGAAAGCTGCCTCGAAGATGACATTGATTCGTTTGTGGATCCCTTTAATCTTCCTGATGACTACCCAATGGTTCCCCTGCTTCCTCCTCCTCCATAAAACCATAAGCTTTCAAAATAGATTAAGCACTTTTGTGATTTTATTTTGTTTAAGTGTGTTTTGCATTTCTGTAACATGCTTGTACCATTTCTTCCTTTTGGCACGGTTTAATGGAAACCATGTTTGTTTCTTTCCATATTTTTTGTCTGTCTTTTTTATTAATGACAAAGGGGGAGAAACGTATTTATGGGAGAACCGTAATTGATTTTGATATACCTATATTCATGATTCAGAACCCAAACATTGTTTAATGTTTCTGCTAATAACTACTTCGAAGAATAGTTTATTAAGTGTCTTGCAGGGAAATGCCAATAACATCAGAATGTTAATGTTAACAACCAGTGCTCTGAAAAACATCAAGCAACTTCTGAAGACAAACCAAATTTTGATGGAAGATCATTCTAGTACTTCAAAAAGGTTAATTGGGAAAGTGCTCTTTCATTCTGATTTTATATTTTTAGGAGTTTACATCTCATAGGGAACTTTTTTCTTCTGTAAGATGTATCCTTCTGTGATTATCCTGTACAAAACTGTTCATCAAAATACATGTTTTTGTCATCATCCAAAAGGGGGAAATTGTTAGAACAAGATTTGGTTATGCATATATACCTTGAGTTTTGATGATAACAATGTTGTATTTGTGTGAGAACAATTTTGGTACCCTAATGGTTTGTTATTGTATAGCTTTAATAACCAGTTTTGATTATGAGTTTATGACATGCAACATCATCCATTTTTGAACATTGTGTTTCAATTCTGATTTTGCGCTAATCATGAGAAGTTTTAAAAGATGTTCATGTTGTTGCTGTAATGATCTTTCTGCTTTTATGTTGATTGACTCCTAAGAAGTTTATGAAGAGACGTTATGTTGCTGTTACAACGTTCTCTCGGTTTTTGCTTCTAGACATGACTCTGATCATCAAGCTTCTAAAGAATGGCAAGCTTCTGAAGTTGTGTTACTTAGTTGAAGATTCTGAGTATCTCAAGCCAGGCGTTAAGGTTATCAAGATTCTAACTGAAAAGTCTAAAGATACTGAAGATCTCGAGCCAGACTGTTGATGTTGTCAAGGTTCTGACTAAAGATTTTGTAGTTTCTAAATCGAGATATATGTTTCTTCATTTCATGTTTCATCAACTTTAATCAGAAGCCAATGAATTTGAAGATAAGATCAAAATGGATACGTGATCAAATAGTACATGGTACAAAATCAAATATTCCTTCCACTACCTGATATCATGGGAAAAGGACGGTACTGTACATCACACTTGTCACTGAAATTGTGAGTGAATGACGGTAATATGTGTCACTCCTTTCACCAATACAACAGTGGACATCCGCTATATTGGTATCCCCATTTTCCCCTCCAATGGTCTCTTTTCTTATGCTATATAAGTGAGACTTGGAGACTTGAAGAAATGTCGCCGCTGTTGTGTGAGACAAACTACAATATTTGACAAGTCTATTTCTTTGTGAAAAGCTATCATTTTTTACACAGTTTTCTTTAAGTGTTTTGATTATCATTTATGTAAAATCTACTTGTGCAGAAGCATCTTGTAAACACAAAACTTTGATTCAAACTAGTTGTTTGTAATTCCTTAAGGAGAATATGGTATAGTCAGATCCTTGAGAAGACAAAGAAAGTTGTTATTTGTGATTACTTAAGGAGACTAGGGTATAGTCGGATCCTTGAGAAGACAAAGAAGGTTATTCTTTGTGATTATTGTAATCAGTTGATTATGGTGGATTAAGTCCTTATGTATAAGATGAAATCACCTTGGCGGGTGGATTGGAGTAGCTTTGAGTTTCAAGAGAACCAGAATAAAAATACTTGTGTTTTTACCTCCTTGTTATTACCATTTGAGTGGTGTTCTTGAGTTGGTAAAAATATTTTGTTTTTAAAACCCAATTCAAACCCCTCATTTATTGTGTTTTTCACACCTTCAAATAGCTAAAAATAAATTCATCTAATGGCCTAATCAATAAGAATTTAGCTACTCATAGTGTAAGTAATCATCTTCAAATCATGTAATTAAATACGAAATACTACTACAAAAGGTTCTAAAAAATGCTATAAAACTATGATACGATAGATTGTCATCAACAATCAAACGCTCGCACCTTATCACCCATTTTCCTTAAGAGGATATCCAACCCTAAAAGTTCACAAATAAGTGTGTCCCTCTCGATAGTAAGTGCGTCAAGATGCTCTTTAAGCCTCTATTTTTTCCTTTCGGTTGCACCTAGGCGCCAAGACTTAACTCTTACCTGCAACTCCAAAAGCCAAGATAGGAGAAGCCTTGAGAATCTAGTACGACATTTGTGTAATCTCTTCTTGACGCATCCCTTCAGCCTTCCTCGCAAAGTATGCATAGTTTTTTTCATAAATGAAAGATCGAAGTTCCCTAATCGTCCTAGGATAAGGATAGGCAAGAAACAACAGATACAAGTTTTCCCTATTTGTGAGAATGTATTTCCTGACATCCTCCTTATTTATAGAATCGTCTTGATGCAACCCATATCATATCCAAATAAAGGATCAAGAAAAAAATATGAACATTCAATTTAGAATGGTGAAACAAAAGGGTAAAATCCTCCGCCCCTTTTACCAAAATTCTTACACCTTTCTTCTTTGGTAGCCGCCTCCACCAGTAATTAGGTCTCTATGTATAAATTATTTATCTTCTCAAGTGCAACAAAGGAGGGTCCAACACCATCGGCAAAGTCGATACCTTCTTAGAAAGTTGTATGTTTATTCTTCATATAGGCCTCCTTTTGAGAAAAATCATCAGGCGAATAAATATAATTTCTCATTCCAACCAAGAAATGATTTTAGTGCAACAACTTGGGGAATTTTTTAGTATATCTCGAAGGTACTCTGGGATAAGTCTCATAGTTGGTCGCATGATCAACCTCGGTAAAAGGCATAACCATATAGTATCGACCCTTGAAACATTTTATGATGTCAACGTACACCTCAAACATCTTCATACCTCGCCTAAGGGAGAGTCACCATTGACTTTGTTCTGAGTCACTCGAGGTGCGTTGTATGTTGAAAAGGGGGATTAAGAGCGTCCAAGTTGGCACACCCCTTTTATATTCCCACCAATACTGGAAGACTCTGATATAAGCTTAGCTCGTGGGATGTAGTTGTGAAGGAAAAATTATCAAGTGGTTGAGAACCCTTATGTCAAAATCATTAAAGGGAAGTCGAAAACCTATCCTAAAAACAAACATTTATGAAGAGGTATAACGCAACCCCCCTATTTTTTGCACAATCTATTGCCTCGTTATAGAGAGAGAACCCTCAGTCGAAGGAGGAACCCACCTTGAGGGAAAGCATTGTCTGATCCTCTTTAGCCAACAAAGACAAAAAAAATTGTGTCTAACGTCTCTTGATCCATCCATGAAGATTGGTATCTATTCCGAATTCCATACTATTTTGATGGCTGCCTCGATCCATTCTTGCTTAACTATTAACAGATAAAAAATGACCATGAGTATAAGCACGTGATTGAGACTCTATCTTCCATATTACTTCATTATCACTTGGATCATAGATGAAAGCGCATAGATGCATCCTAATACAGGTTTGAGCTTTACGTTCTTGCTTAAATTCCTATGTACTATGGGCTTGTTAAAAGAAAACCTGGAAAAGGAAATCGTATAGTGACTTCTCTAAGACCAAGCCCGCCATTAACACCTTCCCCTTTTACAACACTGTCATCCTTTGGAAAAGAAAACCTGTCGACATTATTACAAATAATACATTTTATGACAAATCTTTCACCTCACCCAACAAATAACTGAGGTATAAACCTTGGTTGCGCCATGTTTTTTTATTAAAAAATATAAATCAATTCCTTTGGTTGCAACACAAAATCGAGGGATAAAGTAACTAAGGGACACATTTCAAATCCTAGCAACTGCATTTTATGTTTCATTTCTTTTTTAATGATGTCATTATTTTTTATTTTTTATTTTATTTAAATATTAAGCAATATATTCCTTAGATTATTTTAACAACCGAGGGAAAATATTATTCTTTTTTTCGAATAAAATCATTTTTTAATTAAGTTTTGCTCTAACCTAACACATATACTACCGCTCAAACTAGTAAACATTATTCTCTTAGATGGATTTCAAGATAGAAAAATCTTTAAGGTTTCCTAATTAGTTAGGAAATCTTTCGAGATTGTGTGGTGTTCTTGTTGTTTACCAACCTTGATCAAATGTTTTTCTGCTCTTCTGATCCATCTCATGGAATGTTGTTGTTGTTGTTCTTTCATTGTCTGACAATATTAAGAAACTTATTCCTAATCATACTTAAAAGTATTGCAACCCAAAAATAAAATGGTGGATAGTAAAACTCTTTATGTGATATACCTTACAATACACCATTTTCTTTCTAGGTATGCAATAGAAGTGGTATATTCCCTCGATTAGTCTGAAAACCGAGGGGAAATGTCATTATTTTATTTTTTATTTAAAAAAGAAATAACCTTTTACCTCGGTTATTCATAAATAACAGAGAGAAAATGTCATTGTTTTGTTCATAAACAAATCTTTGTCGTTCATTTATTGAGTATCAACGCCCAAGATATTGCCAACATATTATTCCACAAGAAACATTAGTGAACTACGTAAAATCCTCTCAACATCTATTCAGAACGCGAAAGCCTCACTATATATCTTAGATGCTACATTATGAATCACAAACATCGATAATAAAAATATTAGGATTGAAAAAAGTGAAACTTAAAGGAGTGCGGAAATAATATTTTTGATGGATTGCCATAGAAAAAAATAGTGTTGGTTACAGGTTTATATTCTTTACATAATCTCTTGTCTTTGTACATGATAAATTATTTTCTTTACCTAACATTTGTTAATTTTATATCAGAAAGAAATAAATGTGAAGCCAATAAAAATATATTACAATATACAAATATGCAACAAATTTCAGCATTTATTCTTCACCAAAATTCACAAGGATGATGGAGATGTTTCAGAATTTTTCACCAAAATAGTACTTCTATTTTTAAGCAAAAATAATGTAAAGTTTATATTTTAATGAAACACGTGAATATATATATATATATATATATATATATATATATATATATATGGAGAGAGAGAGAGTAAAAAAATGTGGATTTGAGCACAACAAATGGAATACGAAGATCCTTAGGGTTTAACAAGAAAAGAGTGCAAAAGAAAATCTGATTCACATTTTGACCTTTATTTATTGGTGGCAGACAACTCCATGATCGACGATAAAAAATTAAAGAAAACACATTATCACTATAACACTCTGATTTTGATTTTAATATTTTAATTGAGTTAAATGTTTTTTGTGATTTTATTTGAGTGCTCTATTTGTTTTATTGGTGTTATTGAGGTTGGATAAAATTTTATAAGAATTATCTTTAATTTTAATTAATTAAATAATAAAAAAATAATAAAAAAAATGAGTTTTGGAGAGAAAATTAGAATTTATATTAAAATTGAGGAGGAGGGTGGAATTAGTTAGAATTAATGGGATTTAGTGAATTAATAAAATTTATAAGGTTTTATTTAAATAGATAAGATAATTAGAGTTAGGGTTGTGGTTGTGAGAAATAGTTGTCAACAGAGTCAGAGAGAGCCATAGTAGAGCAAAAGGTAGGAGAAGAAAGCTTTCGTTGTCAAAAGTTTCAACCTTTACTGATGATTTAAAGTTAGTGGGAATTGTTCATGATATGGATGTTTTAGCATGAAGCATAAACATGATTCATTATCTTTTTTCCTTGTTCTTTTCTTTTTCCTCCATTGATGAGGGTTTTGAACTTTGAGATAGTTGTGCAAACCTCTTTGGAATGTGCTTATATGATTCTGTTTTGTGATATGAAATTGCTCTGAATTGTATGATTATGTGTGTTAAATTCAGATTTGTGATGCTCTTGAATTTATACTATGACTTGGTGAAGTATGAGGATGATTTCATATTTGAATGATGATGTATATGTCAAAAGTGTGATGTTTGATGTGATTAAATATTGTATTATTCATGATTGATGAACTGTTGTGTATGTGTGAGGTCATTTGAGGTTAAAATTGGAGGCCTGGAAGTGCAACCATGGCGAGAACATTGATTTTCGCATTCTGCACAACGGTGACCGGCATCACCTACGTAATGGGCCAATTGTCACCGCTACGGGAAAGAAACACCAACATGTCATCAATGGCGGGCGTCAAACGTGTGACGCTTTGATCGTCAGTGCTCAATGAAGAGCGCAATGTCCCTACATCATCAGCGATGACAGTTATGTGAGAGACTGACGGGTGGGTGATGATCGTCATCCCTAAGACAGGTTATCCGCCAACCCTTGGGTCGACCAATTTTGGGTTGTTGACTTGAATTTTTTAGTAGGTTTTATTTTGGATGTTTATTAGATGATGTTTTGATGTCATTGATGAGTATTGATATGCTTTGTTGATAAATTACATAATTTAATTATTATGATGAGTTATGATAAAATGTTGAGTTGTATTGAGATGTTGGTTCAAATAGGAACCATCGTTGTGGCCTTATATTCACGATGTTTATATTGAGTTTTTAGGTTCAGAGAGAAACCGACAACAGGTCTTGGAGTTAGAGGTTTGAGACGAGTATTGCATTTATTTTTTGTATTCATACATTATGTATATCAGAGATAGGCGATGGACTTCAGTCCAGTGACGAGTCTCAGGTTCAGAGATAGAACCTGTGACGAGTCTGATGGTGACATACTTTGGTCTAATGACGAGTCTCAAGTTCAAGGGTGGAACTTGTGACGAGTCTAATGGTTTAGATATAGAACCAAGTTCAGAGAGGAACCAACGACGAATGGACTAATCAGTAATATACATATGATATCAAAAAAACATTGGTACCACATTTATCGGAGTATAGAAGATGAGATACATTATATTTATAACAACATTTGTGATTGATTGTGTGTATGGATTATTTATGAGAATGATGAGTGATATTATATTAAACTATCCTTGCTATTTATCCACCACTAACATATATTTTATCTCACCCCTGATGAGTGATATTATATTTTATCTCACCGCTGTTTTTTTTATGCTATTCTTTATGTTTGTGGTGCAGATACTCAGGTAGAAGAGCCTTAGTTGCTGTTGTTTTTAAAGGATGACGTAGTAGCCTTCTTTGTCATTTATTTTAGGTTTTGTGAACTTTTTTATACCCTGGTGTGCAACATGTGTGTGAAACACTATTTACTTCACTATTGTAACTAGTTTTATGGACGATTATGTATGGAGGAATGGTTTGCATCCAAAGATCAAGTAGAGATATGCTTGAAGCATGATGAATAGGTGCTCGTGATGTTCTCTCCCTTGAGAGGGGATAGAGAAGTGGTGGTTTTTGATCTTCCTGTTGTGTGTGAGTTCCTTGATGTTTTTCCTAAGGATATTAGTGATTTGCCGCCAGAGCGTGAAATGGAGTTCTCCATAGATTTAATACCTTGTACTAGACATCCGTCGATGGTACCACATAAAATGTTCACGTCAGATTTGATTAAGCTGAAGAAGCAGTTAGAAGATATGATGGAGAAGAAGTTTGTCAGACCTAGTGTGTCACCGTGGGGAGCGCCAATGTTGTTGACTAAGAAGAAAGATGGGAGCGTGACGTTGTGTGTGGATTACTGCCAGTTGAATAAGGTTACTATTAAGAACGAGTATCCTCTTCCTAGGATAGAAAACTTATGGATCAGTTGGTTGGATCTAGTGTGTTTATCAAGATTGATCTGAGATCAGGCTATCATCAAATTCTAGTATAGTCAAAATATATTTTGAAGACTGCACCTAGGACTCGTTACGTTCATTATGAATATTCGATGATGTCGTTCGGTGTGTCTAATGCGCATGGAGTATTCATGGAGTATATGAATAGGATTTTCATCCTTACTTGTATCAATTTGTTGTGGTTTTCATAGATGATATTTTGGTGTATTCCAAGTCAGATGAAGAGCATGCGTGACACCTGAGAGTTGTGTTGAAGACTTTGCTAGAGAAGAAGTTGTATGCTAAGTTGTCAAAGTGTGAATTCTGGTTAAGAGATGTGAGTTTCCTTGGTCATGTGATCTCTAGTGGAGGAATAATAGTTTATCCGTCAAAGGTAGACGCAGAGTTGCAGTGGGAGACTCCTAAGTCAGTTACTGAAATCATAAGTCATGTGAAGTGTTAATCTTCAGCCACTGGGTCGACCGATTTTGGGTCGTTGACTCAAATTTTCGACTAGTTTCTATTTTTGATGTTTATTCGATGATGTTTTGATGTTGTAGATGAGCATTGATGATTTTTTTTTATAAATTACATGATTTAATTATTATGATGAGTTATGATAAAATGTTGAGTTGTGTTGAAATGTTGGTTCAGAGAGGAATCATTGTTGTGGCCTTATATTGGCGATGTTCATTTTGAGTTTTTAGGTTCAAAGAGGAACCTAACATGAGTCTTAGAGTTGGAGATTTGAGATGAGTATTACATTTTTTTGTTGCACTCTCGCATCATGTATATCAGAGATAGGTGGCGAACTTTGGTTCACTAATGAGTCTCAGGTTTAGAGATGGAACCTATGGCGAGTCTGATGGTGATAGACTTCGGTCCAATGACGAGTCTTAGGTTCAGAGGTGGAACATGTGACAAGTCTGATTATTCAAAGATGGAACCAGGTTCAGAGATGAACCAGTGACGAGTGGATTAATCAATAACATGAAGGAGAAGGGCGATCCAAAATGCAGCGAAATTTAAAATTTCTCCTTTAGTGATCCTTACGAATGGGCATGATCAGTGATAGAATCGTTACCTCTTGTGGCGATTGTAACATTTGATGCAGATCTATGGAGCGATCACGAACGTTGAACAATGACAACGCCTCTACTCATTCCACACGAACGGATTCCTTCAATCTCAGTGCTAGCTGCTACAAATGAAGGCTTTGAGTGAGAGAGAGAAACGAAATTGCAACTGCACAAATGCTTCTACACAAGGATTCTATTTATAGAACCACTTGTATGGGCTGCAAGCTAAAAAGCCCACTCAAGTGTATGTGGCCTATATCTTATAATATGCCAAAATAATTTAAGCGTGTGGTACCTTACCATATTTCGTATTCTACTTAAGTACACCATACCTTACGATGTTCTACAATTCACTTAAGGGCACCGTACATTACGGTATTCCTTAGTTACTCTATCTCTCATCAATCCGTCCTTTTGTGTGTGACCCTGTAGGTTTTCGTGGCATTGGTAATTATATTAAATCACGTATTTAACATAATAAACAGTGAGTGGTATCTAGCAACACATCACTGCTACCCAAGACACGAAAATGTCATGTGATATGACAAATCCTTTTGTGATAATACTTATATGTACAATTACCCTTTTACCCTTATGTCTATATTGAACACAAGACATAGACCGTGTCATCCTTGTCCAGTTCAATATTGGGCCCATATACATTTATCCTGTTATGCAGGATGGGCAAATTCCATCTAGGTCACCCATGTCCCTTAGCACGCTTCGTGGAGTACCCATCAACTGTCTTTATGGTCATCCAATTACGGATAATGTTTGATCATCAATAAGGCACTCGACTCTACATCTAGGGTCCATAGTGGTTTCAGGTCGAAGGGTGATATACACCATTATCACCATGAGAATAACTTATGACACTTTGCATAACATTCTATATAGTATTCTCATAGCGGGTCAATCCAGTATAAATATTACTCTTAATATTTATACCTATGTTTAAGACTTGATAACTCCTTATCCATGATCCATGAGATGTGATCATCAGTCTATATACATAATAGTCTTAATGCTTTAATGTTATCCCACTTCACAATAAAGCTCGACTACAGATACTTTAAGAATAGTGTCCTTATGTTTAATGTGATCTCATGATTAAGTCACACTTGATACATTAAACAGACTAGCTATTCTAGGGACTTTATTAAACAAACATAATAAAGGAAAAGCCTTTTATTATTAATAAATAATTCGATACAAGTACCAAAAGTATTGGCCTCTAGGGCTTGCACCAACATAACATACCTTTGATATCTAAAAATCTTGGTACCACATGCATCAGAGTAAAGGAGATGAGATACATTGCATATATAACCAAATTTGTGATTGATTATATGTGTGGATGATTTATGAGAATGATGGGTGATATTATATTAAACTATCCTTGTTGTTTTATGTACAACTAATATATATGAATGTATTATCACTCCTGGTTGTTTGTCTATGTTGTTCTTTACGTATGTGGTGCAAATACTCAGGTAGATGAGCCTTAGTTGATGTTGTGTTTGGAGGATGGCGTAAAAGCCTTCTTCATCATTTATCGCTTTTGAGTTATTTTAGTTTCTGCGTGTCGCTCTGATAGTGTAACACTGAGATGAGTTACCTTTCTATTTTGTGTTTTTCTGAGAGTTGTTGAATATTTCTTTTATAAGTTGAAATGAAGTTGATTTTTATTCAGGAGACAAATAAAATTGAGTTGTTATTATTTATTTCCGCTGCTATATTATGATAATTGAGAGAGATATTTATGCTGAAAAAACGTGACACCATGTATTTTAGTAAATTATCTGCATGTTTCTATAAAATAAGTGTTTGGGTTTTAGGGTGTTACAATCACAACTAACAGTCTAGATTTGACCTCGATGCTTTCACGACACACCAATACTCTAAGAAAATATATAAATTCTACCCTGAAACCGGGTCATGTGGAGGAAATTAAATGGGAAATGTTTAGGCTATAAGACAAACATTGAATTACATATTCCGGGGGCCACATACTCCCACTCAACACATTTCTAACCCTAACTCCAAGATGAGTATTTTCCATGGCACTTCATGACAACTAGGAAGACCAATCTAAAAAATTTCATCATAATCCTAGCTTTATAAATGATAGCAAGTACTCGAGGGGCAACTATTCTAGGTCTGTCAAATGGCTCAACAAGACCAGTCCAACTTAATGGTCCAATCTAAAATACCCTTAAAATAAGTGTGAGTAGGTGAGCCATCTCTCAGAGATCACACACTAGATCTGGTGTGCTTGCCCATCATTAATCATCAAATCTAATCAGGTGGTCTTCTGCACCTCACGTCAGGTCAAGCGGGAGCAGTTTTAACCATTCATCGTGTATAAGTCCTACCACGCGTCACAACATATACTTTTTCATTCACTCTTGCAAAGTGACGCCTCTAACCTCACTAAATTGAGCATTGGACTGCTATCATTGCAAATACACTCATATTCCACCGTATCAGATGCTCGGATCACTTTAGCGAATAAACTATTTATCCATATATCACTGATCTTCTATTCTACACCAAAATAAAAGACAACAAATATTCAAGATAAAGTTTAGCTGAAAATGCTACACTAGAGTTGAATTGCTAATTGAAAATTAGTAGATGAGATTCATGTACCATTAGGATTTTGGATAGGATAGACTTTATGATATTACATATATGATTAATAATTCAAATTTAAGATTTCTATCTGAATTAACATGTTAATTATCAGATATATTAATTGCAATGCTGTATAAAGAACTTTAAGTATTTTAATGTTTTTCAGTAGTAAAGTAAATATAAATATATTTAAAAAAATACTTATAAAAATATTATATCATATAAAAAATTCAAAATGACCTTGTATTATAATTAGAGAAAAAGGAATTATATTTTTGCACAAAAATGCTGTAGGGAAGATTTTTGTACTTTCCTATACAATTTTGCAAATCAGCAACACCTTATCTCACCCACAAAAAGTTGAGATGAACATAACGTGTCACCATATAAACGTGTAAACTCAAATTCAATATGCACCTTACAAAAGTATCACCCAAAAAAAATCAACATGGTAACGACAAGACAACATTACTTTATCATTAAAAACTATAGGTGTGACCTTGTGCTATTATTATTGCCAAGTGCCACTGCTACAGCACAGATAGGAAAACTCAAAACCATGAAAGCTATGAAAGCTTCATTGCACATCACTACTCCATTTGCTCTCATTTCACCCAACCAACTACTCAATGCAATCACTCTTGGTAATTATAACTCATCCACTCTCTCTATAGATTACTACTTATATTTCACTTTATCATTGTTTTCAAAACTGTTTTGCTTTATAATTGCAGGGGATAAGTATTTTGGTTTCAAATATAGCAAAGATAAGAGTATTGTGATGACAATGGTAGCCACAGGATTAGGTAAAGGTGGTGGTTTGTTGGAGAAGCCTCCAACCATAGAGACAACATCACCTGGTCGAGAATCTGAATTTGATTTAAGGTAATAATTAATAACATTAGGACTTTAAAGATTATCATATCAGACATTACTTATGTATGCTTCAAATTGTTATGTGGTCGGTAAAAATTGGTGTTATGAACTATAAAATACATATGAAAATCCGGATGTTTTAATTGTCTGATCTTAATCCAACAATCACTAGTGTCCTAAATGTGTGAATGTATAATTCTCCGGTTGCATATGATTCCACCCACTTTGGGTGGTTTAATTTAATTGTCTATTATAAGTTGTTTCAGACCGGTCAAAATAGTCTTGAAAATTGAGACTAATGATAGTTTATATACAATATCCGTACACCTCTACCCAAAGAAACGCATTTTCTAAATGACAAATTTGGGAGGATTTTCACATCCAAAATGGACAATATCTCGTAGCCACAGTGACGTGGACTTGAGATCGGCCATAATATTGGCGCCGGTTGTAGAAATACGAAGTTTGCAGGGTGCCCCTTAAGCTCGACTGAAGAACAATTGTTCTAGGCTGACCAAAATTGTCCTACATTGCTTGAGAATCGATATTATTGGTAGTTTATAAACAACACCTCAACTGGAGGGTAACTATTTTAGACCGGTCAAAATAGTATTACATTACTGGGGAATCAAGGTTAATGGTAGTTTATATACTCATAGACCTCAACCCAACGTGATTCCTTTTCTATGGAAGTTTATATACCACACTCATACACCTCCATCCTTCGAAGCCGCATTGGCGCGGGTTGAAGTCGGACGGAAACATAAGTGATAATGACGGTGAAAATCAGTCTGTTTTTATAATCACTAACATTTATTTATAGGTCCACTATAATTATTTTATTTTTTAGATGAACTGAGGCATAATTAGTTGTCAAAAGAAAAGTAGATGAATGATTTCTTTTACTTCTTGTCTTTGAAAAAGAAGTGTAACTATGAAGTATATGAATTCATTTTGTTGAAACTCATTCCTATCATGTCTTTCTTTCTGCATGTGCACTCCCTTTTCTTTCTATTTCTCTGTCTCATTATGTCACATAATCACATTCATTGAAAGGAAAAATGATTAGTCAAAACTCACAACCTGTGTCGTGTCGTATCTGATGTATGTGTCTGCATAAATCTGTGTAAGCTCAAAACCTATGATGACATGCTTTATTATTTTGTTACTAGGAAATCAAGAAAAACATCCCCACCATACAGAGTAATGCTACACAATGACAACTACAATAAAAGAGAATATGTAGTACAAGTGTTGATGAAAGTGATACCTGGAATGACAGTTGATATTGCGGTTAACATCATGCAAGAGGCGCATTATAATGGATTAGCAGTGGTCATTATCTGTGCTCAAGTTGATGCTGAAGATCATTGCCTGCAATTGAGAGGAAATGGCCTTTTAAGTTCAATTGAGCCAGCAGATGGTGGTTGTTGAAAACTCAAAAGTTAATGAAGATATCCTGAATTCACCACAGTCAATGAGTTGGAATCGTCAGATGAAGATCAGATAATTTATAGTTTAAGATCCGATCTTCAGTAAGATAATTTCGATCGATTGACTGTGGTGATTAGTATGTGATATTAACTATAGGGTGCTTAAGTGTATATATAGTATATTATACACATTTTTCAGTATCCTACTTCCCAAACATTAAAGATAGTTAATAGTTGAATACAATATTTGTGATAAGGCATGGAAATGTATTATATAAGAACATTCATAGGCTTTTTGATATGTTGGATTAAGATGAATGGTTTAAGGATATGCTGAAATCAGAATCAATGAAGCACTAATTAGTCCTAAAAAAGGTTAATGGTAGTATAAGATAACATGCCAACATGAAATGAATTTAAAAACTTTAGGTGTCATACATAATGCTCAATTCAAGTTGTACAAGAATATTGTCAATGTTCAAAGTTTGCAGCATTAAAAAGTTATTCATATTTAACATTGTTTAACAGAATTTATATGAAAGAAGGGATGCTGATTACACTACTAAAAGTTAACCTTTAGTTTATTTAGAATCTTAAAAAATTAAGAGTGACAAACGGACATTTTCGTTATGTTTAGATCTGTATTACAAAAATTCGTCAAAAAATAGGGTGGAAGCAAAAGTTAGTTTTTCTAAACCCCAAGTTTATTTAGAATCCTAAAAAACTAAGATTGACAAACGGACATTTCCGTTCTGTTAAGATCCTTCGTACAAAAATTTGCTAAAAAACAGGGTGGCAGTAAAAGTTAATTTTTCTAACCCTTAAGTTTATTTAGAATCCTAAAAAACTAAGAGTGATAAATGGACATTTTCGTTCTGTTAAGATCCGTCGTACAAAAATTTGCTAAAAAACAGGGTGGCAGTAAAAGTTAGTTTTTCTAACCCTTAAGTTTATTTAGAATCCTAAAAAACTAAGAGTGACAAACGGACATTTTCGTTCTGTTAAGATCCGTCGTACAAAAATTCGCTAAAAAAAGGGTGGCAGTAAAAGTTAGTTTTTCTAACCCTCAAAACTTATTTAGAATCCTAAAAAACTAAGAGTGACAAACAGACATTTCCGTTCTGTTAAGATCCTTCGTACAAAAATTTGCTAAAAAACAGGATGGCAGTAAAAGTTAATTTTTCTAACCCTTAAGTTTATTTCGAATCCTAAAAAACTAAGAGTGATAAATGAACATTTTCGTTCTGTTAAGACCCGTCGTACAAAAATTTGCTAAAAAACAGGGTGACAGTAAAAGTTAGTTTTTCTAACCCTCAAGTTTATTTAGAATCCTAATAAACTAAGAGTGACAAACGGACATTTTCGTTCTGTTAAGGTCCGTCGTACAAAAATTCGCTAAAAAAAGGGTGCCAGTAAAAGTTAGTTTTTCTAATCATAAACTAGGCCCAATATATGATTAAGTGGCCTTAAATTTGTTGTCAATTTTACTGATTTAGTAACTGAATTTTTTTTATAATGACATCTGATACGAGCTTCAAGTCCAAAACAAAAGTTGTAGTCATGTCTCTGATCTTTCCAACACATGCTTGATGCTTCAATAGGATACAGACGATGTAAGTTATAGTCTGTAGAATAAGTCAGGGTCGATATGACATTAATCAAGAAATCCATTAGCTATCAATTAATATTCAAAGTTATCAAAATTATGAAACACGCTAAAAAGCAAATATTAGGCATGACAAACAAGCATTTTAAAACCTAAAGTTCAAAGCCATAATTTTTTTTTGCCAAAATCTACTAACCAAAATCCTCCATACTTAAAGTTTTTGACTCCGAACTTAACTCAGACTAAGATTCAAAGTGTGTATTAAAAGACAAAAATAAAAGTTATATAATTTCAAAAAATTCTAAATCTGCAAAGTGGGGCAAAATGCACACTCTAGACTTCAATGAGCACGACAATCTTATATAACATCTTATGACATCCAAAATGAACAAGAGGGGAGATCAACAAAAAGCAAAACTTAAAAATGATAGAATTCTCACAAAAAATATATAAAAGATTCTCTCAATCCTTAAAGTATTTGGACTACTCTGGTTACACTTGAAGTACATCATAAAAGTTAGCACTATCATAGATTTCACAATCCTAACAATCACACTTAAAATATATGTACATAGTGATCGAAAGATCTTTATTAAAATTATGACAGGACTAAAGTCAATGTGAGATAATTAATAATATCTAGACTATAAAATTAAATCGAATAAATGAGCAATAACGATCAAATTTAAATTAAGTATAAAACACATTTCAACTTAGCAAAGTATATATATATATATATATATATATATATATATATATATATATATATATATATATATATAATATATATATATATATATATATATATATATATATATATATATATATATATATATATATATATATATATATATATATATATATATTTATTTATTTTCTCCTCTGTCATATGGGGTTCATTGGAAAAGCATCCTATAAAAACACGTATTTCCTCCTCGGCCTTTCTAGATTCTCTTATTTTGGCCCATTGGGATATTCGTCATCAAAATTTGTGACGTAACATGGACAAATGACATTTATTTTATTTTTTATTTAAATATGTGTCCATCTGGCATGACATATATTATATCATAATGAAAAATTAAGAAAAAATAGGTAATCAAAGATAAATCTTGGAGTGTTCCATTTCCCCCTTGAAATCTAAAAAATAAATATGAGTGTTAGTCATTGTCTTCTCACCTAAGTTATTGCATTTTTAACAATACCCAGTGAAGCTTCTTCATCTTTCGAAGGTACGTTGCATTTCCTCTGTCATTTTCTTATACATTTGTGTCACCAATCATTTATTCTACATTTACATTTCACGTTTCTCAGAATAAAAAGTGTTTTTTATTGAACGTGAACCACTTATGTTAAGTTTTAAGCATGGGTCTGTTCAACATAAGCTTACACCATGATGGAGAGTTTGTATGTGATAACTTCATTTTTTACAGAGGGTGTGGTGAAACAATCGTTAGTGGGCAAGATTCAGATACATGATCGTATTTTGAAACTCTGAGCTTAGTCAAAAAAATGTGGTTATGATGGTAGTGGTGTTAGATTGTGGACAAAGATTAAAGGTGTTAATGAAGGTTTCTTCCATATGAATGATGATTATGATGCTGAAGAAGTTGCAATTCATTCGATTTCTAAAAATATTGATTGACATATATGGGTGGAGCATAATGTTGAAGACAACTCAAATATGATGCTCAATCCAAAATACACAGATGTTGGTGAATACAGTGGTGAAAATAGTGATGATGATTCTAGAGGTATAAGGTTTGATGATAATAAGGAAGATAAAGCTAATGAAAATAATGAAGGCTCTGTGATTATTGAGGTTGATCAATCAACATAAGCTAATGGGGTCGAAATCAATGGTAAGAAATATAGATACAAGTTAAAAGGAAACAAAAGTGGATCTAGTGTAAGATCTCCTTCAAAAATCATATTGGTTGCTTCTCCATATATCATTCTTAGGAGGTCAAGGTGTGTAGAAGATGATGGTGACTAGGAATGTGAAGAAATAGGTAGCTCAAAACCAAATGATAGTGACAATGAAAGGAGACCTAAATACGAGAAGTTCATAGGAGATTTGATGAACAAAGACTATGAGTTTAAACTAGATATGAAGTTTAACTCACTAGTCAAATTTAAAGATGCTATTAAAGATTGGCCAGTTTTAAATGTAGAGAGATTAGGTTTGTGAAAAATGAAAGTTATAAGGTTAGGGTGGAGTGTAGGGGTAAATATGGGTATTTAGTCTTGGGTGTGAATATGAAAGTAGAAAAAATGTCTAAAGGGGGGTGAAAAATATGTTCCTAGAAAAGTGATAAGGATCAAGTGAAAAATATGATCAAAATCAAATTGCTGAGTTGAGCTACTATCCAATTTGATCAGAATCACGAATTCAGTGTAAAACTATCTGATTCGAATCAATCTTATAAAATATCATTTTTTCAATTTTTTCAATTTTTTTGTTGAGATTTTACCTTGAATCAAATTTGTTCAAAAACACAAGAGGATTTCATTTCACTATCATATGCTATTGATCAAAGAGAATTTAGATCAGGATAAAATCTAACCAAAGTATTATGCACGTTAAACATGAAAAAAGCAATCATGAAGAAGACTCAATGAATCGAAACAAAGACATATATGAAAGTGATAAGACAAGCAACAAAATAACTAGATAAGAGAGATATTCAACTACATTTAGAACTTTGTAGTAAAGCTGGGGACAAACACACCTACCAAATAAAAACATAGATGGGGACACACACATGTGTTGGGATTTTGAATAACAAGTCAGCTAACTCCAAGTGAGTGTCCAAGGTTTTGGTTGAAAAGAGGAAATCTAGTGGAAAGGTTAAGGTATCTAACCTAATGGCAGAACTTAGAAGAAAATACTCAGTATGCATTACTGAGGGAAGATCATAGAGGGACAAGCATATAGTTGAGAAAATTACTAAAGTTGATTTAGCTAAACAGTATTCACTGTGTGGAGGTATGTTGCAGAACTTAAGAAGTAAAATAGTGGGAATACTGTGAAAATAAATGTTGTGAGACCACCTCTGACCATTCCACCAAGGTTTGGTAGATTCTACTTCTATTTTAAGGGGCGTCATACCCCAATTTTGACCCTGAATCATCGAATATATACATTCATCATAACCTTAACATCATATGTATAGCATAACATGCATTTCATGCTACATAATGCCTAAACTATTGATCAAAACAAATTTCTGGATCTATAAACAGACCGGCCGAACTGATTCTCAAATGCACGTGATATTAGCGGATAAAAATTTTCAAAATCCAGCTTGTAGACGTCAATTTTATTAATCTACGGTTCACGTAGTTTAACTTGGTGTGCTTGTTTTTATTTTTTCAACTACTTTTTCAGTCGCATTTTGATCATCCTGAGCCTTTTAACTGTTCATTTTTTATTTCAAAGTTTGATCAAAACCTGTATATTTCTGAGAAGTTTATTTTGCGCTGATTATTTTAGTGCATTCATATTAATTTTCGAGCATTTTTGCGTCCGGTTTTTGTTCATCTTGAATCCTTTTATTTTTATCTCTTTGTCATAATGTTTGAAATAATTCATTAGAATTTTTTACGTTTTCGTTTTGACTTAATTTTGATTTTTTAGAATGATTTAATTTTACTTAATTTAGTTTATTTCTAATTATTGTTGTCTCTAAAAAAGCACCAAGGGCACTATTGGAATTGCAAATTAAGAAAACCCTAACATATCCACATAAGTAGAAATTTAGTTGGCTGACGGGGGCAGAGACTAACACGCGGCCAGCTTTACCATCATAGTTGGTTCTCTCATTTTGGTTTTTCAAGATAATAACAAGGTAAGTAAAAAGTGGGAGAGGGGACCAAAATATATATCCACGCGGCGCCTCTGTTATGGAGGAGGAAATCTTTTTGCAAAAATCCAAAAATATAGACACACCTCTTAAAACATTCTGGAGGAGGAAATCTTTTTGCAAAAATCCAAAAATATAGGCACACCTCTTAAAACGTGAACCTGTACTTTTTTATGCCAACAACCTCTTTTTTTTCTTATTTCTCTTTTTTCCTCCCACAAAAACACAAAACATAAACTCCACACATATTCTCTTTTATCTTCCTTCCATTTCACATACCTCACTTACTTTTTCTTCACATATTGCAACATAAACCACCACTCCACTTCTCTCATCCTCATACTGTAACTTTCAACAACTTAACCACCATCTAACCTTCACTCCAACACCTTTGAATAACAATATTCCTCCTCCCATCTCTACTACTCAACCTTCTACCATGCTAGCAAAACCTCAACCTGAAAATTTTAGACCATCACCATGTGACACCTTCCTCCATATCCACGCAAACTTTACCACCTTCATGTTTCATGTAAACCGGCCATGAACACACAAACATAATACCATATTCTTCACCTCAAGAAATCCCTAAAGCAACCATACAATAACCATGTAATACCTTCGCTAACTACTATAAAGATCTAGAATAACACTTCTTACAAACGCAACAACACTCCACATTCAACTCGTGGGCATCACTGGTGACATAACCACGACAGTTCTCTGTCATTCATCACTGCCCCCTAGTTTCGGTAACTTCTTTTTGTGTCTTGTTTTTTCATTTGCATCGATGCATGTTGCTTTTGTGTGTTGCTTAATTTGTTTGAAAAAGGAGAGTAAACCGTTGCAGGTGATGAAGAGAGAAACATAACCTTGATTTATAAAATATGTTTGTTATTGTGTTTCGTGCATAAGAGAGAATTAATCGTGAGAGGAAGAGATTCAGAACTGACATGAGTAGTTTATGTTATTATTCTGTTTTTCTGCAAGTAGCAAGCAAGAAAGAGAGATGTGTCAGAGGGGGACTGGAGACTTCTTTTAAATTTTGAAAATTGTCTATGACTACATGGGGTGCCGCCCCATCTCTTGTGAAGATAATTTTTATTTTTTATTTTCTTTTTCTTTTTCTTTTTTTCTATTATTTGTTTGTTTGTTTTTATTCTGAAATTCTAGTTAACAGACTATCGATGTCACACAGGATGTTATGACATCCGATTCTGCGCAGACAGGAATGTAAACAGCAAATAAATGTAAGTGCAGTAAATAACACAAGGAATTGTTTACCCAGTTCGGTGTCACACACACCTACGTCTGGGGGCTACCAAGCCAGGGAGGAAATCCACAATTAGTAGTATTAATTCAGACCTTAAACCAACTGTTTAATCCTATCACTTAATACATACCCAATGCAATTTCAATCTTACACTAAGATCAGAGTTCCTACTCACTCCCCCTCAATCACCTCAGTGATTACAACCTTTAATTAAGTTTAAAGATAATGGTGAAGTCACACTTCAAAACAACTCTTGATTGTGCTTAACAACTTTAATCAAGATACACAACACTCACGCTTAAAAGCTTAGAGTGACACAACACTTACAACTCAATGAACACCCTAGTCCAATGCAATCATCTAAGAGATAATTACTTGGCTCACAAGATACACCTAATACAAAACACACAAAAATACAGCAGTGAAGTATGATGGAACAATAAAATCTTCACGCCTAAAACCTCTGAGTTCTGAAAGAAGGATTGCCATCCTTTTATATTGCAGCACTTGAGCCTTGTACTTGTATTTCCTAAAATTAAGGTTAAGCAAGTTAACCTAATTTCCACATATTAGGGTACTAACAAATAGGCTATTTGTTAGGTTCATTAATTGTATCTCAGTTGTTAGTTTCCTGGATTTTAGCTCAGCTGTTGGACTCCTGAAGAATAGCCTGAGAAAAATACTGAAACAGAAAAACTAACCATCCTACACTTTAGCATACGCTGTCAGGAATGAATGTCACAACATTCAGTTTGATGTCCAGAACATATACCATATGTTAAGTCTGTTATTTTCCTAAAAACAGACTGTGCTAAATGTTGTACTGTAAAAGACCAACCAGTCTATACTTCAGTATCAGCTTACAGTAATAGATGTCAAAACATCCAGTTTGACATTTTGACAATGAGCCTTATGCCAGGTCTGTTATCCTTCTGAAGAACAGACTGAAATAAATACTGAGTTATAGCAGACAACCAACTATTCTATACCTCAGTATCTGCTGACAGGGATGAATGTCACAACATTTAGTTTGATATTCAGTAAATCCTGTATTAGCTAAACCTGCAGCATACTACTCAAGTATGTCATGACATCAGTCAAGACATCAGAGTACAGTTAGATGTTCTAACACAAAATGCAGCCAATCAAACATCTCCAAAGCATGTCATGACATCAGTCAAGACATTATAGTCCAGTTAGTGTTTTACCACAAAATGCAGCCAATCAAACATATACAAACTCCCCCTTTGGCAAATTTTTGGCTAAAACAACTTGGCATCACAACAGAGTTCACAGCAGCGGAAAAACACACATCTAGCAGGGAAATTAACCTAGCTAATACACTCAGAGCAGCAACACACTCAACACACATAGAAGTTAAATAAAAACTTCTACCATCAGCACACACATAGAAGTTAAATAAAAACTTCTAACAGCAACACACATACACTCATCACACATAGGAGTTGAACATCAAGCTGCATCAATATTTGTTCAAGCACATAGCAAATAATCTGTTGTCCTGGGGCACCACAGGTGTTACTCCCCCTTTTTGTCAAAAATGTTGCCAAAGCAACACTTTAAATTACAGACCAAAATAAAACAGGATTACACAGAAATGACAGAACCACAGGAAATGATTTAATCATCTGACTCAGAGTCAGCCTCATCATCAGTGCCATCATCAGGACTAGCATCCTCTTCACCCTCTGCACTTTGCCTTGCAGCTCCTTCTGTAGCATCAGCAGCTTCACCAAGCACACCACCATCAGACATCTCCAATTTGATAATCAAATTTTCCAAAGTGAGCTTCCTTGCCTCTAGCTCTTTGCAAGTCTCTCTGAGTATGGAAATGACAGCAGCTTTACCTGGTTGATTGCCAACACTTGATGTCTCTCCTGTTGTCATGGCAATGTCAGGGACATGCTTACCTAGGAATAGTTTATAATTGAAGGCCAAAGGACTCTCTCTTCTTTTCACAAAAGCATTCTGTTTGGAAATTGATTCAACACAATGCCACATATGAGGGAAGGAAAGGCTATAGGCCCCTTCACACAGAAGCTTCCAGCATGTTTCATGGTTTGATAAAAAATGTAGGTTCCATAGTCAAATTTTGATTTGGTTCCAACAGCATATATGAACTTTCCAAGCATCACAGCCACAGTAGATTTATGATTGGTGGGCATCCAGTTGGCAGCTCCAATTTTGTGTAGCATAGCATACTTGACACTGAGTTTGCTAGCCACCAACTTACCTTTCAGAGGCCACTTCCTGACTTGATTAGCAGTGATGACTTGACAGATTGTGTTGTCAGTCACCTCCAGCTCAGGTTGAGCTACATCAGGTCTTCCCAAATACATGTTGATTACCGAGGGAGAGAAGTTAACACACTTGCCTCGCACATAAACTTTTCTGAATTCCTTAGACTTTCCATCAGCACATTCCTCAGACACATTGACAATGAACTCCTTTACTAAAGTCTCATAGCACTTTGAGAGCTGAGTCACAGTTTTCATTAATCCTGCCTCTTGAATGAGGTCTACAATCTTCTTACACTCCAGGACATTCTGAGCCAGTTCCCTCTCCAAGGTCAGCCTCTTGTGATAGACATACTTCCACCTGTTCACACTAGAAGCAAAATGGAATGATACATTGTCAATAGGTACCTCAGGTACAATAGCTGCCAGCTTGCTAGTGCTTGGCTTCTTCTTTGACAGAGATGTTGTGACATCATATGGGACATCTGAATCAGACTCCACAACAACAGACTTGGTCTTCATTTTCTTGGGCACCTCTTTGCTCCAAGATTTTGTAGGACCATGCCCTTTCCTCTTGAGGGAACTCTCTGTCACATTTGGATTGGGAGAAGTTGCCACATCAATCTTCCTTTTTGGGGACCTTTGCACCACTGTCTTCTTTTCTCTCCTAGTCCTAACCCTTTTGGCTATGCTAGGGACAATTGAGGTCAATAGTTCATTATCAGAGAATTCTTCCAGATTAACTGTGTCAGCTTTAGGGTTGTCACTGACATCATGAGTGACACAGACTGCCTCACTACCCACATTCTCTAAGCGTTTGTCACTATTTGACCCCTCATGAACATCATTTTGCTCAGCCTCATCAGACACATTATTTGCTAAGGAAAGTGTATTTTCTTGACAAGCAACATTTTCTGGTACAATCGTGTTTAGGGGAACTGAGACCCCAAGAACCTTATGATTACCAGACAAAATTCCAGTTACCAAAGTTGCAATGGAATTGTGAACATACCTGGAGCCTTCTCTGGTTTGTTCATCAAGTGCGAGTGCTGAGGAGAAGCCTGAGACCGTTTCTTTAGGTCTTCTTACATGTGAGGTATTTGCAGAGTCAGACACAGGATATTCCCTGTTAGGGTTGCATGATTCGGAGCTAGAGGAATCAGACATGGTCGTGTAGGAAGATGAGTCAGATTGGTGCGACATGATGAATATCTCAGAGGAGAGATGAACAGTTTCTTTGAGAGAAAGCTTGCAAGACTGAAAGTTGAAACGATGGAATAGGTAACGCTTGTTGTACGAGCAGTATCTATTATTTGTTGACCAATCAAAGTGCACTATCAAGTGTTTAATAAGTTGACTTATTAAACAGTAAATAACTAACATCATTAGTTGCTATAATTTCTCAGAAGGACACATTCCCACTTTGCCCCTAACTTTGTCAAACTGAGTAGCATCCAATGTCATGACATTCTGAGTGACATTGTACCCAGTCTGCATCTGGTCCATCCATACTAGTGGAGAACACCTGCTATCAGATGTTAGGTACTTAGCTTCTGCAGTGGACAATGATACACAGTTCGGTTTCTCCCTTGCTACTACACCATTTTGATGAGGTCTAAAAGGTGAGGATAACTCATGGCTTTCAACCTGCATAGGTACCATTAAGTGCATGGGCACCAGTTCCATAAGTTTGGAAGATTTTGAATTTCCCATCTTGGAATATGGCATCTTGGTTAGCTTGTCCACCTGACATTTTCCACAGCCTTTTCTTTCATCCATAAGCATATTTGGGATTCCTCTAACTGCTTCCTTGGATATGATCATCTTCATTACTCTTAAATGAAGTTGTCCAAGTCTTCCATGCCACAGCTTCACTTCCTGTTCTTCCTTGGCTAAGGGGCACTTTGAGGAGTAGAGTGAGACTTTAGATTCCCATAGATAATAATTATCTTTGGATCTGGCTCCTCTCATAACTTCCTGATTGCAACCATTCATCACCACACATCCTTCCTTAGTGAACTGTACATTGAACCCTTAGTCACATAGCTGGCTTATGCTGATGAGGTTAGCAGTTAGTCCTTTTACTAACAGCACATTACTCAGTTTTGGGACTCCAGGACAGTCCAGCTTACCAACACCTTTGATTTCTCCTTTAGCTCCATCACCAAATGTCACATACCTGGTAGTATGAGGTTGTAGATCCACCAATAAGTTGCTTATCCCAGTCATATGTCTTGAGCAACCACTATCAAAATACCAGTCTTGTCTGGTAGATGCCCTTAGAGATGTGTGAGCTAGTTTAGCCACCCATTGTTGTTTCTTAATGGGGGCATTATGCTTAGATGACTTCTGCTTAGGCCTGACTTGATGTGTCTGGTTAGCAACCCATTGTTGTTTCTTAATGGGGGAATTATGCTTAGATGCCTTCTGCTTAGGTCTGACTTGAGGGGACTGGTTAGGATAACCATGCAGCCTGTAGCAGAAGGGTTTTATGTGACCAAATCTCCCACAGTAGTGACATCTCCATCTCTGAAATTTCTTCTTCTGAGGGTTACTCCTCCTGGTTCCCTGATGTTGAGACATTGGTGGTGACTTCTGCTTGAACTTCTGAACTTCAGCCTTTGAGCTTTTGAGTTCAGTTGAGGATTTCTCAACAAAGCCTAAACCAGACATGGTTCCTGACTTCTGCCCCACCTTTAGGATCTCTTCCAAGGTGTCAGTTCCTTTATTCAGCATTCTGATGGATTTTGTCATTTGTTCTAGCTTAGATGTCAGCAATGCTATCTCACCATTTAGGCCATCTATGACTTTCAGATGCTTCTGTTTCTCAGCTTCCAGCTCCTTGATGAGTTTCTTCTGCTTTTCTCCTTGAATGCATACTTCTGCACTTTTGACACACAACTCTTTATATGAAGCAGCAAGTTCATCAAGGGTAAGTTCATCTCCACTTGAGTCATCATCAGAGGCACAAACACTAGTTAGTTCAGTGACATGTTTAGCAGATTCTCCTTCAAATTCACTCTCAGAATCTCCTTCAGACCAGGTGACAGATAGCCCCTTCTTTTGCATCTTGAGGAAGGTAGGGCATTCAGCTCTAATGTGACCAAAACCTTCACATCCATGGCACTGGATTCCCTTGCCTTGGGTGACCTTTTCTTCATATTTTGATCTTCTACTGATGTCATATGAAGAGTTCTTGACATTAGGTCTGCCCTGTTGATCAACCTTCTTTATGAACTTGTTGAACTGTCTACCAAGCATGGCTATAGCTTCTGAAAGGCCATCATTACCTCCAATATTTCCTTCTTCTGAATCCTCTTCAGTATTTGATACAAAAGCTATACTTTTGTTCTTCTTTTCAACATCCTCACATAAGCCCATTTCAAAGGTTTGGAGTGAACCAACAAGCTCATCAACCTTCATATTGCTAATATCTTGAGCCTCTTCTATGACTGTGACCTTCATGGCAAATCTCTTTGGCAATGATCTGAGAATCTTTCTTACAAGTTTCTCTTCAGCCATTTTCTCACCTAAGCCACCAGAAGTGTTGGCAATTTCAAGAATATTCATGTGAAAGTCATGAATAGTCTCATCCTCTTTCAACCTCAGATTTTCAAACTTGGTGGTCAGCATCTGAAGTTTAGACATCCTCACCTTAGAGGTACCTTCATGAGTTATCTTGAGGGTATCCCAAACTTTTTTAGCCAGCTCACAGTGATGCACCAGTCTGAAGATGTTCTTACTTATTCCATTGAACAGTGCATTCAAGGCCTTAGAGTTTCCAAGGGCTAATGCCTCTTGCTCCTTGTCCCACTCTTCTTCAGGAATTTGCATACTGACTCCATCTTTACCTGTCTTCGTTGGATGTTCCCATCCTTTGTTGACAGCTCTCCAGACTTTTCTATCTAGAGACCTCAAGAAGGCTATCATATGAGGTTTCCAGTCATCATAGTTAGAACCATCCAGCATGGGTGGTCTATTTGAGTATCCTACATCCTTGTCCATGGTACTAGAAAGTAACTTCCCTAGATCTCACCCAGAAATTAACAGGTAGGGTGCCTGCTCTGATGCTAATTGAAATTCTAGTTAACAGACTATCGATGTCACACAGGATGTTATGACATCCGATTCTGCGCAGATAGGAACGTAAACAGCAAATAAATGTAAGTGCAGTAAATAACACAAGGAATTGTTTACCCAGTTTGGTGTCACACACACCTACGTCTGGAGGCTACCAAGCCAGGGAGGAAATCCACTATTAGTAGTATTAATTCAGACCTTAAACCAACTGTTTAATCCTATCACTTAATACCTACGCAATGCAATTTCAATCTTACACTAAGATCAGAGTTCCTACTCACTCCCCCTCAATCACCTCAGTGATTACAACCTTTAATTAAGTTTAAAGATAATGGTGAAGTCACATTTCAAAACAACTCTTGATTGTGCTTAACAGCTTTAATCAAGATACACAGCACTCACGCTTAAAAGCTTAGAGTGACACAACACTTACAACTCAATGAACACCCTAGTCCAATGCAATCATCTAAGAGATAATTGCTTGGATCACAAGATACACCTAATATAAAACAAACACAAATACAGCAGTGAAGTATGATGGAACAATAAAATCTTCACGCCTAAAACCCCTGAGTTCTGAAAGAAGGATTGCCATTCTTTTATATTGCAGCACTTGGGACTTGTACTTGTATTTCCTAAAATTAAGGTTAAGCAAGTTAACCTAATTTCCACATATTAGGGTACTAACAAATAGGCTATTTGTTAGGTTCATTAATTGTATCTCAGTTGTTAGTTTCTTGGATTTTAGCTCAGCTGTTGGACTCCTGAAGAAATGCCTGAGAAAAATACTGAAACAGAAAAACTAACCATCCTACACTTTAGCATATGCTGTCAGGAATGAATGTCACAACATTCAGTTTGACGTCCAGAACATATACCATATGCTAAGTCTGTTATTTTCTTGAAAACAGACTGTGCTAAATGCTGTACTGTAAAAGACCAACCAGTCTATACTTCAGTATCAACTTACAGTAATAGATGTCAAAACATCCAGTTTGACATTTTGACAATGAGCCTTATGCCAGGTCTGTTATCCTCCTGAAGAACAGACTGAAATAAATACCGAGTTATAGCAGACAACCAACTATTCTATACCTCAGTATCTGCTGACAGGGATGAATGTCACAATATTTAGTTTGACATTCAGTAAATCTTGTATTAGCTAAACCTGCAGCATACTACTCAAGTATGTCATGACATCAGTCAAGACATCAGAGTACAGTTAGATGTTCTGACACAAAATGCAGCCAATCAAACATCTCCAAAGCATGTCATGACATCAGTCAAGACATTATAGTCCAGTTAGTGTTTTACCACAAAATGCAGCCAATCAAACATCTACATATTCTTTTTTTTAATTAATAAGAGTTAAATGGGTTTGAAATTAAGCGTTAAGCTCATGGTGATGTTTGCCCTCCTGTCAAACTTTTTGCACCCCTTATTTTTTTTTTCTTTTTCGATTTGATTAATAAATTAGTAATTATAATTAATGATTAAATTTATTAGTTGATTAGTTTAATTGATTAATTGCTTAATTAATTTTTTTAAAATAGTTTATTTGATTAATTGTTGCCACAATTTCATAGTGTTGTGATTTCGGAAGTTTAAATCCAATTTTGCTTTAGAACGTCGTTTCTACGCATAGATTTGTTTGGTTTTTTTACCGAGATAACCCACTTTTTCGAAAAAATTCCCAAAATACCCCAGTTTTCAGAAAATTTCCCAATCTACCCCACTTTTAGGAGGAGGCGCCAATTGAATTGGCGACTCCTCTTAAAAATTGCAAGGAGGCGCCAATTCAATTAGCGACTCCCTTAAAAAAGCCTCAAATGGAAAAACCTCCAACATGACAGTTGTATATCTTTTCAAGACAATGAATTTGGACATAAATTTTGCATCAATTGGATTTTTTATGAGAAAGTTATGGGCAGTTGAAGTTGGACTTCTGATTTTTTCAACTATTATCTGACCTGTAATATTTTGTATTATTGCATGTGTTTCTGTTAGAGTTATGAAATTTTGTCCAACATAACAAATGAAATAGACATCTTAAATTTTCCAATGCACTTGGTCCCATCTCAAAATAATTAAAAATGAGTGAGTTAGGTCCTTGCGAACTTGACCCAAAATTAGGGTTTCTGTCAAAACATGTGTATGTGAATTTTGCCAAAAGGGACCAACTTCAAGCCCTTCTGTTTGAATGATAAAAACCTAAAATGACAAAACCTTCAACATTAAAGTTGTAGATCCTTTCAAGATAATGAATTTGGACTAAAATTTTGCATCATTTGCATTTTTTTTGAGAAAGGTATGGGCACCTGAACTTGGACTCTTTGACATTTCAACTGTTATCTGACGTATAATGTTTTGCATTATCCCATGTGTTTATTTTAGAATTATGAAATTTTTTCCAACATAACATTTGAAGTAGACATCTTAAATTTTTCAATTCACTTGGTCCCACCTCAAAATAATTAAAAATGAGTGAGTTAGGTCCTTGCGAACTTGACCCAAAATTAGGGTTTATGTCAAAACATGTTAATGTGAATTTTGCCAAAAGGGACCAACTTCAAGCCCTTCTGTTTGAATGATAAAACCCTCAAATGATAAAATCTTCAACATAAAAGTTGTACATCTTTTCAAGACAATGAATTTGGACTAAAATTTTGCATCATTTGCATTTTTTTTAGAAAGGTATGGGCACCTGAACTTGGACTCTTTGACATTTCAATTGTTATGTGGCCTATAATGTTTTGTATTATGACATGTGTTTATTTTTTAATTATGAAATTTTGTCCAACATAATAAAATTTAAGTAGGCATCTCAAACTTTCCAATGCACTTTGTCCCACCTCAAAATCATAAAAAATGAGTGAGTTAGGTTCTTGGGTAGTTGACCCAAAATTAGGGTTTCAGTCAAAACATGTGTATGTGAATTTTGCCAAAATGGAGTTTAGACAAAGAAACCTAATGTTTGGAGTTTACACAAAGACGAATTTGATATAATACGACTTGATATTAATAAAAGTTGGAGTTTACAGAAAGAATCCTAATGGTGATGACCGGGATCACCTAACCGACCTCCGGTCCCACATCCCCTAGCTACCCTAACCCTTGGCCCTAACCCACGTTGACGATTCTGCACCGGTGTTTGTTCATCTGATGGTCCAGGAGCGTCATTACCTCCTACAGAAGAAGATCCGTTGAGGTATTCAGCCAACTCAGCATAGTCTTTAGTATTCAATGATGGTGTACCGACGTCGCTGAGCTCATGACCCATGCCAGAGAAGTTGGGGTGTGGTTGACTCATGGATGGGCGACCGGGATGGTTGAAGGGAGACATGGGTGTGAATGATGGGTCTAGGAAAGGTTAGAAAGGTTGTTGGGGTGTTTGGAAGAGATATGGTTGTGGGATGTTTTGGTATTGTGATGTTTGGGGTTCTTAGCTACGGTAGGAGGAGGGGCGGTTAGTGTTTTGGCTAAGGCGACTTTGGTAGGATGATGGTGTGGGTGCGAAGCGATGTTCGGTCTGAGGTTGATGGTCCATTTGTTGGTGGTGGTATGGGGGATGTTCTTGGTATTGGGGTTGGGTGAATGGCATGTTTTGGTTGTATGTTTGTGTGTTTGTGGAACAGAAAGTTTGACGGATTGGTGGTTGTGAGTAACCGGGCTGAGAATGTTGTTGGGGGTTAGATGTTGATCCTTCTTGTGTGTAACTTGTCTGGCGTGGGTCATAGAGGTACATATCATCGGCGATGAATTGAAATCCAACCGATCTGTACCAAGCCATATAAGTACGACTTGGTTTTACCTCATTTGGCATGACTGCGTCAGTTAAGACATGGTCATGACGGTGCTTCCACTTGCGACACTCCGATCTTGCGAAGGTTTGCCAAGGGTTAAAGTTCCATTGATCGTTCACTTTACGCATATGCCATTCTCCTAGGCTAGCTGGGGGATCTGGGATATTCTGGACCATACCGAACTGCAGCTTCACACGATCGGTGTTGTGCATCTCCACTGTTGTGAACCGTATTATCGGTGTGCATGCTGTCCATACGGCTGCGTCTTCAGGGTTGACCTCATGCTCATGATCCAGATTAAGGTATGGACGCCAAATGAACTGAAATGTTAAAGAAGATAGGATTTAAATGAATGTAGAAAAAGTCAACATAATATGACGAATTAATGAAGTTATTTTGCTTACGTCTGTTGACCGAAAGTGATCCAACAGGTTGCGATACTGAGTAATACACTGTCTCGGACATCTGCTGTAACTCATACCACGTGCCGACCATCTACACCAAAAAGTTAAAATAAATTAGTTATAGGTACTAAACTGTAAGGAAGTAAGTAAAGATATAGCAATTTAAAGAACTTACTTTTTTGCATATGGAAAAGTGAAAGGGTTGTTATTGACCGGTGCTAGAGACGGTAGTCTTAACCATCCCCATGCTTGTAGCAAAACAACACATCCAGAAAATGTAGATGTGTCTTTGTGGGAGTTTTTGCACAACGAACTATAGAGATAGGCTAGACATGCGGATCCCCAACTGTAACTACCTATTCTATCTACATGTCTAAGTAGAGGTAAGTACATAATATGCATGCTAGAACCACTACCTATTCTATCTACTAACGTGGCGATGTTCCAAAACACCATCGGCAATTGAGGTTTGTCTCTTGCATAAATCACCTTACCGTATCGGCGACGAACACCAAACATGATAGCCAAATGATTATATGAGTTGTGGAACAATTGGTCACACAACACATCTATTTATAAGACAAAAAAGGCATTTTATGAGGGAGTCGCCAATTGAGTTGGCGCCTCCTCTTAAAACCTACACATAGGCGCCAATTGGATTGGCTAGGGCACCTGCCATAGCCAATCCAATTGGCGCCTCCATTCAAGTTTTAACAACAGTCTCCATATGAACAACTTTCATGTTCATCAAAAATCCATTTGAAACTTGGAAGCTCATCATTCATTTCAAAACATTATAGGTCATTTTGACAGAAACCCTAATTTTGGGTCAAGTTCGCAGGGACCTAACTCACTCATTTTTAATTATTTTGAGGTGGGACCAAGTGCATTGGAAAATTTAAGATGTCTACTTCAGTTGTTATGTTGGACAAAATTTCATATTCCTAAAAGAAACACATGCGATAATGCAAGACATTATAGGTCAGATAACAGTTGAAAAACTCAGAAGTCCAACTTCAACTGCCCATAACTTTCTCATAAAAACTCCAAATGATGCAAAATTTATGTCCAAATTCATTGTATTGAAAAGATCTACAACTTTCATGTTGGAGGTTTTGCCATTTGAGGCTTTTTTAAGGGAGTCGCCAATTGAATTGGCGCCTCCTCTTAAAAATTACACATAGGCGCCAATTGGATTGGCTAGGGTAGGTGCCCTAGCCAATCCAATTGGCGCCTCCTTGCAATTTTTAAGAGGAGTCGCCAATTCAATTGGCGCCTCCTCCTAAAAGTGGGGTAGATTGGGAATTTTGCTGAAAACTGGGGTATTTTGGGAATTTTTTCGAAAAAGTGGGTTATCTCGGTAAAAAAACCGATTTGTTTGCTCGGCTTCTTATTCAGTGATTCCTATATGAATCCATTTTAAGTTAGTTTTGAGATACATCCAGTACTCGAAATTTCGGTTGGTTTCCGGTTCTGTGACTAACTCTTGGGCCTTCTTACAATGAGATCCTTGTGTTTATATTTACTTGTTTGATGGCCTATATGTATATTGCTTTATTATATCCTCATTCAAAAAAATGTACCCCCATCCTTGTGTTTATATTTACTTGTTTGATGGCCTAAATGTATCACTTTCAAAAACACTTAATTCTTATTAAACACTTTTCAATAAGATGGAAAAGGAACGTGGTGGATAGCACGAACTCTAGAGGCTAGGATACGAGATGAATATCTAGCCCATACAAGTTCTCGCCATCACTCAAAACTTTCAATGCAACTTTCGCAAACCTTTTCTCAATCAAAAACCTCAAAAAATATCAAATCCTTGGTAAATAAGATGGAAAAGGAATTTGGTGGATACCACGAGCTCTAGAGGCTAGGATTCAAGATGTATATCTCGCACATCCAAGCTCTCACCATCACCCAAAATACATCCAACAAATCAAACTCTTTTCTCGCCGCCGCAAGATCCTCATACCCTTTTCACAAATGAAAGGTATTTTGTCTCAAGATGATACAAAACAACGCTTCATCCACAAATGTGTGAGTTGAGATAAGTGACGTTTTCCCATGAATGTTGATATGAAGAAATCCATTCAATGTGATGCAAACGCCCGTTCCTCACTTGTTTTGGGTAGTAAGCAATGTACTTTCGTCGATTGAGACAAAATAGCTTTCGCTAAAATCAACTAACAAATGAACATTTTCTTCCCATAGCTACGTAACACTAACTTCTCTGTCACACCTAGACATACGTAAGAGCGAGATTCAAAGTCTCTTCAGGCACCCTAATAAAAAAATAAACCTTTTTGTCCTTTCATTTTAATAACTCGAGAAAGCCAAACATTTTTTAATCAAACACTAACGTGCACAACTAACCAAATGGTCCTCGTTGAGTGCAATGGACGTGAGGGGTGATAATATCTTTCCCTTATGTAATCGACTCCTGAACCCTGATTTGGTTGCGATGACCAATATCTTATTTGTTCTTTTAGGGGTTTTCTCAATATTTTCCCTTTTCCTCTTTGGGAATAAACAAAGTTTGGTGGAAACTCTGTTAAGTTCATTCCGCGAGCATGCGATTGCACTTCGTGAGGTCGTATTTTTTTTCGAGGTACGACTGATGGTGACTCCGATGGGGATAACAATTTCCTAATTGAGTCAAGCCTAGTTTGGTTTGTTGTGTGCTTATGTTTATTTACTTGTTTGGATTTTCTTTGTCTTTTTCTTTTTTTATCTCTATATTGTTATATAATCTCTTGAATGGTTCCATTATATTGTGGTATAGAATTAATATCTTGATTGCAAACACATTGCGGGAAAGACTCTCTAACTGAGTCTTGAGTGAAAACATAAGATATGATGATGGTTGAGTAGTGCAGACTCCCGAGGTGAATACCTCGTAAGGGTCGGCACGAGAACTTCACTTAGAGTAGATCCTTTTGAAAGTGTTATCGCCCGACAAGTATTTTCTTTAAGCTTCGATATTTCAAAGGGGTCTATGACTCTAAGAACCTTTGTAGAACATTGAAGCTATTTGGCCGACTAAGAATGATGGTTAAGTAATGCGGATCCCCGGGGTGGATACCTCGTAAGGGTCGGTACGAAAACCTCATCCAGAATAGGTTCTCTTGAAGGAGTTGACGACCGAAAACTATTTTTCGTAAGTGGAAAAGATTATTGGGTATCTATGACTCTAGGGTCCTTTGTAAAAACCATAGATCATATCCGGTGAAAACCTATGTGAAAAAGCAATCAGATTCATCTGTACCCCAAACTTTTGAACCCATGTACCATAAAAAAAATACAGGGCATCACATTGCATTCAATCACATACCATCGCATATGCATTTCATCAGCATGCATGCATGTAAAAAAACTCATTTTGCCTTTGTCCATAACCAGCTAGTTGATCTCTCGGCACCCATATTGAACATGTGGTTGTTATTGAAGAACGATAGAGCATTTGAAGCAGGTGCAAGCAAAGATAAGAGGGAATATAGACAACTTAAAAGCACAAGTAGACCAGACGCCAGAAGAGGTGCTAGTTATGCCAAGGAACAGTCTTTAGCTTACTGTTGCAGAGAATGCTGGTCTCCCATCAGGATTTACTGTGGTGACTAACCCGACGTACGATCTTCCCCCTGACTATGCTCCTCAACGAGTTCCTACTCAAACTCAGCCAGTGCATATCTTGATATCTAATGAAGTCCCCATGGTACAAAAGGATCCAATTGTTCATAATGATGAAGGGAATCCTCAATTTACAAGGAACATGTCAAATGCTCAAGGTGCCCACCTGATAACAAAATTGGAGTGTTCGCATGTGGCTGAAGTCGTAGAAAAAAGTTGTGATCTAGAGAAGTGATTGGGGGATTTGGAAGGCTTTAGCACATTGAGACTTGACTACATTTTCCTAGTGTCAGGTCTGGTTATACCTTCGAAGTTTAAAGTACCCAACTTTGAGAAGGGTAGCTACCCAAGGCACCATTTTGTGATGTTCAACCGAAAAATGAATTTATACTCACGATGATAAGATGATTATTCACTATTTTCAAAATAATTTGATTGGGGAATTACTAAGTTGGTACATGAAGTTAGAAAGAAGCCATATTCAGTCTTAAGAGGACTTGGCCAATGCCTTTTTAAAGCACTACAACTACAACTTGAACATGACTCCAGATTGAAGGCAACTACAAAGCTTATCTCAAAATAGCGACGAATCCTCAAAGGATATGCACAGCGGTGGAGAGAATTAGAAGTGTAAGTGAAACCACCATTTTTAGAAAGGGAATTGGTTGACATGTTCATGGATACTCTACAAAGCCCATACTTTGGAATGATGGTAAGCAGTGTTTCGTTAAACTTCTCTGACCTGGTGAAAAATGGAGAACACACCGAGATCAGTCTCAAGAGCGGAAAAACCCAAGACGCTTTGAGTAGTTGGACTAGCGAGGCTGAATCCCTTAGCAGTTTCAAAAAGGAAGAAGAGGATGAAACTAATGCAGTCATGGAAGATGTCAAGTATTCTCATAGTGCACCAGCAAGACCTTATGGTCCTTTATCTTTTTAGTGGTCACCATTCTAGCATCACACTATCCTTATGAGAAACTAGCAATTCCTAGAGCGGCATACCAGCATCCTATAATCAATCCTTATTTAAATCAACAAGCCCAAGGTTGACGATATCGGAATCAGCATCAGAGCCAACATAGGCCTCGCAGCAACCTGGAAAGAAGGAATGCTCCTCTTGATCCAATTCATATAACATACAATCAACTTCTGCAACCTCTGATCCAAAGCTCGTTGGTGGATCCAAAACCTTTGAAAATGGTTCTATAACCATTCCCACTTAGGTATGATCCTTATGTGCAATATGGATATCATGTTGGATAAATATGGCACTCGATTGAGGATTAGAATTCTTTGAAAGATAAAGTATAATGGTTGATTGACAACAAATACATAGCCTTTCCAGATGGAAACCTGTTGGTGAATGCCAACCTCTCGCCCTGATAAGTACGAAGACCTCAAGGGGCATATCCTGAAGACAGTTGGATCAAACAGGAAGTCATCCTCAACGTTGGCAATCATTGGGCTTTTATCATTTGCATTTGTATTTTATTTGTCTGTTAAATGCTACTTGTTTTTAAACAATGTTGTTTTTAATGGTAATATTAATGAAGTGATCATGCATTTTTTGAATCAATTCATTTATATTCACTCTTGCTATTTTTCCTTCATTTATGCAAAAAAAAACAATATCAACTTTTTTCCCATTCACTTATTTTTATCAAACTTTTGTTTAAATAAAGATTGGAGGGAGGAGGATGAAAACCAAATACCCTAAACTGATGCGGTATGTTTTCAAATAGAACTTTGTCGATGATGTAAGACATTGTTTCAAATCCCCAAACACCGAAGAGATAAGAAGTTAATCCCTAGTCAACCACTTTGAGCCTATAAGATAGTGTTTCTTTCGGAATTAAAACCCTTAATCTTAACCAGGGGTAGGGTAGTTTGTTCAGTTAATCTGACTTTGCATTCAAAGTGAAAGAGGAACATCCCACTTGAGGATCAACCATATGATATCCTTCGTACAGATCATGATGTATCAAAGAAGTTGTGAAAATCCAAAATTTTATAGTGTTTATTCCTCAATAACCAATAACATGGTAGTCACATTCTTTCATAAAAAAGAGGAAGAAGAAAAAAGCCCGCAAATTCGAATACCACAAAAGATGACTTAGGCAAAAATTAGGACATCCTAATGGATTGAAAGCTTCAAAGAAGCGGTCTAGGCAAAATTAGGGATAAAAATCAATCAAAAGGGTCACCAAAATCCTTGACAAAAAAAAAATAAGGTGACTTTTATTTCAAGAAAATCTCATCTTTACCATCACACCTTCGAACCCTCTTAGAAGTTGAATGCATGTGTTGAATAATTAAACGTAGGACTGGAGATCATGAAGAAGAATGGGTGAGTTAAAATTAAATTTTTAGTCTTATATCCTTTGTTTCAAAAGTTGTGAACCAGGACATGTTACAACCCTTAAAAGTCCTAATTAAGGCCGAGTTTATTTTGAAAGCATACTTCAACAAGGTTGCATTAACCTGACTCCAAGAGATCTTTGCTAATCATTTATATTGATCACACCACCTTGCACACTTTAAATGGTTAGACCAGCATGGTGTTCTGATCATTGACTCGCTTGATGTATTTCACCATCATATCAATAAATTATGATTTCAAATTTTTGCATAAGCACTGCATTAAATTTACCATTTTTGAGTGAACTATTTTAACTATAAGTCAGCTTTTAGCATCAAAGGAATCCCAGCAATATGCAGTCAGTTAAGGAACTTGATCATTGTGAAAGAATTCCAGTTAGGGGTAAATCACTTTGGGCATTGGTAAGTCTTAGCAAATCACCCCAAGATTCGGTTATTCAAGAGTAAATCGCTTCAATACTCAGACTAAGGCAAGCCACCACAAAGAGCTCAATGAATCCAGTCCTCCAAAGGAAGGTCATTCAGAAGTCTACCAGTCCAAGAGTTGGTTAGTCAAGGACCACTTCAAGGTATAAAACATTGGGGCAAGCCATCTTAAGGTCGTCTCATGGCAAGCAGCTTCCCAACTCCTTATGAGGAGAAATTATTCAAAAACCCAACAAACTATGGCAAGATGAACCACATAGGGGCAAGTCCTCTTCATGCCTTCAAGTTACTCGAGCAAACTCTGCCATATGTTAGTAATCATTGAGTTAAAAACGAGTGTCAAAGAATCATGTTATCACCCTGAAGGTAGTGGAAATATACTTGAATGCATCACACACTCAAAGATAATACAAAGTCATCACCAAATTTTATTTATCCCAAAAGAGGGAAGGTAAAATATTGATAAAACCTAAGGGAAAAGAGAAATGGGTAAGGAAGTCGGTTTTGCAAGGGGAAGGCATTAGTGCCTCTCACATCCATTATATACCATGGGAACCATTTTGATTGCTTTTTTCTTGAACGGATGTTACTATCTTCGTGTACCTGCAAAACTGAAAATGGGTTAGGAAAAGAGGTGCTCGAGGAGGATTGGGGCCCTCATGCCTACATATTATCATAGTGCAATGAGAAAGCTAGAACACCATATTTTGTGGAACCAGAGAAAGAAAGAGGGAAAGCAAGAAAAGTTATCTCCAATGATTCGCATCCTCGTGCCTAAGTATCCTCATAGTGCAATAAGAAAGTCAGAGCTTCGTAGTTCGGAGGACTAAGACTGAAAGAAATATATGATCAGGGGGTGGTGTTTAAACCGAAAAAGGCAAGAAACTGAATAAAGCGATGTTTAAACCAAAGGAGAATGATTGTGGTGTTTAAATCAAAGGTTAAGAAAGGGTGGTGTTTAAACCAAAGAAGTGGTGTTTAAACCAAAGGTCGGTGTTTAAACCGAAAAAGAAGCAAAAGTGGTGTTTAAACCAAAGGTCGGTGTTTAAATCGGAAAAGAAGCAAGAATGGTATTTAAACAAAAAGAGTGGTGTTTAAACCAAAGGTTGGTCTTTAAACCGGAAAAGAAGCAAGAGTGGTGCTTAAAGTAAAAAAGTGATTTTTCAACCAAAGGTCGGTGTTTAAACCAGAAAAGAAGCAATAATGGTGTTTAAACCAAAAGAGTGGTGTTTAAACCAAAGATCGATGTTTAAAATGGAATAGAAGCAAGAGTGGTGTTTAAACCAAAAGAGTGGTGTTTAAACCAAAGGTCGGTGTTTAAACCGGAAAAGAAGTAAGAGTGATGTTTAAACCAAAAGAGTGGTGTTTAAACCAAAGGTAGGTGTTTAAACCGGAAAAGAAGAAAAAGATGGTGTTTAAACCAAAGAAGTTTGGGATGAGAGCCACATGGCTAGCTACATACTTGGTAGTGAATTGACTGGAATTGCACTAAAGTCTATGAATAAATGTGAATACTCTGAGTAACTGGGTCATTTATCCCGTACCCAAAATATTCTAAATGAGGATAGGAATGTTCCCTCTCACCCCGTCTCTATTGCTTAAGGCTCATGACATACAATCCTTGTCAATGTCTTCCATGTTTTTGAAATAGGTTCTCAGGGATGCTCTGTGGGGATGAGGCAGATGGTTGATGTCTTGACTTGAGCTTGAGGTCTTGTACTTATTAGGAAGCTTGAGTTCCAAAGTAGCAGAGATAATTCCCATTAAGTTACCAAGAGAATTATAGTCACTTGACAAAGACAAGGGGAATATATGCAAAGTCAAAGGATCTAGTTGATCAAATGGAATTTGATCAAGCTAAATCAAAGGGAAGGAGATGGATAAAATACAAAATGCATGATCATAAAAAGGCTAGCCTAGGGTCTCACTGTTAGGTAGCCCAAGAGTAAGCCATGTGTGTGCTAATGTGTGTTGAGTTAAGCAATGGATAGGAGAATCAAAATTACCTTAATGCAAACTTGAAATCAAGTCCATAAGTCAATAGTTCTCTCCATGTCAAGCTAGGGTTATTCACAAAGAAGATGAATTAAGTCTTTTAAGTCTTTCAATCTTATCATGTTTTGGTCCATTGTTAATTAGATAACAAGATAAGAACAAAAGATAAAAGAAGATGAAATTAGGTAGATAGTAATGAGCCATAAAATAAACTGCAAGAATTAAATTGCACAAATTAAATGTTAGGAATTAGGAGTTAGATGTTAGCATTTAGATGGTAGAAGTTAGATCTTAGATGGAAAATTCAAGTCATCACAATGGGATCATATTTAAACAAGTCAAAGGACTCAAACGTATGCTACACCGAGGGATAACCTATCACTAACTCAAAGTGTCAAAAATATGATCAAATGATCATCTATCAACATATTAAATTAGAAAATATTAAATAAACCAAGGGACCATCTATCAATGATTTGAAATATTGAAGATCTCAACAACCAAGTAATCACTAAAGTCAAAACAAAAAAGATGAATGAAAATTGTATTAGAAATGATTTTAAAAGGAAAATAAAAGGAAATAAAATCAAGATGGTAGAAATGGAAAATTAAAAGTGTGACTAATATTGAAAAGATATTGAAACCAAAAATTGCAACAAGAAAAAAATGAGAGAAAATGATAATAAACAAAATAACAAATAGGTAATGAACAGGGGGTGAGATAGAAATAGGTAGGTATAAATAGTGAAACATCCCAGGCCCATGCGATGAGGCCCATTCCACAAGCCAGAGTTAACCAAGAGGTCAAGGCAAAAAGCTCGACTGATCTGATCCAATGGAACATGCGTACTTTCAAGGAGACTCACCTAGACCATTGGATTTGAATACTAATTAAGGTAAACATAAGAGAATGCCCATATATGAGGGAGCACGCACTCTTGATTCAACCATCCCACGCATGGCTAGCTCAGACACCTCATCTCTCATCAGCCAATCAAAACACGCCAAGAAATGTAATTTGAATTATTTGAAATAAAAAAGAAATTGGAGGGAGATGAGTCATTCATCTTCAACCTCCAAACCATGAAAATCGAAACCATGCGTCTCATAGCTTCAATGCGCAAACAAGGGTTCATTGCACTTGGCTTGGATCACTGATACTTCCTTTATGCTCAGAATCCATTGATTTAAACTGAGCATGGAGAATTTAGGTTTACATCGTGAAGAACAAAAAACCTAATTTAAAAATTAAATTATGGATAAACAACAAGAGATACTTATATGTTAGGGGAGATGCACAGTGAGGCAGGGTGAACACACTAGTAACAAGTTTCAAGTGAATTGATGGTGGTTTATACTTTTCCAAAAAAGGTCTCAGATGCAGATTCCGACGAAGTTGCAGAGCTCATATGAGAATAATTCAGTGGTGGTTCTCGATCTGGTTAGCTTCAGGGATGACCAAAGAAGATGTTAGGGTGTTTGGCTTGAGCTGAAAGTGCATAAATTACTCTGACCGTATGCTCTATTTTGAAGGAGGTAGGTAATGATTACGACAATGTTTTAGTGGCTTGGAAGATTAGGGTACTTATGGAGAACCTTCCTCTATTTATAGATAAGGTGATGGATGAAGAGTGGTGATGAATTGGACTGAGATTTGTGTGATTCAGATCTGGGAGCCTGTGTGAAAAGGATTGGATCGGTGAGCTGGCAAACATGATCTAATCCACTCCAATTTATGTGCTAATAATTTCAAAATGATGTGGAAATCACTTGCATTCTAGAAGGATCTCCAATTTCGTCTTCTAGTGTCATTTTCCTTGAACCTGTGCTCGTGATTCTCACGTGATTTGGCTTGCGTTAGGCTCATGTATGGCACCTGTTTTGCACATGATTTCAGGCTTTTGGCTCACTACTTTTCATTAATTTCAGTATCTGGTGTTGCATTGAATCAAACTTGGTTGAATTTGGGGTTTGAACATGGAATTTTGGAGCTACCCATGGCTAGTTTCATGGTGACTGGTCGCTCTATTCGCAAGTGCACGAATCGTGTCAGAGTAATATAAAAGAATATCGATCCCAAAGAGACAAAATCGTTAATCTATCGATTACTATCATTACGATGTTTATCTAAGGCGGTATAAAAGAGATATTGATGTTGCAAAATAACAATAAATAAAGAAAATAATAAATACAGTGCAGATAAAGACAGATTTGAATGTATTTCACGTCAGTTAAACAATGTTTTGATTGTCTAAATAGAACTACTTATGGGGCAATATTTTCTACTCTTGAAAAGAATCCATTTAACAGGAACTATCGCTTTCGCGTATTCAGAACCGAGTTTACCCTTAAATTAAGGCCTTTTATTGTCACTTATAAAAGGTGCGCAGAACGCTAAAGTAGTAAACTTATTTTTAAGAAATAAGACTCGTAAACTTAGTTGAAAAGTGATTTTGATTTGGAAAGTTTACCCAAGGAGTTTCCTGATTTTAAATCTATCAACGCGTCCGAAAACAGTTTCAAAAATCGTTTTTCCTTAAAGTGATTAAAATTCCTAATTAACTAAGCCAGGGTGCTTTCGCACTCCTTGAGTAGTTAAAACTAACCAAGTTTGTTTCAGAAAACTCAAATTAAAAAACAAAACAGCCTTTAAAGCATTTCTACAGATTCAATATGTGAAACATCTCTTTAACCGTGATCCTTACATTCTAACCTTTGAAAGATTTAGCCAGACATAGTAATATAAACAAACACAATGATATTCATCATGATGAAAAGTTGTATTAGAATGTAAGGCGTAAAGAACAAGTAAAGCGTGTAAAATAATTAAAACAAGCAATAAAAATAATGGCGAGAAATTTAAATAAAGTAAAGACAATGACAGGAATTAAATAAAGTAAAGCGTAGACAAGAAATTAAATAAAGTAAAGTATAGCAGGAAATTAAATAAAGTAAAGCATGACAAGTAATTAAATAAAGTAAAGCATGACAAGTAAAGTAAATAAAAGCGATTAAATAAGAACCTGCTCCAAACGGAGGCTTTAAATCTGGTACAAGGAAAATAAACCTTTGACTCTGAAGATAAAGACGTCAGTAGAATCAAAGTGCCCCAACTCAATCTCACTAAGGTGCGATAACCCCTCGATGTGACGGATTACCGTTTTTACAGATGATAAATATAGTCTTAGTGTTGTAAACTAAGTTGGATCATTTGGAAATGAACTAGAACGACCTATTTATAGAGGAATTCAGCAGCTTGCAAAGACCATGGTGCCCTTCAACTTCTCCTTAGTGGGAACGTGAAATACAAAGGTGGCGCCCGCCACCCCTTCATGGCGCCCGCCATGTGTGGAAATGGGTAAGTTTATGGGATCGTGGCGGTTACCTCCTGGTTGAGGGCTGATGAGTCATGGCTTCTCCTATAGCGGTCGCTATGCATAACGCCATGTGTACAATATTTGTCGAAAAACCCTAATTTTTGGTCTTTTTGCTTTGTTTCTTCTAAAAGGGTCCCGAAAGAGCTAAATATCTGAAAACAACATAAAAGAGAGCATAACACAAGCAAAATAATAATAAAGACCTAATAAACATGTGAAATCCGAGTCAAAAACACGGTGTGATTCAGTGTGATCAAATTCTCCCACACTTAAACCTTTGCTTGTCCTCAAGCAAAAACTCTTTATAGTTCGTGCAAGAAAAACAGTATCAACCAGAGTTAATTCAAGGCTAAAAAGCTTATAAGTCCATTCAAGGAATATATCGTTAGGTACTAACGAATCAAACTAAGGATATTATAGTGACACTTCCCGCAAATGCTGTCATAGGCTTCGTTCCTATATAAGTCAATCCACATCACCCCACCATACCTAGGCCTTCTTTTCGTCTTCTTCAAGTCCTTTTCATTCAGGTGTAATCACATTAAGCCCGTTATCCGTACATACTCATAGTAAGGTGACTGGTTAGTGATTATGATCTTAAGGATGGGGCTTCAGTACATAAGTTGGTATAACCCCTTTATTTAACCCAATTTGCAGTTGTGAGGGATTGAATCATAATCCACCCTACCAAGTTCAGCACCAGATACCCCTGAATCAACCAACAATAGGCATATTCTTATATATATATATATATATATATATATATATATATATATATATATATATATATATATATATATATATATATATATATATATATATTTTATTTTATTTTTTCTTCTTCTTCTGCATGTTTCGTAAATATCTTTATTTTGCTGGGTTAAATGACCGTGTGAGAGTCACCTAGCTCGAATTTTCATACAACTTGAGAACAAAGCAGGAATTTTTGTGATCATTCACTTATATTCATCGGTCCCCTACGTAGAGCATGCTTAAGCCGGAGCTGACTGCAAGGATAAACTACTTAAGGACTTATTTGGAGCAAAAATTAGGGCCACAACATATGGGGTATCGGGATCGACTCTTATAATCATGAAGCCTACGGTGTTAAGACAATATCGAATTTTAGAAAAAGTTTTCCCAAGTCTTTTACATCCCGTCATAAACCTGTCTTATATCCTGAATATTTAAGATGGACTGTTGTCTTAGCTCACAATTTTTTTGGTAAGGTTAAAGAAATGGAAGAAATACGGATACACTACACAGATGACTCGTCAAACATAATAATAAAATAGTAAAGTGAGATAAAATAAAATGGACATAAAAACATAATAATAACAATGCATATATATATATATATATATATATATATATATATATATATATGAAGAGTTAGTAATAAGTCACGGGTCGAGAGATCCTAGGAAAGAAAAAGCAAGCATAAAGTCAAAAGGAACAATAAAAACAAGCATAAATAATAAACAATGGGAAACAGGTAAATCAAATGGCATCTCTCGGTCGGTGATAGCATCAACGCTCAGGGTATAGTGGAGTCTCCTCGACTTCGTATCCTCGAAGCTCTGCGATCTGGTGTCGGAGGTCGGCGATCTCGTTATTCAGTATATCGGCTTCAGTGGCATGTGTGGTGTCAGATACTTTGACCTGCAAAGCAACGTCAGCGAGCTCCTGGCGAAGCTGGGCTATCTCCATACGGAGCTTAACCAGCTCAGAATGCATGCTTGAACTCTGAAGATTTGGATTATTGGTGAGCACTTTTATTCTGGTAGGTGCGATTCTCTACTCGTCGACCGTCTCTCCTTGGCCTTCTATGGCATAGGCCCAGTTGACCTGATTATAGACACAGGTTATCTGAGGGTCCGGTAAAGTAAAGTAGTGAATAGTCTCACCCTCGATCAAGAGCCTGTATTGATCCGGTTGGAAGGAAGATCTCCTCATGAGGCCACGGTCCAGACAAAAGTCAATATCCATCAAAGTATAGCTGCAGTAGGACGTCAGGTGAAATAGTCTTCTATCAAGTCCTAGGGCGGAGGCTATATGAGTCTCCGTGCTTCCAACGTGTATAGGGCTCACAGCGGAGCGAGCATTAAGATAGAGACTCTCAATCAGAAAAGCTCTGCAATCTGTTGGGCATGACTGAGTGGTACAATACATGAAGAAAATCTCTTCAGCACTTACATGTGTATTAGGGTCACTCTTCCCCAGAAAGGTGTGGGCAACAATCATCTGAAAGTATCTGAAGGCAGGATTGTGGATCTTGTTAGAGATTTGGGTGGAAGGGTCAGGGCTACCTCCACATGTAACGTCACTCTAGAACTTCTCAACGTCTCTACTCAAGAAATAGCTCATGGGGAGTTCAGATGAGGCATCATAAGCAATCTGAAATCCAAGCAAGTCACCTAAACGCTTGCGGTTGAAGGTGTATTCTGTCCCAAACAACCTGAAATTAATGCAGCTACCATCACTAGCGTGACCAGCATAGGGCTCGTAGTTCAGCGAGCTCAAGAACTCCAAAGTGAGGTTCCTGTAAGTCACATGCATCACATCAGTATACTCATCCTATTGCAACTGATTGCACAGATGCCTGACACTAGGCTCAATGCCTAATGCCTTCATGCAACTTGAATCAAGATATCTGGTGGGCAGCATTAGACGCTGGGAAAGCATGGCGTAGCGCTGCTCCTGAACTAGGTCACGAAAGATCGTTGGCATAGTGTCGAAATTCTCCATCCTGAAAAGTTAGGTTAAAAACAGAGGACACCTGAAATCGCAAATATTGTAAATGTTAGTCTAAACATATATATATATATATATATATATATATATATATATATATATATATATATAATATATATATATATATATAACAAATAAAAATAAAAATTGAAATAGTAAAAGTAAAGCAAAGGAAAAGAAATCATGGGTTGACTCCCATGCAGTGCTTGTTTAACGTCGTTAGCTTGATGATTCGAACTTTATATATCAGAGGTAGGAACCGGAGGGTCGGTCAGAGTATGGCCAGGGCATTCTGTGGGGATGTCACCTCCTTGATATTGCTTCAGTCTTTGTCCATTTACCACAAACGGATTACAGGAATTGTTCCGGATTTCAACTGCTCCGGATTTTAGGATTTTGGAAACCTTAAAGGGGCCTGTCCATCTTGAACGCAGCTTACCTGGAAAAAGTCGTAATCTCGAAATGAAAAGGAGAATAGATTCGCCTATATTAAAGTCCTTTTTCACAATCCTTTTGTCATGCCATGCTTTGGTTCTTTCTTTGTATATAATGGCATTCTCGTAAGCGTTCTGGGGGAGTTCCTCCAATTTGTGGATATCGAGGATTCGCTTCTCGCCAGATGCTAGGTAATCCAAATTCAGGGTCTTGATGGCCCAATATGCCTTGTGCTTGAGTTCAAAGGGTAGGTGGCATGATTTCCCGTAGACTAACTGGTGTGGTGTAGTTCCAATAGGGGTTTTGTAAGCAGTTCTGTAAGCCCACAATGCTTCTGTTAGCTTTTCAGACCAATCTTTTCTGGATATTGAAACAGTTTTTTCCAAGATTTGCTTAATCTCTCTGTTAGATACTTCCACTTGACCATTAGTCTGGGGATGATATGGTGTTGCTACTCTGTGTTTTACTCCATAATTTCTTAAGAGTTTATCAAATATCCTGGATATAAAATGTGATCCACCATCACTTATGACAAGTCGTGATACTCCAAATCTGGGAAAAATGTTATTTTTAAACATCTTGATGACTACTCTTGTGTCGTAAGTGGGTGAGGCTATAGCTTCTATCCATTTGGACACATAGTCAACGGCTACCAAAATGTACTTGTTTCCCATCGAAGATGGAAAAGGTCCCATGAAATCAATACCCCAAATGTCAAATAATTTCACTTCTTGGATGTTCTTCAAAGGTATTTCGTCGCGTCTTGAGATGTTTCCAGCGTGCTGGCACCGGTCACATTGGACAATATAAGTATGGACATCACGCCATAGGGTGAAGAGTGACAATGCTCTATGATATTTCTGACTTCTTCTTCCGGGACGCAACATCGAAAGATGTTATTTGTTCCTCTTTTAAAAAGGAGTGGTTCGTCCCAATAGAAATGTCTTATATCTTTAAATAACTTCTTCTTTTGTTGATAATTGAGGTCAGGTGGTATGATATCAATGGCTAGATAATTCACAAAATTAGCGTACCATGGTACTCTGCTAATTTCTGAAACAGTCACAAAGTTGTCTCTATCAGGTTCAAGGGGAACGGTATCTAACGTAGCTATCAGTCTGTCATAGGTGAAATCATCATTTATAGGTAAATGGTCTGGCTTCAAATGTTCTAGTCTGGAAAGATGGTTAGCAACTACATTTTATGTTCCTTTTTTGTCTCGAATATCTAAGTCGAACTCTTGTAGCAAAAGGATCCATCTGAGTAATCTAGGTTTCACATCCTTTTTGCTTATAAGGTAACAGATAGTTGCATGGTCTGTATAGACTATAATCTTAGATCCGACAAGATAAGACCTAAATTTATCAATTGCAAAGACCACAGCTAGGAGTTCCTTCTCTGTTGTTGTATAATTTAGTTGAGCGGCATCTAGGGTTCTACTAGCGTAATATATTACATGTAATTTCTTATCTTTTCTTTGCCCTAAAACAGCTCCTATAGCGAAATCACTGGCATCACACATTATCTTAAAGGGTTGAGTCCAATCCGGAGTTTGTAAAATGGGTGCTGAAATTAATGCTTGTTTTAACTGATTAAAGGCTTCGATACATTTTTCATTGAAAATGAATTCAACGTCTTTCATTAGAAGGCCGGTCAGGGGTTTTGTTATTTTAGAGAAATCTTTGATGAAGCGTCGGTAGAAACCGACGTGTCCAAGAAAACTACGGACTTCTCTATCTGTCTTAGGAGGGTTAAGGTTTTCTATCACTTCTATCTTTGCTTTGTCGACCTCAATGCCTCTTTCAGATATTATATGTCCTAACACTATGCCTTTTTTAACCATAAAGTGGCACTTCTCCCAGTTTAACACAAGGTTAACTTCTACGCATCTCCCTAGGATTTTCTCAAGATTAATGAGGCAATTCTCAAAGTCGAATCCACATACCGAGAAATCGTTCATAAATACTTTTATAATTCCGTCGAGATAATCTGCGAAGATTGACATCATACAATATTGAAGAGTAGCTAGCGCATTACAGAGTCCAGACGACATTCGTCTGTAAGCAAACATTCCGTAAGGACATGTGAAGGTTGTTTTCTCTTGATCCTCGGGGTGTATGGGTATTTGGCAAAATCCAGAATATCCATCCATATAACAAAAGTAAGAGTGTCTGGTAAGACGCTCAAGCACTTGATCTACGAATGGATGGGGGAAATGGTCTTTCCTAGTTGCCTTATTGAGCTTCCTATAATCTATGCATATACGCCATCCGCCTTCTATACGTTTACCTACATGCTCGCCCTTCTCGTTCTGCACGACTGTGATGCCTCCCTTTTGGGGTACCACATGTACAGGACTTACCCATTTACTATCGGAAATCTGATAGATTATACCAGCTTCTAGCAGTTTAAGGACTTCCTTCTTTACCACCTCACTCATTATAGGGTTGATTCTTTTCTGATGTTCTCTGGAAGGTTTTGAATCTTCCTCTAGTAAGATCATGTGCATACACGCGGATGGGCTTATACCATTTAAATCAGAGATTTTGTATCCTAAGGTAGAGGGGTATCTTCGTAAAACATTCAGGAGTTGGTTTGTCTCGTCGTGGTTTAAGGCGGCACTAACTATTACTGGATGGTTCATTTCTTTATCCAAAAACTCGTATCTTAGGTTCTTAGGCAATTCCTTAAGTTCTTGAGCTGGTTTTTGAGAATTTGGTGAAAGGTCTGGAGTAAGATCCAAACATTCGTTAGTGTGAGGTTCCGTTTCCTCTAGCTCGTCATCCCTTTCATTCAGGTTTGAAAATAGTTCGATCACAGGTTCTTCTTGATCAAATTCCCTTATGCATTCATCTATATATTAATCGCGTAACATGCGTCTCCTATGATTGGTGCCATCAGGAACTTTGAAAGAAAAAAATCTATCTTTTCATCCCCTACTTCGAAAGTTAATTTTCCTTTTTTAACATCTATTATAGCTCTGGATGTTGATAAGAATGGTCTACCTAAAAGGATAGGGATATCGTCGTCTTCCTTGATATCCTTGACCATAAAGTATGTTGGGATATAAAGTTGACTGATCCTAACTAGGATGTCTTCTAAAATGCCTACAGGATACTTAACAGACCTATCGGCTAATTGGAGGGACATCTTAGTTGGTTGTCATTCTCCTAAGTTTAACCTTTTACACACAGCTAAGAGCATTAAACTCACACTAGCGCCTAATTCTAGGAAAGCTTTGCCGATCACATGGCTCCCTAAAATGCAAGGTATAGAAAAACTACTAGGGTCTTTCTCCTTCTTGGCAAGTTTACTCTCGGAAATAAAATTGCATTCCAAGGGTTTGGGATCGTCAAGCCTACGCTTGTTGGTTAAGATGTCTTTGAGAAATTTGGCGTAAGATGGAATTTGGGTGATGGCTTCGGTAAAAGGAATCTCTACATGAAGCTTCTCTATTACTTTTATAAATTTTTGGTATTGGTTATTGATTTTGGTTTGTTTAAGTCTTTGCGGATATGGGATTGGTGGTTTGTACGGGGGTGGTGGTTTGTAAGTTTTATCCTTGGCTTCTCCTTCTTGATCGGTTTGTTTTTCGGGTTCCACCAGTTCCTCTTCTTGGTTGGTAGGTATATTTTATTTAGAAGCTTTTGACTCGCTCATTGCTGGGTTATGAGGCCCTTCGTAAGCGGTCCCGCTTTGTAATGAGATTGTGTTAGCTTGCCCTCGAGGGTTGAGTTGAGGTTGTCCAGGGAATTGTCCTCTAGGTGTAGTTTGTGGGGCTTGGTTTTATGCTACCTGTGAGATCTGGGTTTCAAGCATCTTGTTGTGAGTTATTATCTGATCAACCTTGATCCCTAATTGCGTTATCAGTTCATTTACGTGAATGTTCTGGTTTAGGAATTCTTTATTTTGCTGAGTCTGGCCTGATATAAAGCTCTCCATGATCTTTTCAAGGTTAGGCTTCTGGGGCACAACTTGCATAGGTTGATTTGGTTTTTGGGCTTGATAACCTTGTGGTCTCTGAGGTGCATAATTTTGGATAGGGTTCTGGTTTTTATAGGAAAAATTCGGGTGATTCTTCCATCCAGGGTTGTAAGTGTTTGAAAATGGGTTACCTTGGGCGTAATTCACTTGGTCGGTGTTCAGGTCGTTCAAAAGGTTACATTCCGCCGATTCGTGTCCTTTAGATCCACAAAGTTCACACTTTGTATGGACTACCGTTGCGGTGTTAGTGTTTGTAGACATATGTTTGACCTTAAGGGCCAAAGCGTCCATTTTCGCCTGCGTCATGTCCATAGAGCTTATCTCATGTATTCCACCTTGGGTCTCCTTTTTCTCTATTGATGCTCGTTCAGTTCCCCATTGGTAATGGTTTTGTGCCATATCCTCAATTAGGTCACAAGCTTCAGGGTAAGGTTTGTTCATCAACGCGCCACCAGCGGCAGCGTCGATGCTCATCTTTGTGTTATAATGGATTGAGATAGGTATATCCCATCTTTATCTTTGTGTGTGGTGTGTTTTAGGAGTTTGGTTCTTTGTACCAAGTATCTAACATGCACTAACACCAAAATCTTTATTGCACGACCTCAGATAGTTGTGACTTCTACATAAGTTCAATTACGATTGCTTAACATAGAGCTAAATTTATCCCAAAAGGAATAACATTCTTGTAAGTGAGATTGTAAGTCTCCCATTCTTCATGGCATTGTGTGAATACTTGACCTTTTTTCCTTTCATGAGAGCTAGTGGCATATTTGTTGGTTTATCCAAGTTGGAACCCTTCTCGTGGATAATGTCTTGGTTCATGTATTCATACTTGTGAATGGATGGTTGAGTGTTCTCCAAAGAATGACTTAAACAATCAAACTCTTCACTAAAATTTGACTAACTCCTTATTAATGTTGATTTACTTTCAAGTCATTTACTTAATGAAATTTAAATTTCAGTACCTTTATTATTCATTTCCATTTACATTTCATGCAACTTGTTTATGTTTCAGCCCTTTTTCACTTTGCTCACTTGAGTCATATCTTGTGATTGTATATATATTGTACTTGTGGTTTTGTTTTGTTTGTGGTCTTAGGACCTTAAAATAGTTAATAACAACAAAAACCCTAAAAAATATCGTGGTGGAGTGTTGGGTTTGATCTGAACTTTTGGACTTAGAGTAGGCAACTTCCCTATGCTTTAAGGACTTGGCCAATGCCACTATCTGAGACTGAGTTATCCTTGACTGTGGCTTTCATATGATGCAAACCTTGGGTGCTTCTGGTTCATTTGTCCCCTTGATTTTGTGCTTGATTATTATACTGCTATTATTATTATTGATGTCTGATGATAGTTTCTGAGTTTACCACAAAGAAAATTTGCATATGATACATTAGAAGACATTGAAGACTGATAGCCATTGGAGTGCTTGCTTGGATATTATGGCTATATTTATTTGATGCCTTGGTCTTCATATGCTTTGCTTGGATATTGCTTATGCTTGTTGCTTACTCAAAAGTCCAAAGGAAAATGGGTTTCTATCTGACATTCTTGTCTTATGGGTTACATCCCATTGGTCAGATCTTTTCAACTCTTAACTTTTAATTTTTGTCTAGGATAGTCCCTTCATCTCCTCCCACTTCTTTAATTTTAAAATCTCTCCCTCTTTTCAAAATCTTCTTTGATTGTGTTTTTCAACTTATACATGTTTTAATGATTAGAAACTTTGGCCTTATGCCATTGAATTTTTAAAACTTTTTCTTATATCAAACTTGTGAATGAACTTAACCATATTAACTTTTTTTAAAAGACAAAAAAGAACTAAAAACCCCATTCAAGTATTTGGCCATTTGTGCCTTTTCTGTTAAACTTTTGATAAAAATTAATTCACCAACTTTGAAATTTTTACCACGAACTACATGATTTTGATCCCTCATTTTTATGTTGGTACGTAGGCATAAGACCGAAGATCTTGTCAAACACAAAAATATAATTAATGAATTCTTTTCTAATCCCCTCACTCTATATTTTTTATCAAACATAATTTTAACCAAAACACTTGCATACAAAAAGGGCTCCCTAGGAGTACCTAGGACACTTTGGGTGCTAACACCTTCCTTCTGTATAACCAACCCCTTACCTGTAATCTCTGACATTTTATTAGTTTTAATTTGAAAACTTCTTATCTTTGTGTTTTGTTCGTACTTTCTCCCTTTTCCTTTGGAAACAATAAAAGCGCAATGGCGACTCTGGTTTTATTGACGTTTAGTTTATCCATAGCTTAATGGTCATGAATTTACCGCTATAGAAATTAAGTGGTGACTCTACTGGGGAGTAGTCCTCAGTGGGTTTAGCCTAGTTTTTTATGTGGATATTTGTATTTGATGTTGTTTGTATATTGTTGTGTGATACTTTGTATGTTGTGCTTGGTGATCTCTGTATGGTGAGATAAGTTCTATTAGACGGTGTGGCAGGTGATCGAGAGGGGGGGGGTGAATAGATCACCATAGAGAAATCACATATTTTAAAACTTTTAATTGATTTTTAAAGGCTAGCGGAAAAGCGCAATCCCGAATCGACTTCCGTCTATTCTGAACCGACTACTAGAAAACTGGACATGCGATAAACTGATGGATAACAGTATGCAGATAACAAATAAACACGCTTGGATAATCGTTTTAATAAAATTCACACATAACAGTATATTCCAATGAACAAAAACAAGCAGAACACTTTTATCAAATAGCTAGTGTGTAATGATTAATGATCCTTATTGTCAATGGAGTTGTCAAAGCAATTTTCTCAAATAAAAACACTAAAACTATTTTTCAATTATGCAGAAATCTTTTGCCAATGTAGGATCATTTAACAGAAAAGTTAACACAACAATTGAATGATAAACTTGCTAAAAAAGTAAAGAGATTAAGAATAGAAAATTGTACGCAGAGAGTTTGGTAAGGAAGTTCCCCACTATCGTCCTCGCATGTGGGTACGTCTCCCCTCAATTTCAAAATCGAAATTGAGATCTTATTTCCAATAATGTTGCAAATGTTACAAGGTTACAACATATATAATGAACACCAATCCCACCGATTATGTTGAATTTGTCTTAACCCCGCTTGATCTGATCCGATCAAGTCTTGAACCTCAAATTCAACAATCAATCCTCCAATCCACTACTTGTTTGCGAAATCTCCCAGATTTCCAAACCCCTTCACTACGGATGAATTCGATCCACTTGACTTTGATGAAAACCCCCAAGAAACGATCCTTTCTTGATGGAAAACCTTCCGGTTTTTCAGAGAAACCCCATTTGTATCCCTTCAGCCCAACTTCGATTATAAATCCTACAGCTGAACGTTATCTCAAATATCTCTTAATGCAATGCACAATGATTATTATGGTTCAATGTGATTGGATGTGAAAAGATGATTGGGAATATGATGAAGACAAAGTATCTTTCAGGTTTCTTGCTCACACAAATAAATGCTCTCAAAACGTTTTCATGTGTTACGCGAAAAGAATAATGTTTTACTACTTATAACAGAAAATAACAGAAAAGTTTAGTTGGATGAGTCGATACATGCGATGCATGAGTCGATACTTGTGTGTAAAAATTGACTCATGAGTCGATACATTTGGTAACAAAAACATTTTTCAGAATTAATGTATCATGATATATCGATACATAGGGTATGGGTCGATCTATACTGGGATGAAAAACAAATTTTCACAATTTTAATACAGCATGAGTCGATACATGAGTAAATGGGTCGATACATGTTTGATAGAAAACACAAAACAGAAAGGTTGACAGGCCATGTATCGATACAACCATCGATGAGTCGATACATACTGAAGTAAAATTGATTTTTTTTAGAAAAACAATTACACATGTATCGATACATCACCATATGAGTCGATTCATGCTGAACCAAAATTGAATTTCAGAAACACGTATTTGACATGTATCGATACACCAACTCATGCGTCGATCCAAAACATCAAAATATGCAAAAAAAAAAATGATATTTAAATGATGCAAAATTCTTCTCAATTGTTATTTATGATATGTCATGCTAGAGATCTTTTTGAAATAATTTCCAACTACGTTTCTATCAGAAACTTTGACATCACTCAAAAACTCATAATATGGGATAACACTAACAAACTCCCCCTTTTTGATGATGATAAATAATTGCAAGTCTTGTGATGGAAGGTAGATGAACGAGGTAAGCTTCCCCCGAGTTTATGCATAAGATCTTTGAGCATGCAATCTTTCTCCCCCTTTGTCAACATCAAAAAGAGACAATGCATGTTGTGTTAGTAGTATCATATCTATTATCACAATATCAACGAGTAACAATATGAAGGCATACGCAACATAATGGAGAACAAAAGGCATTCACAAAGAACAACCAATTGGAAGGCAAAAACACAAATGCACTCACAAAGAGTGACTAAATAGGAAATATAGTAAACTTTCTTAACATAAGACGGAATTACAAAACAAAAGTTGCTAAGAGGTGCGAGAATTAAACTACATCATACAGTCAAAATAACATAAGTCAAACAACATAATGAGATGAAACTAAAACATGGTATGATATGCATTATATATGCATATGTACAGATAAACACGTATTAAAGTTTCTATGGTGATGAGAGACAAATGTTATAAGTAATGTATATATAACATTGTAGTGGGGTATTCGTTACCTTTAGATTTATTAACTAAATCAAAAGTAAATCATACAAATCGAATCGCCACCGCGCTTCTATTTATCCAAAGGAAAGGTTAGAAAGCGAACAAAAATCGAGAAGTTTTATCGAATCAAAAACTAATAAAAATGTCAGAGATCGGGGTAAGGGGATTGGTTATGCAATGGGAAGGTTTTAAGCATCCAAAACATCCTAGGTACTCCTAGGGAGCCCTTTTCACAATTTGTTGTAAGGTAGGTTGGTATTTGTGAAAATTATTTGTGCAAACATGATTGGGGGGATGAGAGAAGAATGTACAAATTATTTACAATTTTTGTGTTTGAATGGATAAACCCACTGCCTACGTACCATCTTAAGAAAGATTAGGATCAAAACCTCGTAGTTCGGGATAAAAATCTCAAAAGAAATTGGTGAATTGATTGGTCCAAAAGCCTTAAGGTCTTTTGTTATCCAAGGGAGAAAACTCAACCTAAAACCACAAATCCACCATGTGAGGATAACTTCAACATGCTAGTGATGAGTTAACCCTATAATAAGCATGGAAGACTCATTGTCCATCACTAAGGATATAAATGAGTATTATATCAACCTCAAGGATAACTCAAACCTAATAGCTAATGTTTATTAAAAGTTTTGATAAGAAGTGGCCATTGAAACCACAAAACATTTGTATGAGTTATATTTACCAATGAAAAGTATTTACAAAATATGGTCAAAGTTGACTTAAGGATTCAATTCAAAATAAGTGTTATGAAAAGAAAGTTTGAAAATCAAAAGCATAATGCTTAGGTTTCTAATGTTTTAAAACAAATGTTAATGTTTGCACAAAAGTTTTGGCTTGGGTTAGAGTGGAGGGAAGAAGAAGAATGGCTAAGTCCTAAACATACAAAGGTGAAGGAAAAGAAATAAGACCACAAATGGAGTTCCCTTCTTGAGATCATAGTGATGATCCAAGTAGCTCCCATCCCTTGGAATAAGCAAGCAAATAAGTAAATACTCAAGCAATCAATCAATCAAGGAAGCTCTTAGGAATCTTCCAATGGCTCTTGTATCTCTCATCTTTGGATGCACATGACAATGGTTCTTCAATTTGGCTCAAATGGGAATCCCTAGCACAAGAACACACACATCAAAAAGTTCCATAAGGCAAACAATGAATGGACAAGAATGAGTTTAGAGATTAGGTCCTTCCAATTCATCTTCCATATTAAGGCCTTTTTACTCCATTTTTGCATAGGGAATGTCCTAAAGTCTAAGTCCTTTTGTCCATGTGCATTTGGTTCACATCAATCAACACAAAACACAAGCACAATAATATATATACAATTATGTGCTCAAGTGAGCAAAAGGCAAATTGCATTAACATAAACATGTCCTCAAGTGAGTAAAGGGCAAAAGCAAATGAATAATATGTACAAGAATATTAAATTGCATTAATATAAAGTGCAAGAATTAAATGTTAAAGGTTAATAGTTAGTGTTAGTGTGTCATAAGGCAATTTAGCGCTATGTTAAGCAATCGTAAGTGGACTAATGTAGTAGTCACGCCTATCTGAGGCCGGTCAATAAAAATATAGGCAACAAACACAAGTTAGAGATCTGGATTAGTGAATCAAGCTCCTACAACTTGTCATACCAAAAGAAGATGAGAAATGATCTTGTATTGATTTAGATTCTTTGCTTGATTAGGAAGCAACCTATCCTTAATGCAAAGCCATTCACTTGATCTATGATCAAGATGAATTAGATTTGAATCAACGAAGGTTAAACCTCTCATACATCAAGGCTAACCACCAATTTTTAATTCATTGATCAAAAAGAAAAAAGATGAAGAAGAAGATGGATAAGAATGTACATTAATTGAACTTCAAATGAAATAAGCAAATTGCATTGACCAAAGACAAATGGAATCAAGGTCAAACACTAGTAAACAGAAGCAAAATGAAACTTAGAAGTCAAGAAATAAATAAAATATTTTTGGTATTTTTCAAAATTAAAATAATACTTGAATTAAAATAAACAATTAAAAGTCAAACTTCAAATCCATTTCAAATCAACTTTGAAAAGTCCAAATGGATCATCCCAAGTTCAACAAGGTCAAACAAAGTTTGACAAAAAGTTTCAGCATTTTTAGAAACCAGAAACTATTTTTAATCAATTAAAATGCATAAAAAATAACCTAATTGAACTAAAATCTCAAACAAATCTCAAATCAATTAATAAATTGATGAGAATATTTTTCATAGATCTATCATCATTCAAAGAGGTTAAGAAAATATTTTTGTATTTTTTGAACATTCAAAACTATTTAAAATGAATTAAAAATAACTAGAAAAGAGAAAACTCATAAAAAATATCAAATTAAAAAATAAAAAATATTAAAAATCATTTTTAGAAACTAGAAATTAATAGAGAAATAATGCAATTGGTCTCATATTTTTTGGAATTAAAATGAGAGAGATATGATTTTTTGAATTAAAATGAAATAAAAGAAATAAAAGAAAATTAAATCAGAAATTGATAAATGCTAAATAATGTGGTGCGTTGGATCCAGGCTCATTAATTGAGCTGGCACATCCAAAGGTCCAGGCATGCGCGCGCAACAAACACCTTGGTCAATGAGAAACACGAGACCATTAAAAAAGTCTTAAAAATGGAAGGATGAGATTAGATCTGGAGAATGCATCGCACGACTCAGATTTGATCTGGAAAATAGACGGTGGTGTACACCACCGTCTTCTCCGGCTGTACACCACCGTCTTCTCCGGCGAGACCAGAGATTCTGACGAGAGTTGCAGAGAAAAAATCCTAACCAAATGAGGCGATCTATACATCAATGGGAAGAGAAATTAGAGGTGGAAATTGATGGTGTTCAACTTGAACTTAATGGATTTTCAAAATTAAAAGCACAGTTCAATTGCCTCTGATGAGAGGACTTCAGCCAAACCAATAAATGCAAGAAACAAGCTACAATCAGTGTATTTCGAAGAAGAAAAGTTTGTGTAGCAACCTCTGAAATATGGATATGGAAAGCATGATTCCTCTTAGCTATGGATTACATTTCACTCTTGAGATGATGATGAAGCAAGGTCAAGGAATTTTGAGTATGAAAATCAACCAATGTAGTTGAAAATCAGATCTGAATTTTTGAAGAGAAAATGAGAATTCCTTTAGGTGTGGCTATGGATTGAGTTTTGCAGCATAACAGGCGCCTTCAGGTTGTTGAATAATGAAGCCAAGCACTCTTATTTATAGCAATTGGCAAGGCAATGCATGAAAGTTTCATGTGTATGAATGAAGAGGGCCTTCATGCCTGGGCCTGTACAGGCGCATGGAGGGCCCAAATCCTATTGGTTTGGCAAGCTTAACATCAGAAAATGAGTTTTGGACGTGCAGATGAGATGTAATTGGATCATGCAATGAATTTGAATCAAGTTTCCATAATTGTACCAAATTCTTCTCCTCTTCGAAAATGCCTTTTCCAAAAATAAAACATGGCCTTATGGGTAATGGTTGGGAAGCTCTTGACATGAGGATCAATTATTATTTTGAACGAAACTTCATTTGGAGTTTGCAAATTGATGAAAATTGGTCATAAAGTGCAAGGTGCAAAACATGTGTATGTGAAAATTTCCAAAATGGGCCAACTTCAAGCCCTTCTGTTTCAATGATGCAAGCTCCAAATGACAAAACCTTCAACATCAAAGTTGTAGACCATTTCAAGAAAATCAATTTGGACTCAAAGTTTGAATCATTTGGATTTTTTATGAGAAAGTTATGGGCACTTGAAGTTGGACTTTTTCACATTTCAATGCATTTGGTCCAAAGTGACCTATAATGTTTTGCATGATCACATGTATTTATTTTAGGATTATGAAAAAAATTTCAACATAACAAATGAAGTAGACATCTTAAAATTTTCAATTCATTTGATCCCCCCTCAAAATCATAAAAAATGAATGCGTTATATCCTTGGGAAGGTGACCTAAAAATAGGGTTTCAGTCAAAATGACCTATAATGTTTTGAAATGGATTATGACTATAAAAGCTTCAAATCAATTTTTGATGAACATGAAAGTTGTTCATATGGTTCTTAAGAACATTGTTTATCTTGGGGTCATCTCCATTTGACAAACACATTAAAAGTTAGGTCTCAGTGTACTTCAAAATAGTTAGATGAATTGACTGATATACTTCTCAAGTCCAAGCCTCAAATCTTGATGAATTAATGATTGAGGACACTCAAATAAGCTTAAATATGCATAAAATTATGAATGAAAGAACTTCCCTTGATTGTATTTGATCATGGGTTGAGGTTGCTTCATGAGCAAGGCACAGTTGATGCACAGATGAATTAGGGTTTCCTTGGGAAACAATCCTCAAACCCCTTGGTTTGCTTTGATCAAATTGATAAATTGAGATACTTGGGAGGCATATATGATTAATGAGAGCTTTGGGAACCATTGTCATGCTTGCTTTCACCTTCACCTGGCCATATCAATGAGCATTAGGGTCTCATAGGAGCCTTGGATCTTATGATTGCTCAAGCTACAAAACCAAAGATGTTAGTGACATATTTTTGTGTTTTTGGTTAGTAAACAAAGTAAGAAAAGTAATAATATACAATTCAAGCATGCTTGGTGATCTCAAACCAACTCACAAGTGTTCCCACCCAAAGGTTAGGAGCCAAGATGCTATGATCCTTGAGGCAAGATGCAAATGCAATGTTATGATGCCATGAGGAATCTTAGGGTCAAAATTGGGGTCTTACAGATGCCCCTATTTAAGGTCATTTTAGCCGGAGAAGTGAAGGTTAAAATCTTCGTCTCGACGAGGTAGAATTGGCTTAAATAATAACAAAGAGACGAATTTTGGTCCCTAAGAGACCTCATGATGCAAATGCATGTATGCAAAAGGTAATACTTTGTGGGGATATATGTCCACAAAGAATAAAAGAAGTCAGGAGAAACTGAAAGTCCATATGAGTAATACACTCATAAATAGGACAGAGACTCTGGGGAGTTGAAATGGGGGAGTAAAATGCGTGAGCAGGTCACGACTTGAATCTTGTTGGAAGACACGAAGGGATTCCATGAAAATAAATCAATGGAAAGACTCGATCTGACGCAACGATGCATGTATTAGGGAATATGCCAATACAGCAAAACTATCCATAAAGGATACTCCGGATGAAAATCCGGACTCAGGCTGGAGAAATCCACCAAGGGACTCCGACGGGGAATGTCCAAAGAGGACTCCGCTGAGGAAAAAGCAACTGAGGTATTACCGGTTATTGGGTAATAAGCTCAAAGAGACATGTGATCAAACACCAGTATAAGGGTGAGAAAACAACATGCTCGGAGAGAATGAATATCTAAGACCGGTATAAGGGTGAGAGATATCAATCATCCAGAACATCTGAGGAAGACCTGAAAAGGTATATTTCAACTCAGGAAAATCTGACTCCACAAGGGGACCAAAGTCGTAATAAGGAGCAGAAGGGAAGGAACACCAGGAATACCGGTTACTGGGAATATAATAGGTGACCAACCAAGCGTGAATTGGGGAATATTCCCAAAACACTCATCATCCGAAGGAGGGCTGGAAAAGCAAACTCGATTACAGGATGGACATTTGATTCCATAAGGAAATACAAATCTTACTCGACTTGGGAATAAAAAGACTTCGACCGAAGAGCACCAATCTGAAATCAGACAAAGTCTTGGCTGGGGAACTGAACATGGATACGATCCGTCGTAGAAGCAGCTATACTAGGGAAATTATCCAGGGGAATGATGAAACTCTGTGGAGCACAACCACCGATCAGAAAGTTTCAAAACCAACGCACTTCCTTGCACTGCTGGATAAATCATCTCTGTCGAGAAGAAGAGCAACACTACTCCACCGGGGATGAAAAGATAAACATTTTCATCACCCGCTCTGCTCAGGAGGAAACAACAAACAAGTTCTAGGGAAACAATGCTAAGGACTGAATCGGGAACTACCTGTAGGTGATTCAGCTGAAGATATCCTGCTGGGTGACCATACTGAGGAGCTGAAATGGGATCAACCCTGCTGAGGATGAACAAAGTCAAACCTGTTGGATATTCATGTAGGCGAATCCGCGGGGGGAGGCTACAAATCAAATTGTTGAGAATTCCACTCATGCTGGGGATTTCTTGCTCACTATGCTGGGGAATTCCAATCTGAATGAGGGAAGACCAACTTCCTCAAAAAGATAGCATGTCAATTTATCAATTTATAAGGGATTTTAGGTCTATCCACCCAAGGGATGACAACCATATAATTGATAACACAGATGCTAGATCCAGCCTCACCGAGGAGTTAGAAGATTAAGGCCAAACTCCAAAACCTCTGGGGATTTGGTGGGGTGTTAGAGATATACTTCTCCAAACAAACCGGGGCCAAAATTCCAGACTCCCTGGGGAATTGGTGGTGCATAACCTTCTTCTGCACTCGCGAAGGAGGCAACCTGAAAGATAATGAAGAGGACACAAGTATTCTGGGAATATGAACAAATGTTTTACCCTTTTGGAGATCATACTATCCTTGGGAGAGCACTGAAGATGCCCCAATTATCCTTTTTTTTGTCATTGTGAATGTTCACTTTGTTTAAAAACAATTTGTGAAATTTTTTATTTATTCAAAACAATGATATTTATCAATTAAAACATGCAAAATATTTGTTGAACAGAAACAAATAAGAGTGCAAAGAATTGGATAAAGGCTCAAATTTATTTGATGGAATGGTAGTCTGCAAATGGCAAGACTCCGTGGATCTTTACAAATTTGAAATTCGTGATATATATTGGAAAAGGGCTACATTGAACATAATGAACATTTCTCCACCAACTCTGAATCTGATGTATTTGAAGCTTCAGTTGATGATGACTGAGCGAAATTCTTTGACAAAAGACAGCTTGTAGAAAAAGTCTTGTCAAGATGCAGTTACTTGCCAAATCCCTAATTTTTGCCTAGATTGCCCCAAGGTGAGGTACTCAATCTAGCGGGATATATATATATATATATATATATATATATATATATATATATATATATATATATATATAATATATATATATATATATATATATATATATATATATATATATATATATATATATATATATATATATATATATATATATATATATTCATTTTTTATGTCTCTAACTTTTGCCTGGATCGCCCCTTTCGGGTTTTCAATCCACTGAGACGCTCATTTTTGCCTAAGCCGCCTTTTTGGGTTTTCAACTTAGCGAGCTATTCTGTTTTTCTTTTAGGTGAAGTATTTCTTGACTGCATCTGAATTCACAGGACGAGTGAAATCCTCCCCATCCATAGTTGTAAGTATCAAAGCACCGCCTGAAAAGGCTCTCTTAACAACATATGTACCTTCATATTTTGGAGTCCACTTACCCCTGGAATCGGGCACGAAAGACAAGACTTTCTTGAGCACAAGGTCACCTTCTCGGAACACACGAGGCTTGACCTTCTTATCAAAGGCTTTCTTCATCCTTTGTTGATATAACTGACCATGACACATGGCAGTCAATCTCTTCTCTTCAATTAAGTTCAACTGGTCATAACGACTCTGAACCCATTCAGCATCAGTCAACTTGGCTTCCATCAAGACGCTCCTTGACGGGATCTCCACCTCTACTGGGAGTACAACCTACATGCCATAAACAAGAGAGAAAGGGGTTGCCCCTGTTGAAGTACGGACAGATGTACGATAACCATGCAAAGCAAATGGCAGCATCTCATGCCAATCCTTGTACGTAACAACCATTCATCTTCTTAATGTTCTTATTAGCAGTTTCAACAGCCCCATTCATCTTGGGTCTATAAGGAGAAGAATTATGATGTGCAATCTTGAACTCGCTACACAACTCTTTCATCATCTTATTGTTCAAGTTAGATCCATTATCAGTAATGATCTTGTCTGGCACACCATAACGGCACATGAGTTGATTCTTGATAAACTTCACGACCACCTGCCTGGTCACGTTTGCATATGACGCCGTTTCAACCCACTTGGTGAAGTAATCAATTGCTACGAGAATAAATCTGTGACCGTTGGATGCTTTCGGCTCTATCATGCCAATCATGTCAATTCCCCACATGGAGAAAAGCCATGGTGATGAAATCACATTCAGAAGTGTCGGGGGAATACAAATCTTATTCGCATAAATCTGACACTTGTGGCATTTCTTCACATACTTGCAGCAGTTAGACTCCATTGTCAGCCAATAGTAGCCTGCTCTCAACATCTTCTTTGCCATGGCATGTCCATTGGAATGAGTACCAAATGAACCCTTATGGACTTCAGTCATCAACAAGTCTACTTCGTGTCTATCCACGCATCTAAGCAGAACCATGTCAAAATTTCTCTTATAAAGCACTTCGCCATTGAGGTAGAAACTACCAGATGATCTCCTCAAAGTCTTCTTATCTTTAACAGATGCCCCAGGCGGGTAAATCTGACTCTGAAGAAAACATTTGATGTCATAATACCATGGCTTATCATCTTTCACTTCTTCTACTGCAAATACATGAGCCGGTCTATCCAAGTGCATCACAGTGATATTGGGGACTTCATTCCAGAGTCTCACTACAATCATAGAAGCAAGTGTAGCAAGAGCATCTGCCATCCAATTCTCATCTCGAGGAATATGATGGAAGTCAACCTTAGTAAAGAACGTTGAAATCCTCCTCGCATAATCTCTGTATGGGATGAGGCCAGGCTGATTCGTCTCCCATTCACCCTTAATTTGATTAACAACAAGGGCCGAATCACCATAAACATCAAGATGCTTGATCCTAAGATCAATACACTCTTCCAAACCCATAATACATGCCTCATACTCCGCCATATTATTCGTGCATTTGAAAGTTAGCCTCGCTGTAAAAGGAAAATGTGTGCCATGAGGAGTAATAATCACTGCCCCAATACCATTTCCATATTGATTTACAGCATCATCAAACACCATACTCCATCGGGAACCAGGCTCTGGCCCTTCATCAAGCGTAGGCTCATCGCAATCTTTCATTTTCAAATACAGAATCTCCTCATCTGGGAAGTCGTACTGAACTGACTGATAATCCTCAATTGGTTGATGTGCCAAGTGGTCAGCCAAGATACTACCTTTAATAGCCTTCTGAGCTCGATACTCAATATCATACTCAGACAACAGCATCTGCCAACGGGCAATCCGCCCAGTTAAAGCAGGCTTCTCAAAGATATACTTGATTGGATCCATTTTGAATATCAACCAAGTCGTATGATTTAACATATATTGGCGTAAGCGCTTAGCAGCCCAAGCCAAAGCACAACATGTCTTCTCAAGCATTGAGTATCGAGACTCACAATCAGTGAATTTCTTACTCAGATAGTAGATAAAATATTCTTTCTTCCCTGTTTCATCTTGATGACCAAGGACACAACCCATAGAATCTTCAAGAACAGTCAGATACATAATCAAGGGTCTCCCTTCCACAGGCGGAGACAGAATCGGCGGCTCGGACAGATACTCTTTAATACTGTCAAAGGCCTTCTGGCAATCCTCGGTCCAATCATGACGCTGATCTTTCCAGAGGATCTTGAATATCGGCGCACATGTGGCAGTCATGTGGGATATAAATCTGGAAATATAATTCAAGCGGCCAAGAAAACCTCGGACTTACTTCTCCATTTTGGGCGCAGGCATCTCTTGTATTGCTTTGACCTTGGCAGGATCAACTTCAATACCTCTCTCACTGACAATAAAGCCCAATAACTTGCCGGAACGGACTCCAAATGTACACTTGTTTGGATTCAGACGGAGCTTATACTTCCTCAAACGCTAAAAAAGCTTCAACAAGTGCTTAACATGTTCTACTTCCGTTCTCGACTTTGCAATCATATCATCAGCATATACCTCGATCTCCTTGTGCATCATATAATGAAACAAGGTAGTCATAGCTCGTTGATACGTGGCTCCGGCGTTCTTCAAACCGAAGGGCATCACTCGATAACAAAATGTTCCCCAAGGTGTGATGAATGTTGTCTTCTCCATATCCTCGGGCGCCATTTTGATATGATTATATCCGGAAAATCCGTCCATAAACGAGAAGACATTGAATTTAGCTGTATTATCTACCAACATATGAATATGTGGTAAAGGGAAATCATCTTTCGGACTAACTTTATTCAAGTCTCTATAGTCCACACACATTTGGACTTTTCCATCTTTCTTAGGCATGGGCACAATGTTGGCCACCCATTAGGATATGTAGAAGTCACTAGAAACCCCGCATCAATTTGCTTCTGAACTTCCTCTTTGATCTTCACTGCCATGTCGGGATGAGTTCTTCTGAGCTTTTTCTTTACATGCACGCACTCAGGCTTCAAAGGCAGGAAATGTTGCACGATATCAGTATCCAGACCAGGCATGTCTTCATATGACCAGGCGAAGACGTCGACATATTCTCGTAGCAACTCGATCAACCCCTTCTTCACAGATTCTTCCAGGAGTGCCCCAATCTTCACTTCTCGCACACAGTCTTCAGACCTCAAGTTGATTGTTTCCAGATTCTAAAGATGCGGCTGAATGATCTTCTCTTCGTGCTCAAGTAGACGGGTAATCTCGTCAGGAATCTTTTCAACATCATCTTCTTCGGTCTCAAATACAGGGAACTCAAATTTGGGAGATGGTGTTGGATCATTATGTTCAATTGGTTTGATCAACCTGCATAATGATTTTGGATATAAAAGAGATTTTAGAATTCAAACAAGGCAAATCATTATGCAGATGAAAAGATTGATTTTATTCTATTTTTTTAGGGTTTTATGGTGATCACCAATTTCATGCAAAAAAGCAAAAAGTGAAAATAATTTGGAAAAACAAACCTTTAACATGAATTTATTGAATGAATATCATTGTATTTATGGGCCAACAATGTCATCACTTCTCCTTTTGGCATGGGAGAAGGGTTTTTGAACAAAAATGAACATTACGTTGACTTATGGACAACTGTTGGAACATCAACAGCGACCCAGTTATTGCAGACCCCTCCAGGGATGACAAAGTTGCCAGAATCCTCCTCTGCATCCTCTTCCACAATAACAGCAGCCTCTTGATCTTCACCAGTGTGGATGAACCCACTACTCTGAAACAGCCCATGCTTGTTGAAAGTGCCCAAAGAGTACCCTATGCCAGCCCGGGATTTATTGTCTTCCATCTTGATCATTTGTGTTAAACCAGTAGTTGTGCCATGCTCAATGGCCAACTTAGCATCATTGTAGGATGCAAATGAAGAAGTTCCTTTTTTTGAAGGCTCAGCAATAAACAAAGCTTGTAATGGCATCCCAACTTCGTCCTCATCATCGATATAAGAAAAGGAAGACAAATGGCTAACCAGGAAAGCCTTCTCTCCCCCTACCACCACCAGCTTTTTGTTCTTGACAAATTTCAATTTCTGGTGTAGGGTGGATGTCACGGTGCCTGCCTCGTGAATCCATGGTTTGCCTAACAGATAGCTATATGATGGGTGGATATCCATGACCTGAAAAGTGATCTGGAAATCACTTGGTCCAATCTTGACTGGGAGTTCAACCTCACCAATCACAGTCTTGCGGGATCCATCAAAAGCTTTTACTACCAGTCCACTCTGCCTCATGGGAGGCCCCTGGTATGATAATCTAGCCATAGTGCATTTTGGCAACACATTCAGTGATGGTCCAGTGTCTACCAGCACATTAGACATGGCATCATCCTTGCAGCTCATGGAGATGTGAAGTGCCAAATTGTGGTCTCTTCCCTCCTCGGGGAGATCAGCATCACAAAAAATCAGATTGTTACAAGCAGTAATGTTTACAACAATACTATCGAATTGTTCTATTGTGACGTCATGGTCTACATACGCCACATCCAACACCTTCTGCAGAGCTTCATGGTGTGGTTCTGAGTTCATTAACAAAGATAGCACAGAGATCTTTGATGGCGTTTGTAGGAGCTGATCTACAACATTGTATTCACTCCTTTTGATGAGCCTCAACATCTCATCATAGTCCTCTTTCATCGTGCCATTCTGGCCAGCAGGGACATGAGTTCTTACAGCGGTGGCAAGTTTATTAACAACAAGTGCTGGATTCGGAGAAACAGCAGAATTTCCAACCGGACGAACAACACTATCAGCAACATCAGCCCTTCTGGTGTCAGCCTGGTGTTTCGGCGGAGCCGAGAAAACGCGACCAATATGGGTCAGGCCGCTGACATCAGCGATGTTAACAACAGAGGTAGAGGGCAGGGGCACCTCCTTCTCATCTTCCAATGCCACAACATTGTAAC